>NC_089591.1:42787713-43387713 GCF_019320115.1 Miscanthus floridulus
CGAATCCGGCCCAACGTGGCCCACGCAAGGTGCGGCCCGCGCATGGCGAGGAGCCTGCGTGCGCGCTGACATATAGCAAAAGCGCCCCTAGACTCTGAACAAAACAACCCGTAGTCTACGTTACTATTCCTAGAGACAGCACCTATGCAAAAAGACCCTTGCACTCTCTCCTCTTTACAATGGCATAGTCCCTGGCCTCCCCCCACGTCCTTCGGTATGGCGAGCAGTGGCACTGGCGACCACGCCGGCCACCCAAGACCCATGCTAACCTAGCTAAGAGGCCGAATCTCGCCAAGGGGGTCGACGCAAGACGATGGGTGGTAGTTGCACGAGCCAAGACGCCGTAGAAGGACCTCTCCATGACGGCGGGCACCCTACGGCAATGGCAACAGCGTTCTGGTGAGCTGTAGCAACAACAAGGCCATAGGGGTAGCGGCTGAGGAATGACAACTCACTAGTGACCTAACCAAGGTGTCAGCTCGACCGGAGATGACCCAAGCAAGGCTGGCCACGTGCACGCTGCAAGGTGAACGGTGGACCGCAAAGGCACGATCGCATCAACTGTGAGGAGGTGGCACTAGAGCTGCGACTTGCGTGCGCACGGCGCAGAGGGGCTCAAGGCGGAGCTTTTGGTGTAGCCAATTCAACGTGGGACTAAGTGGGTAGCACTGACCATGGCGCAGGCGGTGACGGGTCTTAACGGTGCAGTGGTAGGGCGAAGCTCCAAAATTGAGGCTCAGCTGAGCTACAATCAAAATGGGGTGGGGACGGCTGGAGAGGGGATGTGAGGGTAGATTGGTGGGTGTAGCGAATTAATGGAAGGCGTCCTCTCGCATCTAAGTGCTCTGGCACGGTGCAGTGGCGGCGGTAGCAGAGAGGCAGATAGGGGAGAAGTGAGCAGACAGGAGGTGGTGGGGACTCGATTAGAGGCTTGGCATGTGCGTGCTTGGTGGGATGCGATTGGCATGACCAGGACGACCCACAGCCAAGCACTAGGCGATGGCCATGCGCTCGCTGCCAACATGGCCCGCACGCCGCAGTGCCATAAATGGCAAGGTGATGGCGACAAGGCCTCATGTGCATAGCGTCAAGGCGGGCTAGCGACATAGCGTAGCGTGGCGATACGACGATAGCGGCAGCAGCGTCGACATGGCGTAGGCGTGGACACAGCAATAGCACTAGCGGTAGCCATAGTGGCAGGGGTGGTTGGGTCCAGAGCGGACCGGCGGCCTAGCGGTGCGGCCAGAGAGGCCAAGCCACAGCAAGGCCATGGCGGCCACGGCCAGCCGGTGCGTGGCCATGCGGGCGCGCACGTCACAACCACGCGGCGATGCGGGTCGGCCATGCATGGTGACCATGCACACGGTGCCAGGTAGCACAAAGCTATGACGTACCCGAGTTTTAAAGCGCTGATCACGACCAAACCGTTGCTCCTAAACCTAAACCATCTTCACTACACTCAAGATAGCATATGGAACTACTAAATCGAATCATAGCACTACACCACTCCTTAACCCAATCTCTCCAAATAAATTGCTAAACATAGCAGTGTCTAGCTGTCCATAAGCTTAGAAATTTTCTAAGCATTTGAGCTAATCTTAATTTCATATTGCATTTCTAAGCTACTGAAAATATTACTTAGCAATATTTTTTTCAATACCAAGTATTTCATTGTCATCTACAAAGTTTGTACTTCAAACTTTATTTACGCGTCACATATATGTTCTATAGCATTTTTGTTCAATAAAAATTAGTTTACACCCCTACTTGTTAACTGTACGAATCATGGAGCAACTTTCGTTTCACATTTTTGTTGATCGTTATAGTTGCAATGCATTATCTACTCACTTCACCACATGCATTAACACACAAGTATCATGCTCATGATATGTTTTAGTAGATGATTAACGGTATAACACCGAGGGTGTTATAGATATCTCTCTCTACTTAGGTATGAAAACCTTAAACCCTCTCTTTATATTCATGTTTACTTTATATTTCAATATTCATGATCATAGAATGTAGAGAGGAGTGTGCAACACCCTCGGTGTTACACTGTACAGTCTTTTGCTAAACACTGCATGAGCATCATATTTGTGTGTAAATGTGTGTAATATAGGGTGTAAAGCAATGTACATAACTTGAAACGATCATCAGAAACATGAAACGAAAGATACATTCAATGTCGTGTTATTCCACTTAGGGGTTTAAACGAATTTTTATTGAACGAAAATACTATAGAATGCATATACGACACTTTAATAAAGTTTGTAGTACAAGCTTCATAGGTGGTGGTGAAATACTTGTGGTCGAGAACGAGATTCACAAGCTAGCATAATTAATAGCTTGGAAATCGAATTTGACGCGAAACCGATCAAGACAGTCAAATTTCTTAAGTCAGAAAACGCTTTGACAAAGCTAAGTTCGACAATTTTTGTAGAAGAATCGGGTTAAGTAGTGGTATGGTCTTAGGGCTTGTTTTAGTAGCCTAACATGCTATCTCGAGTGTAAAATAGGTGGTTTAGCAATTGAAGCATCGAGTTGGACTTTTGGGGCACTTTAAAAAGCGTGCAAGGCACGTTCCTGGCTAGCTTCAGCGTCTGGACGCGGTCACCATGTCTCGGTTCGGCTCGGTGCCATAGCACTAGCTTGCCCAAACGTGCACACCCGCACCGCCGTTGTCACGCCATGGCACGCGACTCACGCACTCACGCGCACGCCGTGCTCGGCGAGCCTGGCCGCTCTGCCACCACCATCGTCATCATGGGCCTGCTGCCCTGGCCAGTCTGCTGCTGCTAGCCGCGGCCACAAGTGCTAAGTCGCCACGTGTGCTCGCACTGCTTGCATCGCGTCCTCCTGGCCGCTCTACCACCGCCGCTGTTGTCGCGGGCCCTATGCCCTAGGTGGTCCGCTGCCATCTGCCTCGTGGTGTCCTCACGTTGCTACTAGTTGTGGTTTTGATTGCTAGGTCTCCCGCGTGCGCCTGCTCCGCTCACGTTGTGTCCGCCTGAGCAACTGCACTGGCACATGGCCGTGTCGCCATCGGCTTGCAAGTTAAGGCGTTGCGGCTGCCCAAGCCATTCTAACTCATACAAGCACATGTGCCTTCCCTATGTGCCCTTGTCCATTTTGTTTGAGTGGTGTGCACCTCTCTGCACCCTGGTCACCTCTGCCTTTAAGGGCGTCGCGCCGGCGTCATCGAGCCACGCCGAGGGGCAGCTCGCAGTGTCGGTTAAATCCATGTAATTGAGTGCGCCTGATAGTTGACTAGGATCCTAGCTACACGTCGAGCTTGGCCACTGTTGCCACCGTACCTTGCCGAGGCCCAATTTGAAGCTTCCTTCGCCGTCGGCCATCCTAAGACCCCACAGTAGCGCCCATCCAATTTTCCTAGCACCATCCACCTCCCTTCCATTTCTTGGCACTGTGTCTTCACCCTATTCCCCTCCATCCCGTGCGCACCCCATTTCCACTACTGCTACTTTCACAACGCTGTGGACATGGTCGTGCCACCGCCGCCGTCGCGAAGCTTGCTATGCGCATGTGGCCAAATGCACCCACTCCGTCCCTGGTCAATCCACCACGTTTGGGGGGAGTCCACCGCCATGGAGGGAGCTCAGGACAACATCTTCGTTCACCGCTTTGCCGCCCAACGTTTCGAGTTTGCGCCTAGGTGAGGATCGGCTCGTTATTGGGGGCGGGGAGGGGCTGGTCTGGCCGGCGTGACCGCCCTGTGCCAGCTCCGTCGCACCAGTGCACGCGTGGCTACCCGAGGGTATCGTCGTTGCGAAGATAGATTGTTTCGATGGCTTATCTATGAGGTAGCTGACTGTAGGAATAGTGCCATGGGTCTCGAGGTGATTCGCCGGTAGGTCAAGGACATTTTCACAAAACAGCCGTAGCGCGCGGGCCTCCCTATCGTGGGCCGTCGTCGTGCGGATGGGCCATGTCTGCGTTGGGCCACGCTGGTGGGTCGCGGTGCGTGCACACGAGGCACCGGTGTGGGCCGAGCCACTCGCGCAGTGGGCCGCGCGGGTGGACTCGGTTTTCCTTTTTCTAGTGAATTAACAAATGTTTATTCAATTTAGTTTTGAGCTGATCTTGGTAAAATTGTAGTAAATTCTGTAGGTGTCCAAAAATAGTGAAACAAAATTTGTTAAGTTTACAAAAATGCTATCTATCTATTGGTGTAGTTAGTTTATAGTTAGCTGTGATAAGGATAGATTCATAAATTCAATTTAGAAAGCTTAGTATTAGTTAGTTTAATATTTGTAGGAATTTTTGTGGCAAATCGGTGATAGCTTTAGCCATGAAATTTTTATAGTAGGCTCATTAGATTATTATGTGCTCACTGTAATTTTTGTATCCCTAGAGTAGGTTGATAAATAGAATAGCTAGTACTCCCTATTTTATCATATATAGAGTAAATCGATATTAAGAATAGGGATTCCTTTAGTTGCTAAGTTAATACATGAAATGTTGCATACCTATTTAGTGGGAATGATATGTAATGTAGCATCTTAGTCGGTAGAGCTAGTTCAGTAGCTTGATAGATGTATTTTTATTTTAAGAGTTGTTGTTGCCATATTACTAAGTGTTGCATCATCATTTCAAGCATATAGGTCACAAGTTGATAGAGTTCGTGCCTGTGGACAAATAGGACTATGAGGATATTATTAAGGAGTACGAGGAGGAGGTTCTAGTACAAGAGGGAGCCCCAGAGCTGTTCGTTGCTGACTTTGTTGACACACTGCCTGCCCAAGGCAAGCCCAAGTGCATAACCCTTATTTTTGAATGATCACTGAATATATATATATATATGATGTGCATTTACGTTGTAGGCATTTTATGGAAACTATATGCATAGATATACTTACCTATGAGTCCTACTAGTATAGGTCGAGTAGCTACTATGCTTCGGATTTCAGTAGCATGAGTAACCTGCTGTTACTCACAATAGGTGATAATTATGATCACTCATGATAAAATGGTGGAAAGGAAAATGGTGACCGGGTCGGGATATGGTTTGGGTATTGGTGGGTGTAAAAGGTTGTGTCCTGCAGCCAACAGGGCATAGCTTGGTTATACTTTTTCCCTGTCTATGTTGGTTAAGGACCGGCCGTTGCAATAGACGCTAGGCAAGTCATAAATTTATTATCCTGAGCACATACTTGCGTATGGGCGTAGGGAAGGCTTGTTGCTCTCTTATTGTGGGTTTTGGCTAATTTCAGACCGACTGATTAAAGGCGGGGATGGTGGAGGTCTAAGCACTACACTGAGTCTGAGACTTAGAAGTGGAGGCTTGGAGTCCAAGTTTGGATAGGGACTTGGACCCCGTGATAGGAGAGTGATGGGTTGGTCCTACTTGTGCCTGGGGTACAAGTGGGGCATTTGTTTTCGGGGTACCCAGCTGGGCACATTGATTCATGAATCATCGGGCAATCCAGTACGGCTTGTCTAAACTCTAGCACCATAGTAAGAAGTGAAAGATGAAAGGTGAAGAAATGGAACTGTTGTTCAACTCTTGCTTGAAAGTAGACAGGTGCTTACCAAGAATGGCTAGATAATGAATTAATCATAACTACTAATAATAACATAAATAAGGATTCATTATTAGTATTGCTTTCTTCAAAAAGGAACCTAGCAAGCCATAAAAGCTTATCATATCCCTTAGAGTCAGGAAATTATTCCCACTAGTCGGATAAGTCTTGCGAGTACATTGTGTACTCAAGGTTTATTTACCCTTGTTGCAGGTTCAACTTGAGGAGTTCCCATTGTGTGAAGGATTCTTCTGGTGGGCACAGATGGATCCATGTTCATTATCGATAGATGTTTATTATCATTCCGCTGTTTAATATTCCACACTCTGAATTTGGTAATGTAATAATGCATTTCTAAGAACTCTAGATGTATGAAATGGACTAAGTATTATAACTCGTTCTCATTATTGGATCCTTGGGGGGAAATGTGGACTATTCGGGCTCTCCCTTGGGGTGTGCCCGACAAAAACCGCCCATTGTAGCTTGCTTTCAGGGTGCTTAGCGTCTGGTGGAAGATGAGCGCCTCCGAAAGTGCGTTATTTTGGGCGGTTCTACCACAGTTGGTACCAAAGCCAATAATGAGTCTACGAGTTTCATCACTCTTTTCCAAAACTTAAAATTTGACCAACAAAAGTTTTGCGAAAAATAGAATGCGATAAATTGTCTAAATAAGTATAAGCCCTAGCAATATGGTCTATCTAGGATAGCGGCACTAGTTTTATCTAATTAGTTTTCTACAGGAACACTAACTTATGCTGCGTAAGAAATCACTTAGCATATGGAAAATGAGTGTGCAATGTGCCAAGATTTTGTGAATGCCGCTATATTTCAGCTTGAGTGAACGTATAGGCCGATACATGCATCATGATAAGAGAATCTTGTTTAAATTCACTTTTCCCCCCTACACGTATTGTAACAATCCAAAAATCCACACACCAAAAATACCAACTACAAAATTTTTCTCAAAACCTCCATGTGATGATGAGTGTCATGTAAAGTAACCCAACCAGGAGCTGCATTAGAAGTAACCCAACCTAAGTCAATACATAAGCATAGCATGTCATATGTTGATTATGATTATTAATTTCTATTAAATAGATGTTGCATACATGATTAATTTAAATTGTGATTTGGATTCTCATTGCTTTATGTTATGACTAACAATTCTATAAAGTTTATTACTAAACAAAATTCCCTAAACTCCAATGAACAAGTTACCTTAGTTTTAAATTCGAAATCTAAACCAAATTTGAATTTAAACAATGGAAAGGAAATGAAAAACAAAAAAGAAAAGAAGAAAGGGAGAAGAAGGCCTCGCAGCCCAGCCGCTCGGCCCAACCAGCCCCAGCGCGCGTGGCCCACCTTGCGGCCCAGCAATGCCCGTGCGTCTCCCTGCCTCCACTTGCAGCCGCTACCGCTGGACCCCGCGTGTCAGCCGCACGACGCCCACGCCCACGTGTCTTCCCGCCTTTACTCGCTGACTCTGCCGCTGGACCCCGCAAGTCAGCCCTACTATTCCTCTTTTCCACGCCATGCACGACCATCGCGCAATAGAGCCCCGACAGGAATGGCAGGGTGGGCCAGGGGGTCACGCCCGGGCCATGGCCTTGCCCCCCCCCCCCTTAGCGCAGCGCCCACGCCAAGGCCATGCCAACCACCCACGCCCTGCAAGCCGCTCGATGCGCTCGGCATGATCCATAGCTGTCCGCCGTGGAGCTCAAAGCTCCGGCTATAAGAGCCCTAGCCCTAGAGCCCTAGCGATCGTCCATCACCCGCCGCCATTTGGTGGCCATACGCTGCGCACCGAAACCAAGAGAGAGGAGGGAGAAGGCGAAGGAAGGAGAGGAAGAAAGTGCCGAAGCCGCCGTGGAGGAGGTTGTCAGAGCCGAACACGGCACCGGCGCTTCGTCACTGACGCGGCTCAGCACGGCACTGCATGGCCACACCGGAGCTGCACGGCCTCGCATCAACACGGCATTGCCATCCAGTCTTCCACGCCACCCACGGTGAGCTTTTCCCCCTCTTCCGGTCTCTCTCTGTCGCCGAACCTCACCGTTGGCCATGGCGCTCCACGCCTGGAGCGCGTAGGCCAGTGCCTTGCCTCAGCCACTTGGAACACATGCACCCACGCGCACACCGAGACCACCGTGACACCCCACCGGAGCCCGTAGCGCACCAGCGCGTGCATCGTCGTCGGCACCGTGTCACCATGGCTGCTGGAGCCCCTAACGGCCACCTAGGAGACCGAAGCCCTGCTTGAGCCCTGGACGCCTTCGTCGTGCACCCACGGAACCGTAGAAGCCCCCTCTGCCCAGCACTAGCCACTAGGGAGCCGGTGTGTGCGACCTCACCACCGGCAGGCACTGCCGAGCCGCCGCTCGCCATGGCCAGCACCTTGGGGAGCTCTGGTCGCCACCTTGACCCCGCAGACGCAGTCGTCGTGGCCCGAGGAAACTTTTCCCCACACCAATTAGACACCAGCCTCGCCATAGAAGCTCATCAGTGAAGATCGCCGCCGGTAGGAGCACCGCCACGAGAAAAATAGGGGAACACCCACCCCCCTCGCTGGCCACCTACGCATGCACCCGGAGTACCTAGACCACGCCTGGGAGGCGACGGGTGGACTCGGTCCACCATAGACCAGTCTGTGGTCCATGGACCAGCACCACTAGTCCACCGAAGACCACAGCCATGGACCACGGCCCCGTAAGAGCCCACGGCTGTGACGTGGCAGCGTCAAAGCGTGCCACGTGTTCGGCCCGGCCCGGCCCAGACCGGCCCAACCCGAAGCCCAACCGGCCTAGTTCGGACCCAGCCCGTATTGACCGTTGACTGGTCAACACTGACCATTGACCAGGCCCCACCTGTCAGTGACACAGACACCCTAGACCCACATGTCAGATGCTGATGACATGATGATGTCACGTGGGACCCACATGTCAAAAGACAGCACAGCCGAGGTGACGTGATGCTGACGTCACGCTGACATCAGCTGCTGACGTCAGCAGACCAGGCCCACATGTCAGTGACCGTGATGGTTGACCATTGACCGTTGACCATTGACTCATCGTTGACTGACGTTGACTCTGACCGGACCCACCTATCAGTGACCTAATAGCCTTTGGCCCACCTGTCGGTGTGGACGACATTGATGACGTCATGCTGACATCAGCTGGGACCCACCCGTCAGCTCAGAACCATGATGCTGACGTCATGCTGACGTCAGCAAGCCACGTGGACCAACCACAGCATGACACGTGTCAGCCCAGGATTAATTCAGCCTTTATCCAATTTCATAAATGATTTAAACTTCGGAAATTCATAACTAATTCATACGACCTCGGAAAAATACGAAACTAGGACCAAAATTCATCTAAAATCAAGCTCTATGCAATGAACCCATGTTTGAGTGCATTTGGCTCTTTTGAATTTCCCTTGCTTCTTTGTGCTATTCTATAGACCTCACTAACATGACTATAATGCGAACGATGCAGACTCGGAGGAGAACCTAACGGACAAGGACCGTGAGTACCATGAGGAGAACGGAGATGACTACACTGAAGGTGCCACATCCCACCCAATCTCGTAGCACCTATTACGCATGGCTAATATAGAACTGCTATCGCTTTACTTTACTGCTACAATTATATTATGCTAGGACTTGCATGGTAGTATGCTTGCTTGAAAGCCTTTACCTTGACGCAACCTTACCCCTGCATACCCTACTATTAGGCAAGACACACACTTACTGCTATATATTTCATTACTTACACTACGTGTGTGTGGTGGAAACTGGTGTTACCTGGACTATGGGGAGAGTGCTGCGTGTGTGACTTGGGTGTGTGGAGGGTGAGGGTTGTGTCGACCAAGTTGGAGTATACGACGAGCCTGGGGCAAGTCTTGCTATGAGATGCTACCTGGGCACCCCTAGAAATGGATACCTATGGTGGGTAAATGGTATATGAGGTGGACCTAGGTGTGAACCTGTGACGGGTGGAGCCCGGGATGGAGGTGCTGTGGTGGCACGATGAATGGAAACCCTGATGGAGACATTCTGGCTTGGTCATCCCTAAGGTCTTACAAGTACTTAGATTCACCGGGAAGCCTTATGTACCACTCGCCCTATATGGTGCGGGATGGCTGGACTACTTGGTAGGATATTGCCACTATTGCTAGGTTGATAGCGGACAGTGTAAGGAGGTATGGGGCGTGGAGGATCCCCCCACACCCTTCCGAGACTTCATGGAGACCTTGTGGACCTAGCTCATGACTCACAGTTTCAGCCACCCCAGACTTGACTTGGGGTGAACCAGGGCTGAATGGTAGAGTGGCATTATCCTAGGCTAGCAAGCGGCCGGAATCAGCCTAGTTGACGGCGGTCAGCGAGGAAGGCGGATCTTGTGGTTATGTAAAACCTCTGCAGAGTGTATGGTTGATCGATCGATACATGTGCCGATTTGTCGGCTATGGACCTTTCCTGGGTTTCGCTTAAACTAGATAGTGAGATGAGTTCTTCTCTTCTTCCCCCGTGAGAGAGTGTCGGTCATAGCTAGGGGCTACAGGCCTTGAGACAGTGTCGAGAGGGAGTTGGCCTATCGACTTAGTGATGGTATGGTATGGTGATGGTATGGAGATGGTGGTATGTCGATCCCAGGATCGAAACCTGGCTCAGAAAAAGGGATGGAATGGAATGTGTGTAGGAATGGTGTTAAAACTTGACGAACTATTACTATTTACTTGATATGCTATTGCATAGGAAACCCTAGCCTTATAGGTTCACTTTTCTTATACCCAACTTGCATCCAATATCCACAAAGCAATGCTCATAGGGTTGGGAGTGGCCAGTACAAATCGTACTGATAAATTTTGGCACACAGGTTCTGCTGAGGAGTATAGCTCTGAGGAGTTTGACGGATGAGGGGTTCGTGCCTACGCTCGAGTTTGGCGATCTTATCTTCAAGCTGTTCTGAATGAATGCTACTTTTGATTCCGCCAATGCGGCGATGTAATAAATTATGTAATTCCGCACTATTTGTACTCTGATATTATCGTTGTATGGATGTGATATTCGACTAAAATTTGGGTAATATGATCTACAATGATCTTATTACACTTCGACACTGTGGATTTCCCTTCGCGGAAATTGGGGTCATTTCACGTATAATTGGGATTAGTAAATTGATAGGATGAACCAAAAGAATGCTTTAATAAATATCTTGTCATTTCTCTAATCCCTTGTTTCTGATCTGGAGGGTTGTCCTAAGTAGTTGGTTCCTATCTATTATAGATGAACCTAAGGTCCGGTCGTGGGAGCACCAGTGTCGGAGTGGGCCACTGTCTTGGCGAAGGCCAAGGTGAAAGTGGCCGGGGCAATGAAAATGGCAACGGGGAGAGCCATGAAGCTCCATGTCTGGCTCCTCCTCCTCCGCCACTACCACCTTCGATGACTCATGTGGAGATGATGGTGGAGATGTTGGCCTCTCGTCGTGAGTTAGCCCATGCCATGGAGCTGCTGGCACAGGCTACCGGTGGCTTCACCCGTGGAGGCCACGGAGGCAATGGTGGGAATGGGGGTGGTGCCTGTGGACATGAGGGACCCTACTCTTATTAGGATTTCTTAAAGACACACCCACCCACATTCATGCCCATGGCTGAGCCTCTAGATGTGGAGCATTAGCTTCGCATTCTGGAGCAAAAGTTTCTGTTGCTCACCGTAACTGATGAGCAGAAGGTGCGCTTTGTAGCGCAACAGTTGTTGGGGTCCATGAGTGCATGGTGGGATACATTCAATGCCATGCAGCAACTGGATCATCGGGTGACCTGATAGGAGTTCACTACGGCCTTTAGAGAGTATTATATTTCTACTGGTGTTCTAAACCAGAAGTTGATAGAGTTTCTAGACCTTCAGCAAGGGAGTATGTCCGTGATGGACTACGTCAATAAGTTCAACCACTTGCCCTAGTATGATGGGACTCATGTTGATACAGATGAGAAGAAGAGGGACCGCTTCTATCAGTGGCCTCTCTTGCAGCCTACAAAAGGAGTTATATACTGGGAACTATCAGACCTTTGGGGCGATGATGAATGCTGCTATTACCATGGAGGGCTTGAAGCGTGACTCACTAGGCAGAATGGAAGCACAAGCGGGTGGCTACTGGGTCTTCTAGTCACCCCCATGCCTAGAAAGTATAGGTTGTCAGGTGGGTGCCCTATCAATCTTTGGGCAGGCATTTGTTTCGACAGCCTCAGCAGACTTTTTAGGCACCTTTGACTCAGTATCATGCACCTACTCGGCAGGTGCAACATCAGTAGCCTCAGGGACAGCAGGTCCAACCTCATCAAGGACTGGGAACAAGCCTGGTGCTTGTTTCAAATGTGGCAAGGAAGGCCACTATGCCTAGGAGTGTCCGCAAAACCAGCCAGCCCAGTCTACTCAGTCATCAGCTAACTCTAGGCTAATCAAGCGGACAGTTATGCTATTGCATAGGAAACCCTAGCCTTATAGGTTCACTTTGCTTATACCCAACTTGCATCCAATATCCACAAAGCAATGCTCATAGGGTTGGGAGTGGCCAGTACAAATTGTACTAATAAATTTTGGCACACAGGTTCTACTGAGGAGTATAGCTCCGAGGAGTTTGATGGATGAGGGGTTCGTGCCTATGCTTGAGTTTGGCGATCTTATCTTCAAGCTGTTCTGAATGAATGCTACTTTTGATTTCGCTAATGCGGCGATGTAATAAATTATGTAATTCCACACTATTTGTACTCTGATATTATCGTTATATGGATGTGATATTCAACTAGAATTTGGGTAATATGATCTACAACGATCTTATTACACTTCGACGCTGTGGATTTCCCTTCACGAAAATTGGGGTCGTTTCAGTTGGTATCAGAGCCATACTCGACCTTAGGACGAAACCCTTAGAAATGGATGATAGAATTGGACGTAAATAGCCCTTCTTTTGGTTATATACCGACCCTACATTTACTTTTATGCAAGGCTTATCTATTATTGACCTGCTAACACCTGTCCCCTTGAAACATGCAGATGGCAACGAACGTCGACTGGCCGCCACTAGGACCGCTACCTCTGGACCACGCCAAGCTTACCTTTGACCTATGTGAGCTTGGGGGTTTTGCACAGACCCTCTGCCGAGTTCTCATCACGTTAGGTGTCCCCGACGAGCTTGTCAAGGTCACCTGCACTGGGAAGCCAGCTAAGGAAGGAGGAATCGAAGGACCGATTGTCACCTCAGTGGAGTTCCCAGCTAGCACTACCTTACCTTCTGTCCTAGCTTTCACCGAGTTGACTATAGAGGACACAGTCGAGGAGGGACTATGAGCTATCTCACACAAGGCACTTTGCAGAGTGATGAGGGACCACTACGAGCACCTGAAGACGATGGAGTTCCGTCTACTTCCCCAGGCCCTCGACCTCAGCCTTACCCCTAGTGAGCAGAGTTTCACAGTAGGCAAAGTTATCCTTGCCGAGGAGGATAGATGCCTTCGTGTCTCAGCTATTCACCTACTGGAGTAGGACAGGTACGTGACCCAGCTGGAGCAGAGGAGATGTTAGGACCAGGCCCTCTGGTGGGAGTACCAGGAGCGAGACTCGCAGGGAGCACATGAGCGAGCTAGTCTACTGGAGACAGTTGCCAAGCTACAGGACGAGCTCAACCATCGTGAGGAGGACCACAGAGCCAAGGTCACTGACTTATAGGACAAAGCAGCCAACCTAGGCAACAGGAACTACTACCTCGATAGCAAAGTCTTGGAGTTGCAGAGAGAGTTGGACGACAAGAAGGCTGAGTTCAACCGTAGAGGAGACAGAGAGAGATCCAAGGGGATTGATATGCTGAAGATCCAATCTCGGAACAAGACCCTGACTCAGGAGCTAGAGGAGTCCAGGAAGAAGGCCATTCGCAACTAGGGTCACCTGATCGAGGCACTCAGGCAGACCGAGTACCTACAAGACAAGTGTGAGAGGACATGGCAGGCTTGACAGAAGTCTAACAGGAAGTGCCTTAGGGAGATGAAGGGTACGTGGGATCAGCTACCCAAGGAGATTCGCAGCAAGACGAAGCCTAGGATAGAGGAGTTTAAGTTAGCCCTGACTCGCCTCAACCTAGATGCCTGCCCTACCCTACCTAGACCCAAGCCTACTGAGGAGCTCGCTGAGGCTTTGAAGTACGTGTCCTGACTTCACAAGTCTAACGAGGAGATCGAGATCGAGAACAGTCGTATCCCAGCTACGGTGTATGAGTTAGAGTAGATGACCCTACGTGGTCATGAGTCATGTTAGTAGCTTCCGTAAGTTGTACCCCATGATGTACCCCTTATGAGATGTATTATGAGACGCTATGCATAGTACGATTCTCGCACATCTTCAAGTGTAACTACTGGAGATGATGCTATGTAATAAAACTCATGTAATGAATGTTTTGGATCTTATTGCATCTTATGGATCTTATTGCTTCTTTGTAATGAGTGTTGGATAGTGAAAATGTTTTCTTTAAATCATCAAAATCATGTAATCATATTGAATTATAAGCACTTTTGACACAAGCACTAAATTCTCTATGATCCATGTTGCAGATGTCGAACCGCCGATCAAATCACCTAATGAACCATGGACGTGCGCCCACCCCTGAACCAGTTGAACCCAATGGGGGGTGTGGTGGCAACAACCGTGGTCATGGCCGTGGCTGTGGACATGGAGGGATACCCTTCCACCTGGAGAATACTCCGCCACTTGAGGAGAACATTCCACCACCACCACCACCGAACCTGGCAGAAGTGATGGCACAACAGACCCAGCTTCTTGCAGCTCTTGTTGAAGGAGCAAACCGTCACTAGAGAGGTTAGCAGAATGACTTCCAAAGGAAGCTAGAGGGATTTCTGAAGCTAAGGCCACCTACCTATGATGGCACCGACCCTGACCCGCTTGTAGCCGATGACTGGCTCAAGGAAATGGAGAAGAATCTTGACCTCACTACTTTCACTAATGATGAGTGTGTCGGAGCTGCCACACACCAGCTCATGGGGATAGCATGCGCCTGGTGGGACAGTTTCAGTGACTCCCATGAGGACCCTGCCCACATCTCATGGGATGAGTTCGCTGAAGCGTTCACTGAGTATCACATTCCCAAGGGTATCATGGAGGCCAAAGCCGAGGAGTTCCGCAACATCAAGATGGGAAAAGACAAGGTGATGGAGTACACTACTCATTTCACTAACCTTCTACACTATGCACCTTCTTATGTTGTGAACTCTGAGAAGGAGAAGTTGTACTATTACCGCAAGGGACTTTACCTGCACATCAAGCTGAAGTTTGGCGGTATTGAGAGCAACACATTGCGTGCTCTGGTGGATCGCTGCATCCAGATTGAGAAGGACCGTGCTGAAGCTAGAGAAGAGTACAGGGATAGGAAACGTAAGCCTGAGGAGTCTCTCCATGGTCGTGATCGCAAGAGGTTCCGCAGAGATGCACCATCCAGGGAATGCTCTTGCCATAACAGGGATGACAACCCAGGATCGAGTAGGGGAAGTGGAGGCTACACCACCAAATACTCCTGCCCTGCTCAGGACCGTTACACCTAGGACCGTTATGCTCAGGACCGCAATAGTTAGGACCATTTCAACCATCCTCGCACAGCGAATGAACGCCCAGCATAGAACTGCTCTACACCAAGCAGTGGAAACTGAAGGCACCCACGCCAACCCCTATAAGCGGTATGCCTTTCACCTGCTTTGCTTATGGCCAACCAGGTCACAAAGTCACTGAGTGCCCTCAGAACTCAGCTGCATAGAAGTCTTAGTTCAAGGGATCAGCTACTCATGGATGTCTCAACCATCTGGATGCCGAGGAAGCACAAGCTGCCCCTGACATTGTGTACGGTATGTTTTTAGTTAATGGCAATACTGCATCAGTTCTATTTGACTCTAGAGCAACTTGTTCTTACATATCATCCAAGTTTACACGAGATGATGACCTATCTGTAACCCCACGTGAAGATCCTATCATCACCAGCTCACCTTTAGGAGACCTAGAGTGCACCCACATCTGTAAGGGAGTGAGTCTTACCATTGAGGGTCTTATCTTTAGAGCTGACCTAACCCTGCTACCTTCCACTAACCTAGATGTCATCTTAGGTATGGATTGGTTAACCATTCACCAGAGGTATCATATCATGTTCACCTAGATATGTCCAAGCGACCCACCCATCAGGCCAAGTCGTTAGATGTGAACCTCAGTCTGGAAAGTCCACCTCTATCCTATGTGCCCTTAAAGCAAGTTCAGAATCACGAAAAGAGAAGAAGACAGTTCATGATGTGCCAGTAGTCGGAGACTATCCCGATGTATTCCCTGAAGAATTACCGGGTATGCCACCAGACCATGATGTCGAGTTCATCATTGATCTAGTTACCAGGAACGGAGACCCATTGCCTAAGAGACCCTATCGCATGTCAGTTGATGAACTGACTGAGCTCAAGGAACAGCTTGATGAGCTCATCTCGAAGGGATATATCAGGCCCAGTGCTTCACCCTAGGGGATCCCCCTGTTCTGTTTGTTAAGAAGAAGGATGGCTCGATGAGAATGTGCATTGATTACCAAAACTTGAATGCAGTCACCATCAAGAACAAGTACCCCCTGCCAAGAATTGATGATCTGCTTGATCAGCTTCGAGGTGCAAAGTATTTCTCCAAGATTGATCTCAGATTAGGCTATCATCAGATGAAGATTCGAGAAAGTGACATCCCAAAGATAGCGTTTGTGACTAGGTATGGTCAGTTTGAGTTCACCATGGTGTCCTTTGGACTCACGAATGCTCCCGCATACTTCATGAACATGATGAATAAGGTTTTCATGGATGAACTGGATAAGTTCATGGTGGTATTCATTGATGACATCCTTGTCTATTCATCCACCGCTGAAGAACATGAACATCATCTGAGAACGGTGCTTGAGAAACTAGCCCAACATCAGCTATATGCAAAGTTCAGCAAATGTGAGTTTTGGCTATAGGAAGTTGCCTTCTTAGGCCATGTACTATCAGCTGAAGGTGTCGCAGTTGACCCAGCCAAGATTGAAGCCAGTGAAAGAATGGGATCAACCCTGTAATGTGACAGAAATCCGAAGTTTCTTGGGATTGGCTGGATATTATCGCCGATTCATCGAAAACTTCTCCAAGATAGCCCGTCCAATGACCAATCTACTTAAGAAGACCAAGGAGTTTGAATGGACGCCTGAGTGCGAACAAAGCTTCTAGGAATTGAAACAGAAGCTTACCACAACTCCTGTGCTATCATTGCCTGATATCAACAAAGATTTCGTGGTCTATTGTGATGCATCCCGTCAAGGACTTGGTTGTGTGCTGATGCAAGATGGAAGAGTGATAGCTTATGCTTCTCGACAGTTGAAAGAACATGAGAACCGTTACCCAACCCATGATCTGGAGTTAGCAGTAGTTGTGCATGCCTTGAAGATCTGGAGACACTACTTGATAGGCAACAAGTGTGACATCTACACCGATCACAAGAGCTTGAAGTACTTTTTCACTCAAGAAGATTTGAATATGAGGCAACAGCCGATGGCTTGAGTTGATCAAGGACTATGACCTAGAAATTCACTATCATTTGGGAAAAGCTAATATAGTCGCAGATGCTCTTAGTCGCAAGAGTTACTGTCACACCTTGATCACTGAATCAGTACCACCTGAGCTCAAGGGAGAGATTGATGATTTCCAACTAGAGATACTACCGTATGGCTTGCTGAATGAGCTCCGCATATAGTATGATCTCACAGATCGCATCCGTCAAGCTTAGAAAAGTTGTGAAGAGATTGAGTATCTCCGTAGTCTGATGAAACTAGGCTATAAGACCAACCACCAAGAAGATGAACAAGGAACCATCTAGTTCAAGAACAGAATCTGCGTTCCATCTGACCCTAGTACTACGAGGGGGAATTCTGTCGGAAGCTCACAATTCCAAATATTATATTCACCCTGGAGGGTCAAAGATGTACCAAGACTTGAAGAAACACTTTTGGTGGAAAGGCATGAAGACAGACATTGCAGGACATGTGGCACATTGTGACACCTACAACAGAGTCAAGGCTGAACATCAAAGGCCTATAGGATTGCTAAAGCCTCTTGACGTTCCCGAGTGGAAATGGGAGAATATATCTATGGATTTCATAGTTGGATTGCCCCGTTCACAAAAAGGCAATGATTCCATCTGGGTGATTGTTGATCGCTTGACCAAGATTGCTCACTTTGTACCAGTAAAGACCAAGACCAACGTCGAGAAATTAGCGGATCTATATGTTGAGCATATTCTCAGACTGCATGGAGCTCCCTCTAGTATTATATCTAATCATGGTCCTCAATTTGTGTCCCAATTCTAGGAAGCTCTGCACAAGTCTATTGGAACCAAACTTGATTTTAGTACCGCTTACCACCCACAGATAGATGGATAGACAGAACGAGTAAATCAGATCTTAGAAGACATGCTTCGCGCTAGTGCACTGAATTACGGCTCTGATTGGGAGAAATGCCTACCCTATGCAGAGTTCTCTTACAACAACAGCTACCAAGCCAGTATCAAGATGTCGCCATTTGAAGCTCTGTATGGCAGACCTTGTAAGACACCCTTGATGTGGTCCCAACCGGGAGAAAGATCATTCTTTGATTCCGCTAAGATTCAAGAAGCAGAAGAAGGAGTTGCTCAGGTAAGAGAGAATTTGAGAATTGCTCGAAGTCGATACAAGAGCTATGCTGACAAAAGAAGAAGAGAACTTGAGTTCAATGTGGGGGACTTCAGTCTATCTCAAGGTATCCCCGCTATGTGGAACGGTCAGATTCCATGTAAAAGGCAAGCTTGCCCCTAGATTTGTTGGCCCATACAAGATTTGCAAGAGAATTGGAAAGCTCGCCTACAAACTAGAGTTACCTGAGGAATTGATGGGTGTACATCTCGTATTTCATGTATCCTAGCTACGCAAATGTTTAAGAGTACCCAATGAAGCAGTCCCAACTGGTGCACTTGACATTCAAGATACACTTGAGTATAGAGAACATCCTATCAGAATTATAGGCAGAGATACCAAAGAGACCCGAAGCAAGACTATTCCTATGTGCAAGGTCCAATGGAGTAATCATACCGAGAGAGAAGCAACATGGGAGAAAGAGTCTGACCTCCGGCTATGATATCCCTACCTCTTCGAAGAGTACGTTACGCTTTAATCTTGGGGACGAGATTCTGTTAAGGGGGTAGGACTGTAACAACCCAAAAATCCACACACCAAAAATACCAACTACAAAATTTTTCTCAAAACCTCCATGTGATGATGAGTGTCATGTAAAGTAACCCAACCAGGAGTTACATAAGCATAGCATGTCATATGTTGATTATGATTATTAATTTCTATTAAATAGATGTTGCATACATGATTAACTTAAATTGTGATTTGGATTCTCATTGCTTTATGTTATGACTAACAATTCTATAAAGTTTATTACTAAACAAAATTCCCTAAACTCCAATGAACAAGTTACCTCAGTTTTAAATTCGAAATCTAAACCAAATTTGAATTTAAACAATGGAAAGGAAATGAAAAACAAAAAAGAAAAGAAGAAAGGGAGAAGAAGGCCTCGCAGCCCAGCCGCTCGGCCCAAGCCAGCCCCAGCGCGCGCGGCCCAGCTTGCGGCCCAGCAACGCCCACGTGTCTCCCTTGCCTCCGCTTGCAGCCAGCTGCCGTTGGACCCCGCGTGTCAGCCGCACAACGCCCACGCCCGCTGTGTCTTCCCGCCTTTGCTCGCTGACTCTGCCGCTGGACCCCGCAAGTTAGCCCTACTATTCCTCTTCTCCACGCTGTGCACGACCATCGCGTGACAGAGCCCCGACAGTAATGGTAGGGCGGGCCAGGGGGTCATGCCCGGGCCATGGCCTTGGCCCCCCTTGGCGCAGCGCCCACGCCAACGCCATGCCAACCACCCACGCCCCGCAAGCCGCTCGATGCGCTCGGCGCGATCCTTAGCCGTCCACCTGTGGAGCTCGAAACTCCAGCTATAAGAGCCCCAGCCCTAGAGCCCTAGCGATCGTCCATCACCTGCCACCATTTGGTGGCCATACGCTGCGCACCGGAACCAAGAGAGAGGAGGGAGAAGGGGAAGGAAGGAGAGGAAGAAAGCGCCGAAGCCACCACGGAGGAGGAGGTCATCGGAGCCGAAGATGGCGCCGGCGCTTCATCACTGACGTGGCTCGGCACTGGCACTGCACGGCCACACCGGAGCTACATGGCCTCGCATCGACACGGCATCGCCATCTAGTCTTCCACGCCACCTACAGGTGAGCTTTTCCCCCTCTTCCGGTCTCTCTCTATCGTCGGACCTCACCGTCGGCCATGGCGCTCCACGCCTGGAGCACGTAGGCCAGTGCCTTGCCTCAGCCACTTGGAACACATGCACCCACGTGCACACCGAGACCACCATAACACCCCACTGGAGCCCGTAGCGCACCAGCACGTGCATCGCCGTTGGCACAGTGTCACCATGGCTGCTGGAGCCCCTAACGGCCACCTAGGAGACCGAAGCCCTGCTTGAGCCCTGGACGCCTTCGTCGTGCACCCACAGAACCATAGAAGCCCCCTCTGCCTAGCACTAGCCACCGGGGAGCCTGACGTGCACGACCTCACCACCGGTAGGCACTGCCGAGCCGCCGCTCACCTATGGCCAGCACCTTGGGGAGCTCTGGTCGCCACCTTGACCCCACGTACACGCAGTTGCCGTGGCCCGGGGAAGCTTTTCCCCACACCAATCAGACACCAGCCTCGCCACAGAAGCTCATCAGTGAAGATCGCTGCCGGCAGGAGCACCGCCATGGGAAAAATAGGGGAACACCCTCCACCCTTGCCGGCCACCTACGCGTGCACCCGGAGTACCTAGACCACGCTTGGGAGGCGACAGGTGGACTAGGTCCACCATAGACCAGTCTGTGGTCCATGGACCAGCACCACTTAGTCCATCGTAGACCTACAGCCATGGACCACGGCCCAGTAAGAGCCCACGGCCATGACGTGGCAGCGTCACAGCGTGCCACGTGTTCGGCCCGGCCCGGCCTAGACTAGGCCTAACCCGAAGCCCAACTGGCCTAGTTCAGACCCGGCCCGTATTGACCGTTGACTGGTCAACGCTGACCGTTGACTAGGCCCCACCTATCAGTGACACAGACACCCTGGACCCACACGTCAGATGCTGACGACATGATGACGTCACGTGGGACCCACATGTCAGAAGACAGCACAGCCTAGGTGACGTGATGCTGACAGTCACGCTGACATCAGCTACTGACGTCAGCAGACCAGGCCCACATGTTAGTGATCAGTGACTGGTTGACCATTGACCATTGACTGTTGACTCATCGTTGACTGCCGTTGACTCTGACCGGACCCACCTATCAGTGACCCAAGTAGCCTTTGGCCCACCTGTCGGTGTGGACGACTGTTGATGATGTCATGCTGACTGTCAGCTAGGGACCCACCCATCAGCTTAGAACCGTGATGCATGATGTCATGCTGATGTCAGCAAGCCACGTGGACCAACCACAGCATGACACATGTCAGCCCAGGATTAATTCAGCCTTTATCCAATTTCAGAAATGATTTAAACTTCGGAAATTCATAACTAATTCATACTACCTCGGAAAAATACGAAACTAGGACCAAAATTTATCTAAAATCAAGCTCTATGCAATGAACCCATGTTTGAGTACATTTGGCTCTTTTGAATTTCCCTTGCTTCTTTGTGCTATTTTATAGACCTCGCTAACACGACTATAATGCGAATGATGCAGACTCAGAGGAGAACCTGACGGACGAGGACCATGAGTACCGTGAGGAGAACGGAGACGACTACACTGAAGGTGCCACATCCCACCCAATCTCGTAGCACCTATTACGCATGGCTAATATAGAACTGCTATCGCTTTACTTTACTGCTACAATTATATTATGCTAGGACTTGCATGGTAGTATGCTTGCTTGAAAGCCTTTACCTTGACGCAACCTTACCCCTGCATACCCTGCTATTAGGCTAGACACATGCTTACTGCTATATATTTCATTACTTACACTACGTGCGTGATGGAAACTGGTGTTACCTGGACTATGGGGAGAGTGCTGCGTGTGTGACTTCGAGGTGTGTGGAGGGTGAGGGTTGTGTCGACCAAGTTGGAGTATACGACGAGCCTAGGGCAAGTCTTGCTATAGGATGCTACCTGGGCACCCCTGGAAATGGATACCTATGGTGGGTAAATGGTATATGAGGTGGACCTAGGTGTGAACCTATGACGGGTGGAGCCCAGGATGGAGGTGCTGTGGTGGCACGATGAATGGAAACCCTGATGGAGACATTCTGGCTTGGTCATCCCTAAGGACTTACTAGTACTCAGATTCACCAGGGAAGCCTTATGTACCACTTGCCCTATATGGTGCGGGACGGCTGGACTACTTGGTAGGATATTGCCACTACTGCTAGGTTGATAGCGGACAGTGTAAGGAGGTACGGGGCGCGAAGGATCCCCCCACACCCTTCCGAGACTTCATGGAGACCTTGTGGACCTAGCTCATGACTCACAGTTTCAGCCACCCCAGACTTGACTTGGGGTGAACCAGGGCTGAATGGTAGAGTAGCATTATCCTAGGCTAGCAAGCAGGCCGAAATCAGCCTAGTTGACGACTGGTTAGCGAGGAAGGCAGATCTTGTGGTTATGTAAAACCTCTGCAGAGTGTATGGTTGATCGATCGATACATGTGCCGATTTGTCGGCTATGGACCTTTCCTAGGTTTCGCTTAAACTAGATAGTGAGATGAGTTCTTCTCTTCTTCCCCCGTGAGAGAGTGTCGGTCGTAGCCAGGGGCTACGGGCCTTGAGACAGTGCCGAGAGGGAGTTGGCCTGTCGACTGAGTGATGGTATGGTATGGTGATGGTATGGAGATGGTGGTATGTCAATCCCAGGATCGAAACCTGGCTCAGAAAAAGGGATGGAGTGGAATGTGAGTGGGAATGGTGTTAAAACTTGACGAAACTATTACTATTTACTTGATATGCTATTGCATAGGAAACCCCAGCCTTATAGGTTCACTTTTCTTATACCCAACTTGCATCCAATATCCACAAAGCAATGCTCATAGGGTTGGGAGTGGCCAGTACAAATCGTACTGATAAATTTTGGCACACAGGTTCTGTTGAGGAGTATAGCTCCGAGGAGTTTGACGGATGAGGGGTTCGTGCCTACGCTCGAGTTTGGCGATCTTATCTTCAAACTGTTCTGAATGAATGCTACTTTTGATTCCACCATTACAGTGATGTAATAAATTATGTAATTCCGCACTATTTTTACTCTGATATTATCGTTGTATGGATGTGATATTCGACTGGAATTTGGGTAATATGATCTACAATGATCTTATTACACTTCGACGCTGTGGATTTCCCTTCGCGGAAATTGGGGTCATTTCACGTATAATTGGGATTAGTAAATTGATAGGATGAACCAAAAGAATGCTTTAATAAATATCTTGTCATTTCTCTAATCCCTTGTTTCTGATCTAGAGGGTTGTCCTAAGTAGTTGGTTCCTATCTATTATAGATGAACCTAAGGTCCGGTCGTGGGAGCACCAGTGCGGGAGCAGGCCACGGTCTTAGTGAAGGCCAAGGTGAAAGTGGCCGGGGCAATGAAAATGGAAACGGGGAGAGCCATGAAGCTCCATGTCTGGCTCCTCCTCCTCCACCACTGCCACCTCCGATGACTCATGTGGAGATGATGGTGGAGATGTTGGCCTCTCGTCGTGAGTCAGCCCATGCCATGGAGCTGCTGGCACAGGCTACCGGTGGCTTTGCCCGTGGAGGCCACGGAGGTAATGGTGGGAACGGGGGTGGTGCCCGTGGACATGAGGGACCCTACTCTTATTAGGATTTCTTAAAGACACACCCACCCACATTCATGCCCATGGCTGAGCCTCTAGATGTGGAGCATTAGCTTCGCATTCTAGAGCAAAAGTTTCTGTTGCTCACCATAACTGATGAGCAGAAGGTGCGCTTTGTAGCGCAATAGTTGTTGGGGTCCATGAGTGCATGGTGGGATACATTCAATGCCATGTAGCAGCTGGATCATCGGGTGACCTGACAGGAGTTCACTATGGCCTTTAGAGAGTATTATATTCCTGCTGGTGTTCTAAACCAGAAGTTGATAGAGTTTCTGGACCTTCAGCAAGGGAGTATGTCCTGTGATGGACTACGTCAATAAGTTCAACCACTTGCCCCAGTATGATGGGACTCATGTTGATACAGATGAGAAGAAGAGGGACCGCTTCTATCGTGGCCTCTCTTGCAGCCTACAAAAGGAGTTATATACTGGGAACTATCAGACCTTTGGGGCGATGATGAATGCTGCTATTGCCATGGAGGGCTTGAAGCGTGACTCACAGGCAGAATGGAAGCACAAGCGGGTGGCTACTGGGTCTTCTAGTCACCCCCATGCCTAGAAAGTATAGGTTGTTAGGTGGGTGCCCTATCAATCTTTGGGTAGGCATTCGTTTCGACAGCCTCAGCAGACTTTTTAGGCACCTTCGACTCAGTATCAGTGCACCTACTCAGTAGGTGCAACATCAGTAGCTTCAGGGACAGCAGGTCCAACCTCATCAAGGACTGGGAACAAGCCTGGTGCTTGTTTCAAATGTGGCAAGGAAGGCCACTATGCCTAGGAGTGTCCGCAAAACCAGCCAGCCCAGTCTACTCAGCCATCAGCTAACTCTAGGCTAATCAAGCGGACAGTTATCAAGAAGAAAGTGCTAGTGAGCCGATGTGGATAGGTTAATTTCATGGAGGCTGAGGAAATATTGCAAAATGAACTGGTGATGGCTGGTATGATCACCATTGATTCCCATCCAGCTTATGTGTTGTTTGATTCTGGTGCATCACATTTATTCATAAGCATGTGATTTGCACACTGGTACAATATACCTCTTATGGCTATACATTTTGCCTATAGAATTAGTACCCCGGGTGCACAGATATGCGTTAATACTCGGATGGACACAGTGGGCTTAGTATTAGCCACTCACACTTACCATCTCTTGTTCATGGTGCTGCCTGGGCAAGGCATTGATGCAATTTTGGGAATAAACTGGTTGCGGGTATATGGGGTAGTCTTGGATCTGAAGCAAAGAGTTGTTGAGTTATGGCTTCCTTCTTCTGAGGATAGGATGTCTCTTCTTGTACCCTCAGATCTAGCCTTACCTGGTTCTACTCATGCTGAAGCTTCTCCTGATTTTACCTCTATTCCTATGGTATGTGAGTTTCTGGATGTTTTTCCTAAAGATCTACCTGGGTTGCCATTGGATAGAGATGTGGAGTTCTCCATTGAGTTAGAGCCTAGTACTACTCCTATCTCCCAACGCCCGTACCACAAGGCTCTGAAGGAATTGGCTGAAATGAAGAAGCAGTTGGAAGAGTTGTTGGAAAAGGGCTTCATCCATCCTAGCTCTTCACCATGGGGTTGTCCAGCCATTTTTATGAAGAAGAAGGATGGCACTCTTTGGATGTGTATGGATTACCACCCTCTCAATGCGGTAACCATTAAGAACAAGTATCATTTACCTCATATATATACATTGTTTGATCAGCTAGCTGGTGCCAAGGTGTTCTCCAAGATTGACCTTCGTTTAGGTTATCATTAGATCAAGATTAGACCACAAGATATACCAAAGACAACTTTTTCTACTAGGTATGGGTTGTATGAATACCTAGTCATGTCTTTTGGTCTCACCAATGCTCCTGTATTTTTCATGTATCTCATGAACTCAGTCTTTATGCTGGAGTTGGACAAATTTGTGGTGGTATTCATTGATGATATCCTAATATATTCCAAGAACAAGGAAGAGCATGCCCAACACCTTCGGATAATACTGACTCGATTGAGGGAACACAAGCTGTATGCTAAACTCAGCAAGTGTGAATTTTGGTTAGATCGAGTGCAGTTCTTGAGACATGTTTTGACACTGGATGGTATTTCTGTAGATCCAAGCAAGGTGCAAGATGTGCTAAATTGGAATTCCCCTAAGTCAGTGTATCAGATTCGTTAGTTCCTTGGTCTTGCTGGATATTATCGGTGCTTCATCCCAGATTTCTCCAAGATAGTTCAGCCAATGACCAAGCTGCTCTAGAAAAATGTTAAGTTTGATTGGAGCCTGGCTTGTGAAGAAGCCTTCCAAGCTTTGAAGAACCATCTTACCACTGCTCCTGTCCTGGCCCAACCAAATATCGATAGACCTTTTGATGTATATTGGGATGCCTCAAAGACGGGGTTGGGATGTGTGCTTATGTAGGAAGGGCGTGTGATAGCTTATGCTTCACGCCAACTGAAAAAGCACGAAGTGAATTACCCCACCCATGATTTAGAGCTGGCTGTTGTGGTCCATGCTCTAAAAATTTAGAGGCATTATTTGTTGGGCAACAAAGTACATATTTTTACAGATCATAAGAGCCTCAAATATATTTTTACTCAGTCTGAGTTAAATATGAGGCAAAGTAGATGGTTGGAACTGATCAAGGATTATAACTTGGAGGTACATTATCACCCCGGAAAGGCCAATGTGGTAGCTGATGCCTTGAGCCGAAAGTCATATCAGGTTTAAGAAACACCTTTGTCTCTCAACCATGCAGAGGTGCTGGCTCACATTGCCTTAGTCTCAGAATTACTTGAGCAGATTATTATGGAGCAAAGGCAAGACCCTTTAGAAATTCCTCACATCAAGAAGTTAATTACCAAAGGGTGTGGCCCGCAGTTTAGTATTGATGAGCAAGGTGTAGTGAGGTACAAGGATAGATTGGTGGTTCCCTCAAATGAGGAGCTGAGAAGGAAGATTTTGAATGAAGCTCACCATTCTAAATTATCTATCCATCCTGGTAGCAACAAGATGTACCATGATCTGTGCCACTTGTATTGGTGGTCCAACATGAAGCAGGACATCACCAAGTACGTCGCAGAGTGCGACACTTATGGGAGAGTTAAGGTAGACCACATGCATACCCCAAGATATTTGCAGCCCTTGCCCATTCCTGTTTGGAAATGGGAAGATATTTCCATGGATTTCATTGTGGGTTTACCCTGCACATCCAAGGGCTATGACTCTATTTGGGTCATTATGGACCGTCTCACTAAGTTCGCTCATTTCCTTCCAGTGGACACTAGATATATAGCCAAGAAGTATGCTTAGATATATTTTGATTAGATTGTGACCCTACATGGAACTCCCCTAACTATCATCTCTGATAGAGGGTCAGTTTTTGTCTCTCATTTCTGGGAGCAACTTCAGCAATGTTTTGGTACTCATCTCCTTAGAAGCTCAGCATATCATCCACAAACTGATGGCCAAATAGAAAGGGTGAACCAGGTACTCGAGGATATGTTGAGGGCTTGTGCCATTTCTTTCCCTAAAAAGTGGGATGAATGCCTAAAGTTAGCTGAGTTTTCTTACAATAATAGCTACCAAGAAAGCATCCGTATGGCACCATTTGATGCTCTATATGGAAAGAAATATAGGACACCACTTAACTAGGTTGAAGTGGGAGACCGTGGATACTTTGGGCCTGACTTCATCAAAGAAGCTCGAGAGCAAGTTAGCATTATTCAGAGTCATTTGAGGGTAGCTTAGAGCCAACAGAAAGCTTATGCGAACAAGCGAAGATGGCCTTTGTAGTTTGTAATTGAGGATTATGTGTACCTCAAGGTGTCTCCTATGAGAGGGGTGCATCGGTTTGGTGTCCATGGCAAGCTAGCTCCTCGATACATGGGTCCTTACAAAATTTTGAAGCAGTGTATCCTAGTTGCTTATCGTCTCCAACTTCTAGATATTTTATCGGCAGTACATGATGTGTTCCACGTATCTTAGTTGAAGAAATGTTTGTGGGTGCCAGATGAAGCTATGGAAATGGAAGGAATTCCCCTCCAGCCTGATTTGACTTATATTGAGCACCCTGTCAAAATCCTAGATGAAAAGGAAAGAGTGATAAGGACAAATGTGGTGAAGTTCTACAAGGTGCAGTGGCAAAACCACTCAGAGGATGAAGCCACATGGGAACAAGAGAGCTATATATTGAAGCATTACCCCCACCTTCTCTCTGGTTCAGATAGGTAGTTGTTTACATTGAAATTCTTATCTCTTTTCCCACACTAGACACATGAAATCTTGGGTTGAGATTTTGTTTTAGAGGGGAAGATTTGTAACACCCTTGGTGTTACACTGTACAGTCTTTTGCTAAAACACTGCATGAGCATCATATTTGTGTGTAAATGTGTGTAATATAGGGTGTAAAGCAATGTACATAACTTGAAACGATCATCGGAAACACGAAACAAAAGATACATTCAATGTCATGTTATATCACTTAGGGTTTTAAATGATTTTTTATTGAACAAAAAACTATAGAATGCATATACAGCACTTTAATAAAGTCTGTAGTATAAGCTTTGTAGGTGGTGGTGAAATACTTGTGGTGGAGAATGGGATTCACTAGCTAGCATAATTAATAGCTTGGAAATCGAATTTGATGCGAAACCGATCAAGACTTAGTCAAATTTCTTAAGTCAGAAAATGCTTTGACGAAGCTAAGTTCAGCAATTTTTGTAGAAGAATCGGGTTAAGAAGTGGTATGGTCTTAGGGCTTGTTTTAGTAGCCTAACATGCCATCTCGAGTCTAAAATAGGTGGTTTAGCAATTGAAGCATCGAGTTGGATTTTTGGGGTGCTTTAAAAAGTGTGCAAGGCACGTTCTTAGCCGGCTTTAGCGTCTGGACGTGGTCACCATGCCTCGGTTCGGCTCAGCGCTGCAGCACTAGCTTGCCCAAGCGCACACACCTGCACCGTCGTTGCCGCGCCCTAGCACCCAACTCACGCACGCATGCACACGCCGTGCCCGGTGGGCCTAGCCGCTCGGCCACCATCGCTGTCGTTGTGGGCCCGCTGCCCTGGCCAGTCCGCTACCACCCACTTCGCCGTGTCGCTGCCTGCGTTGCGTCGTGTCGGTGCAAAAAGTGACCAACACATAAATATTTGTAGTTTTGCCATACGTTGTGATCGGAGGTAGCCTAGCACTCAATGACACAGGGTTTATACTGGTTCAAACAACGTGCCCTACGACCAGTTTGAGTCAGTCGATGACTTTATTCCTGAGCCAAGGTGCTTGAAGTTTGTAGTGGGGTTACAAACGAGAACAAGAAAGATGGGGGTTACAAGAGGTCCGGTCAGACTCTGGTTAGAGGGACTGAGAGCGACGGGAGCTCCACTATATGCTAAGTGTTCAAGCGTGTGCTCATGGTTTGAACCTGGTGGTTCTGCTATTGTGTACTAGTAAACTTGATCGATCTAAATCAACCTATCTGTTGGAAGAGACTGCATCCCCTTTTATAGATGAAGGGGATGGCTTTACAAGCGAGAGGGAGGGAGTACGTTTGCGCTAAGTCTTGCTGCCCACACTGGCGGGTACAAGATGATGGTAGGCGCCCACAATACTATGGAATGTCAGATGCACGTGGGAGGTTGTGTCGTCTTCTTCAAGTATGGCGGATGTCGGTACCTGCTATACTGTTGATGCCCAGAGGCATGTGAGGTGTTTTACCGTGTTCGCCTGCTATGGTAAATGCCAACGCCCACAACACTGTTGATGCCTCAGAGGCACATGGGGGAGCCTTATCGTATTTGTCTAGTATGGGAGTTGATGGTGCTTACAACACTGTTGGGAAAATGTTGGCGCCTACAACACTGCTTGGGTTCTGTTATGTCAGGGATGTCGTAGGGTACTGTCCTACAGGTATACAGGGTACCGTCCTTGGTATTGCAGTTGACTTGGGTGCCCTGTCTTGCTTTCTCTGTCTGTTTCCTAGTCCTTACCAAGCGGGCATCCCGGTCGGTTGGTCCTAGTTGGCTCTAATTGAGCCAGTTGGAGAGGAGCCGTAGGTAGGGGTCCGGCGTTTTCCTGGTGGGAGAAGCCTGCCGGAGTCAAAAGTGGTGTTTTGGCCAGGCCTTCCGATTGGAGACACCGTCTAGAGGTGGGCTGGAGACCAAAGAGAGCGCTCCAGTTGGAGAGGTGGGCCAGAGTCAGAAGCGGGCGTCGTTCCTCCTCGGCTAGGCCTTTCGGTCGGAGAGACCATCTGGAGGCGGGCTGGAGACCAAAGAGAGTGCTCCAATCGAAGAGGTGGGATAGAGTCAAAAGCGGGCGCTATTCCTCCTTGGCCAGGCCTTCTAGTCAGAGATTGGATCATCCTTCTGGCCTATCGTTTAGGTAGTTGGGCCAGCCCAAGAGCTATGCATTGTTCATAGTGTTCGTCGGATGGGCCGAGCCTTTGGTGGGAAGCCGGTCCATGAGGGACCCCATGTTTATGAACCTGACAGGAGCCCTCGAGCCCCTAGGCGATTCGGGTAGAATTGTTTGGGGGATTTTTGTCTCGATAGTGGGTGCGAGCGAGCGCACCCACGGGTGTAGCCCCTGAGCCCTCGGGCGATTCGGGCAAAATTATTTGGGGGATTTTTCATGTTGCCAGAGGGGAAGTTTTCATTTTGTCAGCGGGTGTGCACGAGCGCATCCACGGGTGTAGCCATCGAGCCCTTAGGCGATTTGGGTAGAATCGTCTGGGGGTTTTATCAGTGGGCGTGTGTGCATGTATTTTAGTCGAGTCAGTTGTTTTTTAGGGATCAGGCAAGACGGAGCTCGTGGGTCCTGATGTTGGTGCGCGCTGTGGGATCGGGCGAGTTAGAGTTGTGGATCCTGGCGTTGGTGCGTGCCGTGGGATCGGGCAAGTCGGAGTTGTGGATCCTGACGTCGGTGCGCGCCGTGAGATCAGGCGAGTTGGAGTCATGGATCCTGGCGTCGGTGCAGCCCGCGTAGCTGAGGCAGTTAGTTTTATGGATCCTGGAGTCGGTGCGTGCCGTGGGATCAGGCGAGTCAGAGTCGTGGATCCTAGCGTCGGTGTAGCCCACGCAGCTGAGGCAGTTAGTTTTTAGGGATCGGACAAGATGTAGGTCGTGGATCCTGGCATTGGTGCGTGCCGTGGGATCACACGAGTTAGAGTCATGGATCCTGGTGTCGGTGCAGCCCGCGTAGCCAAGGTAGTTAGTTTTAGGGATTGGACGAGATGGAGCTCGTGGATCCTGGCGTCGGTGTGCGCCATGTGATCGGGCAAGCCAGAGTCATGGATCCTAGCATCGGTGTAGCCCACGCAGATAAGGCAGCTAGTTTTTAGGGATCGGACGAGATGGAGCTCATGGATCCTGGTGTCGATGCACGCCGTGGGATTGGGTGAGTCAGAGTCATGGATCCTGGCATCGGTGCAGCCCGCGTAGCCGAGGCAGTTAGTTTCTAAGGATCAAATGAGGCAGAGCTTGTGGGTCCTAGCATCGGTGCACGCCATGGGATCAGGTGAGTCGGAGTCATGGATCCTGGCATCGGTGTAGCCTGCGTAGCCGAGGCAGTTAGTTTTTAGGGATCAGACGAGACGAAGCTCGTGGATCCTAGTGTCGGTGCGCGCCATGGGATCGGACGAGTCAGAGTCATGGATCCTGGTGTCAGTGTAGCCCACGTAGCCGAGGCAGTTAGTTTTTAGTTAGTTTAGGGATCTTGAGCCCCCGAGCCCAATTGGGCTTTGGTGGGGGTCAGTTTTGAGTTTTGTGCGTTACCCCATCCTCGGTTTCTCATAACTAGAGGGGCTAAGTTTTGTCGCTTTCCTTGATCACTCAGGCTTGAGTGACCCACTCGGTGAGCTCGCTAACGGGATTGATCGAGTGGAATCCAGGTCCATCATTCATGACAGGGTCAGCATAGCCCTCTTGTGACATTCCACTGCTCCTTTACCTACAACCCAGCAGATGCCTAGGTCGTTCCGGAGACCGACCCGGGTGGCCTACTGGCCTCACCTTGATGGAGATTCTGTGGGCTTGGCGAGAGGTTTAGGATTGAATGATAAGGTTGAGATGACCCTATCTGCTTTGGGGCCAACTGGGTGAGGGCCGCACTAGGCTCATCTGTGTTTTCTCCCTGGCTCTGTTTGATGTGGGGCGGCCTCGAGCCCTTCGTTCGCTGGCCTTTGAATCCCGGTTAGTCATTTCTCATGTTGAATGAGGCAACTGGCGCTTCGTGATGCAACACGGAGCATTGTGAAGCATTTCATTGCACGTGCGATGACTTAGTTCCCGAGCCCCCCAGGTGATTTAGGGCCTGAATCATCCGAGGGGTACGAGCGTATGAAATGAATGCATGTATGAATGTAGGAATGATTATATAAACAGATAGCGGAGGTCGATAGTGTTACCTTAATGACTCGAGTGATGGGGTTTGAAGAGCCCCAATCGGAAATGTCCGATCGGGACCTGTGCTCGTTGTTCATGACAGAGTCAGCATGGCCTACATGGGGCATCCCTTTGCTCCTTACCTGTCTCTCAGTGTTTTCCTGAGCCGTTCGATCGACTTTAGGAAGCCCGATGGTCTCTCCCGGCGGAGATCCCGTTGTTTTGGGTTTTTTCAAGTCCCACCTGGGGAGGTGGAGAGCCGCCTATGCGTGGTGGCGCTTTGGTTCTCGTGCCCAAGGTGCAGTAGTGGTGGGCCATACCCAGGCCACATCCTGTCTGATTAGGCACCATTCTGTCGGGCAGGGCGCATCCCATCGTATCCCATCTGCATTAAATGGGGAAGGGAGAGGGGTTTTTTGCCCATCGTTTCGCCTTTCCCCGATCGGCATGCCTTCCCCAACTATTGTGCCCTTTTCCTTAAGTAGGAGAAGGGAGAAGGCTTTTCACCCTGTTCCTTTGCCTATTCCTCATCTGCCGCCTCTTCTCATCTTCCTTCTTGCCGAGAACATTTGAGGGTCATGGCGGTTCCTAGGAGAGAAAAGGGAGAGAGCGAGGGAGAGGAGAAAACTCACAAATTCATTCATGAATCCGAAGGGAAATGTCGGACTGGAGGTCATCCACTATGAGGGAGTCAGTGCTGGAGGCCTTCGCCGTGAAGGGGTTTCTGCCACTGAAGGAGGTGGCATAGTGGAGGGCTCCCGGGAGGGAGGATGTTCTGCAACCTTGGCACGGTCAGCTGGTTTCCTTCCTCGCCTTCCATGAGCACGAGTTAGGATACCCTGCACACTGGTCCTTGCGTGGGCTCCTCAATGAGTGGGGTCTAGAGCTACAGCACCTCAATCCGACGGGGGTATTGCATATTGTTGGCTTTGTCACCATCTATGAGGCCTTCCTCAGGATGGAGCCACACATGGACTTCTTTCGGTGGTTGTTCTCCGGGCGAACTTTGCTGGTGGGGAATTCGCCCGAGGCCGCGCCAGTGGGGGGCTTTGCCCTACAGAGAAAACAGAACACGGGAGGCTCGTATCCCACGTACATCCCCTATGACTCCAACCGAGGGTGGCATGGGGAGTGGTTCTATATCAGGAACCCGGTGGAGGCGCCGTTCCCGATGTTCATCGGTGGAAGGCTGGACAAGCAGGAAAGTTGGTCGTGGGGCCCTTCCCGTCGGGAGAAGAAGAAGGTGGAGATCATCGAGGCGGAGCTCTAGAAGCTCGTGCAGCGTGGCCTTGATGGGGTGTGGGTGTTCCACACCCTCTACCATCATTGGGTTGCTCTATTAGCGGAGAGGGCATGGTTGATGTGGAGGTACAGCGGCTCGTTAGACCCTGATCATGTGTCACCAAAGGAGCTGCCGAACGACGAGGTCTGGAGTCGCCATGACCGGGTGCTACAGCTAAAGCCCAAAGAGAAGGTCGATGGAAAGCCCAGACCTCTACTTGCCTCAGTGGTGTCCAAAATGGTATGCTCCCTTCTCTTTACTCTGTTTTCTTTTCCCCTTTGCTTTCATGCTTTTTTATTTTGAGTCGCCTATTTTGTAGGGACTTGATGCTTACAAGTCCCGGCTACACCTTCCAAAGGGGCTGGAGGGTGTGGCTCGGTAAGGCCACCCAGAAGGAGGCAGGCGGATGCCAAGAAGAAGAAGAAAGTCGAGGTGGCTCGACGAAAGTATGAGAAGGAGAAGGTGATCGCCCGACGCATGAAGGACGGGGAAAATAAGAGCGACGTCGAGTCAGAGCTCGAATTGGAGGACTCCATAGAGGTGGTGGATGACATGATTTTCTCTGAGGAGGAGGAAAGTTGGGAGATCGTTGTGACCTCGGTGGAGCATCATGATCCTACGGCTATGTCTGCTGGCAATGAGCAGGAGGCTGAGAGGTGTGCCGAGGTTCCTATGCCGAGGAAGCGTGCTGCGAGCGCGGACGCCATCGGCAAACGGGAAGCAAAGCGGACGCCATCACCGTGCCCCTTGGTGGCATCGCTAGTCTCGTCCCCACCTGCTGCGAGCATGGTCGAGCAAGCTAGGCAGTCAGAAGAGTGGGCTTGCACCCGTGCGTCATCGAGACCGGTGCCAGCACGCGACTTGTGGTGGGAGGATGTCCCTCCTGCTGCTCTAGTCGGCGCATCCTAAGCCAAAGGTCGTGGTGACCCGCAGGCCAGGTAGGAGCCGGTTGGGATGACACTACCCTCGGTTGAAGTGAGGGGGTGCAGGTCGTAGCCTGGGAGCAGTCCTCGCCCTACGGGCCCATCGACATCGGGTCTTGGTTTCAGAGTCATGACGCTTACCTCCCAGTATGTTTTTCTTTGTTTCTTTTCGATCTTGCTGTTGAGTCTTTTTTGGAGTATGACTAACCTATACTTTTTGACAGTGACCAGATGTTGATGGGGTTGAACATCGCCCCAACTCCCATGCAGGAGATGGGGGCTTGAGGTGGTGAAGGCCCACCAAGCAGAGACCAAGGCAGAGCAATGGAAATCCCTGGTGGACATCTAGGCGGCGCTCCAAAAATCCCTGGGGGCCCTTGAGTTGGAGCGGAGTGCCCTAGAGTTGGAGCGGAAGGCCCTGGAGTTAGAGCGAAAGGCCTGATTGGAGGCAGACCAGAAAGTGCTCGCACTTCAGGGCCGGGTGATGGGAACGGAGGAGGCGATCGTCTGGCTACGTGAGCAGGTGGCCCAATAGGCGGATGGACTCTCTACCCTCGAGAACTTCTGCCTCGGTACATGCCTTTTCTATTTTTTGTCGTGTTGGTTTCTTCCTTTAGCTTGTTTCTGAGCTTGTCGCCCTTCTACCAAAGCTGGTTAGAAAGGTGGAATCATTGGAGCGGGGCCTGCAGATGACCAAGGCGACTTTTGGCTAGAATGCGGAGGCGCTGGCCAAGTCCCTTGAAGAGCGGCGTGCTCTCGAGGGGGAACTTGACCAGATCCACAATGTTGCCCAGCTTGTCGTCTCGGAGATCTTCGAGTCAGCGCTAAGTACTAGCGCACCCGCCATCCAGCTGGCGGAGGTTCTAGATGAGGTCTAGGCCCTCATCACACATGGACTGTTCTACAAAGTGTCGGGGTGTTGACTTCGGTGGCGACATACCACCCAAATCTGGACTTCGCCACTATCTGCAGTGGGTATGTCGATGGCTTGAGCATGGAGGACATCCAATCGCTCGGGGATAGCTTGCTGCCACATGCAAGGTTGGTGGCAAAGCAAGTCTCTACGTAGTGGGTGATGGATGCCCGCCGTGAGGACATGGCCGAAAGCATGCATTAGGGGGACGTTGCCCAACCTGTGGATGGCGTGGAGCCTGGGTTAGAAGTGGACATCTCCCTGCCTTCAACCGAGCTGAATGTCATCTAGTCGGGGAGTGAGCAGCCCATGTCATTACCGGTCGCACCAATAGCAGATGCCACCGGGCAGCCCCAATAGCTTGTAACGTATAAGTAGTTTACCAGATGTAAAAGTTTAAGTTCGTGGGGGAGCCCCCATGTAAACGTTCTTGTGTACTCAATGACTACAATCGGTTTCATTTTTTGTGATGGAGTCACTCCATTCGGGGAAGCTTGTCCCTTTCGTTCGTTAGTTTTACCTTAGCATACTTTTGTTTTTTATTCTTTCTTTTTTGTACTTGCCCGTTCGTCCCATAGGCTACAACCTTAGGAGCCTGGGTGTGGCCCACGAGGCTCAGCTACTCGTAACCATAGGTAGAGGTGGGGTGCGATTGGTCGGAATATTTTAAAGCAAAGCTACATAACGCAATTTAAAGGAACGAACTACCCTTTTGTTCGGATAGGAAGGAGTTTTACCATGTGACAGTAAATGAAAAGAGAGGTAGTAGTGCACCCTCATGGAGCCCCTAAGCCACCCAGGCCAAAAGTGTTCAGGTTGGGGCGCTTTTATAGGAGCAAACGTTAAGTAAACAATGGTAAGACTAAATTTTAGGGGAAGAAACGACATAGTTGTTCCAAGCACTGGTGAGAACGTTGTCATTTTTGTCCTTTAGTCGGTAGGCGTCTGGTCAGATCACCTTGACCTTCAGTCATCCAGATCCTTGCCCGCTATGCCCCCTTTCTTTGCTGCTGCTTCTTTGCCTTTTTCTTCTTTTAGCCCGCCGGCCTGTCGCAGATGGCACTTGAGGAGCTCGCAGTCCTTGTAGAGGTGTTTGACAGGGTAGGCGTGGTTGGTGGATGGGCACTCCATGAGCTTGTGGAAGTGGCCTAGAAGGTCTTGCTAGGGCTGCTTGCCCATGTGATCAGCCGTGGCGACCAACGCGGAGTTGGCCGGTCCAATTTGACACGAAACAGATCAAGACTTAGTCAAATTTCTTAAGTGAGAAAACACTTTGACGAAGCTAAGTTTGGCAATTTTTGTAGAAGAATTGAGTTAAGTCGTGGTATGGTCTTAGGGCTTGTGTTTAGTAGCCTAACATGCCATCTTGAGTGTAAAATAGGTGGTTTAGCAATTGAAGCATCGAGTTGGATTTTTTGGGCGCTTTAAAAAGCGTGCAAGGCATGTTCTCGGTCGGCTTGGCTTGGTCTAGACGCGGTCACCATGCCTTGGTTTGGCTCGGCGCCGCAGCACTGGCTTGCCCAAGCATGCGCACCCGCACCGCTGTTGCCACGCCTTGGCACGTGACTCATGCACGCATGCGCATGCCATGCCCGGTGGGCCTGGCCGCTCTGCCTCCACTGCTGTCATTGCAGGCCCACAGCCCTGGCCAATCTGCTACTGCTCGCTTTAGCCGTGTCACTGCCTGCATTGTGTCGTGTCGGTGCAGAAAGTGACCAACACATAAATATTTGTAGTTTTGCCATACATTGTGGTCAGAGGTGGCCTAGCACTCAATGACACAGGGTTTATACTGGTTCAGGCAACGTGCCCTACGTCCAGTTTGAGTCGGTCGGTGACTTTATTCCTGAGCCTAGGTGCTTGAAGTTTGCAGTGGGGTTACAAACGAGAAGGAGAAAGATGGGGGGTACAAGAGGTCTGGTCAGACTCTGGTTAAAGGGACCGAGAGCGACGGTAGCTCCGCTATGTGCTAAGTGTTTGAGCGTGTGCTCGTGGTTTGAACCTAGTGGTTTCTGCTGTTGTGTACTAGTGAACTTGATCGATCTGAATCAACCAATCTGTTGAAAGAGAGCGCATCCCCTTTTATAGATAAAGGGGATCACTTTACAAGTGAGAGGGAGAGAGTACGTTCGTCCTTCTAGCCTATCATTTAGGTACTTGGGCTGACCCAAGAGTTGTGTGTTGTTCACAGTGTTCTTCTGATGGGCCGAGCCTTTGCTGGGAAGCCAGGTCCATGAGGGACCCTGGGTTTATGAACCCAACATGTCATGTCACCGCACTACTGCTAGCCATGGCCACGAGTGCTGAGTCATCGCGTGCGCTCGCACTGCTTGCGTCGCATCCACCTGGCCGCTCTACCACCATCATTGCCATCATGGGCCCTATGCCTTGGCCGGTCCGCTAGTCGTCTGCCTCGTGGTGTCCTCGCGCTACTGCTAGTCATTGTCATGATTGCTGGGTCACCCATGTGTGCCTACACCACTCGCGTCGCATCCACCTAAGCCGCTGCACCGGCACATGGCCGTGTCACTGTTAGCTTGCCAGCTAAGGCATTGCGGTCATCCGAGCCATGCCAACTCATACGAGCACGTGTGCCTTCCCTGTGTGCCCTTGTTTGTTTTGTTTGAGTGGCGTCCACCTTTCTCTACCCTAGGTCACCTTCGCCTTTAAGGGCATTCCATTGGGGGCCAGCTCACAGCACCGGTTAAATCCATGGAATTGAGTGCACCTGATAGTTGAGTGGGATCCTAGCTACACGCCAAGCTCGGTCACTGTTGCCACCGTACCTTGTCGAGGCCCAATTTGAAGCTTCCTTCGCCGTCGGCCATCTTAAGACCCCACGGTAGTGCCCGTCCAATTCACCTAGCACCGTCACCTCCCTTTAATTGCTTGGCACTATGTCTTCACCCTATTCCCCTCCATCACGTGCGCACCCCATTTCCACTGCTACTGCTTTCACAGCGTTGTGGACACGGTCGTGCCACCGCCGCTGTCGCAAAGCTTGCCGTGCGCACATGGCCGGACACACCCTCTCCATCCCCGGTCAATCCACCATGTCTGGGAGGAGTCCGTCGCCGTAGAGGGACCTCGGGACAGCATCTGCGTTCACCGCTTCGCCACCTAATGTTTCAAGTTTACGCCTAGCTGAGCATCGGCTCGCTATTGGGGGCGGGGAGGGGCTGGTCTGGCCGGCGTGACCGCCCTATGCCTAGCACCGCATGTGTCGGTCCACGCATGGGTGCCTTAGGGCATCGCTGTTGCAAAGATATATTGTTCCAAGGGCTTATCTGTGAAGTAGCTGACTATAGGAATAGTGCCATGGGTTTTAGGGTGATTCACAGGTAGGTCAAGGATGTTTTTGCAAAACAGTCGTAGCGCACGGGCCTCCCTATCGTGGGCCGTCGTCGAGCGGATGGGCCGCGTCCACGTTGGGCCACGCTGGTGGGTCGTAATGCACACGCGCGAGGCGCTGGTGTGGGCCGAGCCGCTCGCATAGTGGGCCGCGCGGGTGGATTCGGTTTTCCTTTTTCTAGTGAATTAACAAATGTTTATTCAATTTAGTTTTGAGTCGATCTCGGTAAAATTATAGTAAATTCTGTAGGCGTCCAAAAATAGTGAAACTAAATTTGTTAGGTTCACAAAAATGCTATCTATCTGTTGGTATAGTTAGTTTACAGTTAGCTATGATGATGATAGATTCATAAATTCAATTTAGAAAGCTTAGTATTAGTTTAGCTTAATATTTGTAGGAATTTTTGTGGCAAATCGGTGATAGCTTTAGCCATAAAATTTTTACATTAGGCTCATTAGATTATTATGTGCTCACTGTAATTTCTATATCCTTAGAGTAGGTTGATAAATAGAATAGCTAGTACTCCCTGTTTTATCATATATAGAGTAAATCAATATTAAGAATAGGGATTCCTTTAGTTGCTAAGTTAATACATGAAATGTTGCATACCTGTTTAGTGGGAATGATACATAACGTAGCATCTTAGTCGGTAGAGCTAGTTCAGTAGCTTGACAATTGTCTTTTTATTTTAAGAGTTGTTGTTGCCATATTACTAAGTGTTGCATCATCATTTCATGCATGTAGATCACGAGTTGGTAGAGTTTGTGCCTACAGGACGAACAGGACTACGAGGAGATTATTGATGAGTACGAGGAGGAGGTTCTCGTATAGGAGGGAGCCCTAGAGCCATTCATTGCAGACTTTGTTGACACATCGCCTGCCCAAGGCAAGCCCCGGTGCATAACCCTTATTTTTGAATGATCTCTGAATATATATATGATGTGCATTTACATTACAGACATTTTATGGAAACTACATGCATAGATATACTTACCTATGAGTCCTACTAGTATAGGTCGAGTAGCTGCTATGCTCAAGATTTCGGTAGCATGAGTAACCTGCCGTTACTCATAATAGGTGATAATTATGATCACTCATGATAAAATGGTGGAAAGGAAAATGGTGACCGGGCTAGGATATGGTTTGGGTATTGGTGGGTGTAAAAGGTTGTGTCCTGCAGCCTAATCGGCATAGCTTGGTTACACTTTTCCTTGTCTGTGTTGGTTAAGGACCAGCCATTGCAATGGATGCTAGGCAAGTCATAGATTTATTATCCTGAGCACAAACTTGTGTATGGGAGCAGGGAAGGCTTGTTGCTCTCTTGTCATGGGTTTCGGCTCTTTTTAGACCGACTGATTGGAGGCGGGGATGGTGGAGGTCTAAGCACCACACTGAGTCTAAGACTTAGGAGCGGGGGCTTGGAGTCCAAGTTTGGACGGGGCCCTAGACCACGTGATTGGAGTGTGATGGGTTGGTCCTGCTTGTGCCTGGGGTACAAGCAGGACGTGAGTTTTAGGGTACCCAGCTGGGCACATTGATTCACAAATCACTGGGCAATTCGGTATGGCTTGTCTAAACTCTAGCACCGTAGTAAGAACTGAAAGATGAAAGATGAAGAAATGGAACTGTTGCTCAACTCTTGCTTGAAAGTACACAGGTGCTTACCTAGAATGGCTAGATAATGAATTTGTTTACACCAAAATTTAAAAGAAGAGTCGTAGGGACTTAAAAGCTCCCAAGATCATGTCATCAAGGAATCAATCGCGTGCATGTCGATATCAAGCTGATTCGAATACAAAACTAGAATCAGTTTTCTTCAGGTAGCGCCAGCAGATAACGACAAAGGCTACGATCGGCGCTGGGACAAAGCATGTTGGACTCTACAAAAAGGGAAAGATTAGAGTCCAAGTTATCTTAAATTAGGAATGTTTTCCCTAGGGTAAAAGATTGTGATGAGTCATGCTTAGATAGGAGTCATGCACAGGTCTCAGGTATAAATATCAAAACTCGGCTATTGTAAAAAACACACAATCAATCAAAGTTGCTTAAGGAGTTTCTTCATATCTCTTTCCAACATATTCCAAGAGCACAAAACCAGGAGGCTAATCATCTAGCTCAAAGTGCATCAAGATATCAAGTGCTTCAAGAAGTCTTGAGTAGTGGAACCTCAAGTGATGATTGGAGAGTTGAAATAGCCGATTACCTTAGAGATCCGTCTCAGAAAGTTACCAGAAAGCTAAGGTATAAATCGGCTAAGTATGTTTTATTAGATGATCAGTTATATTATAAAATAGTCAATGGGGTGTTGCTCAAATGCTTAAACCAAGAAGAAGTTAAGGTGTTGATGGGTGAGGTGCATGAAGGGATATGTGGAGGTCATCAATCGCCTTATATGATGAAATGGATTATTCGCAGAACTGGATATTTCTGGCCAACGATACTAGAAGATTGTTTTGAATATTATAAGAGGTGCCAGGACAGTCAACGTTTTAGTAATGTCCAGAGATCTCCTGCGTCGGCCATGAATCCAATAATCAAACCATGGTCGTTTTGAGGTTGGGGAATTGGTTTAATTGGCCTAATTTTTCCGCCTTCAAGCAAAGGACATAAGTTCATATTGGTAGCAACAGATTACTTCACTTAATGGGATGAGGCAATTCCTTTGAAGATGGTAACCTCAAAAAACATGATTGATTTTGTCAGGGAACACATTGTGTATCATTTTAGGATTCCTCAAACTATAACTACCGATCAAGGGACAATGTTCACATCAGAAGAATTCGGGGATTTTGCTGCCAGTATGGGAATCAAGCTATTGAATTCCTCTCCTTACTATGCTCAGGCTAATGGCCTAGGCAGAGACGTCCAACCAGATTATGATTAAACTGATCAAGAAAAAGATCGAGGAGCAACCAAGGAAGTGGCATTTGACGCTAAATGAGGCACTGTGGGCATATAGGATGGCCTGTCATGGATCAATTAAGACGTCGCCTTATGAACTTGTGTATGGCCATAATGCAGTTCTTTCTTGGGAAGTTCGGACTGGATCGAGGCATGCTACACTACAAAATGATTTGTCAACCAAAGTCTACAAGAATCTTATGATAGACAATTTGGAGGACTTGAGTTGCCTTCGGCTTCATGCTCTTGAAAATATCGAAGCCAATAAACTAAGGGTTGCAAAATATTACAATAAAAAGGTCAAGATTAAGCAATTCTTTGAAGGAGACTTGGTCTGAAAAGTGAAATTGCTGATCGGGTCAAAGGACAGTGAATTTGGCAAATGGTCACCTAACTTGGAAGGACCTTATCGGATCAAACATTGTGCGCCTAGTAATGCTTATATTTTGGAAACACTAAGAGGAGAGGAAGAATTTGGCTAAGCAATCAATGTGAAATATCTAAAGAAATATTACCCTAGCATTTGGATTAATACTTAATAACCAATTTACTCGGTCGTCATCTTTAATAACCGATATCAGAAAGGTATCGCCTCTAGTGCAAAAATAAGCCTGAAGGGGTAAAAGCCGATACAATATGTATTGCCTATAGAAGCAAAGCAAACACGGACGAAGTGATGTGTATGAAGTATGAAACAAAGGAAAATCACCCAAGACGAAGAAGTTGTTTGCTAAATATCACCTATTACAAGCTAAGGGTCGGAAAACACTTTACTTACTATATCATCGGCTAGGGTGTTGAAGGCTACAGAGTTGGCGGCACTAGAAAAATCCTCACCCAAACGCTCATGCTCCCTAGGGTGCACCGCATCTAGAAAACCATGGGGAAGAAGACGAAGATTGTGGCCAGAATGGGCTTGTGCAGCAGCCAACGCCATGGCAGCACCATGACGAACGCCATGAAGAGCGACCTCCCTGACATGGTTTGGGATGTCATGCAAGCGAACCACCAGAATGGCGCCCCTGGCATTGACAAATCCCACCGCATGATCCGTAGCTGATCGAAGGCTTTCCAACTGCGCAATTAGATCTAAAAAGATTTAAGAAAAGAATGATTAGAAATCTTGAAGGCAAAATTAAGAAGAAGACAGAAAAGTTGTGGTAGATGTCTCACCCATGATTCTAGCTTCAGCTCTGGCCAACCTTTCCCCCATTGGGCTGGCCTCCAAAGATGATCGGCCTTGAATCATGGCCAAAGCTGATTCTGCGAGGGAGAGGCAGTTGGCCAGATTCTGGTCAGTCTGATCGATAGAGGCCAGCAGATCGTCATTACTGATCTACCTCCTCGTGTAGTGGGGGAACTAGTGGCAAATTGGTGCTGAAGGTGACCCCAAAGGTTGAACAGAGTCAGCCCTCTACTCCGGAACGATGGGAGCAGCCCAAGTTGCACCCTCTTGGTGATGAAGGCGCTGGCATGATGATGCAGATCCATTGAGGGCCTCCTCAGCAGACCTCTTGTTGTTCTCCATGATCTCAAACCTACGGAAAGAGTAGGAACTATACTAAGGATGCAGAAGGTTTGAGACGAAGCGGGTTGTTGTTCGATCCACAACCGTGGCCCGTATATATAGCCCGGGAAGGCGAGAAGATAGATTTCGCTAGGGTTGTGAAATTGGAATCAGAAATAGAAGCGGATCGACACTCTAGAAATTCAGGAGACGGATAACAAATAGATAACAGATTCGAACTTATTGCTTCCCCAAATTACAAAATATCATAGGATAGATACAAAGAATTTACATTGACCGGAGATCAACCCATCAAGGCTTCTTTGGATTGAAGGGAGTCTAGGTCCCCACAAGGCCAAAGGTCATTGTGAACCGAATCACATCGGCCCAGTTGATAAAAGTGTGTTAGAAAATGGAAAGGTCGTCCGCCTGACAGATGCCTAGCCAATTTCTCGGTGAACTGAGAAACTGTGGGAAAGAAGCCTATGGCTTTCCCGATGGGCGTTTAGTGGAACAAACAAGGGGAAGGTGCCCACACATTTTAGCCCTTGCAAACACTAGAATAGCTTTGCGAGCATGGAGAGAAGACTCAGGTGATATCACAAGAAAACTTCTAACCGTAATAGCTAATCATCTTGCTCGACAAGGCGCTAGAATGAGCGACACAATCACCCTATACACAAGAATTCTTCTAACCGCTCAAGATCTTCATAGCAAAAGGATAAACCGTGGAGGGTCCAACAAAGTCAGGAGCACTCGAGGAGGCAAATAGAAGAGAAACATAGCTGATTTGTTGAGTTGCTCTCGCTAGGGTCGGATAGACATTTTATAGCCGGCCTGGAAGGATGAATCCAAATGCCCATAAAGCAATGATGCTCTCGTAAAAGTTTTGAAGCATGGGCTCATGAGCTGACATAGATGGTGACAACTAGTAGACCCCAGATCAAGATTCTTTACCCGTGACTATAGACCTATCGGGGGCACAGACGTGATAATTTTGGAATAAAATTACTTTTATCCCAAAATTGGGGAGCATGCGTTTACACCAAAATTTGGAAGAAGAGTCGTAGGGACTTAAAAGCTCCCAAGATCATGTCATCAAGGAATCAATTGCATGCATGTTGGTATCAGCTGATTCGAATACAAAACTAGAATCGGCTTTCTTCATGTAGCGCTAGCAAATAACGACAAAGGCTACGATTGGCGCTGGGACAAAGCATGCTGGACTCTACAAAAAGGAAAAGATTAGAGTCCAAGTTATCTTAAATTAGGAATATTTTCTCTAGGGTCAAAGATTGTGATGAGTCATGCTTAGATAGGAGTCATACGCAGGTCCCGGGTATAAATATCAAAGCCCGGCTATTGTAAAAAAAACACAATCAATCAAATATCAGTTATTTACTTTTTTTGGCTCCAGCCACCCCTTAGGAGTAGGAGTAGAGTAGATCTTGGCAAGATCTTCAGCAAGTATGGCTGCATCGATCCAATCGACCTTCATTGCTTGTCTGTAAGTACCATCATGGCTTATACCTTTGTTCGTACGGCTGCATCGATCCGGTTGACCTCCACTGCGACTCTGGTATGAGTTAGTTATCAACTCTTGTCTAGTTCAAGTATGGCTGCATCGATCCAGTTGACCTCCACTGCTCGAACTAGATTAAGGTCAAGTTATCATCTCTATCTAAGGGTGGCGTTCCTTCGGATAGATTCATTAAGTTACCGATATTGCTTATTGCTTCCTATTATTTATTTAGTTACAGCAATATCACTTTGCTTGATTGAGATTGATCTAGATCGGCCATATATCTTTCTTAACCCATCGTTTGTTCATCTAAACTTATCTAACCTGCACTTTAAACGATGAGTTATGTTTTATCGGCTGTTTTACATCAATCTTGGTCGTGCATAGCGTGCGGTTAAGGCATGTTTGATCTTTAGTAGATCTATTGGCTAGCGAAAACTGTTCCATGGCCCGTTATCATGGCCTATGTGATTCTGCCTCACACCCCACTGTTAGCACCGTGGAGTGGGGATCATTATTTGATAGATATGTTCCTGAGAGGACATGACCTTAACTGTGCGCTATGCCTAAATCGGTTGTTTTAGCCGATATCAAGCGCTTTCACAAACAGTTCACATCACGAGATCGTTGAAGTAGGGATAGGTTGAAAGATATGTTAGCCCATGATCTTATTACTATATTATGGCCTGCATGATTCTGCCTCATGCCCCACTGGTCATAGCGATAGATGAGATCTAATATGTTCATTAGATTTATCTCTATTAAATGGTTGAATGACGATGAACTGTTTCTTTCATAAAAAGGGGTTCGGTTACTTACAGTCATTGACTTAGCATGAACTAATTACTGTTGATATCCTTTTGCCAGTGATCAATATTTGTCTAAACAATGATATTCATCCAGAATGATAACCGATTCTTCTTGCATAACCCCATGAGCTTTAACCGATTTATTCTTATAAATATGTTGGAATAAACTATTTAGTCGATCTCCTTTCATATCGGCTCTTAGAGCCACACATTCGGGACTGTCTGGCAACACCGGCATGTTCCGTCCTTAATTATTGATAAACTTTCTCTCCTTGTCAATTATAGGGTCAAATTGACTGGCACGTCTTGGGAGGAGTGCGTAGGATCGACCATCCAGCACGTCTCGGGAGGAGTGTGTAGGATCGACCATCCCGGCGCTGAAGCTGGGCGGATCTTCAGCTCCATCGAGCAGACCCTTCCGGCTTGCTCGTGTGCCCTCGGCACGGTACGAAATTCCATGTCGACAGAATTAGTCATGACTGCTAATAATAACATAAATAAGGATTCATTATTAGTATTGCTTTCTGCAAAAAGGAACCCAACAAACCATAAAGCTTATCATATCCCTTGGAGTCGAGAAATTATTCCCACTAGTTGGATAGTTCTTGCGAGTACATTGTGTACTCAGAGTTTATTTACCCTTGTTGCAGGTTCAACTTGAGGAGTTCCCATTGTGTGAAGGAATCTTCTGGTGGGCACAGACGGATCCTTGTTCAGTATCGATAGATGTTTATTATCATTCCGCTGTTTAATATTCCGCACTCTAAATTTGGTAATATAATAATGCATTTCTAAGAACTCTGGATATATGAAATGGACTAAGTATTATAACTTGTTCTCATTATTGGATCCTTGGGGAAAAATGTGGACTATTTGGGCTCTCCCATGGGGTGTGCCTGACGGAAACCGCCCGCTGTAGCTTGCTTTTGGGGTGTTTACCGTCTGCTGGAAGACTAGTGCCTCCGTGAGTGCGTTATTTCGGGCGGTTCTGCCACAAAGTGCCTTAAATTTATCTTGAGAGAAACTCTACTCTAATAACATGATGATAAGTTATTTGGAGATGATGAATAATTGATTTGTGATACATTGCAAAAGCTTGTTATGCAACCTTATACTACTTAAGTTTTGAGCATGATAAACTTAGATTTTATCTTAAGTTGAATGCTTTCGTGGGTTGCAAATGCTAGAACCAAGAATAAGCTTTTGTGAGATATGTTGTAGCCATGATTAGAGTAAATCTTTGAACCTATCTGAGGAATGGCAAGAACAACCTAGAGTTTTGTTTTGCAAAATGCTAAAACTCTCTAGCTAGAAGTTCCTCAATGGTGATAAATTCATACCGGAGCCAAATAAATATCCATTCATACATGATAAAGCCACCATAAAAGCTACTTGTTTGTTTTGAGCTTTTTCAAGCCTTGTTGATCTGAGTAGAGAAAACTTTTCATGCTTTTTGATCAAGATCACGTACACCCACATATTTATGATATTCCTACACTAGGGATACGCAACCACATATGCTTTCTATTCAGTATTGCTCTATGAGAATCAAAGTTACCTCTCTATGCTATCTTACATCAAAGAGAGAGGCATGAGCTATAGAAAAAATAACAGAAAATAAAAGAGCAAAAAGCTCTAGTGTTCAAAAGAGAGAGATAGTGAGAAAAAGAAAGTAGCCATGCCCTCTCAAAAAGAAGATAGAGAAGGGAAACTTCTCAAAGGAGTACCACTTCCAATAAACATACCACACACATGCACATTTTGATCAATTTGTATGATTTGTTGCTCCTTGTGATCCAAGTATTTGACTTAGCAATATATTCAATTCAAGTAAGCTATGCTTTTACCCCTACCTTGAGCTCCACATAATCTTTAGGATAGAAATTAAAGTGTCGGGGTGTTGACTTCGGTGGCGACATACCACCCAAATCTGGACTTCGCCACTATCTGCAGTGGGTATGTCGATGGCTTGAGCATGGAGGACATCCAATCGCTCGGGGATAGCTTGCTGCCACATGCAAGGTTGGTGGCAAAGCAAGTCTCTACGTAGTGGGTGATGGATGCCCGCCGTGAGGACATGGCCGAAAGCATGCATTAGGGGGACGTTGCCCAACCTGTGGATGGCGTGGAGCCTAGGTTAGAAGTGGACATCTCCCTGCCTTCAACCGAGCTGAATGTCATCTAGTCGGGGAGTGAGCAGCCCATGTCATTACCGGTCGCACCAATAGCAGATGCCACCGGGCAGCCCCAATAGCTTGTAACGTATAAGTAGTTTACCAGATGTAAAAGTTTAAGTTCGTGGGGGAGCCCCCATGTAAACGTTCTTGTGTACTCAATGACTACAATCGGTTTCATTTTTTGTGATGGAGTCACTCCATTCGGGGAAGCTTGTCCCTTTCGTTCGTTAGTTTTACCTTAGCATACTTTTGTTTTTTATTCTTTCTTTTTTGTACTTGCCCGTTCGTCCCATAGGCTACAACCTTAGGAGCCTGGGTGTGGCCCACGAGGCTCAGCTACTCGTAACCATAGGTAGAGGTGGGGTGCGATTGGTCGGAATATTTTAAAGCAAAGCTACATAACGCAATTTAAAGGAACGAACTACCCTTTTGTTCGGATAGGAAGGAGTTTTACCATGTGACAGTAAATGAAAAGAGAGGTAGTAGTGCACCCTCATGGAGCCCCTAAGCCACCCAGGCCAAAAGTGTTCAGGTTGGGGCGCTTTTATAGGAGCAAACGTTAAGTAAACAATGGTAAGACTAAATTTTAGGGGAAGAAACGACATAGTTGTTCCAAGCACTGGTGAGAACGTTGTCATTTTTGTCCTTTAGTCGGTAGGCGTCTGGTCAGATCACCTTGACCTTCAGTCATCCAGATCCTTGCCCGCTATGCCCCCTTTCTTTGCTGCTGCTTCTTTGCCTTTTTCTTCTTTTAGCCCGCCGGCCTGTCGCAGATGGCACTTGAGGAGCTCGCAGTCCTTGTAGAGGTGTTTGACAGGGTAGGCGTGGTTGGTGGATGGGCACTCCATGAGCTTGTGGAAGTGGCCTAGAAGGTCTTGCTAGGGCTGCTTGCCCATGTGATCAGCCGTGGCGACCAACGCGGAGTTGGCCGGTCCAATTTGACACGAAACAGATCAAGACTTAGTCAAATTTCTTAAGTGAGAAAACACTTTGACGAAGCTAAGTTTGGCAATTTTTGTAGAAGAATTGAGTTAAGTCGTGGTATGGTCTTAGGGCTTGTGTTTAGTAGCCTAACATGCCATCTTGAGTGTAAAATAGGTGGTTTAGCAATTGAAGCATCGAGTTGGATTTTTTGGGCGCTTTAAAAAGCGTGCAAGGCATGTTCTCGGTCGGCTTGGCTTGGTCTAGACGCGGTCACCATGCCTTGGTTTGGCTCGGCGCCGCAGCACTGGCTTGCCCAAGCATGCGCACCCGCACCGCTGTTGCCACGCCTTGGCACGTGACTCATGCACGCATGCGCATGCCATGCCCGGTGGGCCTGGCCGCTCTGCCTCCACTGCTGTCATTGCAGGCCCACAGCCCTGGCCAATCTGCTACTGCTCGCTTTACCGTGTCACTGCCTGCATTGTGTCGTGTCGGTGCAGAAAGTGACCAACACATAAATATTTGTAGTTTTGCCATACTATTGTGGTCAGAGGTGGCCTAGCACTCAATGACACAGGGTTTATACTGGTTCAGGCAACGTGCCCTACGTCCAGTTTGAGTCGGTCGGTGACTTTATTCCTGAGCCTAGGTGCTTGAAGTTTGCAGTGGGGTTACAAACGAGAAGGAGAAAGATGGGGGGTACAAGAGGTCCGGTCAGACTCTGGTTAAAGGGACCGAGAGCGACGGTAGCTCCGCTATGTGCTAAGTGTTTGAGCGTGTGCTCGTGGTTTGAACCTAGTGGTTCTGCTGTTGTGTACTAGTGAACTTGATCGATCTGAATCAACCAATCTGTTGAAAGAGAGCGCATCCCCTTTTATAGATAAAGGGGATCACTTTACAAGTGAGAGGGAGAGAGTACGTTCGTCCTTCTAGCCTATCATTTAGGTACTTGGGCTGACCCAAGAGTTGTGTGTTGTTCACAGTGTTCTTCTGATGGGCCGAGCCTTTGCTGGGAAGCCAGGTCCATGAGGGACCCTGGGTTTATGAACCCAACATGTCATGTCACCGCGCTACTGCTAGCCATGGCCACGAGTGCTGAGTCATCGCGTGCGCTCGCACTGCTTGCGTCGCATCCACCTGGCCGCTCTACCACCATCATTGCCATCATGGGCCCTATGCCTTGGCCGGTCCGCTAGTCGTCTGCCTCGTGGTGTCCTCGCGCTACTGCTAGTCATTGTCATGATTGCTGGGTCACCCATGTGTGCCTACACCACTCGCGTCGCATCCACCTAAGCCGCTGCACCGGCACATGGCCGTGTCACTGTTAGCTTGCCAGCTAAGGCATTGCGGTCATCCGAGCCATGCCAACTCATACGAGCACGTGTGCCTTCCCTGTGTGCCCTTGTTTGTTTTGTTTGAGTGGCGTCCACCTTTCTCTACCCTAGGTCACCTTCGCCTTTAAGGGCATTCCATTGGGGGCCAGCTCACAGCACCGGTTAAATCCATGGAATTGAGTGCACCTGATAGTTGAGTGGGATCCTAGCTACACGCCAAGCTCGGTCACTGTTGCCACCGTACCTTGTCGAGGCCCAATTTGAAGCTTCCTTCGCCGTCGGCCATCTTAAGACCCCACGGTAGTGCCCGTCCAATTCACCTAGCACCGTCACCTCCCTTTAATTGCTTGGCACTATGTCTTCACCCTATTCCCCTCCATCACGTGCGCACCCCATTTCCACTGCTACTGCTTTCACAGCGTTGTGGACACGGTTGTGCCACCGCCGCTGTCGCAAAGCTTGCCGTGCGCACATGGCCGGACACACCCTCTCCATCCCCGGTCAATCCACCATGTCTGGGAGGAGTCCGTCGCCGTAGAGGGACCTCGGGACAGCATCTGCGTTCACCGCTTCGCCACCTAATGTTTCAAGTTTACGCCTAGCTGAGCATCGGCTCGCTATTGGGGGCGGGGAGGGGCTGGTCTGGCCGGCGTGACCGCCCAATGCCTAGCACCGCTGTGTCGGTCCACGCATGGGTGCCTTAGGGCATCGCTGTTGCAAAGATATATTGTTCCAAGGGCTTATCTGTGAAGTAGCTGACTATAGGAATAGTGCCATGGGTTTTAGGGTGATTCACAGGTAGGTCAAGGATGTTTTTGCAAAACAGTCGTAGCGCACGGGCCTCCCTATCGTGGGCCGTCGTCGAGCGGATGGGCCGCGTCCACGTTGGGCCACGCTGGTGGGTCGTAATGCACACGCGCGAGGCGCTGGTGTGGGCCGAGCCGCTCGCATAGTGGGCCGCGCGGGTGGATTCGGTTTTCCTTTTTCTAGTGAATTAACAAATGTTTATTCAATTTAGTTTTGAGTCGATCTCGGTAAAATTATAGTAAATTCTGTAGGCGTCCAAAAATAGTGAAACTAAATTTGTTAGGTTCACAAAAATGCTATCTATCTGTTGGTATAGTTAGTTTACAGTTAGCTATGATGATGATAGATTCATAAATTCAATTTAGAAAGCTTAGTATTAGTTAGCTTAATATTTGTAGGAATTTTTGTGGCAAATCGGTGATAGCTTTAGCCATAAAATTTTTACATTAGGCTCATTAGATTATTATGTGCTCACTGTAATTTCTATATCCTTAGAGTAGGTTGATAAATAGAATAGCTAGTACTCCCTGTTTTATCATATATAGAGTAAATCAATATTAAGAATAGGGATTCCTTTAGTTGCTAAGTTAATACATGAAATGTTGCATACCTGTTTAGTGGGAATGATACATAACGTAGCATCTTAGTCGGTAGAGCTAGTTCAGTAGCTTGACAATTGTCTTTTTATTTTAAGAGTTGTTGTTGCCATATTACTAAGTGTTGCATCATCATTTCATGCATGTAGATCACGAGTTGGTAGAGTTTGTGCCTACAGACGAACAGGACTACGAGGAGATTATTGATGAGTACGAGGAGGAGGTTCTCGTATAGGAGGGAGCCCTAGAGCCATTCATTGCAGACTTTGTTGACACATCGCCTGCCCAAGGCAAGCCCCGGTGCATAACCCTTATTTTTGAATGATCTCTGAATATATATGATGTGCATTTACATTACAGACATTTTATGGAAACTACATGCATAGATATACTTACCTATGAGTCCTACTAGTATAGGTCGAGTAGCTGCTATGCTCAAGATTTCGGTAGCATGAGTAACCTGCCGTTACTCATAATAGGTGATAATTATGATCACTCATGATAAAATGGTGGAAAGGAAAATGGTGACCGGGCTAGGATATGGTTTGGGTATTGGTGGGTGTAAAAGGTTGTGTCCTGCAGCTAATCGGCATAGCTTGGTTACACTTTTCCTTGTCTGTGTTGGTTAAGGACCAGCCATTGCAATGGATGCTAGGCAAGTCATAGATTTATTATCCTGAGCACAAACTTGTGTATGGGAGCAGGGAAGGCTTGTTGCTCTCTTGTCATGGGTTTCGGCTCTTTTTAGACCTGACTGATTGGAGGCGGGGATGGTGGAGGTCTAAGCACCTACACTGAGTCTAAGACTTAGGAGCGGGGGCTTGGAGTCCAAGTTTGGACGGGGCCCTAGACCACGTGATTGGAGTGTGATGGGTTGGTCCTGCTTGTGCCTGGGGTACAAGCAGGACGTGAGTTTTAGGGTACCCAGCTGGGCACATTGATTCACAAATCACTGGGCAATTCGGTATGGCTTGTCTAAACTCTAGCACCGTAGTAAGAACTGAAAGATGAAAGATGAAGAAATGGAACTGTTGCTCAACTCTTGCTTGAAAGTACACAGGTGCTTACCTAGAATGGCTAGATAATGAATTTGTTTACACCAAAATTTAAAAGAAGAGTCGTAGGGACTTAAAAGCTCCCAAGATCATGTCATCAAGGAATCAATCGCAGTGCATGTCGATATCAAGCTGATTCGAATACAAAACTAGAATCAGTTTTCTTCAGGTAGCGCCAGCAGATAACGACAAAGGCTACGATCGGCGCCTGGGACAAAGCATGTTGGACTCTACAAAAAGGGAAAGATTAGAGTCCAAGTTATCTTAAATTAGGAATGTTTTCCCTAGGGTAAAAGATTGTGATGAGTCATGCTTAGATAGGAGTCATGCACAGGTCTCAGGGTATAAATATCAAAACTCGGCTATTGTAAAAAACACACAATCAATCAAAGTTGCTTAAGGAGTTTCTTCATATCTCTTTCCAACATATTCCAAGAGCACAAAACCAGGAGGCTAATCATCTAGCTCAAAGTGCATCAAGATATCAAGTGCTTCAAGAAGTCTTGAGTAGTGGAACCTCAAGTGATGATTGGAGAGTTGAAATAGCCGATTACCTTAGAGATCCGTCTCAGAAAGTTACCTAGAAAGCTAAGGTATAAATCGGCTAAGTATGTTTTATTAGATGATCAGTTATATTATAAAATAGTCAATGGGGTGTTGCTCAAATGCTTAAACCAAGAAGAAGTTAAGGTGTTGATGGGTGAGGTGCATGAAGGGATATGTGGAGGTCATCAATCGCCTTATATGATGAAATGGATTATTCGCAGAACTGGATATTTCTGGCCAACGATACTAGAAGATTGTTTTGAATATTATAAGAGGTGCCAGGACAGTCAACGTTTTAGTAATGTCCAGAGATCTCCTGCGTCGGCCATGAATCCAATAATCAAACCATGGTCGTTTTGAGGTTGGGGAATTGGTTTAATTGGCCTAATTTTTCCGCCTTCAAGCAAAGGACATAAGTTCATATTGGTAGCAACAGATTACTTCACTTAATGGGATGAGGCAATTCCTTTGAAGATGGTAACCTCAAAAAACATGATTGATTTTGTCAGGGAACACATTGTGTATCATTTTAGGATTCCTCAAACTATAACTACCGATCAAGGGACAATGTTCACATCAGAAGAATTCGGGGATTTTGCTGCCAGTATGGGAATCAAGCTATTGAATTCCTCTCCTTACTATGCTCAGGCTAATGGCCTAGGCAGAGACGTCCAACCAGATTATGATTAAACTGATCAAGAAAAAGATCGAGGAGCAACCAAGGAAGTGGCATTCGACGCTAAATGAGGCACTGTGGGCATATAGGATGGCCTGTCATGGATCAATTAAGACGTCGCCTTATGAACTTGTGTATGGCCATAATGCAGTTCTTTCTTGGGAAGTTCGGACTGGATCGAGGCATGCTACACTACAAAATGATTTGTCAACCAAAGTCTACAAGAATCTTATGATAGACAATTTGGAGGACTTGAGTTGCCTTCGGCTTCATGCTCTTGAAAATATCGAAGCCAATAAACTAAGGGTTGCAAAATATTACAATAAAAAGGTCAAGATTAAGCAATTCTTTGAAGGAGACTTGGTCTGAAAAGTGAAATTGCTGATCGGGTCAAAGGACAGTGAATTTGGCAAATGGTCACCTAACTTGGAAGGACCTTATCGGATCAAACATTGTGCGCCTAGTAATGCTTATATTTTGGAAACACTAAGAGGAGAGGAAGAATTTGGCTAAGCAATCAATGTGAAATATCTAAAGAAATATTACCCTAGCATTTGGATTAATACTTAATAACCAATTTACTCGGTCGTCATCTTTAATAACCGATATCAGAAAGGTATCGCCTCTAGTGCAAAAATAAGCCTGAAGGGGTAAAAGCCGATACAATATGTATTGCCTATAGAAGCAAAGCAAACACTGGACGAAGTGATGTGTATGAAGTATGAAACAAAGGAAAATCACCCAAGACGAAGAAGTTGTTTGCTAAATATCACCTATTACAAGCTATGGGTCGGAAAACACTTTACTTACTATATCATCGGCTAGGGTGTTGAAGGCTACAGAGTTGGCGGCACTAGAAAAATCCTCACCCAAACGCTCATGCTCCCTAGGGTGCACCGCATCTAGAAAACCATGGGGAAGAAGACTGAAGATTGTGGCCAGAATGGGCTTGTGCAGCAGCCAACGCCATGGCAGCACCATGACGAACGCCATGAAGAGCGACCTCCCTGACATGGTTTGGGATGTCATGCAAGCGAACCACCAGAATGGCGCCCCTGGCATTGACAAATCCCACCGCATGATCCGTAGCTGATCGAAGGCTTTCCAACTGCGCAATTAGATCTAAAAAGATTTAAGAAAAGAACTGATCAGAAATCTTGAAGGCAAAATTAAGAAGAAGACAGAAAAGTTGTGGTAGATGTCTCACCCATGATTCTAGCTTCAGCTCTGGCCAACCTTTCCCCCATTGGGCTGGCCTCCAAGAGATGATCGGCCTTGAATCATGGCCAAAGCTGATTCTGCGAGGGAGAGGCAGTTGGCCAGATTCTGGTCAGTCTGATCGATAGAGGCCAGCAGATCGTCATTACTGATCTACCTCCTCGTGTAGTGGGGGAACTAGGTGGCAAATTGGTGCTGAAGGTGACCCCAAAGGTTGAATAGAGTCAGCCCTCTACTCCGGAACGATGGGAGCAGCCCAAGTTGCACCCTCTTGGTGATGAAGGCGCTGGCATGATGATGCAGATCCATTGAGGGCCTCCTCAGCAGACCTCTTGTTGTTCTCCATGATCTCAAACCTACGGAAAGAGTAGGAACTATACTAAGGATGCAGAAGGTTTGAGACGAAGCGGGTTGTTGTTCGATCCACAACCGTGGCCCGTATATATAGCCCGGGAAGGCGAGAAGATAGATTTCGCTAGGGTTGTGAAATTGGAATCAGAAATAGAAGCGGATCGACACTCTAGAAATTCAGGAGACGGATAACAAAGAGATAACAGATTCGAACTTATTGCTTCCCCAAATTACAAAATATCATAGGATAGATACAAAGAATTTACATTGACCGGAGATCAACCCATCAAGGCTTCTTTGGATTGAAGGGAGTCTAGGTCCCCACAAGGCCAAAGGTCATTGTGAACCGAATCACATCGGCCCAGTTGATAAAAGTGTGTTAGAAAATGGAAAGGTCGTCCGCCTGACAGATGCCCTAGCCAATTTCTCGGTGAACTGAGAAACTGTGGGAAAGAAGCCTATGGCTTTCCCGATGGGCGTTTAGTGGAACAAACAAGGGGAAGGTGCCCACACATTTTAGCCCTTGCAAACACTAGAATAGCTTTGCGAGCATGGAGAGAAGACTCAGGTGATATCACAAGAAAACTTCTAACCGTAATAGCTAATCATCTTGCTCGACAAGGCGCTAGAATGAGCGACACAATCACCCTATACACAAGAATTCTTCTAACCGCTCAAGATCTTCATAGCAAAAGGATAAACCAGTGGAGGGTCCAACAGAGTCAGGAGCACTCGAGGAGGCAAATAGAAGAGAAACATAGCTGATTTGTTGAGTTGCTCTCGCTAGGGTCGGATAGACATTTTATAGCCGGCCTGGAAGGATGAATCCAAATGCCCATAAAGCAATGATGCTCTCGTAAAAGTTTTGAAGCATGGGCTCATGAGCTGACATAGATGGTGACAACTAGTAGACCCCAGATCAAGATTCTTTACCCGTGACTATAGACCTATCGGGGGCACAGACGTGATAATTTTGGAATAAAATTACTTTTATCCCAAAATTGGGGAGCATGCGTTTACACCAAAATTTGGAAGAAGAGTCGTAGGGACTTAAAAGCTCCCAAGATCATGTCATCAAGGAATCAATTGCATGCATGTTGGTATCAGCTGATTCGAATACAAAACTAGAATCGGCTTTCTTCATGTAGCGCTAGCAAATAACGACAAAGGCTACGATTGGCGCTGGGACAAAGCATGCTGGACTCTACAAAAAGGAAAAGATTAGAGTCCAAGTTATCTTAAATTAGGAATATTTTCTCTAGGGTCAAAGATTGTGATGAGTCATGCTTAGATAGGAGTCATACGCAGGTCCCGGGTATAAATATCAAAGCCCGGCTATTGTAAAAAAAACACAATCAATCAAATATCAGTTATTTACTTTTTTTGGCTCCAGCCACCCCTTAGGAGTAGGAGTAGAGTAGATCTTGGCAAGATCTTCAGCAAGTATGGCTGCATCGATCCGAATCGACCTTCATTGCTTGTCTGTAAGTACCATCATGGCTTATACCTTTGTTCGTACGGCTGCATCGATCCGGTTGACCTCCTACTGCGACTCTGGTATGAGTTAGTTATCAACTCTTGTCTAGTTCAAGTATGGCTGCATCGATCCAGTTGACCTCCACTGCTCGAACTAGATTAAGGTCAAGTTATCATCTCTATCTAAGGGTGGCGTTCCTTCGGATAGATTCATTAAGTTACCGATATTGCTTATTGCTTCCTATTATTTATTTAGTTACAGCAATATCACTTTGCTTGATTGAGATTGATCTAGATCGGCCATATATCTTTCTTAACCCATCGTTTGTTCATCTAAACTTATCTAACCTGCACTTTAAACGATGAGTTATGTTTTATCGGCTGTTTTACATCAATCTTGGTCGTGCATAGCGTGCGGTTAAGGCATGTTTGATCTTTAGTAGATCTATTGGCTAGCGAAAACTGTTCCATGGCCCGTTATCATGGCCTATGTGATTCTGCCTCACACCCCACTGTTAGCACCGTGGAGTGGGGATCATTATTTGATAGATATGTTCCTGAGAGGACATGACCTTAACTGTGCGCTATGCCTAAATCGGTTGTTTTAGCCGATATCAAGCGCTTTCACAAACAGTTCACATCACGAGATCGTTGAAGTAGGGATAGGTTGAAAGATATGTTAGCCCTATGATCTTATTACTATATTATGGCCTGCATGATTCTGCCTCATGCCCCACTGGTCATAGCGATAGATGAGATCTAATATGTTCATTAGATTTATCTCTATTAAATGGTTGAATGACGATGAACTGTTTCTTTCATAAAAAGGGGTTCGGTTACTTACAGTCATTGACTTAGCATGAACTAATTACTGTTGATATCCTTTTGCCAGTGATCAATATTTGTCTAAACAATGATATTCATCCAGAATGATAACCGATTCTTCTTGCATAACCCCATGAGCTTTAACCGATTTATTCTTATAAATATGTTGGAATAAACTATTTAGTCGATCTCCTTTCATATCGGCTCTTAGAGCCACACATTCGGGACTGTCTGGCAACACCGGCATGTTCCGTCCTTAATTATTGATAAACTTTCTCTCCTTGTCAATTATAGGGTCAAATTGACTGGCACGTCTTGGGAGGAGTGCGTAGGATCGACCATCCAGCACGTCTCGGGAGGAGTGTGTAGGATCGACCATCCCGGCGCTGAAGCTGGGCGGATCTTCAGCTCCATCGAGCAGACCCTTCCGGCTTGCTCGTGTGCCCTCGGCACGGTACGAAATTCCATGTCGACAGAATTAGTCATGACTGCTAATAATAACATAAATAAGGATTCATTATTAGTATTGCTTTCTGCAAAAAGGAACCCAACAAACCATAAAGCTTATCATATCCCTTGGAGTCGAGAAATTATTCCCACTAGTTGGATAGTTCTTGCGAGTACATTGTGTACTCAGAGTTTATTTACCCTTGTTGCAGGTTCAACTTGAGGAGTTCCCATTGTGTGAAGGAATCTTCTGGTGGGCACAGACGGATCCTTGTTCAGTATCGATAGATGTTTATTATCATTCCGCTGTTTAATATTCCGCACTCTAAATTTGGTAATATAATAATGCATTTCTAAGAACTCTGGATATATGAAATGGACTAAGTATTATAACTTGTTCTCATTATTGGATCCTTGGGGAAAAATGTGGACTATTTGGGCTCTCCCATGGGGTGTGCCCTGACGGAAACCGCCCGCTGTAGCTTGCTTTTGGGGTGTTTACCGTCTGCTGGAAGACTAGTGCCTCCGTGAGTGCGTTATTTCGGGCGGTTCTGCCACAAGAGTGCCTTAAATTTATCTTGAGAGAAACTCTACTCTAATAACATGATGATAAGTTATTTGGAGATGATGAATAATTGATTTGTGATACATTGCAAAAGCTTGTTATGCAACCTTATACTACTTAAGTTTTGAGCATGATAAACTTAGATTTTATCTTAAGTTGAATGCTTTCGTGGGTTGCAAATGCTAGAACCAAGAATAAGCTTTTGTGAGATATGTTGTAGCCATGATTAGAGTAAATCTTTGAACCTATCTGAGGAATGGCAAGAACAACCTAGAGTTTTGTTTTGCAAAATGCTAAAACTCTCTAGCTAGAAGTTCCTCAATGGTGATAAATTCATACCGGAGCCAAATAAATATCCATTCATACATGATAAAGCCACCATAAAAGCTACTTGTTTGTTTTGAGCTTTTTCAAGCCTTGTTGATCTGAGTAGAGAAAACTTTTCATGCTTTTTGATCAAGATCACGTACACCCACATATTTATGATATTCCTACACTAGGGATACGCAACCACATATGCTTTCTATTCAGTATTGCTCTATGAGAATCAAAGTTACCTCTCTATGCTATCTTACATCAAAGAGAGAGGCATGAGCTATAGAAAAAATAACAGAAAATAAAAGAGCAAAAAGCTCTAGTGTTCAAAAGAGAGAGATAGTGAGAAAAAGAAAGTAGCCATGCCCTCTCAAAAAGAAGATAGAGAAGGGAAACTTCTCAAAGGAGTACCACTTCCAATAAACATACCACACACATGCACATTTTGATCAATTTGTATGATTTGTTGCTCCTTGTGATCCAAGTATTTGACTTAGCAATATATTCAATTCAAGTAAGCTATGCTTTTACCCCTACCTTGAGCTCCACATAATCTTTAGGATAGAAATTAAGGCTAAAATTCATGGCCTTAGTGAGGATTTCAACCACCATTGAGTGACTTGAGTGTACCATTTGAGGAACTTAGGCAAGATTTCTTTTCAAATCTGTTGAAAAATCAGCCAAGAAGTTTGAGCTAAACCAAAGTAGACAAAAAGTATCTATCTAGTTACACATTCTTGCAATTGCTTGTGTCAAGTTGAAAGCTATAAGTCCCACATTACTAAGACTGATGTTGAAATTTCTAAGTGCTAACATGTTCAACTCAAGAGATAGTATTTGTTTGTACACAAGTCTTCGCAGGGCGTTACATAGTAGCAACTCCTGATCGAACACATATTCCATGCTAGACCCACATCTTTGCCGAGGACAGCAAAGGGGTAGCTTGTAACCCTAGGCAAATTACCCGCTACCCAATACTCGAACCTGAACTACTCGAACCCGTACCCGAACTACCCGAACCCGATCTACCCGGTTATAATTTCGGATATTGATTCCAGATACCCAAAATTAGTTTGGGAAATTCGGGTAACACCGCCCAGTACCCGATTTACCCATATTACCCGATTAACCCATATTCCATATATGCAAAAGAGCAGCAAGAACAAATAGCCCTACCTCCAGTCTTTCCTGTTTCCTCTTCTATTTCTAATTTGAAATGGTTCAGTGCTTCAAGTGATAGTGTGTGACTGTCTCTCTGTAATATTTATGTGACATTGTGTTGTGACTCTATTTTTAACATTTCTGTACTTGTGAAGTGTGAACTTATGGTCTTATGCTATCTGGTACTGTTAGTACTTTGCTTATACATTTTTCTCTATGAAATGCTGGAAACTTGGAAAAAAAACTGATTAACTGAATGCTGCTGAAATTTTGTACAAATGTTGGTTTTTCTGAATATCGGGTAGTTTGGGAATACCCGAACCCGAACCCGAATTATCGGGTACCTGAAAATTTCGGGTAGTGGTTTTTCGAGGCTGAATTTGGGTAACGTTTTCCATTACCCGAACTACCCGACCCAAAAAATTCAGGTAACTCGAATGCCCAGGGTTAGGAGCTTGGGGAAGCATGTTGACGGTCACTAAAACTCGTTTTGACCATCAACATTCCACCCAAAGCATAATAAAGTGAGGTAAATCGTCATCACATGTGTAGAATTTTATTTATAATTCACCTAGTTTCACTTGTGCTTGTAGAATTATTTATATGCAGGAAATATACCAAAATTTTGCCAAAATAATGACAAATATGGACATATGGAGCAAGTGGACATGGCAGGGCCACTTGGGCCCACAGGGCAGCGCCGCCCGGCGCCACTTGGGTGCTGTTCGGCCCCACCAAGTGCCACCTTGGCACTTTGCCACGTCAGTGATCCATGGGAGCTACTCCAGAAGCAATGCCAAGCGTTGATTAAGTCAGTTTGCACCGATGGACAAGATGGAGTTGACGCAGATCCATCGGCCCACCGTCATACACTCGGAGGCTCCAACCGACCTTGGAACCGCCTTACCAGCCTAGTTTTGGCATGTGCTGGCTTCACAACTGCCATTGGGAGCCAGCCAAGACCGTTGGATGCAAAGGCGGTGCATCCAAGGGCCGGTCGACGCCCCTATGCCGCCGCCCGGCGCCCCCTGCCTCCACCGACCTCCCTGCTATCTATAAGTACCCCCATGCCTCTCTATACTATAAATTTCCAAGCTCTCAAAGCTTTTCTTAGCTTTCTAGCTTAGCTTAGCTATAGAGTAGTAGTCTAGTAGTGGAGTAGAGCAAGAGTGGAGCTGCTCTCGGAGTCCGGAAGAGTCTTCTAGGTCTGGTATAGCTCCTTTGTAATTCTTTCATTTCAGCATTTACTTTATTCAGTATTTATTTAAGGACTTTATTCTAGTATTATTGATTTGCTTTACTTTAAGTACTTAGTCATTAGTGTTCATCATTAGTGAGCTTAGGTGCTTGTTGTTTGGTATTAGTAGCATAGGTTATCTTATAATTAATAGCTACTCGTTTGTACTGGTTCCACCGTCTGGTTAGGGTTCTTTGATCTCATTTCATCAGAGCTCGGATCGAAGTAGTAAACCTATAGATTAAGCGTGGTGCTTAGGCTATAGATTATCTGTGGATACGGCTAGGCCTCCGAATAGATTGTGGTAGGTGGCAAGTGGTGACAACCTTATCCATCCTCTGTATTCTACCTCGATAGGTCTAGTTATTATATCGTAGGGCTCGTGGCGGACCTTGTCTATTTAACTCTCCTAGTTGGTAGGCAGGTTGTGCCCCGAAGTACTATCAGCATTTCTCCTAATCATTTGCTTACCTTAGTTACTAGAAAGATAAAACGTTCGCTCTCCCACCTAGCTATCTCTAGGTTAGCTTGTTAGTAGTAATTAGTTTCGGTAGTTCACATTCACCCTAACTTAGGCTTTACCTTAGCAATTCTTAGCCTAAATATAAATTCTAGCCTTCCGCCTTCCTGTGGGAAAATATAAATTCGACACTCGTACTCATCGAGCGAAGTGCTACGCGATAGTTCTGTGCACTTGCGGAATCCTCCAATAGTCGTTAAAAAATATCACATTTAAGACTAACCCCACATGCAGAGATAGTCATATCACCCGTAGAACAAAACCACAAGATCTTCACACCACACTAGCCATGCGAACAGCCACACTCAATAAGTTCTTCCCCACCAGCCAACAAACACCCCACGCACAAGCCCTTCCCGAGGCCGTCGTCAGACCTTGGAGTCCTCATCAATACTACCAATGGAGACACTCCAGATGATGATTCTCAATGAGCCTCCAGTGATGATGCAAAGGCTAATTGTGTTGCAGCAAACCTATGGGTAGCAAATCGAAGTCTCGCACTGCAAGCACGCGCTTCTATCCAGGCGCCATCAATCACATTCTCAAACCGCCTACACATTGGCTGCCTCCTAGAATGCCTATGATAGTGATCGAGATATTGCATGGATCACTGCAGAGCTCAACCAGCTCCAGATCGAGGGCAAATATATCTTGGTTACTACCATGATGGACTGTGTCATATCCCACCTAGGATGTGAGTTGGTCCATGCTGCAAAAACACTATGAAACATTGGTTCTCAAGTTGTGAGTGGTTTCTATTGAACGCCTATGATTGAAGTTGGATTCAAGGCCTAGGGCTGAGATTGATGTCTTGCTGTGAGATGCCTAGGAGGTCTCCAACCAAACAACCACCTGCCGAAACACGCCAGCGGGTGCGGCATGTGCCTTAGCGGCACACAGTGGCGGATGAGGGAACAAAGTTAAGGTATGGCAAAGTCGATAACACAGATAACAAAGTAATATTTTTATTAAAATGGTTTACACACAATACATCAACCATCGTGATGATCAAGCACAAAATATATGAGTAAAAAACAGTTAGGATAAATAGAATTATAGAAAAATACAAGACAAGTTAACAAACCATGTGGCGATGAAAATCAACCAAACCAAATTAATTGATAATGATAACCAAAATATTGAATTGGGCTTACGGTGCGTTTGTGCATTGTGGTGAGCTGCCAACTGCCGCGCTGTGTTGAATTTTGATGAGCGGAGTCACGGAGTGACAGAGGCGCTAGAGGTAGCGGCTAACCGGTAGCGGTTCATCTCATTGGCCCCGTTCGCTTTACTGAAAAAATAAGCCAAAACACTGTTCTGGCTGATTTGTTGTGAGAGAAAAATACAGTTCCGACTGAAAAAAGAAGCTGAAAAGTACATATTATAATAGAAGCGAACAGAGCGCCGGCTCGCTGCCCACACTACATCGGCAAAGTCGCAAACTAAAATTTGGAAAGGACTCACTCCCCATCTCGTGGCAGATTTTTCTATTAGGACCCGTTTAGATCATTGGAATTGAATTTATTCTAATAATTATAATTTAGACATAGATTAATTAAGCTAATATAGTTGTATATGGAATATATTTGTATATTTATTGTTAAGCATACAAGGGATATACTTATATGTTGTATTTCTATTGTAGGGAAGTGAGTTAAAAAGTTTGTTATAAGTTGGAGAGTAGAATTATAGCATAGTGATCTATAGAATCCATTTCCATCTCTCACCCTATGAATTTGAGATAGACTTATTTGTGAGCTTAGGGAAAGTTATGGAATATTAAATTTCAAATCAAATAGCCTAATCCATTAAGTAGATTTCAATTCATCTAAAATGAAATGATCCAAACGGCCCCTCAGTGTTGTCTTCCACTTTTTCAGTGAAACAGAAATTGCCATGTCCCACAGCACAACAAAAATAAATGAAAATACAACGCATGTACGTCACATGACACAGCTTCTAGAAGATTTTGATGGTTGTTATCTTCCACTTTTAGGAAATCAAAATCTGCCATGACCAAAATACAAAAAAAAAAACAAGACAGCAAAGATACAACACATCTCGCTATATGACCACGGCGGCAGCGTAGAAGACAGAGTAGGCCGAGGACTTCTGGCCGCACGCGGCCACGGCGGCCGCCGACTTCGACCACATCCCTGTGCACGGCGACTTCACCGCTAGCTACAAACGCATGTTCATTTGCATGCTTGCTGGCTGTGATGGCCAGCAAGACGCACGTACACCAGTAACAAGGTACAGCTAGGATAGGACACTCTCGACCGGCTCACCAGACACATGCACGCTCGCCGTCGTCTGTTTGCATGTAGAGCCGCCGATCACGAAGCGGGAGCGCAAGACCATGTACCGCGGCATCCGGCGCCGGCCCTGGGGCAAGTGGACGGTAGAGATCCAAGCGACAGACACAAATAATGAGCAGATGCCGCCGCCACCACCGGCTACGCCGCGCCCACCGTCGGCAACGCAACTGCCGCCGCGGCCGCCTACGACAACACCGCAACCGCCGCCTTCGACAACACTGCAGCCACCGTCGACAACGCGGCCACCGCCGCGGCCACCATCGACAACTTCGAGAACACGAAATTCAAATGAACCAGCGGCCGAGTCATATGAAATGAGAGCCGCACAACCTAGATGGGCCACAAAACAGAAGACAAAAGACCATTGTTATTTACGTGAGCCTGTACCAAAAAAAAAAACCCCAAACAATTACACGAATCATAACAAATATCTGGACCATACAAAAGTGGAAGACAACAGCACCGAAAATCTGCCGGAAGATATTTAGAAATTCCGTAAAAAAAACAATTACACGAATCATAACAAATATCTGGACCATACAAAAGTAAAAAGTGGAAGACAACAGCACCGAAAATCTGCCGGAAGATATTTAGAAATTCCGATTTGGAACGGCAAGACGCGAAGCGTCGGCGTCGGCGTCGTAAACGAACGGGCACAGGCTTTGCAATTTGCAGTCCAGTCCATCGACGATAGACCATATGTGTTGTTCTGTGCACAGCCCACAATCCACAGGTGACAAGCCCACAAGGCAAGGCGTCAAGGCCCGAAGGCCAATTATGAAGTTACCTGTTGTTGCTATGGTTTTGGTTGGGAAAAAAAAAAGCAAGAAAATCAACGAATAGTATGAACTGAAAGAAATGGCAGGATAATATGCAATGCGGCATTGTAATTGGGATTAATGAGCATATGTAATGTTCGGAATAGAAGCTGAGACTGAGACTGTCTAGTTGTTTTCTGACGAGCATTCTTGATGACAATGGTTAACGTTGTCAACTTGGGTAATCAGGTCCAACGAGCTGCATTGGTTGCGTTGAAGAGAGGCAACGACTTGCTTTGTTAGATTAAGCCCTGTATAGTCGCTATTTTGTCTAAAAAGCAAGGTAATTAGACCATTTCCGCATGGTTGTTGTTCACTTTTATCATGGTGCTGTGACATATGCGCTGTGAATAAAGCATGATAGTGGCATTTGACAGTTTCAAATATGGACTTATTTTTTGTCGGCGGAATACATTATATTGGTACCTTATTTGAAAGCTATCAAAATGTAACTGCAGCTTCAGTTAGGTTATCAAATGTTTGATTAGTTCATTCATCTTTGTTCAGATAATCTTGTGTGACACAATAGTTTTTTATCGGTTAGTTTTTCGCACTAGGCTAAATTTCGGGTTTTGAATCATTAAGGGGTATTATAATGATAACCTTAGTGAGCTTCAGGCCTTCAACCACTGGGTTCCTTGCCACCAGTAAAATTACTCTAAAATCAGTGTGGGTACGACTGTAGTCTAGTAGGGAGGGATGATTTTTAGGCTACTTTTGTGAATATTTTGACCTCAAATTCTCTGCCAAAAATAAGCATATTGGCCTATTGTTGCTTATTTTTGAGTTAAATGTACCGTAGATCCATTAACTTTTGGTGGTATGTTATCTAGGTCCATCAACTTTCAAACTGTATTTTTGGGTCCATTAACTTTTGGTGGTGTGTCATCCAGGTCCATCAACTTTCAAACTGTATTTTTTGGTCCATTAACTTTTGGTGGTGTGTCATCCAGGTCCATCAACTTTTAAATTGCATTTTTTTGGTCCCTAAACTTTTTAACTGGTTCACCATAGATCCATACCCCTTCGTTTAGCAAATAGATCGGACATGGCACGCCAAATAAGCAGCCACCGTGGAGTAGTTTAAAAGTTGATGGACCTGGATGACACACCACCAAAAGTTAATGGACCCAAAAATGCAGTTTGAAAGTTGATGGACCCAGATGACACACGACCAAAAGTTAATGAACCTACCGTGCATTTAACTCCTTATTTTTTATCAGATCAATTAGCTCTTTTTACACATTCTAAACTGATGTGTTATGCTATTGGCCGCCAGCAGCAAACCTAGTTGAAGGCCGAGAAAAGAAAATCTAGTTGGAGTATATATATAATGGAAAGGAGATGAACCTGAAGTAAGGATTAATGACTCTAGAGGTGAGAGTTTTAGTCCTGATGGTTTGTGGCTTGGGATGAGAGACTGTGCCGTGCGCTGTGGGGTTACGGGGTACCTCTTCCTTTTATTCGAACTGGCCAGCGGAAGGAAGCCGAGAGCGCGGTAGTCAAGCAGATGGGCCTCCCCAACAAGCGCAGCACGAGAGCTCATGGTCCATCCGATTCTCTGTTTGCTTTTTCCATCCTGGGCCAAGCCCTACGGGGAGACGATATTAGTTGGCTAACATAACATTCAGCCAGTCCTAACATAATCTTCAGCTCATGAGTAATAAAAGTCACCTAAGTTCAAAAAAAAACATGGATTTCGAGCTCAACAAAAAGGTGCGAATGCGCCATGTACGTAAATATATTATGGCATAAAATTTGAGTTATGAAATCGACAGAGTCGACAACGAAAAATAGTTATTGACAGGGACGGAACGGTCCGTCTGCCTCCCCGCGTCATCTGTACGGTGACTTGGGGGGGGGGGGGGGGGGGGCGACACTGCCCTGCCGCTGAAACTCCGACCGACTGCCACCGCCGCTGTCCTCTGGCTAGTGGCGGCGGCGCCCAATAAGGCTACACCGTAGCAGCCGCGTCCCTCCCCTCCCTCCTTTTCCTTTGCCGAGTTTCTGTCCCCCGGCGACATGGACGGCGGCGGCGAGCTCGAAGGCCAGCAAAGGGCAGATCCGGTGTCCTCCGCCCTGGATCCGGCGTCATCCGCCCCGAATCCGGCGTTGCCTAGGCTGGCGGACGCGGTCTCGCTCCTCCCCCACCGAGCCTCCCACCCCCAACTCCTCTGCCTCCCCTTCCTCTTCCGCATCGTCTACGGCACATTGGGTTTGCCGGTAGGGCGAATCGAGGTTCTCTAGGCGCAGATCCGTCGCGGCAGCGATCGGACCTCCTTGATCGATGAGATCCCCAGCACAGTGCGCCGCTACCCAACGCGGCCCCGTGCTGGTGTTGGCCCCCCCTGGCCTAGTCGCAGTGCTCCCGAGAGGAGGAGCACTGGCATGGTGGTTCAAGGCCCCAGGGTGCTGGCGCGGCAGCAGCCGCAGCACCCCCTGGTCGGTGGAACCCACACAGCGTGGAGCTCCGCGACCCGACGCGGACACATGCTAGTGCAACCTCACTCCCCGCGGCGCGACCTCAACGTTGCAGGTGCTCCCGAGTGGCGGAGCCCCTGCACGGCCATCTACTATAGCTGCTCTGTGGTGTGGCGTCTCTTCTACATGTGCGTGTGCAAGGCCCTAGGCGCGCGGGGCTACGTGACCTTGGACGTTCTGCTCGACGTGCATGCGCGGTGCATGCGGTTTGGCTGCGGGTGAGCCGGCGGCGGGGCTGCATGTCCGTGGGTGCCTTCCCCCTGCGCCTCGAGGAGGGCAGAGAGCCGTCTTTGCAGTGCGATGGAGAGGGTTCTGGGCGAAAGCTCAGCTCTTGGCTAGGCTAGTGACGAGGGACGCCATCGGGTGGAACTTCCTTGTTGAAGGCATCGCTGAAGAACCCCATGCTGCCTCCTCTCCTTGGTTAGCTAGGCCAATGCGGTTCTCATCGGTACAGGAATCAGGCAAAAGCCTTGCTAAGCTCCTTCTTGGTGTACGATGATTACTTCTACATGTCATTCACCTCCTTGGAGCCTGGAGGCATCGTCGAAGAATTCCTATGCCTTGGTGTATTTGTGGCTTGTGCCACCGTTCGCCCTTGCGCATGGGGTGTGTTCCTTGTAAAACTTTATAACGGACTATTTTGGGCCAATATATAAATCAGGCGAGGAACGCCTCCCCCGATGAAATTCAAAAAAAAAGATGAGTTATGATGAGAAAGAGGGATTTCATCATTGATTTTTCTATATGTTATTAGCTAAAACTTTTATTCTTGTTGTACCACGTCAACAACTTGTCAATGACATTATCCATAATTTTACAACCTGCTCGGCTGCGCTCAACAGCGCTGCAGCTTGGGTTTTAGCCAGCTCCTTGAAAGTCTCGATGAACTCGTCGGCTGGGCTCAACTTAATTCAGCCCACTGCTCACCCACAAACGGGCTCCGTCTCATCTGTCAACTCTGATGCAGTGACGCGACCCGCGACATGGTAAAGCCCCCACAGCTTCCTTTTAGACTACCCACAGTGATGGACAAAAACCGATGCTGATTGCTGAGAAAGGTTGTCAGCGTAAAAGGAGGTTCTTTCACTTTCATGTCGTCTTCGTACGCTGATGCAGGGACTAACCTCCGATCTGTTGCCAGGTCAATGTCTCGCTGAGAATGGGACGCGGGCGGCGAGATGCATGTATGTCCAGTGCCCTCCTACTCCTACCGGTCTCACCGTCACCAAGGCGCAACCCCGCAGAATCCGGGCGCTGGATTTCGTTGCGGATTTCGCTGCGTTGTTTGAATTCAGCCTGGCTTGTAGCCGGGAGTCAGGCTTCGTCGGACAGGTTGAGGGTTGGCTATAACACTGCTACACAAGTAATTTTACGAGACGATGCCCTTTTATTAACCAAGACTGGTCACACAATCCAACAGCCTCATAAAATGCCTTACGATTAACGGAGACGGCCAGTTTTTCATTTACCGAGGCGGTTAGAATTGTATGCCTCGTAAAATCGACAAAAACTAATCGTCTCCTAAAATCGATTTACAGAAGAGCCCCGCCACTAAAAATCAGACAATTTTCGAAGACGGACCGGACCTCCTAAGAGGCATGTTTGTGTTAATGTGGCGAGGCCTAACTAAAGGCCATATAGAGTTTCCTACCGGGCTTATATAAATATCAACACTCAGGTTTTACAGCCTCTCCTCTCAGCTCTCTCTCTCTCCCCCCTCTCTCCCACGTGACCGCGCCAGCCCCTCCCTCTCTCCCCCGTGCCGCCCCTCCCTCTCCTCCGAGCCCAGCCTCCTCCCTCTCCTCCGAGCCCCTCCCCATCCCCCCATAGCACCTCCCTCCCCCCACGTGGCGGCGCTCCTCTGATCCCCTCCCTCTCCCCCAGCAGCAACGCACGGCGGTGCGCCCTCCAGCTGGATCCGGTGGCGGGGCGAGTAGAGGAGCCTTATCCAGCAACGCGGCGCGCGAAGGAGCCGGGTCGTCGCTGGATCTGGCTTCGGCTATGGTGTGAGGCCGCCGCCGGTGGTTGGGGCCGCGCGAAGCAGGCGGGCTCGGTAGTGCGCTCCGAAATGGGCTCGCAGGCGGGCTTTCTTTTGATATTTTTTAATTGATTTACCGAGGCGGGCACTCTGGCCACCTCGAAAAAAGTTATTTATGGCGACTTTTGGACCGATGCGGATGTGTTGCCCATCTTGATAAACCGAAAACATCCGCCTCCAATAAAAAGTTATAGTAGTGTAAGCAAGTCATCGACAAATAAGTTTATAGCCTAATCCTTACAGCATCTATTTCTCCGGTCTAGATACTATTTTATATTTATATGGGACCACCTGTTAGTGTCATGCATAGATTCTCGTGGTATTCTAAAGTGGAAGAGGAGCCTTGGTTTCCGTGATCAGCTCGGCGACGAAACCAGCGACAAGCTATGCACTCTCTCTCCTCCAGCACATGCATGGTGCTGACGTGGTCGGCGATTCGCCGGTTATTGTACCTGCTCTTATAGCTTGTCTAAGACGAGACGATATCTGGTTGCTAGTAAATGTAAATAATCATCACCATGTATTTATTATGTGACACGTATTTATTATGTGACACTATTACTATTATTTGCAATACGATAATATCATAAAATGTGTTAATCTTACACTAACACAAAACATTTTATATGGATAAATGCTTGCATCCAACGAGCTTCCGGCTCGCGGGAACGTAGAACGACATGATTGTTTTCTGGATTCGGCTTGGCGCCTAGGCTAGATGAGCGGGTGCAAGTTTGCCTGGCCTGCGAGAGGCACCGTCGTCCAGGCCTGCTCATTCGGATTGCCTGAAATTTTCGGACAGGATAGTTCGGGTATTTAAAAATTATTAGGGTAATAGAAATCTATATCTGATGTTCGTCCTGAAAAAAAACACTATCGATAGTTCGGGTTCGGGTTTAGATATAACCAATCTCCCTGAGATTAGAAAAAAAAAACTACAAACTGTACAGGAATGTAGCCGTCGTCAAGACCTGAGAGACGCTGTCGAGTTGGTCGCCAGCGGAGACCAGACGCCCGGACATCGGGTGCTGCGTCGCGCCGTCGCTGATGTCACGTCGTCGCTCATCAAAGCACAAGCAGGGCCAGCCGCCATGCGACGCAGCATCGCGCCTCGTGCCTCAGGAGGTCGTGTCGGTGTCGATGTCGCTGTTGCCTTCCGCGCTCTGCGGTTCTACCTTCGGGAGTTCGGGGATTTGGGATTTGAGGCCACGGACGCTGGTGGAAGGATGGAGGTAGTGCCACAGTAGGCTGATGGGCCATGACTATTGATGGATTACTGGGGGCGCTGGGGCTCGGCTCTCTTCTGAATAGGGACATCAGGTAGTACCGGTAATTCGGGTAAGCGAGTTGTTACACCAAATACGCGAACTAATTTCGAGTATCTATAATTAGGTACCGTTTCAGTTCTCTTCTATTTTGTAAAAATTTTCAAGATTTCCCGTCACATCGAATATTTGGACGCATGTATGAAGCATTAAATATAAATAAAAAATAAAACTAATTACACAGTTTAGACGAAATTCACGAGACGAATCTTTTAAGCCTAATTAGACTATGATTGGACACTAATTGTCAAATAACAACGAAAGTGCTACAGTACCAGTTTAGCCAAAAATTTTGCAAACTAAACAAGGCCTTAGTATAATCGGGTAGTTTGTGTACAGTTCAGGTAGTCGGATTTGCAAACCAGCGTATCGTGAAAAAGAGAACGGATTTGCTTCCTATTGCACGGCCTTGCATTGCATCTGTCATGCCAGTCGGAGACACTAGTCCCCGGTGTGCTGCAAACCTCTACTGATATACCGAGACGTAGCAGGTTGACGGTGGAAGAAAGAAATGAGGAAGACGGGCGAAGTGCACAGAGACAACAACGCAACCGCAAAACCATGACAGGCAGAGCAGAATTCCAAATAGACGTGCACAGAGTCAAGCTGAACGACGACTGACGTCTTCCGCTATTTTGATCGTGTGAGAAAAAATATTATATTATGACTGACATGACCCATGACATCAAGCGAATAGCGTGGGAAACGAGCCGCAGCGCACCACACCACAGCCGCGTGGAGTCGACAGGAAGAGTTCTCCGCCGTCCCGCGCGTCGCGTGGTACCATTTAATTCCGGCGTAAAAGTATAAAAAAGTGCACCGGCCACGCGGAGGCGAACCGAGTCCACTGCCTGGCCCAAGTGCCGCTGCCGTCCGTGCCGGAACGATTCCTCCACATCCGACACCGTGCGCGCACCCAAAAACCAACGCAGACGCACCAGGCCGTAAAAAACACCGCTCCGTGCCCTGCTGCCGTAAAACCCACACGTCTCTCATTGACTTGGCCTCGCGGAGCTCACACGCACTCCCGTCTCCCGCCCCCTTCCGGCCTTCTTCCCCTTCCCCTCATGTTGAACCATTCCCATTCCCGGCCCGATTCCCGCTCCCCGTTCCTCCACCACGGCCACGCCGCCGCCGAGACGGGGCACCGGGACCACCGGGCGCAGCAGGGGATGGACCCGCCGTCGTCGTCGGGCCGCCCCGCCCCCACCACGCCGCGCCGGCAGCTGCAGGGCCCGCGCCCGCCCAGGCTCAACGTCCGGATGGAGTCGCACGCCATCAAGAAGCCCTCGGGGGTTCCGCCCGGCGCGCCGGCGGCGCCCGGGGGGCAGGGGCAGGGGAGGCCGCGGGACCACCCGCAGCCCGGGGGGCGGGCGCCCGTCATCATCTACGACGCGTCGCCCAAGGTCATCCACGCCAAGCCCAGCGAGTTCATGGCGCTCGTGCAGCGCCTCACGGGCCCCGGCGGCGGTGGATCCGGCTCCGGCACGCCGCCGGCGCCCGACGCGCAGGCGCAGTACGACGACGACGACGCCCTGCTGCTGGGGCAGGCGTTCCTGCCGCTCGAGCTGCTGCTGTCGCCGTCCGCCGCCATGTCCCCGGCCGCGCGCCTCGCCACCATCGAGCGGTCCGTGCGCGGCCCCATGCCCTCCGCGCCGGCGGCAACGGACTACGACGTCGACGTGCAGGGTGCCCGCGGCGGTGGCGCCGACGACGACGGCACCCTCGCGGCGGTGCTGGGCCCCGCTTGGCGCCACCCCAGCATCCTGTCCCCGCTGCCGTCCTCGCTGCCGCCCGCCGCCGCGTCGGGGCTGTTCTCGCCGCTGCCCTTCGACGCCAGCAGCCTCAGCTGGCTCAACGAGCTCAGCCCCATCCTCCGGGCAGCAGCAGCAGCGTCCACACCCAACGCCGGCGCCGGCGCCTCTTCGTTCGGGCTTCGGCGCCTTCGGCCCGGGCGCCACGAGCAACGGCGGCGGATCCCGCCCGCCGCCGCCGGCCTACTACTCCGACCCCTTCGTCCCCAGCCCCCGCAACCTCCTCGCCACGCCCACCGTGCCGTCGCCGGCCACGTGCGCCGAGTTCTTCGGCAGCCTGTCGGATCTTTAGCTACCTCGCCGCCCCTGCACGCTGCAGCCTGCAGCCGGCGGCGCCGCTCCCGTCCAAGACAGATGCAGCAGCGGCCGAAACTTTGTGCGACATTTTTTTTCCACACCTTTCTTCCCCCTGTAACATCCTTTTTTTTTTCTCTCTATCTTCTGACGGGTAGGGGCAAGTTGGTGGGCCCGGCACTGATTAGCAGGGAGTATGATGAGAAAGGGCGTGAGAACAGAATGCGATGCAACAATGAGCCTCTTCAGTTTCAGGCTTATAAGACCGTGTTGTAATAGTATTTTTTTTATACACCAAACCAGTCAGCACTGATTTATAATTCACGATTGTTTTAGCCTAAAACAAACAGACTGTACGATAGAAAAATACTGTTGCAGCTTTATAATTCCACGAAATATTTTCCGGTAGCAGTAGTAGCTGATGAGATGACTACTAGAACCGGCCGGCCAGGCAGCACATGCCTTTGTTTATTTCTTCTTTTCCTCTGGATTTAACTACACCTCGTGTAGTGTAGGCCAAGGAAGTGATTATGGTTTGTTTAATGGAGACCTTCTTTAAACACAGGGCGTGAAATTTTAGGGTGTCACATCAGATGTTACACAGGATGTTGTATAGGGTATTTAGGATACTAATAAAAAAATAAATTATAGAATCCATTAGTAATCTACGAGACGAATTTATTAAGTCTAATTAATCCGGCATTAGCACATGTGGTACTGTAGCACCTATATTATCAAATCATGGACTAATTAGGCTTAACAGATTCATCTCGCACATTAATCACAAACTATGTATTTAGTTATTTTTTTAGTCTATATTTAATATTCTATGCATGTGTCTAAATATTCGATAGGATAAAGAGGAAACTTTAGGGAGAGGAACCAAACAAGACCTCACTTCTCCGTGAATCAGTGATGCATGAATTTATTTATAGGTCTTTGGACGAAAAAAACTAAGATCTCGTTTAGGATCACAGTATATTTTAAGAATCCAGATATAAAAAATTTGTTGTTTTATTAAATTCTATGCACGTTACACTCCACTAGATTCATAGCATGTTTGGATGGGATTTTATGACTCTGAGACTTTTTTTTATCAGGATTCCAAGAATCCCATGGTTAACAAGCGGTACTTAACATAAAGGCCCCGTTCGCTTCGCTGAAAAAACAAGCTGAAACACTGTTTCGACTGATTTGTTGTGAGAGAAAAATACTGTTCCGACTAAAAAAACAAGTCGAAAATATAGATTATAAGAGAAGAGAAGCGAACAGGACCAAAGTTGGATTTTATAAAAAAAAAAACCCTTATATTTTATTGTTTATAGGCTACACTAGAAACTTCAATGGGGGACAAGAGGCATGAGATCCAAAGACGGATTTAGGACCCGTTTGGAGGAGCTCCTAGAGGCTCCGGCTCCGGGACTGTTCATGCACTGTAGCACTGGAGCCGGCGAAGCTCGAAATTGTGGCTTCGCCGGCTCCTCCTCTTTTCGGCTTCTTTTCAGTTCATTTTGTGCCTCGATTTCCGAAACGGCTCCTGCTACAATATTGCTACAGTACCTCGAGGTGAGGAGCCGGAGCCGCCAGGAGCAGTGCCAAACGGGTCCTTAGCACCGGATCAGTAGGGGTCCGAGCCCCCTCTACCGCCGTTAGAAGTTTGGAACCTCTCCCGAGCTCCATCCTTCCTACAAGTTTATAGTAATTAATTAAAGCTTAGAAGGAGATGCTAAATGTACAAAATAAAAGAGAAAGAACCTCTCTAAGTATATATATATTTTTTAGATCCCGCCACTGTGAAGACTCCCTACCCATATGCAGAAAATAGGGCCCCTCAATCCCTCTCACCACATACACAACAATTTTTATGCATGAGTCAGAAAAAAAAAAGATGATGAAGAGAACAGGAGAAAGCGTGGTAACAGAACCTCCCTAGTCTTCATACTCTTTGAAATTTCTATTGCAAGTTATTGTTTTTTTCCTATTCCTATGCAATTCCTGATGAAGACTAGTTGGATGAAGGGTACAAGAATCTTGGATTTCAGAGTAAATGGATAGAAAGGAGTATACTCCTTTTAGAATTCACCATCACCATGTGCTTGAAATGTTCGCACATGGGTGAATTGGGCGAGCGAGGGAGGTGACCGAAGTGCACTGGCTGGCGGCGGCTGCCCTGCCTTTAAGTCCCACCGCATTTTGTGGTGGGGGTGGTCGTTACCGTCGTGTAGTGCTTTTATATCAAACTGTTCTCAGCTTCCCATCAAACTGCACGCGTCTGCACAGCTGCAGTGCTTCCAAATGCGGCCATCGTGGTGTATGCTCCTCCATCACCTATCTGCGATCGCCGGCGGCGCCTCCAAATTGTGGCCAAATTGCCATCGCCCCATCATGGTGCATCCAGCCTATTTTTACCTTTCTCGCTTTCTACGATCACACTGCCTTTGCAACGGAGCAAAGAATCTCTCCATCCGTCTCCCTCCACAACGAAAATTACTAGCACTCAGAAGCAGTTTTCTTCATATCATTACGGGACAGTTACTGACGTCAGAAGCATCGCAAGCTTGGCGGGTCCAAGATGGCCGGAGCTGAGTGACGCCACCCGCCACCGTGACCTGAAGTGAACCAAGACGCTTGGCTCGCCCGCGTTCGCTCCTGGTGCCGTCACCCCGGCCTGCGGCTCAGCGCGTCCCTCCCGTCCCAAACCACCGGGTGCTAGCTGCAGCCTGCGGAGAAAACGCAGGAGGTCTCGGTCTCTCGGAGGACCTGACTGAATGCCTGAGTCTGACAGGCGATTGCTCCCGGCCATGAGCTTGGTCGTGATCATAAATTTCCAGTCAGAATAATATTTTTCTCTCACACTAAATAAGTCAGCAGTAATAATCCACGATCGTATATGATCATTTCAGCCCCAGCCGAATAGGCTGGATATCCTCACTGGATCCAGGATGGCTGGATGGATTGGACAGTGCAGGTGATGTTGGCGTTCGTTGGTTTTAACCAGAACTTATCAGCCAGTCGACAGTATTTTTCTTTCACACCAAATCAATATTAATCGAGTTTATTAGCCCGGAAATCGACCGGCCAACGGTGTCTTCTCCGGTCCGGCTTGACCTTAATGCGGACGACACATCAAGACTTGTGGTTCTGAGTCTTGGTTGGGTCCACGCTGTACTACACGGAGAAGAAGAGTTAAAACGCTGACGTGGACAGAAAGGCGACACATTGATTCTCTTTGACATCAGCCACATCCAAGCATGGGGTATGCCATCAGCTGATCAGATGATAAGTCTCTCTTCAACAGGAGACTCGTTGCCGAACCTAAATTTAAAATGGATCTCCAACATAATACCAATAGCTTACAACAAAATACCTATACGAAAAATCCATTTTAGATACCAGGAGAGGCATAACACAAATCTAAATATCATCTTTTCTAGAGACCCATTTGTAGAAAAGGTTGTCTTTTTGGTCTTGTTGTTGGAGAAGATCAAAAATAGGTATTAAACCATTTGCCTGTAGCGCTACTCAAAGGACGAACGTGTCTTGTATTTTGGGTCGTAGGTTGTTTGAGACAGTCTAAGGCCTTGTTTAATAAATTCCAGGAGCTAAAGTTTAAAAGTGTCATATGTGAGTGTTCGGATAGTAATAATAAAATAAATTATAGAAGTCCTCAGTACTCCGCGAGACTAGATTTATTAAGCCTAATTAATTCCATCATCAGCACATGTTTACTGCAGCTTTATTGTAGCACCACATTGCCAAATCATAGACTAATTAGCCTTAAAAACTTCGCATAGCAAATTAATCGCAATCCGTATAATTAATTATTTTTTAGTCTATATTTAATACTCCATGCATGTGTCCAAACATTCGATGGAGATAAGGACTAAACTTTAGAGAAAGAAATTAAACAAGGCCTAAGTAGTTTTTCCAGCACTACTTTGCATTAGTTTTTCAGTACTCGCAGGTGCCAAGTAGTACGGGTTTCCCTGAGACATATCGCCAGTGTTCTTCAGCACTATTTCGTAATAGTTTTTAGCGAAGAAATAATGTTTTTCTCTTATAAGAAATCAATATTAGCCAAATTTCAGTGAAACTGAACAGGGCCATAATAACTAACTTGATTTTCATGCGAGTTGAAAAAAAATGCCAAACAAAATTATGGCTTGTTTGGCACAGCTCACAACAGCTTTAATTTTTTTTTGTCAAACACTCATTTCCAAAACAACTTCATGAGTGAAATTGTTTTTCTTCTCTTACACAGACATGAGTTGGGATGAAGCTAAAAAAATAGCTTATCCCAGATCTCTCCCTCATTTCTCTCTCTCATCGTGCATGAAGCTGTTGGCGAAGTTGGTTTGCCAAACAATTTTTTTAAAATAGCTCAGTTTCACCTAGAAAGTTGCTCATGAAGGTGTTTCTAAAAAAAACTAGCTTTAGTAGTGAAGCTGAGTTGTGCTAAACGGGGTCTTAATAAAGACAAAATTCAAATAACTATAAAATTAATAGTTTAATCTCCAAATGAATAGAAAAGATAAAATATCTAAATAATCCATGTAAATTATAATTAGAAAATTCTCTAAATTCAACATTAAAATTACAAAAAAAAAAGTAAATCAAAAGTCCGTAAGTAAAGATTAAAAAAACACTACTGTCACTACTTTTTACTCTTATAGCGCTGTAAACTACCGCATTGATTTTGTAGGTCTAGATTGTAACATTTTTAGATTATCAAAAGGTATAAAAAATAATAAAGAATCCAATACATATTCAAGTACGGAAAAATACGATGGCATAAAATTCAAATAGCTTACAACTGATTTTACCATGGACAGAAGAAGAGTTAAAAGCTGACATGGACAGAAAGGTGCCACATTGATTCTTTGACATCAGCCACATCCAACAGCATGGCATCAGCTGCTAAGTACTGGTACGGTACTGGTTTCCTCGGAGACAAATAATACTAGTAACTAACTTGATTTTCACACGAGATGAAAAAAAAGATATCTAAATAAGTAGTCTATATAAAACAAAATTAGTAGACACAAAATTCAAATAAATATAAAAAATAATAGTTTAATCTCCAAATTAACATGAAAGATAAAATTTCTAAGTAATCCATGTAAGTTATAATTAGAAAACTCTAAAATCAACATTAAAACTACAAAAAGTAAATAAAAAGTCTATCAGTAAAGTTAAAAAAATCACTACTATTTTACTCTTATAAGCGCTAAAAACTACCACATTGATTTTATAGGTCTAGATTGTAACATTTTAGATCTATCATATCAAAAGGTATAAAAAAAACTAACAAAGAATCTATATTACATATTCAAGTACGGAAAAGACGATACCATAAAATTCAAATAGCTTACAAGTTACAACATATTTTACCATGGTAATAAAAAACAAGAAACCCATAGGGAATGTCTAAGGAAAGTTGGATGTACAAGAGCTATCCAAGTCGAACATCAATGTTTTGGCATTGCCCATGAAAAAAGATCGAAGTAGTTTGGATCCACATGCTGCTCCTTCCTTATCACACTCTATACCTCGGCGATCTTAACCTATTTTCTCACCTCGCATAAGCTCACCAAGACACTCTTTTCACATGTTTCTCGCCGAAAAGTTTTGGCATCACAATCGACATTGATGAATAGGACACATCCATATTGATTCCAATCACGACTTTCATGGTGGTGGCCTAGGGGGGATGAACATGTTCCATCGGGCACATGCAATTGGTCCATCGATTCCATAATATGAATGTGTCACAAGCTCATGAATAGAGCAAGAGATCATTTGAATTTTCTCTTCGCGAGAGCATGGATAGCCGCTCTGAGATTAGTTCTATAGTTTGTTTCAAAAGGCTCGAAGGGGCCGATAGATGTTCGATTATTGGCTGTTTGAGACAGCTGTTGCCCTAGAAAACGTTAGTAGTATTGCAAAAATAGGTAACTACAAGTATGCAAGAAAAGGTCCAAGATTATCCAAAATATAATTTACAAGAGGGGCAACAAACTAAACCATATACAGTACAAGAGACTTGGCCGACTGTTTTATTGAGAATTGAGTTCACCGAGAGAAAACTAAAGGCTATCTAGATTTCGCCTCAGCACAAAATGCACAATTATAGTATATGAATGGGAAAAAAAAAACTTTAAGCTAACGATTTGGTTGGCGATAACTATAAAATTTGAGCCGATTGACAGATACAGTGCATGCACATAGACATAAGACAATTACAACAAAAACAAGTAATCAAACTATTTAAAAATATTTTCAACAAATACATCCTGGTGTCAGTGAAAAAAAAAAAGCTGATCACCCGCGCTACTGGCGCAGGCCTCCTTCATACTAATTATAACTGAATGGTTGTGTTTTTTACCTTGTAACAACCATCCAGCAAAAAGCTTATAGGCCGCACAAGTGTTTGGACTTGGACTGACTACAGATCATCTCTTCATGAGAAGTTCATGATCTAACAAATGTAACAAAAAGAATTTCTAGTAACTCTGACCAGAAAAAAAAAGAGAAAAAACTTCATAACGTTAGCGGGTTATCAATCACCAACCACGGCTGCGCTCCACTGACAAGCCCAAACTGGTCTTGAAGCTCACAGTCTAACGGGCAAGCCGTAGTTGGGAAAAGATCGGATCACGCCATCACGGCTGGCGGTCACGATGACCGTGCTCCACGCGGCGGATATCATGGAGAGGCAGTCGCCCAGCTGCGGGCTGCTTTCAGGCTTTGCAGTAGAAGGCAACTTCTCCTCAGGCCATGTCGCCGATCCCTTGCTGCAGTCCACGAACGACCACGGCCCAGGGGACTGGCACTCCTCGTGGTGGCGCAAAATGGGCGCGCTGGAGGATTTCTCAGTCAGGCAGGAAGGTTTCGTGTGCCCATCTTGGTGCACTCCTGGCCATGGTATTGCGGTAGTCACATTTTTGGAGAAGAACAGCTCACATGAATGAACTGATTTTGCATCTCCAGAATTCGCAAAGTTCCAAATATAGACATTGGAATCTTTGCCGGCAGATATAAGATATCTGCCGTCTGATGTTAAAGACGGTGATGATAGAGCCTTCGACTTCCAAGGCCCTGTATCAGAGACAAGTAAAAAAAAAAAGCAGCAGCATCTATCAGTAACTGAAGTCAAGAGGTGTAACATGGTTGGAACATGATGAGTTTCTACTTTCTGTGTGAATCTACCTTCAAACTTTTGGATGGTATCACCATTGGCAACTCGGATTTTGGAATCTCCTGATGTAATTATAATCCCATTGGAATCACTTGTACATAACTGCAAAACAGAGGTCACAAATTAGCGGTTTGATCTGATTTAATAATTGCAAGAATACTAGTGCTTTCACCAACTCGCTGAAGAAAAATCATATAGTATGAGCCAAGGGAGAAATAAACCTCTAGACTGTTGATCCGACTGGCAGCTGACTTTTTCTTCCCTTGCACAAACAATTCTTTCTCTAGCTGGGTGTTTTCACCTAAAAAATAAAATTGAACCACTCACTCTAGTACTGAATTATTGGTAAACATGTTTGGCAATCACGATGGTTTACTATTACACATTGAAGTTGGAACACTCAACATAAGTGAAATTACATTAAGAAACAAGACCTGCATGTACCTGATTGATCATAGAAACGACATGCGCCTGCAATCGTGCCAACAATAAAACCCTGGTTTGCAAAAGCATGAATTAGAACCCACTTATGGAAAAAAAACTGCTATGACAATGGTATCTGATTCACACCTTTCCATCTGGTTGGTAACTCAAAGCAGTTATGATATTTCGCGTATCAGCCCAGTCAGTTACTCGCTTGTCCAACACATCCCAAATGCGCACTTTACCATCTAATGAACCGCTGATGAAGTATTTCTCGTCAACAGGGTTGAATTGAACACATGTTACTGTTGTCAATTACAAAGGAACAGAAAAGAGAGTCAGGTTCTTATCCAAGAAAAAATATTTAAGTTCTTATTATGCTTCAATGCACAAGGTCCTTCTCATCATAACAACAATGTTGCTACACAAAAGGATATCAACATTGAGCAAAGATTCCAATTAATTTTTCAAAACACGTAATAGTTTACCAATATTCTACTTACCATAGTCTTTGTGTTTGAAAACGGCAAGACAACCATCACAGCCAGGTTTCCATAAGCGCACCGTCTTATCTTTAGATGAAGTTAAGAGATACTGTAGTCAAACCAAGACAAAAAAAAAAGGGTAAGCAATTTAACAGGGAAATAGCACTAACTAATACTCCCTCCATTTTAAATATATGAAGTTTAGTGACAACCTAATTAGTTTATTTTTTAGCTAATTAGCTTGTCCTAAGCACCATATATTTAAAAATGGAGGGAGTATCTGTTTATGATGCATGGAAACAGGTTAGTGAATATAGGTTAAGTGGTCTGAGTAAGATATGTGAGGTATGCAGAATACAAAGGAAGACCTACATCTGATTTGGACCATGCCATATCAAGGATATCAGTTGTATGGCCACGGAATTCATGTAATGGAGTCTCCGATATACGAAAAACCTTCTTGGGTATAACTGTAAGTGCCTGGTTCTGCCCCTTTTCTATATTTGTATTAAAGACCTGAACTTTCTCCACCTTTTCATAGGAATCCTCTCCCTTATACAACTTAGGAGATGCTTCTACTTCTATGATTTGCCATATTCGTACAACACAATCCTCACCGCCACTTGCTAAATACCATCCAGATGTGCTGAATTTCATGACCCTAATTGAACCCTTGTGAGCTCTGATCTCTTGATCCATGTAGACAGCAGAGAATTCAAGAAAATTTTTCTTCCGATGTCGAACTCTTGTTCTGGTTGGTACACTATTTGTGCAATTTTTCACATGGACATCATACTTGCAAATGCCACCAAAGCTTCTGTTTGTCACGAATTTCTTCCATAAGCTTTTCACATCCTTTTTCTTAGCACTTTTTGTTTCTTTTGCAGGACTGTTACCACATCCCCTCCGCAATAATTTCTGAACAGACCGAGAGAGGCCAAGCAAACTCTCAAATTCCAGAAGAGACATCACCTTATCTGATCCAACCTCTTTGAGCATGTCAGTTATACTGCTATGTGCACCATTGTGGACAATATATCTCTTTCCACTATCCATATCCCTTATGCAACAGGCACCGTCAAACTCCGATTCATTGTCACAAACAGATGAATCCACGGAAGAATGGCCACTGGCAGTTCTCTCCTCCATCTCAGTGGAAGACTCAACGGCTGTGATTTCACCATGGCATTGGAAAGAATCTGTTCTGGCAGAAACAAAACCATCGAATCCCATTCCCTTAAGGAACCTTTGCCGCCTTTCTTGAACACTCATTGGCTCGTTTGCCCAAATCTCATACTCAAATTTCATTGGCACTGAAACTTCATCACTTGTGCTGCAATCCTCGGAACATGAAGGTTCCCCTGGAGATCGAACATCTTCAAATGCGTCGAAGAAAACTTCATCACTGTCTGATTCAGACCTTGGCATCTTCAATGAATTTGATTCAGCACCAAACAGTGTATTGACACGGTGGGGCTCCAGCACTCACTGAAGGCTGTGGGAAATCAGACTGTCATCTGCAATAAACAATGCAAATATGAGCCTATGGTAAAGGAAAAAGGGTGGTAACATGAGAAGAAGACGGAGCAGCACCCCAGAAAATGACTCCCACCAAAAGTATGGGCAAGTGGACATCTTTTCAAGTTAAAATTTCCAAAGTTCGGTTATCTTATTCGCACGGACCAAAAGAAAATTCTGTTTACATTAAAGATGTATACGACCAGAAGTATTAAGTAAAGCAGGATGTAGCTAGTTCAATTACTCAAAAAAAAAGTATACACAAAGCAAAGTAGGAAGGTCTGCATAGAATGGAGCTGCAAGACCAGAGAGGCCCAAAAAGTTCAGTGTTTACACTGCGAATAACAAGAGGAAAGTTCGCCAAGATGGGCCAAAAGAGCAGCATATAGCAAGATACTCAGAACGAACTAAAAATCCTCACTCGTGGAGCAATGCAAACCGCCACCATTTCAAGCAGAGCAAAGCAAATGCTAGTAGCCTAGTACTACAGCAGTGCTCTCCAGGTCCACAACTGTGAACTGTCACAGGTTGTCAACAATAAACCAAACCAAAGAAAGCATAAGCCCAGGCTACCCACCACTAAACTAACCTGGCGGCCTCGGTTAATCTTTAATCACCGCCGCCTCCATCCGGCACTCCTGACAACGCTCACCAACAAGGCAACAACTCGACACCCGTACGCCTAAGCCGCCGCACCTAGGGAATCCGACCGTGCGGGGTGTCAGGTTCTTTAGTCGCTCCTAAAATTTATGTCATATCAAATATTTAGATACTAATAAAGAGCATTAAATATAGATTAATTATAAACTAATTACATAGATAGAGGCTAATTTGCGAGATGATTTTTTAAACCTAATTAATCTATCATTAACGCATGCTTACTGTAGTGCCACGCTGTCAAATCATGGAATAACATGCAAATTAGTCATAAGTTGTATAATTAGTTTTATAAATAGCCTATATTTAACATAACAAAAAGAACCCGGCAACACCAACAACCCACACGGACACGGGGGCCGGACGGACGGAGCCCGCAGATCCGAGGTAGGGAACTGGCGGAGCAACAGCGAAAAACAGCGCGGAAAGGCTAGCGGCAATAAAGGGCTTCCTTCGACTAGGGTGGTGCGGCGCACAGCGTACCGTGGATGGGACAGCGGGAAGGGGAAGAGCAGGAGGGGGCCTGCCGGCGGGCGCCGCCGCCTATTTTGTCTCCTGCATCTGCGCTGCGCCGACCGGGCCGCAGGCGTAGGGGCGTAACTCCGCTCTCCGCGTACATGGCCATTAAAGTCGGGGCCTTTCAGTTGAGAGGAACTGCCCCAGTGGTGGAAACAAAATTAAATTGAAGTTTTTTTTTTTTGCTCTTTTGGTCAGAACCTTGTACTATTGGAGAAAAAGAGAGTTTTGTTTGTTCTTATATGCAGAAATGCAGAGTCAAAGAACAACGGGAAGACAAATTTCTTTTTTCGTTTTTTCATATAAGAAAGAAACCATTGAACCGACAGAATTTACTTACTGCTAGAGTGAATTTTGTACAAAAACTCGAAGTGAAGAGAAACGAAGCGCTTGGTAGCGTGTGTTCTGTGGGCACCGCGCAAATAAATTGGGCGTCCGCTCGCACCGGTGGAAAATGTAAATGCTGGACTCCGTTTCGAAAGGGTAAGGGCAGTCCCAACGAAAAAAAAAAGTTTCTATATTAGATACCGCACTTAAAAAAAAAGTATTTACAACTTATGATTTCTATGAATAATAATTATTTTTTCTCTCTCTCCTAACTCTATCTTCCTCCAATGAAAGTGCGACACGAGCTCCTTAAAAACTAGTGGTTTCTCTCCAATAGCGATTTTATGGTTTCTTGATGCATTAGATTAAGAGTATACCGATTTCTTCATGAAGAAACCATTTTTATGATTTTTTGCTTTCTTTCTTTATTAATTACGTTGTCATATTAGCGTTTTGCCTACGTGACACTAAATCATTTAATGATGATTGAAACCATCATCCATGCACCGTTGGTACTGCCCAAAGTGGGCAACGACGCTCTTCCATTTCCAGCCGGCAGAAAATTTGAAAACAAAAAAAAAGCATGCGGAATCAGGGAGATGGGTCCCCAAAAATCCAGCACTAATTTCCGGGCTAATTTTGCATGGCATAAGCAAAACGAGGTTAGTTTTCAGGGAACTGAGCGGAACATTCCGAAAATAAATCAAAATCAAGAGTTTCTCAGTAAATAACCCATTCTGATGTGAATCAGATGGACCACGGTGCTCTTTCAGAGCAGTCTGGACTGTTCCCAATCAATTACGCGCACAACTAAATCGATCGAGAAGCTAGGAAAAACCAAACGGGTGGAGAGAAGCCAAAGCGGATCACTGCGCCATTGCCTCGTGAGATCGACCGCCTAATTAAACGGAGAAGAGAACGGCGAGAAACGAGAATTCAGAGCACATCACTCACCTACTGCGAGAGCCCTCCACGGCCTCTCCCCCAGCCGCCGATCTTCTCCCGCCGCCACGCGCCATCCCGGTTGCGGTAGAATCAGACTCGAGGATGATGGCCCGACTCCGAGGGAGGGCTCGGCGTAGGGTACTTGGAGAGGACAAGCAGGAATGGGAGGCGGGCTTGGGATTGGAGGCTTCCTCCGCTCCGGAGTCCGGCTGGCCGCCTCGTTTGCTCCGGTCTCTGGTCTTGGTTTCCAAGGCAGAGAGAGAGAGAGAGAGAGAGACAGGCGTTTGTTTGTTTGTTTGGGTCTCCGTCGCCGTCTAATGGCGCTCTTATGCTGGGCTAACCCCGACGCGGTCTTCCATTCCACTTGGTCGCGTCGCTTTCCTGGGGCCGGACCCGGACCCGGACCCCGGGCCGGGTCCGGGTGGGCCGGCCCGCCCTTGGATTCCTTATGAGTTTTTCTTAAAGGTTGAATCGGTGGACTGCTGTGTGTGCTCCATTGGTACTAGTAGTACTGCTACGACTCTATCAGCACGTCCTATGATCAGAGAAAGCGTGTTCCTAGTTAGTTTTAGCTAAGGCTTATTCAGTTATGGTATAATATTTTTTTCTCATAACAAATTAGTCGTACAAACCAGCTACAAGCGGTTTATCGAACCTGCAATGAGAGAGAGAGACAAAAAAAAAATGATGAAAGACAAAGGTATTTTGTAGTACCTTTCTGCGAAATTTCTATTCCTTCGGTGATAGCTAGGATAAGATATTTTGTAGTACTAATTTTTTGACGTTACTATATAAGAAGAGGACATTGTTTCACCTAAGACTGGAGTCAGAAAAGTTACACAAACCTAGGTAAAATACTTGTTGGCATTCATATGACAGATTGTTTGTCGCTAGTATTAGCGTTTCCTAGTTTTGTTTGGTTGTGTAAAAGGCCTAAAGACTTGGCTTAGTAGTTGCAGCCACATGTGTAATGCTGTAGTAGGCTTATATATTACTGTTATTAAAAAACTGTACAACTCATCCATCCAGACAAAAGCGTTATCCCCTTGTGATGTCCAAACCGCGCATCACAAGTGCAGACGCAACGCATGAACGCAATAGATAAAAAGGCTGCGCAAAAAGGATGCATGTGATGTGGGTGAAGCCGTGAAGGGGAATCACCACCCCCACCGTCACCTCCTTCTACTTCTCCTGAGTCCTCCTGATAAACAAAACCCAGCTTTTAATCTGTCAAAAGGACTGGATACATACTTCCATCCTCCTCTAGACCACGGGGCAAGGTCATGACTGCTTTCGCCGATTCTTCTTCCTACCATTTGCTCGTGTTCACACGGGTGCTGAGACTGGAACCCAGGCACTTTACTGCACGGGAATGGAATGGTGTGCAGTAGCATTTTTTTTTCAGGTGATGTGATGTTTTTTTTTTCATGGGATGTTAACAATGAAATTAAGCCGAAACGAGCGGTCTGGTCTGGCTTATGAAAGGTAGCAGCACCAGATACTCGTATAGGCTCGTTCGCTTCGCTGAAAAAATAAGTAAAAATATTGTTCCGGTTGATTTGTTGTGAGAGAAAAATATTGTTCTGACTGAAAAAAAAACAAGCTGAAAAAGACGGATTATAAGAGAAGCAAACAGGGCCATAACATCCAGCCCCATGCATTAGTTGGTCTAATCTGGCAAGGTTATTAGTTTACGAGTATAGCTTGGGCCATGATTAGCAAGCTACGACTAGGGGTTTTTCAGGCTTTCGGCCTATTCGCTAGTTGGTTTCTGGGCTGGTTTAAGTTGACTGGTACTGGTTTGTTGTGAGAGAAAAACACTATCGGCTCAACGAGCCTGTGGGCGTTGAAAAGCCAGCTTCTGACTCTGGAAATTTCAGGGAAACAAGTGGGAAGTGGGGAACAATTGCGCAGCTGAAAAACAGTTGCTGCAGCAGTGGAGTGCAGCAGGGGCGCCAGCTTTACTGTATGTGTAACAGGAGCAGCGAGCGAGCAGCAGCCGGCCGTGGCTCGCTGTCGCTGGTCCGGATTCAGGAGGCAGAGTCTGCCGGCCCGGCCGCCGGCCGCCGCAGTCGCAGAGGACACGGTCAGGTAAAAGGCGGCTGTACGCTGGCCGCCAGGCAGGCAAGCAGCAGGGACACGGTCAGGTCAGGTAAGGGCTGCGCTGCAGCTGACCCTACCATAGCAATATACTATAATAGGCAGATCGCCAGTCAGCCAGAGTGTCACGGATTGTTTGTTTGTTATAATCAGCTGCGGCTGCAAATGGCAAATGACTTGCATTGCTTAATCCCTATGGGTGTGGGATGCCAAGTCAAAGCCTCTAACACCTCCCCTGTAACACAACACCGGCGATCATGTGGCCGTGAGCTCGCCAAGACTGCGACGGGCCATTAACAATAATCATGTAGTAATGCACTCCAGTTCTCTGTGGGTTCGTTAAGCCTGAAGATTCCGAGCGCCTTTTTGCATGGATCCCCGTGCATGAACTCCGAAGAGTTTGGCGTTTTCGCCGATTGGTCGTCCGCGACGACTAACACGGCCTCTAATAGCTTGCTGCTGCAGCTGCAAGCGCCATACGATTAAAAAGGCCGTCACATGGCCGCGCGCGGTGCGCATGCGCCATACAAAACGCAATGCCTCGGAGCATGGAGAAACGTGCCGGTGGGCAGGCAACGAGCATGTTAGTACTCTTTAGTGAATAAACAGGGTTTTTCACTCACAAGATTTTAACATAAACATCAGCGTAAACTAAATTTCAACGACGAACGGGCCCGGAGGATCCATGTGCCTGCTAGCCACCTCTTCTCGCGCGGCAAACGCAGTGGCTGGCTACCTAGTCTCTGCGCACCTGTGCGTGCCACTAGGCATTCATACATCTTTGCATTTTTTTCTTAAAAAAAAAGAAACAAAAAATGGAGGTGTTGGGACGGGAGTGGAAGTTGCAGGTGGCTCCTGGCGCGTAGAGGACGTGTTGCGCTCATGTGCTTCCACGACCCAACGAATAACCTCCCCAGCGACGTCGGTCCGCAGCCGCACGCTCTGTCACACAAAAAAGGTTCCGTGCTGCCTGCGTGTGTCAGCTGGTGATTATTGCTCCACCCTCCACGGATTAACAAAACAATATGGGGTGTCTGTGCCGTCGTCTTCACTTGGCCACGCACGACCGGGGAGATGATATACGTATCGAGTGGAGGGCCGCAGGAGCCACCTTTTCGCCAGGAGTTTTGCGGCAAGCAATGATCATGGACCGTATCAGCTTCCGCCATTGTTAACGATATATCATATCAGAAGCGGCCGGCGTGATAGGATTGCGAGCCCGGGGCGATCATGGATTATTTACTGTTGGTTGATTTAGCGTGAGAGAAAAGTACTGCTCAGCTTATAATCCTGCATATCGCTGCGGCCGCGCACGAGGGGATCGCGAGCGAGTGATTACTGCGCGATGCGTGTGCGTATCAGACTCGATTCCAGCTATATTTTCAACTCAACTCTCGTACTAGTAGTACGTATTATCGTCAATGTCAGGCACTGATGAGATTCAGAATTATTTGATCAAGTTTGCCCCCTCTGTCATTCACCGACATTAACAGTGTCCAAGTAAATAGCCCTGGTCAATTTGGGTGGTGGGGTTCTGGAAAATTCTAACGGTTCATTGGGTTCACTCATCCTTATATCTACTCCCCCTGTCCCGAATTAGTGGACGTTACAGGAGCCGCGCATAGAGATCAATGTGCAAGCGAAAAGATCCTGATACCTCTACACCGGCACGTCTAACGGCAACGTCGAGCTTGGGAGCAGCTAAGCCCTGGCTGGGAAATAGTATTTTACTTAACTCTCCACACCGTAGAGACATCAACAGTTTAGAATCTCCTTTTTTTTTTTTTGATCTTACGGACGAGTGGACGCCATGAAGTGGCACTTTGATGGTACTGTTGGTAGAGGTCTGATGTGTTTGCCGAGCTATAACGTCAACAATTGTGAGACAAATTTTAAACCTTAGAACATCTTGTATTTTAGGACGGAGGGAATAGATGCTAGGGGTCTCATACATGTTCGTTTTCTACAAGGTACATCATTTGACAACAAAGAACAGGCGAAACAACTCGACGTGTGTGCTAGTGAAGCTGCAAATACTACTCTAGATCTTCGCCATGTTGGTTTGGACTTGTTTGATTTATAAGGCATGGCTGAAAGTATTGTCGGTTGGTTTAGTGTGAGAGAAAAATACTGTTAATTGACTGATAAGTTATGGTTTATAAGCCAAATACGCTCAAAAGAACAGGCTGCTTGACGAGGAGCAGCAGCTGTCTCTGAAAGTAAGTTTTCAGAAACGAAACCGCGCAGTTGATGGGGCAGTCGCGAATGATGATGGCACTCTGCTTTGTACTACACGGACTAATTACTGGGCAGAAAATTAAAATAGACATGCATGCAGTGCAAACGGAGAACTTGGCGGGCCGGATTCAGGAGGCAGAGCTAGTAGGCGTCCGTCCTAGAGAGCAGGGGTACTTTTAGGCAGGGAAAACCATTGCTCAATGGAGTAAGTTATCAAGACCCTGTTTAGATCCTATAGCAAAACTTTAGCTCTGTACTTTTAACCGTATTTTTTTTGCCATGTGGATCTAAATAGAGGAGACTAAAAGTGAGCAATTGGGCTAAAATCTTTTGCTCTCAAAGAGACCCTAAACTGGGCTAAACTCCCTCGGGACGGGCGCTGGACGTTCTATTCCCCTTGCCGCTCGCATGCATAACTGTGCATGGATAATTAAATGAGGGTAAATCAGGAGGTGTTTGGTTCTTTAGTTGCTCCTAAAATTCATGTCACATCGAATGTTGAGATACTAATAAAGAGCATTAAATATAGATTAATTACAAAACCAAATACATAGATGGAGGCTAATTTATGAGGCGATTTTTAAGCCTAATTAATCTGTCATTAGCATATGTTACTGTAGCACCACGTTGTCAAATCATGGACTAATTAGGCTTAAAAGATTCGTCTCACAAATTAGTCGCAAGTTGTGTAATTAGTTTTGTAATTAGTCTATATTTAATACTCCATGCATGTGTCTAAACATTCGATGTGACAGAAATTTTTGGAGCACTTATAGAAACCAAACAGGACCTTAGTCATTATAGATTAGATGACTAAAGTTTAACCAGAGATCAAATAGCCGAGCAGGACTAAAATTTAGGGTTTCAACTAGTGATCCAAACACCTGAGTCTGGGTGTCGCTCAAAGTCAAAGCTTGTCCTCCAAACAGCGCGGGTGAGCATGCGCTGCTGCACCGGGCCGAGCATCGCCAAGAAGATTCCGCAGCTTTTGCAAGGATCCCATCCCAGCGCATTAAACTCGGAAAAGTTTTCCGGCGACCAACGACGGCGCTACCTTTACGCCGCCGACGCGGCGTGGTTGGTCAGTCGTTCAGTCCAAACCAGGAAGCAGCGTGCGTACTAGAGAAAGAGGAGCCCTGCGTTCGCCGTGGGCGAACAGTCCCATGTGGCCGGGGACACTGCCGGTGTCGATTGGATGGATGAGCCACCGGGTGAGTGGACTCGGACCCGACGCTCGACGGTGATAGGCGCGGCAAGCATCGTCGCCGCCAGCGCGCACGGTCTCTCGCTCAGCCGAGGCTGGTTGGAATTGTGCTGAACCTGAACGTGCTCAACAACAACGACAACGACAGACAAATCTCTGCCAGTGCCTGCTGCATGCCTCATCTTCATCTCTCCCTGGGGAAAACAATTCCGGCCCTGCTGCTGTGCACATAGTATAGCGGAGAGCCGGAGAGGGAGAATTGAGATCATGCGTGCGAGTGCGACATGGATTACGCGGCCATGTGGCCACCTTCTCGCGGCAGATACAGTGGCAAATTTCAGCATATTCCCTTCCTCGTATACGATCGTGGATTATAAATTGAAATAATATTTTTCTCTCATACCAAATCAACCGACAGTAAATAATCCGCTGATCGTTTATTTCTGCATGCATGTGTGTGCGCGCGCTCTCTACTCCACTTGCCGATTGGGAATTCTCTGCGACGCAGCATGATTGGATACGCCGGCCGCAAGTGGCTCGTGTTCTTTACGCCCAAGTCCACGGCCGCGAGGCTAGAGCACATGGGGCAGGAGGAGGAGGAGGAGCAAGCTGGGATTGGGGACGACGACCAAACCAGCTTTGCTTGAGCAAATCTCGCGCGCTCGCAGTCGCGGGCTTGACAAACGAGCACTTTTCGGGCTCTGGGGCTGCGTGCACGCTCATGCATGCCATGTTCACCGCTGGGGCCTTGGGGGATCCAAATCCAAATTCCAAAGGATTTAGGATAGGCCTGGGCCAACTGAGATTGCCATGCGGCACGATCGGGGACCCGGCCACCCCTTTCCAGGGGGCTGACAGGTCAGGGACACGTACCGTATCATCAACTTGGCCATTGTTAATGGTGGATCAAGGCACGATAGGCATTCGGAGCTTAGACCGGAATCATGTCCGCCTGTCACTACGTACGACGGGGATCAGAGTGTGATGCGATAGGATAGGATAGGATTTGGAATACACATACATACAGACTCCATTAGCCATATGCATCAGTGTTAACCATATGCATGCATATGGTTCTCCGATCCTTCTGCAACCTTCTGCAACGAGTGTATGGCATCTCGCTGCTTGCTTGTCCTGATATATACCTTTTCGCTTGAACTACTTCAGCAGGCCAACTCAAGACGGGTCCTCTCGCCGCCATATGTGCTGTCGCAATAAAGAAACAAGGGTCATGCCGTCATGGCAATGTTATGATGACGACGGGTACGTTACAACTTACAAAAGTGTAATGTCACACTCGCCGAACTCCGTTGCTAAATATCCAGGGCGCAAGATCCAAGTTGCCATTTGTCATTTACAAACCGTAAAATACTCCATCCGTTTGATTTTGTACCTATTCTAATAAGCTCATGAGTTAGGTCTTAATTCATCCTGAATGACAAGAGACCTATATCCAAGTTTAGCAAGTAGCTGCATGCCTTCTTTTTGGAGTGAAGCAGTTCAAACCAAATTTAGCTTCCTTCTAAGTCAAATTAATACACCAATGTCTACGGCGTAATTTTTTTTATGAAAATATCTTGATAGTACATTTATTTGAACTAATAAATGCTAATATATTTTTTCTAGAAATATGGTCAGAGTTAGAGAGTTTTGATCTAAGATCAAGTGACAGTACATACTTCTCGATGAGTCAGTGCTCAGTGGATCATCTGATTTCGATTTTGAGGGAACTGAATCATTTAGATTCCATTCAAGCATGGTAGCCAGCATTGCACCAGAAATTAGATGTTGCTCCAAAAAAAAAAAAACAAGTTAGACTGGAACGCCTCAAGAAGCCCGAAGGGCCTATATTGCTCACAGGGTTGACTCAGATACCTGCATTTGGCTACATCTGAAAATAAGTAATTACAAAATTATGAGCACTTCCAATAAGTCATTACATTGCCAAGGAACATCAGAGGTGTCTGTGTCCCAAGGTTTACAATTAATACTAAATTACATCAAAGCCATTTTGGAATTTATAGAAACCATTTAGTATTTTTATTAATCCATAAAAGGCATTTAAATTAAGTGGACATTTCATTTTCATCAAAACAGACCCAAACTTTTTGTGAAGGTTAATTTAAGCATATAAAGCATACACAAAAAGTTTCATGATTTTAGGATAATTATTTTAGCCTATAAAAATCATGGAAGTACTGATTTTGTTAATTAAAAGATGTAATTTTTAGACCTAGCAAAAGTACTGATTTTGGCAAACTCATATTTCTCCATGATTAAGTATAAGATAACAAGCTTACACAAAAATTTTCATAATTTTATCTGGTCTAATTATTTTGTTACTGATTTAAACAAGAATCAGCATGTTTAATCATTTTTCAGAAATTCGAAAAAAACAAAAACCCCTTTGTACCCACGCACGAGTCAGCCACTGAGGCTAACAGGCGAGGTCTGGGTCAGCGAAACAGTGTTCCGCGCTGACTGCGGTGGACACCGCCGTTGACCGGCGAAAACTCGCCGACGGCGGGGCTTGCACCTACACGCTTAGGGGCAACACCGCGTGTCGATCTAGGGCACTAAACGGGCAGCTAGGGTTTCGCAGTAAACTCTGATTTAAACAAGAATCAACATGTTTAATCATTTTTAGAAATTCGAAAAAAAAACAAAAACCCCTTTGTACCCACGCACAGTCAGCCACTGAGGCTAACATGCGAGGTCTGGGTCAGCGAAACAGTGTCCCACCACAGTGTCCCACGCTGACCGCGGTGGACACCGCCGTTGACCGGCGAAAACTCGCCGACGGCGGGGCTTGCACCTACACGCTTAGGGGCAACACCGCGTGTCGATCTAGGGCACTAAACGGGCAACTAGGGTTTCGCAGTAAGCTCGACGCCAACCATGGCGGCACGGCAGTGCTCCGGCGTGGCGTTAACGGCAGCTCGTTGGTGAAGCAGGTAGACAGGCCGGTTGCCGGCCATGAACAGTAGCGCCTGAAACCTTGACTTCAGCTCTCATTTGCTCGCGATTTGGCAACATGACTTGATCAACAGACCTTAAGCAAGGTTGTCCATCCAACAATGATCTCCATCTTTGCTTAAGACACCAACATCAAAGGATCAACGGTTTGAGAGATTTTGAATGAGAAACTACGGGTACAGTGAAACTGAAAACCAGATTCAGATTAGGGTTTGCAAAAAGTGATTAACTTAGCATTCTAGGTGAATTAATTAGTGATTAACCGATCAATCACATATAACAACCAGTAGAACCATTGCTTAGCACAAACTTTGTACCAACAAATGATACTAATGGTTGCACAAGTTTATTTGTGAAAATCATTTTATTAATTCCCCCAAAAGTGAACTTAATGTTGAAAACCCACACTTAGCCAAATTTGTGCTAAGCAAAAATTTGTGAGATTAGGGTTTGCAAAAAGTGATTAACTTAGCATTTTAGGTGAATTAATTAGTGATTAACCATCAATCAAATATAACAACCAGTAGAACCATTGCTTAGCACAAACTTTGTACCAACAAATGATACTAATGGTTGCAGAAGTTTTTTTTTGTGAAAATCATTTTATTAATTCCCCCAAAAATGAACTTAATGTTGAAAACCCACACTTAGCCAAATTAGGATTAAATGTTGAATTTCAATTTCAATATCAAATTTCAAATTTGGAGCTCAAATTTTAATATGTTGGACTTGGATTCCTGCCCTACAATTGACACTAGTGTAAAGTACACACTTCACACCTCAAAGTTTATTAGGGCATAATTCTAAGTACTTTTAGTGAATTTAAAAAATACAAGGTCACAAAGTACCTTAAAGCACAACACATCACAAATGCATTGCATTGTATGAAACTAATTATGCTTGTAGGCTTATACCGAATTAACTCTTGAAGCTCAAGGGCTCAAGAGTTATAACTGAAGAAGTTAAGGGGTCATCTTCTATCTATATAAAAAACCTATGTATTCACTATTATAGAGGTGAAAAATAAGAGAAGACTGGTTCCACAAATACTTTGCCTATGGTGTCATTCTACTTTCTGTGATCTTGCAATAGGAACGGGAGGACGGGATATTCTACTAATTCTCACGTCTCTTATTGCTTGGGTAACGGATCGGGGATCCGTAACTATTACATATTATAATACGTTATCAGCAGCTCTCCTCTGAGTTAATGTACGATCTTCATGATCTCTAAACTTTTCTCCCTGATTTCTATTCTATTATAATTAGTTTTTTTTTATAATCTAGTATCGTAAGCCTGTAGCTTACATGGTTCATCCTGTTGATGAGTCACCTTGCAGCTAGATTAAATTGTTGTTTTTCTGGATCCTCGTTGCTTCCATGGATATTAAATTCTAGTAGAAGTGGCATCCTTTACGTTGGTGTGTAAATATTTTTCATCATTACACCTAATGCTAATTGCAAGTACTATGTCCGCATGATTTCTATTGCTAGTTCAATGAAAGTGGATAATAAATTTCAATGGCCGTGGAATTCTTTTATGTTGGCACATCAATATTTTTTCCCTATCGTATTGCTATAGTTTAGATGTGTTTGCTTTACTGTTCAATCTTTAGTAATCGACATACATTTTCGTTTTTATGCTTATTTACCTGAAGATTTTTTGCATAAATGAATAGGCCATGTCTGACATCATCATGAGGCAGGTGCCGGTTCTTGCGTTGAACGGCAAGAACTACCAAACATGGGCTTTGGACTGTGAGTTGCACTTGCAGGGCATGCAATTATCGCACACCATCATCGCACGCCCGAATGACGCTGTGGCACCGCCGCCGCATGAACAAGCACAGGCTGCAATATTCCTGAGGCACCACATACACAATGACTTGAAGCAAGAATATCTTGAAGTGAAAGATCCTCTCACGATTGTGGACTGCACTCCAGGAATATTTTGGTAAACAAAAGACGGTGATGCATCCTCAGGCTAGGCGCGATTGGGCTCAGCTCCGGTTTCTTGACTTTAAATCTGTGGAGGCCTATAACACTGCACTTCACCGCATCATGGGACAACTCAGGTTTTGTGGCCAGAGGGTCACTGAATCTGAAATGATTGAGAAAACACTTGAAACTTTTCACCCCTCAAATATGGTGCTCCAGCAGCAGTACCGCAACAACAAGTACAAAGTACTCTGAGTTAATAAATGTCTTGCTTGCTGTTGAGACTCAAAATGAGCTCCTTATGAAAAACTATCACATGCGCCCTGGTGGTGCACAAGCTGGACCTGAAGCCCATGCTAGTTTTCGCAAGAATTTTCGTAAGGATAAGGGCCAAGGCCAAAAGGCCCCGTGGCAGCATAAAGGGTGAAGAACTTCAAGAAATATGCACCCAAACGCTCGAAGTATCCTGGGAAAGGGAAGGCCCAGAATGTGGCAGAACCGTCCTAATCTAATACCTTCCTAGGAGTCCTTGTCTTTCATTAGACACTAAGGGCGTGATTGGTTGCTTTGGTGATGGGAAGCCGGGATGGAGGGGCAGTCCAGGATTGTGAGATGCATGCTCAAATCGTGCACCCAGTCGTGTTTGGTTGTCTTTAGTTGTTGGTCCAGTACGAGATGTGATCTTGTTTGGTTGCATGCATGGATAAGAGTTTTGAGTGTGTGACACATGGGCCCTTATGCCATGGGTGCATCGTGTCGTCCTACATCGCGAGGGAAGTGGAAATTGAGAAGACGGAGCCATGCAGAATGGTGGAGGGCAGCGGAATGAAACGAAGCAGGCAAAGCTTGCGCGTCGGGGAACCAAACAAGACGAAGGAATGAGTTGAAGCAGGCAAAGGGTGCATGGATGGCCTGGTTCAGGTAACCAATCAGCCCCTAAGTACTTAAGGGAAGACACTAAATTACGCAGTTCTGTCGAGCACACCCTAAGGGAGAACCCGAAAATCCTATATTTTTCCATTAGGATCACAAATGAGAGAATAAAACTTACAACATTTTAGCCATTTCTTACATCACTTTTCATGCAATAATAGAGTATAATATTTATTGTTATAACAACGGAATATGAACATGTTATCAGAGTTATGAATAATTTAATTTAACAGCGGAATATAAACATGTGATCAGAGTTATGAACAATTTAATTTAACAGCGGAATATAAACATGTGATCAGAGTTACAACGGAAATAAATATCTATTCATGACATGATGAAGCATTGATATATAAACTTTGACAACATATTATAAAACCTCTATTTATAAAAATATTTAGTGAGAGTTATAAATAAAGCTATGATCGCAGCGTAAAGGAATCCTCTCTAAGCTCACCAGGAGGAATCCACACCCAAGAGTGAGCTCTAGCATCCACTTGCCACCTGCAACTGGGGGAAATAAAACCCTAAGTACTCAATTGTACTCAGCAAGACTTACCCGATAGGGGAAAAAAGACTCCATGGATATGCAAGGCTATCTGGCTTGTAGGTTTATTACATCCGTAGGAGCATTACTAAACGTTCGTCCTTATATTCAATTTATTAGCAGTCATCATTTGTTCATTAACTAACCATTCTGTGTAAGCACATGTGCTACTTTCAAGCAGGTGGTAAGTAAACAGAATCATTTTACCATCTTTCATCTTCCAGTTCTTACTACGTTGCTAGACTGTAGACAAGTCATACCGGATCGTCCGGCGATTCGCGAATCAATGTGCCCAGCTGGGTTCCCTAAAACACACGCCCTGCTTGTACCCCAGGCACAAGCAGGACCAACCCACCACCCTTCTATCACGGGGTCCAGGTCTCCGTCCAAACTTAGACGCCAAGCCCCCGCTCCTGAGTCCCGGACTCAGTGCGGTGCTTAGACCTCCACCATCCCCGCCTCCAATCAGTCGGTCCGAAAAGAGTCAGAACCCATGACAAGAGAGGAATGAGTCTTCCTACGCCCATACACAAGTATGTGTTCAGGATAATAAGTCTGTGACCTGCCTAGAACCCAATGCAACGACCGGTCCTTAACTGACACAGGCAGAACAAATGCAATCCGAGCCTCGCTCGAATGCCAAACCAAGTCTAGATCAAAAGTACCATTCCGCCTAGTCTCCATATATATATTCCAAGTGATAATAATATAGTAACAACAATAATATATTTCCTATCTCTCGCGAGTGACAGGCAATCACTCGACTTCTACCGGAGTCCTATAGCATAGCAATCTACACGATCCTGTTATACTAATAAGACTCATAGGATAAGGATATATATATGCAGGTGGATTTTATTCAACTCCTAAAAACTTAATGCATAAGCATAAAATGTAGTAAAGAATTAAAGGGGTTATGCACCGGGGCTTGCTTGGGTAAGATATAACCAAAGTTAGCATTTCATCATAGTGGCAAGATCCTCCGGGCACCATCTTTTCCGCATTCTCCAGACGACTCCACGATGCATTGTTGTCCCTATAGGATAATTGCGGATGTACGTTGAGACATAAATAATCAACGATAACCGTAGCTCGTAAAACGATTACGACTCTCATGCTACTGAGCTAGCGCTAACATGCCATGCCCCGTATTTCCATTGTCGAACCAAATGTTATTTACCCAGCAAGTGTTTTAGTCGTGAAACCCCTAAGGCATTTCTTTATCTATTTCATTGATTTAATATATATGTAAACTAGGGCTCAATAGTTAACCTAGCAAACTAATTATTCTGGAGCAATAAAAATTACAGTGAGTAACTAATATTATTAGGAGTTTACTATAACATTTTTAGAGTCAACACTATCATCATTTTACCACAAAAATTCCTAAAAGTTTACATTTTAATAATATTAAGCATTTTAAATCAATTAGAGCAACCTTGGAAACATCTTAAAACTAGGTGAACAAATTATACTAACAAATAGATATTGATTTTAGGAACCTAAAAAATTAGTTTCACAATTTTTGGATTCCTATACTATTTTATATTGATTTTACTAGTTAAACTAGAAACATATATCAAAAAAGCATTTAGAAAATGGAAAGGGCCGGCGGCAACCCCTTTCGGCCCAAGCAGCCCCTATGGCTCACGCGGAACGGCTATACGCGCAGCGGGCTGGCCCAGCATCGGCCCACAGCGGGTAGCCCGCGCGTGTGCCTGTGTTTTTGCAAAAGTACCCCCTGATCTAACTATTTATTACACGGCACTATGTGCTCTATTGCAACAGAGACAGACTTCGCACCGAGCACCCCTGAAAAACATCACCTTCGCAAAGACGAAGCCCCCGTCATGCCTGGGCGCAGCGGCGTAGCTCCGACCGACATGGCACACTCGCAACGGTAGATAGCACGGTGCGTCGAGCAAGGGAGCAAGCTGGCTAGCACCGCAGAGTCGATACGAAACCTAGGCGACGATTAGGAGCTAGGTGGTGATTCCTGGTGTGCTATCCACGTCGGTGAACAACACCCACGATGGCGCTCTTGTTCTGACGGTTCTATGGTCTAGAGAGGCAATAGGGGTAGCGGGGAAGGAAAAGGGGCTTACCACAAAGCCAGCCGCGCAACCGGTAGCAATGGAGAAGACCTGAGGAACCCCGGCCATGCATGCCTGCACTGGACAGCAGCACCTGATGTAACACCCTCGGTGTTACACTAAAAATCTTTTGCTAAAACATATCATGAGCATCATGGTTATGTGATAGTGTATGTAATATAGTGTGTAAATCAATTTACGTAACTTAAAACGACCTACAGAAATGCATAACGAAAGGTTGTTCGTGACGCATAAAATTATCAAGTAATGATGTCCGTGATTTTTTATTGAGCGAAAACACTATAGAACGTATATACGGAACTTTAGTAAAGTTGGAAGTATGAACTTTGTAGATGGCGATGAAATACCTTCAGTCTAGAAAGGAATTCACTAGCTAGCATACCTAATAGCTTGGAAATCAGAGTTGACGCTGAATCCGAGCAAGACTTAACCAAGTCTCTTAAGTCGGAAAATGGTTTGACAAGGCCAAGTTTGGCAATTTTTGTAGAAGAATCAGGGTTAAGGAGTGATGGGATATTATGGTTTGTTTTAGTAGCCTAACATGCCCTCTTGAAGTATAGAATAGGTGGTTTGGTGTTTGAAGTAACGAATTTGATTTTTGGGGCGCTTTAAAAATCGTGCATGGCACGTTTCTGGCTGTTGTCAGCGATGGGCGCGATCACCATGCCTCAGCTCAGCGCCGCAGCGCTGGTTTGCCCGACGCGCGGACACCGCCGCGTAGGCCCTGCCACCACTACCCTATCTTGTCTGGTCGGCCAGGGCCTACCTCTGGCCACCACGAGCCGGCTGCACTATTGGCGCCGCGCTCCTAGGCCACTTCCAACCTGCTGCCGTGCTGCTGCTGCCTATTTTGGCCTGTCACGCTGCACTGACTCTGCCACCTCATGTTCGCCTGCACAGGGCTGTTGCGCGTGTGGCCGCACTTGGCCTGCTGCGACTGGCACATGGCCTCTGCACGCACCGCCGTGCCACAGTCGTCGCCTTCTTGTCACCGTGCTTCCTCGCGGCTGTCGTCGTCGCTGCCACAGCACGCGCACGTTCCTCTGTGCTGTGTCGTCACTGTTGGGCGCACTGCGTGCGCAGGCGCGCTGACACCCCCACGTGCCATTGCTCTGCCTAGCATCCAGCGTCCCACCGAGGCGACATAGCGCCCACTGCGTGTCGTGGCCACTGCCTCTACCATCCTTGATCTGCCCACGCATGCAGCCAGTCCATGTGGTGTATTTGTCCTCTTCCATTTAGTAGCAAGCGCCACGCTACGCCCCTAGTCACTTCCGCCGCCTTAAATGGCGTCGCGCTGGCGTCACCGAGCCGCATCTGAGCCTATCTCAGCAGTGCCTGGGTCACTTCTAGAGTAATTGCGCTCGCCTATGACTCGAGTGAGATCCTAGCTACCCACCAAGATCGCCCATTGCTGCTGCCGTACCATGTCGAGCCCCAATTTGAAGATTCTCGGTTGTCGGTCATCCTTAAGAGCGAAACGGCGGCACCCTCGCAATTCACCTCGCACCGTCCACCTCCATCCAATTCCTTGGCACCATGCATTTTTCTTGATCCCCTCCACCCCCGTGCACCTCAGCCCAGCCACTACCGACTTGCCTTGGTCGCTGACGCGACAGTGTCACTACAGAGCGCCAGCCGCATCCCACTGTCACATGTGGCCAGCTCGGTTCGAAGGATTTCCTAGCCAAATCACCACCATTGCAGCAACAAGGGTATGCTAGGGGTGCTTTAGCGCTATCTATCTCTTCTCGCGGTGGTCTTGGGTGGTTGGTGTGGTCGTGTCGCCTGCCGCGCTTGGCCGCGCACCATGGCCATCGCTTCCCGTGAGCTCCGCCTCACCTATAACTTCAGCTAGGGTAGGCGCTTGGGATGAGGGTGCTGTTCGGCTCGCTAGCAGGGGCGGGGAGAGGCCAGGAAGGCCGGTGTGGTGGCCCAGTGCCAGTCGCCGCCACGTCGGTGCGTGCGGGGTGTGCCCAAGGTCCTGGTCGTTGTGAAGATAGAATGTTTCGGGGGTTAGATTGCTTAAATCCAGACTATAGGAATAGTGCTGTGGACTGCATCTTGATTCGGTATTAGCTCATGGTCATTTTCAGCAAAATTATAGGAGCGCATGGGCCTCCCTGTCGTGGGCCATTGCCATGCGGTTGGGCCGCGCCCCGTGTGGGCCGCGTCGGTGGATCGCGTGCATGCGTGCATGGGCCGCGCCATGAGTAGTGGGCCACGGATTGAATTTGGTTTTTCTTTTTCCAAAGAATTAGTAAATGCTTTTCCAATTTAGTGTTGAGCAGATCTTTGTAAAATTTTAGTACATTATGTGGGTGTCCAAAAATAGTGAAAAAAATTTTGTTAGGTTCACAAAATTGTTGTCTATCGGTTGGTGTAGTTAGTTTACCGTTATCTATGATAATGATAGGTTCATTAATTCATTTAGAAAAGCTTAGTATTATTTAGCTTAATATTTGTGGGATTTTTGTGGCAAATTGGTGATAGCTTTAAACATAAATTTTTTATAGTAGGTTCATTAGATTATTCTATGCTCACTGTAATTTTTGTAAACTTGGAGTAGGTTGATAAATATTGTAGCTAATACTCCTTGTTTTATTGTATATATGGTAAATCGATGTTAAGAGTAAGAATGCCTTTAGTTGCTATGTAATACTTGAAATATTTCATATATGTTAATGGAAATGATAGGTAACTTAGCGTCTTAGTCGGTAGAGCTAGCTTAGTGGTTTGATAGATGTATTCATATTTTAAGAGTTGTTGTTGCCGTATTACTAAGTGTTGCATCATCATTTCATGCCTGTAGATAACGAATTGGTAGAGTTCGTGCCTGCTGGGCGAACAGGACTACTGAGGAGATCATTGAGGATTACGAGGAGGAGATTTTCATATAGGAGGGAGCCCTAGAGCCATCTGTTGCTAATTTTGTTGACACCCCACCTACCCATGGCAAGCCCCGGTGCATAACCCTTATTTGGAATTATCACTGAATATATATATGATGTGCATGTACGTTACATGCATTTTATGGAAACTACATGCCTAGATATACTTAGCTAGTGAGTCCTACTAGTATAGGTCGAGTAGCTGCTATGCTCAGGATTGTAGTAGCGTGAGTAACCTGCCGTTACTCACAATAGGTGATAAGTATGACCACTCATGATAAAATAGTGGAAAGGAAACTAGAGACTAGGCAGGGATATGGTTTGGGTATTGGTCGATGTAAGAGGTTGTGTCCTATGACCTAATAGGGCATAGCTTGGTTACACTTTTTCCCTATCTGTGTCGGTTAAGGACCGGCCAGTTGCATTGGGTTCTAGGCAAGTCACAGATTTATTATCCTGAGCACATACCTGTGTATGGGTGTAGAGAAGGATTGTTGCTCTCTTGTCGTGGGTTTCGATTCTTTCTAGACCGACTGATTGGAGGCTAGGATGGTGGAGGTCTAAGCACCGCACTGAGTTCGGGACTTAGGAGCGGGGGCTTGGAGTCCAAGTTTGGATGGGGACCTAGACCCCATGATAGGAGAGTGGTGGGTTGGTCCTGCTTGTGCCTGGGGTACAAGCAGGGCATATGTTTTGGGGTACCTAGCTAGGCACATTGATTCATGAATCGCCGGCGTTCCGATATGGCTTGTCTACAATCTAGCACCGTTGTAAGAACTAAAAGATGAAAGGTGATGAAATGGAACTGTTTGTTCTACTCTAGCTTCAAAGTAGAACATGTGCTTACATAGAGTAGGCTAGATAATGAAATAATTATGACTGCTAATAATAATAACATAAATAAGGATTCACTATTAGTATTGCTTTCTACAAAAAGAGAACCAGCAAACCATAAAGCTTATCATATCCCTTGGAGTCGAGAAATTATTCCCAGTAGTCGAATAAGTCTTGCGAGTACATTGTATAATCAGGGTTTATTTACCCCTATTGCAGATGCAGCTTGAGGAGTAGCCGTTGTGTGAAGGGTTCTTCTGGTGAGCACAGACGGATCCTTATTTATTATCGATAGATGTTTATTTTTATTCTGCTATTTAATATTCCGCACTCTGAATTTGGTAATGTAATAATATATTTCTAAGAACTCTGGATGTATGAAATAGACTAAGTATGGTAACTCGTTCTCATTATTGGATCCTTGGGAAAAAATGTGGATTATTTGGGCTCTCCCTTGGGGTGTGCTCGACGGAAACCCGCCCGATGTAGCTTGCTCTCGGGGTGCTTATTGTTATTGGAAGACAAGCGCCTCCGTAAGTGTGTTATTTTGGGCGGTTCTGCCATAGTTGGTACTAGAGCCAATAATGAGTCTACGAGTTTACCACTCTTTTCCAAAATCTAAAATTTGACAAACAAAAGTTTTATGAAAAGTAGGATGCGATATAATTATCTAAATACGTATAAGCCCTAGCAATATGGTCTATCTAGGATAGCGGCACTAGGTTTTATCTAATTAGTTTTCTGTAGGTACACTAACTTACGCTACGTAAGAATCTTTAGCAAAGCAGAAAGTGAGTGTGCGATGTGCCGAAAATTTTGCGAATGCCGCTATATTCCAACTTGAGTGAACGTACAGGCCAATGCATGCATCATGATAAGGGAATGTTACTTAAAACTAAATTCCTCCTACACATATAATTTGGATTAGTAAATTGATATGATAACTAAAAGAATGCTTCAATAAATGTCTTATCATTTCTCTAATCTCTTATTCCTGATCTGGAGGGTGGTCCTAAATGGTTGGTTCCTATCTGTTTTCAGATGAATTGAGGTTCGGTCGTGGGAGCACTAGTGCTGGAGCGGGCCTCGGTCTTGGCAAAGGCCAGGGTGAAAGTGGCCGTGGTAATGGGAACGGCAACGCGGAGAGCCATGAGGCTCCACTTCTGGCTCCTCCTCCACCACTGCCACCTCCGATGACTCATGCGGAGATGATGGCTGCTCATCGTGAGTCAGCCTGTGCCATGGAGCTGTTGGCACAAGCTATCGGTGGTTTTGCCCATGGAGGCCATGGAGAAAATGGTGGGAACAGGGGTGGTGCCCGCGGTCCTAAGGGACCCTGCTCTTATCAGGATTTCTTAAAGATGCACCCACCCACATTCACGCCAATGGCTGAGCCTCTAGATGCGGAGCATTGGCTTCGTATTCTGGAGCAAAAGTTTCTGCTTCTCACTATAACCGAGGAGCAGAAGGTGCGCTTTGCGGCGCAACAGCTATTGGGATCTATGAGTGCATGGTGGGACACATTTAATGCCATGTAGCTGGTGGATTACTAGGGTGACCTAGCAGGAGTTCACTGTGGCCTTCAGAGCGTATTATATTCCTGCTGGTGTTCTAAACAAAAAGTTGATAGAATTTCTGGACTCGAGGCAAGGAAGCATGTCCATGATGGATTATGTCCACAAGTTCAACCACTTGTCATAGTATGCTGGGACTCATGTGATACAGATGAGAAGAAGAGAGATCGTTTCTATCGTGGCCTCTCTTGTATCTTGCAGAAGGAGTTATATACAGGAAATTATCACACCTTTGGGGCGATGATGAATGCTACTATTGCCATGGAGGGATTGTAGCATGACTCGCAAGCAGAATGGAAGCGCAAGCGAGTGGCTACTGGGTCTTCTAGTCACCCCCTAGGCACAGAAGGTATAGGTTATCAGGCGGGTGCCCTATCAGTCTTCGGGTGGGCATTGTTTCGACAGCCTCAGCAGACCTTTCAGGCACCTCCCACTCGGTATTGTTCACCAACTCAGTAGGTGCAACATTAGTAGCCCCAAGGACAGCAAGTCCCACCTTGTCAAGGATAGGGGAACAAGACTGGTGCTTGTTTTAAGTGTCGCAAGGAAGGCCACTGTGCCCGGGAGTGTCTACAAAACCAGCCCACCCAGTCTGCTTAGCCCTCAGCTAACTCCCGGCTGGTCAAGCGGATAGTTATAAACAAGAAAATGCTAGTGAGCCAATCTGGATAGGTTAATTTCATGGAGGCTAAGGAAATATTGCAAAATGAACCGTTGATGGCTGGTATGTTGACCATTGATTCCCATCTAGCTTACGTGTTGTTTGATTCTGGTGCATCACATTCATTCATGAACATAGGATTTGCACACCATCACAATATACCTCTTATGGCTATACCTTTTGCCTATAGAATCAGTACTTTGGATGCACAGTTGTGCGTTAATACTCGAACGGACACAGTGGACTTAGTGTTAGCCACTCACACTTATCGTCTCTAGTTCATGGTGCTGCCTAGGCAAGGGATTGATGCAATTCTAGGAATGAACTAGTTACATGTATATGGGGTAGTCTTGGATCTGAAGCAGAGGGTTGTTGAGTTACGGCTTCCTTCTTCTGAGGATAGGATGTCCTCTTCTTATGCCCTCAGATCTAGCCTTACCTGTTGCTGCTCATGCTGAAGCCTCTCCTTATCTTACCTCTATTCCTGTGGTCTGTGAGTTCCCAGATGTCTTTCTTGAAGATCTACCTAGGTTGCCACCCAATATAGAGGTAGAGTTCTCCATTAAGTTAGAGCCTAACATTGCTCCTATCTCTTGACACCCATACCATATGGCCCCGAAGGAATTGGCTGAAATGAAGAGACATTTAGAAGAGTTGTTGGAAAAAGGATTCATCCATCCTAGCTCATCACCATGGGGTTGTCCAGCCATTTTTGTAAAGAAGAAGAATGACACTCTTCGTATGTGTGTGGATTACCGCCCTCTTAATGCAGGTAACCATTAAGAACAAGTATCCTTTACCTCGTATTGATACTTTGTTCGATCAACTAGCTAGTGCCAAGGTGTTCTCTAAGATTGATCTCCATTTAGGCTATCATTCAAATCAAGATTAGAAAACAAGATATATCAAAGACAACTTTTTCTACTAGGTATGGACTGTATGAATACCTAATCATGTCTTTTGGTCGCACCAACGCTCCTGCATTCTTCATGTACCTAATGAATTCAGTCTTTATACCAGAGTTGGACAAGTTTGTTGTGGTATTCATTGATAATATCTCGATATATTCCAAGATCAAAGAAGAGCATGCCCAACACCTTCGAATAGTACTGACTCGATTGAGGGAACACAAGCTATATGCCAAACTCAGCAAGTATAAGTTTTGGTTAGATCGAGTACTGCCTCCAGTTTCAGATAAGAGGTCATTTATGAGAAACTTCCGATTTCAGATAAGAGGTCGCTCTAGAATGTTTCTGTCCATTATGGATAGTACTGCACTCACGCATGCGTCTACACACTCGCTCTTGAGGCTGGACGTTTTGGCTCCTAAGGCAGCAGTTAAACTATGCACCGCTGCCCTCTCGCCTTCCCCGCTGGTCTTTAAATGGTGCTAGCCCTCTATTGCTCGCCATTCTCGCTAGCTGCTTCACCTCTCTCACTCGCCATTCTCGCCGAGCGGCTTCACCTCTCTCGCTCGCTAGCTGCTTTGCCTCTCTTGCCACATGGCTTCGCCTGCTTCACCTCTCTCGCTCACTAGCTGCTTCTCACCTATCTCGCTTACCATTCTCACCACGTGGCTTTGCCTGGGCATAGGCTCCATGGATGGGAGCACGAAGGTTGTTGCACCGACGTTCATCGATGCAGGTTCAGTGGATAAGAGCTTGTAGGTCATCGTGTCAGAGAAGGACGATGATCACTCCATGGATGTGCTCATCGTCCCTGATTCCAAAGGCAAAGACAACAACCTGTGTTTGTGCAAACATTGCGGTGAAGTACACGGTGTGCAAGACGTTGAAGAATGCTGCTGCGTTTGTAGGGAGCAGAGCAGGTGCTCTCGATGTCATCTCGTCCACAAAGATTATGACCTCATAGCATGACCTTAGCTTGTTCATAAGTCACAAGAGGGAATAATCCAATTTTTCCATCAAAAATACAAACTCCATTATGAAACCTTGGCTGAGCTGAGGCAACCAAAAACATTAGGCGTGGAAAGTAGTATTTTGCAGAATGATGTGGATCATCTTCCTTGGGCATATTTTACTAGAACAATGTGGATCATCTTCCTTGGGCAGCAAGTAATATTTTGCAGAATGTTGTGTAAGGAAAAACCACTTCTCATCGATGAATACATGATCAAATAAATCTTTGAAACATGGATCATTAGGTGTGCTATCTGGATCAAGCATATCAACACACCACTGCAACCTAGTCTTCTTGTTTGCTTCAGTTAGGTAAGGTTTGATGCTGTTTGAATGGCACCTAAGGAGCCCTTTACGCATGCACCGAGTCAACTTTGCCTTGCTAACATGGAGGCATCTACTCATAGTTTCTGAAGTCATTCTTTCATTGAGAGGAATATTGCGTAAAGGTTCCAAATCAATAGGAGTTTCCTTACGGCCTGAACTGACCTCTCTTTCTACTTGTTACATTGATCACAATTCCTTGATCTAGTGACTCTTTTCCTCTCTTCCAAATCTTTTGAACTGTATGAATATGCAAACCAAATTGAGATGCAACCTCTCTTGTAACTCCCTTCCCCAACTGATGTAGACTAGGCCTGATCTTTCGATAGGTATGATAGCATCGATTGGTGGAGACTCGACGTTCATGATCTAGGCTTCGAACCAAGACTGATTCGGACCCCCGCAACTGTTACACCACTGCTCCGTTGGTTATCAACCATGTAAACGCGATTGACCTCGCCTGAGAAGGCTTTCCTGCATACGAATCGAGAACACAAGCAAGAACGGGATGAACACAATCTGAAATTGCAAATAAATATGAGGCTTATGAAAACAAGAAGGAGTTTAAGTCTTTATTCAAAAGGACTAATCGTCACAGGCGAACAAGATCAATAACTGGGGCCCTGGTTCACAGCAAGCAACCTTGGCGGTATAGTTGCAGCAAAACTGATATCTGTTTTATGAGGAAATCAAGAACTAAACAAAACCCCAAACCCTAAGGAGAGCGATGGCTGCTATTTATAGTCTTGGGCATCACCCCTAAGGACGCGCCCCCTAATGGGCCTAAACACGATACATGGTCCAACGGACCAAAAGGCGGTGTTGCAGCACCCTAGCAGATTCTAGGATGCTGACTTGTTTTGACGATCCTTGTTGATTCCAAAGGGCTTTAGATGTGAGACCACTTGCATTGGCTTCCTTATCAAATTAGCTTTCCAACCATATGTGGATCATCGAAAACAGAGTCCGGATGCGTCCTGGGTGACTAGTTTAAGGCAGACTGGTCCTGGAACCCAAGATGGGCTCCAACTTCAGTTGGACTGGGTCTCCACCATGAGAAAGATGAATTGGACGCCCATGCTAGGACCTCCTCCTCTCCTTGGCTTATATGTGATGAAGAAGTGATGTCCTCATCATCCTCCCTTTCTTGAATTGAAGTCGTCCTCGACTGAAGTAGATCATCTCCTCTATTGGATGACAACAACGATGACTTCGGAAGAAGACGATCATCTTAGCGCCCAATCCTTCGCAAAGGCGGCTGCCATGGTGGCCTTTCTGCTAGGAATTCATCCTCCTTCTCCTACAAAAGGTTAGTACCAATAAGAGGCATAGCACTAGAAGCAGGACCAAGTGGGCATATAGGCAATGTACAAGTTAAAGCATAACATGGTTCATCATGATCAGCAAGAACAAATTTAAGAGCAAATAGAACTTCTTTCATGTTACTTGATGGTTCATTTGCTGGTTTGCTAGAGTCTTCATCATGGCCTTTCTTTTTCTTTTTAGCAAGTTCCTTTTCATATCGCACAATTTCAGCAGGAGTTAAAGGAAGTAAAGCAATAGTCTTTCATTTAAGCATAAAAGTATATCTATTTTGCCTACCATGATGTACAACATTATTATCATATTGCCAAGGGCGGCCTAACAAAAGTGAACAAGCTTGCATAGGCATGACATCAAATTCAGCATAATCATGGTATGATCTGATAGAAAAATGCACATGAGAAGATTGTGTTACCTTTGCCTTACCACTATTGTTGAACCACTGAACATGGTATGAATGTGAAAGAGCACGTGTAGATAAACCAAGGGTCTTGACAAGCTCAGAACTTACCAAGTTGTTGCTGCTCCCTACATCAATTATAGCACGAACATGGAAATTATTGACAATGAGGAACATTTGAAACAAATTATGGCGTTGTAGCTTGTCTACAGGCTCAACTTGTGTACTCAAAACACGCTGAACAAGGATTGATTTGTAGTCTACAGTGCATGCCACACTATCAATTACCTCATCAGGATCTTCAGCAACATCAGGATCTTCAGCACTATCCACAAATTTATCTGCATAAAGATCAGTTACAAGTGTAAATTCATTCTCTTCATCACTAGCACTAGCATACCCACCATCATCAGTAGCAATATATGCACGTTTGCTAGGGCATTCTTTAGCAATATGTCCCATGCCCTTACAACGATGGCTAACAACTTTAGAAGAGCTGCTAGAGGAAGGTGTAGCAGATCCACTAGAAGAAGGTGTGATAGAAGAACTCTTCTTTACAGGCGCTGGTGGTGTCCGCATATTAGAAAATTTACTCACCTCGGTTGGACGTGAAGGAGTCGACGGAGTCGTGGAATGCCTAGGTTGTCGTCCCTATACTTCCCTTTCAACTTTAAGAGCATAATGATATAATTGGGAAAATCTAGTCCATTCTTTATAGTCAAGAACATCCTGTATTTCACGACACAAACCTCCAAAAAATCTAGAACACTTATCCATTTCATCCTCTTATATGTTACTACGTGCTAGACCAATTAAAAGCTCCTGATAATATTCCTCAACAGTCTTACTACCTTGATTTAAACGTTGCAGTTTTATTCGCAGATCACGCTGATAGTATGGAGGAACAAATCTTGATTTCATTTGTCATTTAAGTATAGTCCAGGTTTGAGGTATTTGAGCATTAGCATTAGCATTAACATTATTGCAAATATCATTCCACCAGAAAAGAGCAAAACTAGTAAACTCACTAGTAGCAAGTCTAACTCTATATTCTTTATATACTTGATGGGTGCTAAATTTTTGATCTACATCCATCTCCAAATCTAAATATGCTTCAGAATCAGCAGAACCAGAAAAAGGAGGTATCTTAAACTTGGTTTTAGAGAAAAGATCATTATTACCTTGGTTATTACCTCTCATACCGCGTCGGGTAAAGTTCAACCGATTACGGTTACGTGCATCCTTAGCACGTCATTGAGCTTCGGCTTCAGCCTCCATGTTCGCCATCATCCTTGTCAGAGAGATCATCATCTTCAGGACATGGTTGAGGATGTCATTGTTCAACATCTTCAATCCTCTTGGCTAAGTTGGTGATTTGTTGAAGGATCTCATTGAACTTGTCATAAGAACAGCACGAAGCTCATTCTTAGAAACACAGTCATTGAAATCTGTAGGTGAGTCCCCGTTTCCTTTGCCGCTGCCTCTGGCTTTTCCTAACATGGTTAGTAGAAAGAAGAAGACAACACAAATAGTATTATCCCTACCAACTACTTAGGTTGTGGATAAGGAAAAACAAGGCACTCAACTCTCAAGCGTCTTACCACGGTCTTACAAGTGTTCTTACCAAAGCAACAGGTGGTGCAATCGGTCGGTGACTATGATACCATTGTAGCTTGAGTGTAACAGTTGTAAGGTGAACCTGTACTTGGTTAGAAGAAAGTGGAGCTTGGACAGGCACAATATAGTAGCAAGAAATAGCAAAATTCGTAACTGAATAACAAAGATGAATAAGTATCCCACGTACTTATCTTAGTTGCTGGCTTACTCATGTTCCAAGTACCTAGATGTATCAAGTGATGTGAACAACAGGAATATGATTAGGAACAAGCCAGAATTCAGCACACGCAAATACAGCTCAAATGGCACTCTCTATGTGCTCCTCTAGATATTAGTTCCACTTTTGCCCCTCTTTTTTCTCTATTTTTGGGATGTCGTTGTTTTTTAGGATTCTTTGATTTTTGATTTTTATTTTTTTGATATTTTTTCGCTTAGGAGTACAAAAGAAGTAACCAAATAAAATATGAGCTTAAACAAGTGAAAGACGTAGCCTGTAGAAAATTCAGAAGACGTACTCAAAATTGACAAAAAGCTTGTGACCACTAAAAGAGGATCTTGTGACCTAGTTTTTGGCTAAAATAAAATTTTCTGAACCCGATAAGTCTAGGGACAAACGGATCCAAAAATTTTTTCTGATCGATTTTGATATATAGAACGTCAAAAACAGAGTTCGTATGCGAAAAACTAGACCAGTTTTAAGAATAGACTCCGAATTAGAGGACAAAACGGGAACAATGAGCGTAAAATTGGTCATGGCAGCAAGGATTTGATGAAAACAGTGAAGACAAGTGTAACAAATTAGATGGTGTGGACTAGGGTTTGATGGATACAAAGGAAACACAACAAGACTTGAAGGTGTTCACGGATTATGATGAAGAACAAAGAGAAAAAACACAAACTGGACTGAAAACAATCTAAAACCAGCAACCAGAGCTTGACCTAGTGCACAAACTCAACCACGCGACACAGAGATGAAATTGCACGGCACAATGAGGCTATAGGACAGGGAATATATGGCGGTGTATATTTTTTTGACTTTTTGTGGACTATAGGTAATGGAAAAACAGTAACAATCTAAATGAAAAAACAAAGTTATACCTAATGGCAACAAGGGCTCTGATACCACTTGATGTAGACTAGGCCTGATCTTTCGATAGGTATGATAGCGTTGATTGGTGGAGACTCGATGTTCACGATCTAGGCTTTGAACCAAGACTGATTTGAACCCCACAACCATTACACCACTGCTCCATTGGTTATCAACCATGTGAACGCGATTGACCTCGTCGAGAAGGTTTTCCTGCAAGCGAATCGAGAACACAAGCAAGAACGGGATGAACACAATCTAAAATTGTAAATAAATATGAGGCTTATGAAAACAAGAAGGAGTTCAAGTCTTTATTTGAAAGGACTAATCGCCACAGGCGAACAAGATCAAGAATTGGGGCCCTGGTTCACAGTAAGCAGCCTTGGCGGCACAGTTGCAGCAAAACGATGTCTGTTTCATGAGAAAATCAAGAACTAAACAAAACCCCAAACCCTAAGGAGAGTGACGTCTGCTATTTATAGAGTTTTGGGCATCGTCCCCCTAGGACGCATCCCCTAATGGGCCCAAACACGATACACGGTCCAACAGACCAAAAGACAGTGTCGCAGCACCTTGGTAGATTCTAGACGCTGACTTGTGTCGACGATTCTCGTTCATTCTGAAGGTCTTTTTAGGTGAGACCACTTGCATTGGTTTCCTTATCAAATTAGCTTTTCAACCATATGTGGATCATCGAAAACGGAGTCCGTACGCGTCCTGGGTGACCAGTTTAAGGCAGACTGGTCCTAGAACCCGAGATGGGCTCTAACTTCAGTTGGACTGGGCCTCCACCATGAGAAAGATGAATTGGACGCCCATGCTAGACCTCCTCCTCATCTTGGCTTATATATGATGAAGAAGTGATGTCCTCATCACTAACCTCCCATTGTTACTTCTTGCCAATAAAATTTGGTAAATTAGTTTCCTAACTTCATCAGTAGCATCTTTCTTTCTACTAGCACCTAGAAGTTTAAAATAGAAATGTGTGAACATGACATTCAACATAGGTACAAGTTCACAAAAACACAAATAAAAGTTGAAGAAACAAAACCTAGCTCCGATGCCTCCTACTCTAATCCATCACTACCATCACTTGTTTCCTCAATCAAGTCCATCACATCATTCCCATCAAAGTTAAGATTAAATCCACCTACAAGACATAATTTTAGCCGGTAGTCCTATTAGGGGTGCTTCAAAATCATGATAAAAACAATTTTCAAATAACAGACTGGCCATATTGGGGTGCCTCAAAATCGATGGCACCATATTCATCTAGTGGCAAGTTTAAATCGATGAAACCATCGTCTTGTGCCTCCATGTTTAAATCAATTCCGATTAAAAAAACTAAGAACTGATGACATACTAAAAGGATAGTTGCAGGGGAACTGAAAAAAGAAGAAGAAGAAGAAGTAAAGCATTACCGATGTTGTTTTCCAAAGTGGAGGATGAAGGTTCATTACCGATGTCATTTGCAGTGCTTGGTGCCTTGCTGGGCTGCTGTCCGTTTAAATAGGCTGTTCAGGAGGCAACTGAGGCGATGGACCAGAAAAAAAGAGCGCCATTCACGGGCACCATGCACGGCACAAACGAAATAAAGGACGCCATGCCACAACCTGAAGAGCGCCATGCAACAAAAAAAAGAGCGCCATGCAACCAGCACGAGGGAACGGAAAAAAGAGCGCCATGCACGCGCCATGCAAAAGTGCCATGCAACAAAAAAAAGAGCACCATGTAACCAGCAGTGAGGGAACAGGAAAAAAGAGCACCATGCAAAATCGTTAAAAGACAAGCAACTCAAGAATCGAACCCGCAACCTCAAGAGTCCAGAACAAATGCGCTAGCCACTCTGGTGAAGAGAGGTTGTTGTATTAAAATGACTCCGAGGCATATTTAATAAGGGCAAACATGGAAGAATCGACCCAAATTAATTACACTTTGGTGTGCTAAACCTTGTCCTAAATGACCTCTAAATCGAAACCAGAGGGAGTACAATTTTTGGGACATGTTCTGACCCATGATGGCATCTCTGTAGATCCAAGCAAGGTGCAAGATATGCTAAATTGAAAGTCTCCTAAGTCAGTGCACCAGATTCGTCGGTTCCTTGGTCTAGCTAGATATTATTGATGTTTCATTCCAGACTTCTCCAAGATAGCTCAGTCGATGACCAAACTACTCCAGAAAGAGGCCAAGTTTGTTTGGAATCCAGCCTGTGAAGAAGCCTTCCAAGCTTTGAAGAACTTTCTTACCACTGCTCCTGTCTTGGCCCAACCAGATATTGATAGACCTTTTGATGTATATTGTGATGCCTTGAAGACAGGGTTGGGATGTGTGCTTATGCAGGATGGGCGTGCGATAGCTTATGCTTCACGCCAGCTGAAAAAGCACGAAGTGAATTACTCCCACCCATGATTTAGAGCTAGATGTTGTGGTCCACGCTCTAAAAATTTGGAGGTATTATTTGTTGGGCAACAAAGTGCACATTTTCACAGATCACAAGAGCCTCAAATATATCTTCACTCAGTTTGAGTTAAATATGAGGCATAGAAGGTGGTTGGAATTAATCAAGGATTATAACTTGGACATACATTACCACCCCTGGAAAAGCCAATGTGGTAGCGGATGCTCTGAGTCGGAAGTCATATCAAGGTGAAGAGACACCTCTGTCTCTCCACCACGCTGAGGTGCTAGCTCACATTACCTTAGTCTCAGATTTGCTTGAGCAGATTATTATGGAGCAAAGGCAAGATACTTCAGAAATTCCTCACATCAAGAAACTAATTGCCGAAGGGTGTGGTCCTCAGTTTAGTATGGATGGGCAAGGGGTAGTGAGGTACAAGACCTAGATTGATGGTTCCATCAAATGAGGAGATTAGAAGGAAGATTTTGAATGAATCCCATCATTCTAAGTTGTCTATTCATCCTGGCAGTAACAAGATGTACCATGATTTGCACCACTTGTATTGGTGGTCCAACATGAAGCAGGACATCACCAAGTACATCGTGGAGTGTGACACTTGTGGGAGGGTTAAGGCAGATCACATGCGTACCCCAGGGATATTTGCAGCCCTTGCTCATTCCTGTTTGGAAATAGGAAGATATTGCTATGGATTTCATTGTGGGTTTGCCCCACATATCCAAGGGCTATGACTCTATTTGGGTCATTGTGGACCATCTCACTAAGTCTGCTCATTTTCTTCTGGTGGACACCGGATATTCAGCCAGGAAGTATGCCTAGATATATTTTGACTGGGTTGTGACCCTACACGGAGTTCCCCTTACTATCATCTGTGATATAGGGTCAGTTTTTGTCTCTCGTTTCTGGGAGCAACTGCAGCAATGCCTTGGTACTCGTCTCCTCAGAAGTTCAGCATATCATCCACAAACTGATGGCCAAACAGAAAGGGCGAACTAGGTACTCGAGGACATGTTGAGAGCTTGTGCCATCTCTTTTCCTGAGAAGTGGGATGAATGCCTAAAGTTAGCTGAGTTTTCTTACAATAATAGCTATCAAGAAAGCATTCGTATGGCACCATTTGCAGCTCTATATAGAAAGAAATATAGGACACCACTTAACTAGGTTGAAGTGGAAGACCGGGGATATTTTGGGCCTAATTTCATCAAAGAAGCTCGAGAGCAAGTCAACATTATTTAGAGTCATTTGAAGGTAGCTCAGACCAGACAGAAAGCTTATGCAGACAAGCAAATAAGACCTTTGTAGTTTACAGTTAGGGATTATGTGTACCTCAAGGTGTCTCCTATGAGAGGGGTGCATCGGTTCGGTGTCCGTGGCAAGCCAGCCCCTCGATATGTGGGTCCTTACAAGGTGTTGGAGCAGTGTGGCCCGATTGCTTATCGTCTCTAGCTCCTAGATATTTTATCGGCGGTACACAATGTGTTTCACGTATCACAGTTAAAGAAATGTTTGTGGGCCCCTGATGAAGCAGTGGAAATTGGAGGACTTCCTCTCCATCCTGACTTGACGTATATTGAGCATCCTATCAAAATCTTGGACGAAAAGGAAAGAGTGAGCAGGAGCAATGTGGTGAAATTCTACAAAGTTCAATGGCAAAACCACTCGGAGGATGAGGCCATATGGGAACAAGAGAGCTATATCTTGAAGCATTACCCCGATCTTCTTTCTAGTTCACCGAGGTAGTTGTCCACATTGAAATGTAATTCTTATCTCCTTTCCTACACTAGGCACATGAATCTCAGGACGAGATTATGTTTTAAGGGGGGTAGATTTGTAACACCCTCGGTGTTACACTGAAAATCTTTAGCTAAAACATGTCGTGAGCATCATGGTTGTGTGATAGTGTATGTAATATAGTGTGTAAATCAATTTACGTAACTTAAAATGACCTATGGAAATGCATGACGAAAGGTTGTTCGTGACGCATAAAATTATCAAGTAATGATGTTCGTGAATTTTTATTGAGCAAAAACACTATAGAACTTTAGTAAAGTTGGAAGTATGAACTTTGTAGATGGCAATGAAATACCTTCGGTCGAGAAAGGAATTCACTAGCTAGCATACCTAATAGCTTGGAAATCGGAGTTGACGATGAATCCGAGCAAGACTTAACCAAATCTCTTAAGTCGGAAAATGGTTTGACAAGGACAAGTTTGGCAATTTTTGTAGAAGAATCGGGTTAAGGAGTGATGGGGTATTAGGGTTTGTTTTAGTAGCCTAACATGCCCTCTTGAGTATAGAATATGTGGTTCAGTGTTTGAAGTAACGAATTTGATTTTTGGGGCGCTTTAAAAATCGTGCATGGCATGTTTCCGGCCGATGTCAGCGATGGGCGCAGTCACCATGCCTCGGCTCGGCTCGGCACCGCAGCGCTAGTTTGCCCAACACGGGCACACACCGCCGCGCAGGCCCTAGCAACCATTGCCCTATCTCGTTTGGCCGGCCGGGCCTACCTCTAGCCACCGCGAGCCGGCTACACTGCTGGCACCGCGCTGCTGGCCATTGCCAACCACTATCGTGCTGATGCTGCCCATTTCGGTCGTCATGCTGCATGACTCTGCCATCTTGTGTTCGCTTACATGGGGCTGTTGCGCGTGTGGCCGCACTTGGCCTGCTGTGGCTGGCACATGGCCTCTACCGGCACCGCCGCACCACAACCGCCATTGTCTCATCACCATGCTGCCTCATGCTATCGTCATCGAGCCATAGCACGCGCATGTTCCTCTACGCCGTGTTGTCACGTTGGACGCACTACGCGCGTAGGTGCGTGGCACTCCACGTGCTGCTGCTATGCCTGGCGTCCGTGTCCTGCCGAGGTGACACAGCGCCCACTGCGCGTCATGCCACTACCTCTTCTATCCTTGATTTGACCATGCTTGCAGGTGTTCCCTGTGGCATCTTTGTCCTCTTCCATTTAGTAGCAAGCGCCATGCTACGCCCCTAGTCAACTCCGTCTTAAATGGCATCGCACCGACGTCACCGAGCCTCATTTGAGCTAGCTCACAGCGTCGGGTCGCTTCTAGAGTGATTGCGCTCGCCTATGACTCGAGTGAGAACCTAGCTACCTGCCAAGATCGCCCACTTCTGCTGCCGTACCATGTTGAGCCCCAATTTGAAGATTCCCCATTGTCAGCCATCCTTAAGACTGAACGACGGTGCCCTCACTATTCGCCTTGCACCATCCACCTCCATCCAATTCCTTGGCACCATGTATTCAGCCTTGATACCATCCACCCCCGCGCACCTCAGCCTAGCTGCTACCAACCCGCCTTGGTCGTTGATGCGATAGTGTCACTACAGAGCACCGCAGCATCCCACCATCGCACGTGGCCAGCTCGGTTCGGGAATTTCTCGGCCAAATCACCACCATAGTAGCAGTAAGGGTACGCTAGGGGTGCTTTAGAGCTAGCTATCTCTTCCTACGGTGGTTTTGGGTGGTCGGCGTGGTCACGTCGCCACCACGCTTGGCCGCGCGCCAGTGCCCATCGCTTCCCGCGAGCTCCGTCGCCCCTATAACTTTGGCTAGGGTAGGCGCTTGGGATGAGGGTGTTGTTCGACTCACTAACGGGGACAGGGAGAGGCTAGGAAGGCCGGCGTGGCAGCACAGTGTCAGTCGTCGCTGCGTCAGTGCGTGCTGGGTGTGCCTGAGGACCTAGTCATTGTGAAGAGAGAATGTTCCGAGGGTTAGGTTGCTTAAGTCCAAACTATAGGAATAGTGCTATGGACTACGTCTTGATTCGGTACTAGCTCAAGGTTGTTTTCACAAAATGACTAGGCACTGCGCGGGCCTCCTTGTCGTGGGCTATCGCCGCGCGGTTGGGCCGTGCCCCGCGTGGGCTGCGCCGACGGATGGCGTGCGCGCGCTGTGCGCATATGGGCCATGCTGCGAGTTAGTGGGCCATGGGTTGAATTCGGTTTTTCTTTTTCCAAAGAATTAGTAAATGCTTTTCCAATTTAGTGTTGAGCTGATCTTTAGAAAATTATAGTAAATTTCGTAGATGTCAAAAAAATAGTGAAACAAAATTTGTTAGGTTCACAAAATTGTTGTCTATCAGTTGGTGTAGTTAGTTTATTGTTATCTGTGATAATGATAGGTTCATTAATTCATTTAAGAAAGCTTAGTATTATTTAGCTTAATATTTGTAGGAATTTTTGTGGCAAATTGATGATAGCTTTAGACATGAAATTTTTACAATAGGTTCATTAGATTATTCTGTGCTCACTGTAATTTTTGTAGCCTTAGAGTAGGTTGATAAATAGGGTAGCTAATACTCCTTGTTTTATCATATATATGGTAAATCGATGTTAAGAGTGAGAATGCCTTTAGTTGCTAAGTAATACATGAAATATTTCATATCTATTAATGGAAATGATAGGTAACTTAGCGTCTTAGTTGGTAGAGCTAGCTTAGTAGTTTGATAGATGTATTCGTATTTTAAGAGTTGCTGTTGCCGTATTACTAAGTGTTGCATCATTATTTCATGCATGTAGATAACAAATTGGTAGAGTTCATGCCTACGGGCGAACAGGACACGAGGTTATCATTGAGGAGTACGAGGTGGAGATTCTCATACAGGAGGGAGCCCCTGAAGCCATCTGTTGCTGATTTTGTTGACACCCCGCCTACCTAAGGCAAGCCTCGGTGCATAACCCTTATTTTGAATGATCACTGAATATATATATATGATGTGCATTTATGTTACAGGCATTTTATAGAAACTACATGCATAGATATACTTACCTGTGAGTCCTACTAGTATAGGTCGAGTAGCTGCTATGCTCAGGATTGCGGATAGCGTGAGTAACCTGTCGTTACTCACAATAGGTGATAATTATGATTACTCATGATAAAATAGTGGAAAAGGAAACTAGAGACTAGGCAAGGATATGGTTTGGGTATTGGTGGGTATAAGAGGTTGTGTCCTGCGGCTAACAGGGCATAGCTTGGTTACACTTTTTCTCTGTCTATGTCGGTTAAGGACCAGGCATTGCATTGGGTTCTAGGAAAGTCATAGACTTATTATCCTGAGCACAACCTGTGTATGGGCGCAGAGAAGGCTTGTTGCTCTTTTGTCGTGGGTTCTGGCTCTTTCTGAACCAACTGATTGGAGGCGGGGATGGTGGAGGTCTAAGCACCGCACTAAGTCTGGGACTTAGGAGCGGGGGCTTAGAGTCCAAGTTTGGACGGGGACCTAGACCCCATAACAGGAGAGTGGTGGGTTAGTCCTGCTTGTGCCTGGGGTACAAGCGGGGCATGTGTTTCGGGGTACCTAGCTGGGCACATTGATTCACGAATCGCTGGTGTTCCAGTACGGCTTGTCTATAGTCTAGCACCGTAATAAGAACTGATAGATGAAAGGTGATGAAATAGAACTTTTTGTTCAACTCTTGCTTGAAAGTAGAACATGTGCTTACATAGAATGGCTAGATAATAAAATAATTATGACTGCTAATAATAATAACATAAATATGGATTCACTACTAGTATTGCTTTCTGCAAAAAGGAAACCAGCAAACCATAAAGCTTATTATATCCCTTAGAGTCAGGGAAATTATTCCCACTAGTCGGATAAGTCTTGTGAGTACATTATGTACTCAGAGTTTATTTACCCCTATTACAGGTGCAGCTTGAGGAGTAGCCGTTGTGTGAAGGATTCTTCTAGTGGGCACAGATGGATCCTTGTTTATTATCGATAGATGTTTGTTTTCATTCCTCTGTTTAATATTCTACACTCTGAATTTGGTAATGTAATAACATATTTCTAAGAACTCTAGATGTATGAAATGGACTAAGTATTGTAACTCGTTCTCATTATTGGATTCTTGGGAAAAATGTGGATTATTCGGGGCTCTCCCTTGGGGTGTGCTCGATGGAATCCGCCCGATGTAGCTCGCTCTCAGGGTGCTTAGTGTTAGTGGAAGACAAGCGCCTCCATAAGTGTGTTTTTTCAGGGCGGTTCTGCCACACCCGAGCATGGCAAGACCGCGTCAGCTCCCTGCTCGTGCCGTTCCTGACCAAACCGAGGTGAGCAACAGCACGAGGGGACAAGGCGAACGCAAAGGGACGACTAGCTGGACCTCAACCGAGGGATAGGGCCTCATCCCCAATCGCGCTCTGCTCCGACGGCGAGCTGACCGACGGCGATGGAACTCAGAAATTTGCCATCGCTAAAGCACGGCTGTGGCTAAATGTGGGTCGGGCGGTTGCCCAGCTCCATGATCTAGCTACCTGACGCGAAGAATTGACCCGAGATGGCCCTTGCATCGTGAATTTGAATGGCACACGCAGACAACAGCATGAGGGCTGCAGCAGGGCATAGTGGGCAGCAAGTGCACGACATAGGGCACGATTTCGACTTGCTGTGGCGTGAGGGCGACAAGGCAGCTGTGCTATGGGACATCGGATACTGGGCGGCTACTCGACGGGTAGGTAGTTTGCATGGTGGGGAAGAAGCCACATCAGCCAGACGACGACCGCCGTGACAACGGCACGGCCCTGTGCACGGACACGTCGGTGGCTACCTCAACTCGACCTCGAGGAAACGAGCGTTGCCTACCCTAGCCCGAGGAGTGGCTGGTGCTAGCGAGGCTAGCCAGCGGGGAGCGACCATAGCTAGGAGCAGCCGGGTAGCCGCGACGCCAGACATTGCATGGTGACCACGGCCACGAAAACCCAACGGCCGAAACGGCAATGCGCACAATTTTTAAAGCGACGCCAAGGCTGCCAAATAGTGCGGTTAAGGTTCGACCAACCTCACTAACCCAAAGTCCACGTCACCAGCTAGCTAGGGAAGCACTCGGCAGCGACCAAATAGTGACTAGGGAAAAAGATACGAGGAGGCCAAGATGAGTTCGTTGCGCAGCACACCGGTTCACGAATAGAGCACCGAACGTGGTTCTTCGTGTGTTCTAAGGAGTTTCGAGCAATTCTTGGGGTAACCCCGCTACGTCAGACCATCCTATGAACCACTCCATGCTAAAGTACTCACTATGATGCAACTAACGGTACAAGAATATAAAGCTAGTGTTTAAGAAATTTAGCTAGAATTTAAATGCTAACACATCATTGTCTATCGTCATCTCGGAAATTTCAAGGTTTAGGTTATAACTAACCGTCATTAGCACTTTTGTCTTAATTTATAGAAGGTCTAAACCTTGTTAATCTCAACTTAACAAATATCCCATGCAATAATCCATACTTTATACTAACTCATAGAGGTAAAACATTTAAGCACTATTTGATTATTTTGCTCAATATAATTCATCAAAAATAGGATCCTAACTATTACTCAACTTCTTGCCGATTCACGAAAATTCTAGTTTAATTTTTTGGATTCGATTTCTGAGCTATCAAATATACTATTGAACAACCTCTACTCATCAAAACAAAAATTGCATTCTCAACTACTAACTTGCACTTCAAATTTTATTTAAGTTCTAAATACAAGTTATATTTTATTTTGTTTATAAAAATTATTTTCATGCTCAATCCAACAGAACAAGCCATTCTCCATTTACTTGCTAGAATCGTTATCGGACATTTTTAAATACTTTTACGCACTAAGCGAATTAACTTAGATATTTAGTTTAGTCCATCAAAGTGAACCACATAAGACTCACTCGTCATTCCATGTGTGTTTTAAAACCCAAAAATTTATTAGCTGATTTCTCTTAGGTCTAACCTAGGTGCTAAGTGAGCTCGTAACACTAGAGATGTTACACAGAATGGCTCCAAGCAAGATGCGGAACAAGCCAAACATCCAAACCAAGGTTTCAGGTGTTGTGGTTCCATGACACTAATTTCGCACATGTAGGGCTGAACCCCATCTGATAAAAATATATCAGGAGTGGAAGAAGCGCAAGGACGCCGAGGCTCACTTCATTCAGGTACCTGTTGATACCAATGTGGGAGTGCCCCTACCAGAACTGCCCAAAGCGACTGAAGCACTCGAAAGTTCGCGCGCCATGGACGTTGATCCTACTTCTGTGTCTGGCAACCCGGCAAATGATGATGATGATGATGATATCAATCTTGACGTGGATAATTTACTTGATGACGATGAACTGGACATGTATGGGGACCTGGAGTAGCTCTTGTCACTATCAGCTATATTCCCTCTAAATAAATCATACATGTCAGTATTCTATGGTCATGTAATAAATGCTCTTGCATGAGCACTACGCGAGCTTTCAGCCTGTTCGCTTTGTCAGTAAACGATAGTAAATTTTCAGTCAGAACTAGTAATTTTCTCTCACACCAAACCAGCCAGCAGTAATAATCCACGATCGTATACGATCGATTCAGCCCCAGCCGAACAGGCTGTTTGCCTTGGCTGAAAACTTGGTTCTAATATATATTACTTGAGTTATATTTTTTTAGCTCTTGGTTGTTCTATTTTACATTTTATTTCTATACGATGACTTGCTTTAATTAAATATTTGAGATGTATCATATCTATGCGGCCAGATGAAGGATGGAGCGGAAAAACCTTGCTTGGTTGATAGCGCTGCCACAAATTCATTTCTTAGAGAGACAAAATACATTCAGATACTTCAGAAAAGAGCCGAAAATATATTAACAATTGCTAAAAGCAATGGCCGCATTATAGGTTATGGTCGAGCCACCGTGGTACTCCCTAACAATACTAGAATCACTATTGATAAAGCTTTCCTATATCTAGGAGCTCAACGTACCCTTCTTACCTTTAAAGACATCCGTCGTAGTGGTTATCATATCACTACTGTAACTGATAGTGGTACCGAATACCTCTATATTACGGAGTCAAAAGGAGATCAAATGCGTGTGGTAGAAAAAGCGCTTGGAACCTCATCTGGACCATACTACACACAGATTGAGCCCCCTCATGAATATGTTGCAATCCCAACCATATTTAAAAATACATAATCTTTTTAAGATTTGGCATGAAAGACTTGGCCATCCTAGATTAACAATGATGCGAAAAATCATTATTACTTCTGCTGGACATGGCATTAACACATCACACTTTTCTAAACCAAAAGATTTTTTATGCACTTCTTGTGCAACAGGAAAGTTAATAATTAGGCTCTCTTACCAGAAGGTAAAGGACGAGCACTTGAGATTCTTAGAAAGAATCCAAGGTGGTATTGGTGGCCCGATCCACCCATTATCAGGACCATTTCGATACTTCATGGTGCTCATAGATGCTTCTACGAGTAGGAGCCATGTGTGCCTATTATCAACACTGGAACCATGCCTTTGCAAAATTAATTACCCAAATTATTCGTTTACGTGCTAGCTTCCCAGAGAACACATTAAATCGATTCGATGGACAATGCAGGTGAATTTACCTCAAATGCATTTAATGATTACTGTCTAGCAATGGGGATAGATGTGCAACATTCTGTTCCCCATGTTCATACTCAAAATGGACATGCCGAGTCTTTAATAAAAAGAATTAAACTCATTGCTAGACCTCTTTTGCAAGATAGCAAACTCCCCACCAGTTGTTGGGGTCACGCAGTACTGCGTGCTGCTGCTTTAATTCAATATCGACCATCTGCATATCATTCTACTTCCTCTCTTGAATTAGTGCGCGGACAACAACCTAAGATTTTCCATCTGCGAAAGTTCGGTTGCGCTGTGTACGTGCCGATATCACCGCCCCAATGAACCATTATGGGCCCTCACCGGAAGATGAGGATTTATGTTGGCTATGAAAGTCCATCAATAATCAAATATTTGGAGCCCAAAACTGGTGACTTGTTCATGGCTAGATACACCGATAGTATATTTGATGAAGATTGGTTCCTGGCATTAGGGGGAGGATTGTATCTAAAAACAAAGGAATGCCGAAAAATTGAATGGAATGCTAGTGGCATTCATTCACTTGATCCATGCACTAAAGACACTGAACTTGAAGTTCAAAGAATAATTAGCCTACAACAGTTGGCAAATAACTTACCAGATGCTTTCATTAATGTAAGAGGAGTACCAAAATCGTATATCCCCGCACCTAATGCACCGGAGAGAGTAGAGATACCCATGGAAGGGATAAACTCTTCTCAAATCCCCAATCCTAGGAAAAGGGGGGAACCTGAATGACTCTATACAGGCACAACGGAGACGTCCGTAAGGCCAAGATAATAGAGAACAAGCGGTAAATGAAGGCCCTAGTGCACTAGCGTGCACAACTATAAGTAATGGCACAAGGGCATCGGAACAACCAGCCATATCAAATATGGGAAATCAATATGGGAAATCAAGATGAGTTGGATAAACTAAATGAAGAAATAGCCACTAACTTTGCAAAGTCAAGAGAGTTATACAATAGAAAGACTATAGTCGTTGATATAAATTTTGTCTCTCAAATTGCTGAAATCATTGATGAGGACTCCGAACCAAAGTCCATGGTAGAGTGCCGGGAGCGCTCAGATTGGGTCCAATGGAAAGAAGCTATAGAGACTGAATTGCGCTCGCTTAACAAGAGGCAAGTATTTGAGCATGTAGCCCGTACGCCCCCAAAGTATTTCCGATAGGATACAAATGGGTATTTGTTCGAAAAAGGAACGAGGATAATGTGGTGGTGAGATATAAAGCGAGACTTGTAGCGCAAGAGTTTTCGCAGAGACCCGGAATTGATTACGATGACACATACTCTACTGTTATGAGTGGCATAACGTTCCGATATTTAATATCAATGGCAGCTGGTATGAATCTTAAAATGCAGTTAATGGATGTTGTGACTGCGTATCTTTATGGGTCACTAGATACATATATATATACATGAAAGTCCCTGATGGATTAAAAATTCCGGATTCTAAAGGCAATCGCAAATTATACGGTGTTAATTTGCAGAGATCATTGTATGGGCTTAAACAATCTGGACGGATGTGGTATAATCAGTTGAGTGATTTCCTCCTGAAGAAAGGTTATGTAAATAATGATGATTGTCCATGTGTATTTATTAAAAGGTCCCAGAATGGATTTTGCATCATTTCAGTATATGTTGATGATCTAAATATCATAGGACACATAGAGGACATAGAGGTGGCGTGTACCTACCTTAAAGCGGAATTTGAAATGAAAGACCTTGGTAAAACTAGATTTTGATTGGGCCTACAAATTAAGCATATCCCTGAAGGAATTCTTGTACATCAGATGACTTACACAAAGAAAGTTCTTGAGATATTTAATATGTCTAAGGCCCATCCCCTAAAAACCCCTATGGTGGTGAGATCACTCGATGAGGATAAAGATCCATTTAGACCCAGAAATGAAGATGAGAAAGTCTTAGGACCTGAAGTTCCATATCTGAGTGCCATAGGAGTACTGATGTATCTTGCAAATTGCACTAGACCCGATATTGCTTTTGCGGTAAATTTGCTAGCTCAATATAGTGCGTCCCTAGCCAAAAGGCACTGGGTAGGAGTTAAAACAATAGTTAGATACCTTCAAGGTACAATAGATCTTGGTCTATTTTTCCCGAAGAATCATGATTTGACTATGGTCGGTTATGCAGATGCTGGATACCAATCAGATCCTCATAATGCAAAGTCACAAACTGGTTTTGTATTTCTTTGTAGTGGTACAACCATTTCATGGAGGTCTTGTAAGCAAACTTTAGTAACAACATCTACAAACCACTTAGAGATAATAGCACTGTATGAAGTTGCACGTGAATGTGTTTGGCTAAGATGGATGATTAGCCACATCGAGAAGCCATGTGACCTTAATACTATGCCCCACAATTATATATGAAGATAATGCATCATGTGTTGCACAAATGCAAACGGGATATATAAAGAATAACTTAACTAAGCATATTTCACCAAAATTCTTTTATCCTCATGGACTCCAGAAGCAGGGTGATGTGAATATACTGCAAGTCAGATCATGTAACAATCTCGTAGATTTGTTTACAAAATGTCTTCCAGCCACAACATTCAAAAGATATGTCCGGGAGATTGGCATGAAATTCTTGAGTGACATGCAGAGCTCAGGGAGAGTAAATCTTTAATTTTTAGTTCATATTCTTAATATCCGGAAGATGTTGAAACCCATAGTCTAGAAGATCATAAGATATCTATATATATATATATATATATATATATATATATATATATATATATATATATATATGTTGCATACATCTCTGCGGCAAGAATGTACTCTTTTCTCTGTTCTTTTTTCTCACTGGGTTTTTGACAGTGTTTTTGACGAGGCATGAGTTTGCCACAGTATTAGCCCAAGGGGGAGTGTTATGAAACTAATTATGCTAGTGGGCTTATACCTGAATTAACTCTCGAAGCTCAAGAGCTCAAGAGTTATAACTGAAGAAGTTAAAGGGTCATCTTCTATCTATATAAGGAACCTATGTATTCACTATTATAGAGGTGAAAAATAAGAGAAGACTTGTTCCACAAATACTTTGTCTGTGGTGTCATTCTACTTTCTGTGATCTTGTAATGGGAACGGGAGACGAGATATTCTACTAATTCTCACGTCTCTTATTGCTTGGGTAACAGATCGGTGATCCGTAACTATTACATATTATAATACGTTATCAGCAGCTCTCCTCTGAGTTAATGTACGATCTTCATGATCTCTAAACTTTTCTCCCTGATTTCTATTCTATTATAATTAGTTTTTTTTCATAATCTAGTATCGTAAGCCTGTAGCTTACATGGTTCATCCTGTTGATGAGTCACCTTGCAGCTAGATTAAATTGTTGTTTTTCTGGATCCTCGTTGCTTCCATGGATATTAAATTCTAGTAGAAGTGGCATCCTTTACGTTGGTGTGTAAATATTTTTCATCATTACACCTAATGCTAATTGCAAGTACTATGTCCGCATGATTTCTATTGCTAGTTCAATGAAAGTGGACAATAAATTTCAATGGCCGTGGAATTCTTTTATGTTGGCACATCAATATTTTTTCCCTATCATATTGCTATAGTTTAGATGTGTTTGCTTTACTGTTCAATCTTTAGTAATCGACATACATATTCGTTTTTATGCTTATTTACCTGAAGATTAGGAGGCCGAGCTAGTCTGTCCTAGAGAGTAGGGTTCGTTGTTGGTGTGAGAGGAAGAAACAGAAGAGATATCTTATCCCAGCTTAACCAACAAACATGCAGCCGCAAGTGGAAGGGAAAACGACGGAAAACCATTGCTTAATGGAGGGTGTCGCTCAAGTCAAAGCCTGTCCTCCAAACAACGCGGGCGAGCAATCTACAGTACCCCCGAGCATCGCCAGGAAGATTCCACAACTTTTGCATGGATCCCAGCGCATTAGTAACTCGCAAAAGGAAAGGCTTTCCGGCGACGAATTGAACGACGACGCTAACGGTCAGTACAATCCAGGAAGCAGCGCGAGGGCGCGCGCGCGCGTACTAGAGAAAGAGGAGGCCCTGCGTGAGCGCGGCGGGAGGGGCGAGCACGAACGGGAACGGCGCGCACGGGCGCACGGCGGCAGGCAGGGCCCGGGCGACTCGCCGTGCCTGCTGCCTCACCTCTCCCGTGGAAAAAAAAACCCCTCCGCTCCTGCTGCTGTGCACAGAGTGTGAGTGGCATGTACCCACGTACTAGCGGAGATTGAGTGAGAATGGGATCATGCGTGCGAGTGCGACATGGATTACGCGGCCATGTGGCCACCTTTTCGCGGCAGATACAGTGGCACTTTCTTTATCCAGCTGCATGTGTGTGTGCGCTCTCTACTACACTTGCCGATTGGGAATTCTCCGCGACGCAGCATGATCGGATACGCCGGCCGCGGCCGGAAGCACAAGTTGGGAGCTCCGGAGCTGGAACCTGCTCCAAGTGGCTCGTGTTCTTTACGCCCAAGTCCACGGCCGCGAGGCCTAGAGCACATGGGGGAGGAGGAAGCTGGGATTGGAACGACGACCACCAGCTTTGTTAGCTCGAGCAAAACCTCGCAGTCGCGGGCTTGACAAACGACCACTTTTCGGGCTCGGGGGCTGCGTGCATGCCATGTTCATCGCTGGGGGGATCCAAATCCAAATTCCAAAGGAAAGGATTTAGGATTGGCCTGCCTGGGCCAACTGAGATGGCCATGCGGCACGATCGGGGACCCGGCCCTTTCCAGGGGGTGACAGGTCAGGAGTCAGGACACCGTATCATCAACTTGGCCATTGTTAATGGAGGATCAGGGCACGATAGGATTCGAATCGTGTCCGGCTGTCACTACGTACGCCGGGATCAGAGGGAGGGTGCTGCGATAGGATAGGATTTGGAACCATACTGTTTGGAACACATAAAGACTCTATTAGCATTAGCCATCAGTGATGCATGGATATGGTTCTCCGATCCTTCTGCAACCTTCTACTCGTACAACGAGTGTATGGCATCTTGCTACTTGCTTGTCCTGATATATAGTACTCTTTATGCGTCCGGCCAACTCAGGTTCTCTGGCCGCCATATGTGCTCTCGCAAAGCAAGAGTCTTATGAGCCTACTTTTTTAGGGAAGGGACGGTATTTTTCTCACAATAAATCAGCGAATAGTATTTTTTAGCCCGTCTATTCAGCGAAGCGAACTTGGTGAAAAGTTCGGCTGAAAAGTACTGTTCGTTGATTTGTTGTGAAAGGAAAACACAGTTCCTTCGCTGAAAAAGTACGACTGCCAAGCGAACATGGCATTGTCGTGATGACGATGTTGGGTACGTTACAAAAGTGCAATGTCACATTCGCCACTCCGTTGCTAAATATCCAGGGCGCAAGATTCAAGTTGCCATTTGCCGTTTGATTTTGGACCTCATCTAATAAGCTCATGAGTTAGGTCTTAAATTCATCCTGAATGAGAAGAGACCTGTTGACAACCAAAAGTGGGTAAAGCATATAATGGATTCTGTCATCATGTTTCCATCATCAATACATGCAGGAAGCAAATTTGGCTCATCCCATTTGGAGCCCGGAGGAAGAAACAACGATTCAGGGTGTTGACCCGACCAGAGCTGGCCTGGCCGGTTTTCAAACCAGCCAGGCCGATTTGGGGAACTTTCTCAAATGCAAGATTTGTCTGGACCATTGCGTTCCTCTTGTCGAGCTGATCAAAAAACATATATGGTTCGCTCTGTTTGGAGTCTAGATAAATTAATCGTGAATTTCGGAAGGTCTTCTACCTTGCATTCTGGAATTGGCTAGGCCAGCTTGAGTGCAGCAGAACCACCTAGCCGGTTTGTCTGGCCATGTGGATGTCCGACTCAAACTCCTTTAGATTGGGATGTGGACGATTTTTTTCATAAGAAACTTGTAGATTACAGTTTGGGTTCGTTTTTTTTATAAGACCATCCCATCTATATATTGAAAGGATCATGACCGATTGAAGGATCCAACACTCAATCGTCAAAAACACATTTACAAACCCTCTTTTTCCTCTTTTCTCTCTACCTTGCTGTTCGTCACGTCTCCCGACAAGATTTGACGGCATTCTAGGCGGCTTTGCTGTTACTAGGACACCCTCCACGTGCTCCTCCCCTATGGGTCTTCCTGGGAGGTGTTCGGGAGTTTTCTACGTGAAGAATGGTCTCAAAAACGGCCTAATCGGTCTCTAGATCGGTTTCATCAGTTCGCTGCTTTCTCGCTGCGTTGTATGTCGATTTGCAACCTCTAGGCATGCTAGCCCCTGCTAGTGTGTGACTCGGATCCCATTCGGCCTTAACCAGACCCATATCTAAGTTTAGCTAGTAGCTGCATGCCTTCTTTTTATAGTAAAGTAGTTCAAACCATTTCTAAGTCAAATACACCAATATCTACTCCCTCCGTTCTAAATTATAAGACGTTTTTTTTCTGAATGCATTGATTATATTATGTATCTAAACATAAGTGTATATCTAAATATGTAGCAAAATCTATGTAACTACAATAATGAAGTGTCTTATAATTTGGAATGGAGAGTACGATATTTTTTTTATGAAATTATCTTGATGGTACATTTATTTGAACTAATAGGTGCTAATATATTTTTTCTAGAAATATGGTCAGAGTTAGAGAGTTTTGATCTAAGACAAAGTGACATATTGGAACAGAATGAGTACATAGTATTTGGCTACTTGCTGGAGTACTTCTCGATGAGTCAGTGGTTCATCTGATTTTGATTTTGAGGGAACTGAATCATTTATATTCCATTCAAGCATGGTAGCCAGAATGGCACCAGAAGTTAGATGTTGCTCAAAACAAAAAAGAAAAAAGAAAAAACAGGAGTTAGATAGAACGCCTCAAGAAGCCCAACGGGCTTATATTGCTCACGGGTTGGCCCAGATACGCGCATTTGGCTACATCGAAAATATCTGAACCTAAGGCCGAGGCAGCTACCGTACCGCACGACACCATGGCACCCTTTGCAAGATGATTTGCACACAAAACTTCACAATCCTTTGTTCACACACTTGGGCTCGCTATTCTATGTGCATCCCCTTTTTCAAACATTGCATTTATTTGAAGGAAGGAAAACTATTATATTAAATCTTGGTTCGGTGCATTCCAATTATATACTCCCTCAGTATAGAATGCGTGTTAGTCATTTTTTTATTTTTTACTACATTTGTAAAAAAATATTAGTAATAATAAGTTTATTATGAAAATACGATTTATTTAATGATACTAATTATGCACCATAAATATAAATATTTTCTTATATATATTTAGTAAAAGTTGAAATTGTTTGACTTCTACGAATGTCACTTTTTTTTTGGGACGGAGGGAGTATGAAAAAACTAAAATAAAAAATAAAATATTTTTTCTATGTCCTTCCATCATCTTCTTCCATAATGGCTTTGATTGATACAGTTGATACGTAGATAAACACAACAGTCTGTTGATGAATCCGCAGACTCCCCCTTCGCCCCCCAACCAAAAAAACCTTGAAATGTTGTAAGATCCAACGTTACCGAACTAGACTAAAATAAGTCTAAGTTGATAAAAGAATATCAACAATTAAATCATCAGTACAACACAATCTGTAGATTCAACACCTATAACCCTTGATTTGTTAAGTTGGATGCCTGGTTTACTCCCTATGACCATTGTTGATGAAGCCGACCGTCCAAAGTCAAAGTCCCAATGGGAAGTGCCCATGAACACCCTCTTTCCCCTTGCACGAAGTGAACATGAACCGACCTCCTATCCTATTGATGAAATTGTGTAGCACCTGGTTTGAAGAACAAAATCAGATACACACCATATGTGAGCCCAGAAAGTCAAATCTCACATATAGCACCAAATAAGGGTAATATCAATAGACAATGCTCAATATATAACGTACTTAGTATAAAGAATATAACCTTAGATAGCAAACAGTGGAAAGACAACTCCGATCTTCGGGTGAAGGATAACTGACTGGTTAATCATAAGCCTAATTCCTCCAAACTCAGGAAATCTGGTACCCATCCAGGATTTTTATCCGAATAATTGAAAAATAAAGCAAGCGTAAGTACATGTCGTACTCAACAAATATATTATGAGGTTCATGAGGCTCAAAAGGCTGACACTGGTTAACTACGATTAGCTCTTAATTGTCACAATTTTAGCATAGGAGTAGCAACAAGTTTATCACAAGCCCATATAAATACATGATCAGGTAAATATGAATAATGAATAGCATAAACAATTAACCATTAATGAGCATTTTTATCATCAGTATCATCAGTGTTCATCATTTATTCCTTAAGGGTCCAATATCGCTCGTGACCGTGAGCACGGCTGATATACCGGTTTTACATTCTGCAGAGGTTGTACACTTTCACTGTGAGTCATGATTTACCCTTTCGTCCGAGGTGATCAGCCTCTTGATCCACTACCAAAGAAGGTCGACAGGGTTCACTATGAAGCCTTTCAAAGGTTCGTCTAACAAGTTAGGGCCATTAGATTCACTCGGCAAACAGATGTAGGAACCCCCTTCTCGATGGCACAATGACATGTGACCTATACATAAGGGGACAGAGGCTATCCTATACCCGATTCGTCATACAATTCTTACACCAATAAAGATAACCACCATCAAGCTAGAAAAGGTCCTCATACTGAGATAAAGCTAGAGCCATGTAGCCCTCACAGTTATACTGTAAGTTCCGGATGTTCGCTTAAACATAAGTCCTTAGGGAGATGAATCTAGGGCACCATAAACACGACCCAATGCTCTAGCCCCCTTATTCCATGTTGCTAAAAAGCATCTTTTAATGTAATTGCATATTTCATTAGTCAAGTTATAAGATGATGGTCTTTAATTAAGCACTAGCATCATACTACCTAGTGCAATACCCCATAGGTGACAAGGTACGAGGTAACAAAGTACTAGGAAATCCTTAGTGATAGTCAAGGTAGACACATGCAGTATGAATTAAAATGATTAAAGGTGTATAGGACAATAAGGAAGATTCCATGCTATACTTGCCTTAAACTCAGATCCTTCTTCTATTGAATTGTAACCTCCAAAAGACTTCTTCTGGATTACCAACTTTTCTATTTCACCAACGTACTTCTCACCGACTGGACATAATCATGAAGCACCACATAAGCATCCATGCAATTATACACGAAGCAAACAAAAGAACTAAATTAGAACAATACACCAAACATATGAAACAATAAGTAAAAATGTTTTAAGGATGTTCTACTCGTCGTTACGAACACACAGACACGAAAAACACGCTAATCGGAACTATAGTTGTAAAGAAACGACTATAGGGCTTTATATTATAAAAGAAAAGAGAAGACTATAAGCTTAATTTATGTTAATTAGGAAAAACTACGTGAGTAGCATTAATTTAGATTAAACAAATCATATTTATACTTAAAAACTGAGTTGAAGCTAATCATATTTTCTTTATAAATATTTTGATATCATTTATTCCAATTCAACTTTAACTTGTAAATACAAACTTATATGTGAGAACATCTAATCAAATTTGATATGTGTGTTTAGACTAAACATATTATAATTTAGAAACATATTTATGTTAGCAACTAGTCATGTTAAAACTTATTTGCAAAAGAGCATTGTATATAATTATGTTGCTTTTATTTATAAAAACTAGTTGCGCGCATATTAATCAAATTAATATTTAAGCACATATATAAAAGTCATTTGATATGAAAAACGATGACACTAGCATGTAGATTACATCGATACGAATCTAATGCAATTGAAACGACTCGAAACGGACTTAAAACGAATATACGACAATGATATTACGAACTGGTAGTCATTTCGTAATTACCTCGTCTTCATCCTTTGGCCTCCCGTACAGCCACCACACGGCCATGGCAACAGTAGCTACGCAGGGGTGGGCTCGACTTGTTGCACGAAGGAGAGGATGGTCGGGCTGGGCAGAGTGTTAGAAAAATGAGAGATTTATTATTTTGGAATTGATGAATTTCGTGGATAAAATAATTCCAGAAAAGTCTAGAATTATTATTTAAGCCGCGAAAAATACTCCGAAAGCTCTAAACATTAGGTGAAAATTCTCAGGAGATATTATGGAATATGAGGAACCCAAATAAAATCTGGAGCTCCTGATAAGATAATTTGGAGCATCTAAAAATTAAATTATGCTCACAGATAAGTAGGAACAAGTTCTAGTAAAAGCCTAAAAAAATTCCCGAGAAGTCTGTAGAGATTGATTGACAGATGAAGAACTAAAAGGAGTGATTTGCGTTACAAAGAAAAGATTTTAGGAAGCTCCCAATGAAAACTTGAGCCGAGACACAAAGAATTCGATTGTAGAAAAAGATAAAGGCGTGCCGGAGAAGAAAAATCGACCTACCAACGCATTTTAAAGACTTTGTTCACTCTCAACACATAAAGAAGCAACAAGCAAACATCATATCATCCAAACGCCCATCAAAATTAGAAAACTTTGAAAATTCATATTTTTCCTATAACTAAATTTGCGCTAGCTCAAATTAAACTTGGTAAATTTTATTTAAATATTAAAATAATTCTTTTTATTTAGTGTTTTCTATGCACAACCTAAAATCAGAAATTTTGGGGTGTGACAAATTGACTCCCGCAATGACGATCTTGTCACAACCATTGTTGAAGTTGTTGTAGGTGATGATTTCACTGGTAGAAATATTTGAACTAAACAGCAAATCCAAATAAAAATCGGTTTAACCTTAGATGAGAGATCGGTCTCTGTTTTTGTTGTCACTCGCGGTCTCACAGAAGAGGATGAAGGAGAAGCCCCCTAAATGACAGCTGCGAGATGTCCTAGATGCCTACTCTTTGTTATTTTTTAAGTGTCACAATTGTATACGTGCTGGTCAAACTTTTTTTAAGTTTAACTAAGTTTATAGAAAAAAAACATTAACAATATTTATATCTCCAAATAAATTTATTATAAAAAAGATTCGATGATCTATACTAATTATGTACCATAAATACTAATATTTTCACGTATATATCTGGTTAAAATTGAATACGATTGACTTGTTGAGAATTGATAACTACAGTAAAAAATGATGTCTGGCGGGATACATCTCGTTGTCTGGAACCTAAACCTGGCCATTTCTGCTACGGCGAGATTATTTATATTTTTGGGCGGCAGTAACACGACGTCCAAACCAGTGAAGCACTGAATGAAACCGCAACTTGTGTTTCAACCTTGATTTGAAGCACGCACGCATTTGGATAGGGATGGCTTGGCGTGCGAGGAAACGAAGTGAAGTCAATGATGCTGCCAATAAACATCAATGAAGAAAGATTTGATCTGCTAGCAAAGACCTTTGGCTGCTCTAAGGGGTCATTCCCATTCCCTTATCTTGGCCTTCCAATGGGGTTGACCAAACCAAGAATTCAAGAATACCTACCCTTAATAAGTAAGTGTGAAAAAAGGCTAGGAAGTGTATCAAGCTTTCTCTCCCAGGCTGGAAGATTGGAACTGACAAATGCAGTATTCATATCTGTGGGGTATGGCCTCCGGTATCCACAAGACAAGACATGGGCCGCACCATCAGATGTGGCCCAACCCACAAGAACAAGACGTGCACGGCGCTGCTCGGCGTGTACCGTAAGATATTGTATAGTACCAAATAGGCTACTTTCCTGGTAACCCTACCCCTCCAGAGTATATAAGAAGAGGCAGGGGTCCCCTAGTGGACACGATCCATACATCTCAATGCAATGCATCAGAACACAGGATGTTGGTATTACGTCATACAGACGGTCGAAACTGTCTAAATCTTGTGTCTTGATGCTTATATTATCATCTCGCTCCTGATCTCGCTCACCTCTACGATAAATCTACCATCGTGGGATACCTCTCGGTGGACTGTCGAGCATCTTTTATCGACAGTTGACGCGCCAGGTAGGGGTGTGCGCTTGATCCATGGCGAGCTAGATGGGCCTCAAATCAACAGCGCGTTCTCGTCATCAATCTTGTGGAAATCCATGCCGGTCCACTACGACGATTCATCGCTGGCTACATCAGCCCCCGCGATAGCAGATCTGATCTCGGAACCACCTCCGAGGTCACCTTCATCAACAACTCGCCGCCCACTTCCTCGCTACCAGAGGAGGCAGATCAACAACGACGATCTGATCGTATCCATCGATCGGGTCGGTCTAAAGCTCACCGATTGTCTCTCCATCGCCGAATCGGCTCTGGACACTCTGGTTCAGCGCCGACCACCCTCAGATCCAGATCTATCGGAGGCTGCTCAGAAAACTCCAGGGGATACGGCCCTACCATTCGAGTTCACCAACGCCGCCGCCGCTTACCAACTTGCCCTAAGGGGCAGATTCGCCGACCAGGTTGAAGACGTCCATCCTCTCGCCGACTAGATAGCGCCATACGCCGCCGACCAGTCGTTCTGTTTAAAGCTAAGTCATGCTTTAACATTTTTCTAAATATTCTCCAATCTTTGTTAATCGCCATGATGTTTCTCCGAGCTGTTTTCTCCATGTTTGCTCTCCAAACGATTTTCCGAACCCCCGAATAGTCCTGTTGATGCTCGGACGCCTCCAGAGACGGCCCTATCTTCGGCTCCTCCCTACACGTGCACGAGCGTCTGCCCTCTGCGTTATGGGTGGTCGGCAGCGGCTCCTTAGCGACGCTTGTTCCTCCTACACATGCACGGGCTCCGCGCTCCGCGTTATGGTTAATAGGCTAGCTAGGGTTGGAGACTCAGCTATACACGAACTGTTCGAGTGGTTTATATTAAATACATCTTCACACCAACTAATCGCCGAGCTACTTACGCTATTTCACATTGCTGATTTTTCTTCGGAGTTCATATATTTGTACATCATGTACTACCTGTCGGGTTCATAAACCTAGGGTCCCTCGGGGACCGGCTTCCATGCCAAGGCTCGACCCAAGAGTCTAAAGCAACAGGCCAGAAGGGCGGCCCAGTCATCGACCGAAAGGTCTGGCCAAAGATGAACAGCGTCCACTCATCGGCTACTTCGGCCCACCTCTCCGACCGGAGCGTTCGCTTCGACTCCAGCCGCCTCCGGACGGCCTCTCCGATCGGAAGGCCTAGCCCAAAACACCACTTCCGACTCCGACCCCGTGTCTCCGACCTGGGTTCGTAGGAACCCTGCTCACCGCTCTTCTCCGACCGACACACTCAGAGTCGACTAGAGCCATCCGACCGGGGACGCCCGCTCGGTGGGAACCAGAAGACGTGCGGAGAAAAGCAAGGCAAGGCTCACAAGTCAAAACCACTGTACCAGGGACCATACCCTACACGGAACAGTACTCTGCAGCCACCCTGACACAAACAGTATTGTAGGCGCCGACATCTTCCGCTACAGTATTGTAGGGGCCGCTAAAACTCCTATACGGTAAGGCCCCCCCACGTGCCTCTAGGCATCGATAGCGGTATGGGCGTCAGGATTTACCATACTAGGTGAACATAGCGAGACTCCTCACATGCCTCTAGGCATCAAACAGTATTTGTAGGTACCGACATCTACCATCCCTGAAAAGGCAGCACGACCTCCCATATGCATATGATATTCTATAGTGACATCAACAGTGTTGTAGGCGTCTACCATTATCTTGTACCCGCCGGCGTGGGCAACAAGGCTTGGTAGGCGTGGGCAACAAGTCTCGGTAGCATACGTACCCTCACCCTCTCACTTGTAAAGCCATCCCCTTTATCTATAAAAGGAGACACGCCCCCTCCAACAAGGAGAGAGCCCTTCTTGAAGATAACAAGCACCAATCTAGTTCACTAGCTTACGATCACAGAACTATCGGGTTCGGACTCCAAGCACATGCTTGAACACTTAGCTCAAAGCGTAGCTCCTGTCGCTCTTGGCCCTTCCGACTAGAGCCGACCGGACCTCCTGTACACCCCTTCTTCCTCCTTCTCGTTTGTAACCCCACTACAAACTTCGAGCACCTAGGCTCAGGAATAAAATCACTGACTGACCCAAACTGGACGTAGGGCACGTTGCCTAAACTAGTATAAATCCTGTGAATTTGAGTGCTAGACCACCTCCGATCACAACATACGGCAAAACTATAAATATTCACTATTTGGTCACTTTCTGCACCGACACTACCCGTTCTACATATTTGTATTGCAGGATCATCGTCCAGGTGATCGGATCACCTGGTGCTCGGACTTCACCACCGATCAACTGGTCGGACCGCTAGGATCATCGACTTCGTCGCCGACCAGTTGATCGGACTGTTCGCCGGTCGCTTCTGCTCAATGCTCACTTCGTCGCCGATCAGTTGACTAGACTATTCGTCGCTCGTGCTTCATCGCCAGATACGTCGGTTACTCCTCGGCGCTCGGATTCTTCATGCTCAAGGACTAAGTAGGCACACTTCACGGCACAGACGTTGCTAGCTACACCGAACATCGCCAGCTACACCGGAGACTCCTCGGTGCTCGGATGTCGCTAGCTACGCCAGTGCTTAAACATCGCCAGCTACGCCGAAGACTCCTCGGTGCTCGAACATCGCCTACTATGTCGGGGACTCCTCAGTGCTCGAACCTTGCTAGCTTCGCCAGGAACTCCTCGCTGCTCGGACATCGCTAGCTACGCTGGGGATTCCTCGGTGCTCAGACATCGCCGCCTATGCCGGGGACTCCTTGGTGCTCGAACATCACCAGCGGCGCCGAGGACTCCTCGGTGCTCGGACATCGCCAGCTACGTCAGGAACTCCTCGGTGTTCGAACATTGCCAGCTACGTCGGGGACTCCTCGGTGCTCGGACATCGCCGCCTACATCAGGGACTCCACGGTGCGCGGACATCGCCGGCTACGCCGGGGACTTCTCGCTGCTCGGCCGACGCTAGCTACGCCGGGGACTCCTTGGTACTCGGACGTCGCCAGCTATGTCGGGGACTCCTCGATGCTCAGACATCGTCACCTACGTCGGGGACTCCTCGGTGCTCGGACATCGCTAGCTATGCCAGGAACTCCCTTGGTGGTCGGACATCGCCGACTACGCCGGTGACTCCTCGGTGCTCGGATATCGCCAGCTACGCCAGGGACTCCTCGGTGCTCAGATCTTGCTACGTCTCATCGGTGTGCTATCAAGCTGCTCCATGCTGTTTGGATCAGGGTGCTGATCTTGGGCAGCATGTCTGGGGTCTTGATACGCGCATGTCAGACGACGTCGTCAAGCTTTTAGACTTCTTTTTCTTTGACCCTGCTACAAGATTCATTCTTCATCTTCCAGCAGGCTCAGGGACTAAGTGGACACACTTCACCTTGCGGTGAGTGTGCGCTTTTCTCATCTCGTGACTACGCCCATGGACTGGCTGTCTACTCGGACGGTCTTCTGCCTCTCTTTCTGACCCTGGCACCACGGGACTATGTCACCTACTGTCAGGCTCAAGGACTAGCGTGGGGGTATGGCCCCTGGTATCCATAAGACAAGACATGGACCGCACCATCAGAGGTGGCCCAGCCCACAAGATCAAGGCGTGCACGGCGCTGCTCGGCGTGCACCGCAAGATATTGTATAGTACCAAATAAGCTACTTTCCTTGTAACCCTACCCCTCCAAAGTATATAAGGAGAGGCAGGGGTCCCCTAGTGGACACGATCCATACATCTCAATGCAATACATCAGAACACAGGATATAGGTATTACGTCATACTGACGGTCAAACCTGTGTAAATCTTGTGTCTTGGTGCTTGTATTACCATCTCGCTCCTGATCTCGCTCACCTCTACGATAAATCTACCATCGTGGGATACCCCTCGGTGGACTGCCGAGCATCTTTTGTCGACAACATCCCTCCCAACCTTCTTCATGTGTACACTTGCTTTACCCAAAACTGTGATTAAAAGAATTGATATCTTTAAAAAGCACCGCCTCTGGAGCAGTAATGATATTAATGCCAGTAAACCACCAAAAACAGCATGGAAGATGGTTTGTAAAACCAAGGAAGAAGGAGGTCTAGAAGTCATTGACATTGAGAAACAAAATGAAGCCCTGCTGTTAAAGAACCTAAACAAGTTTTTCAACAAGAAGGATATTCCTTGGGTACAATTGATTTGGGAGAAACATTATAGGAATGGGAAACTACCAGGTCACACAAAGAAATGATCTTTTTGGTGGAGGGATATCTTGAAATATCTCCCACATTTCAAAGAAATGACAAGGGTTCAATTACAATGTGGCAGCAGTATTCTTTTCTGGCAGGATAACTGGAATGGGCAAGAGCTAAATCATGTTCGCTTGAACTTATCAGCCGGCTTATCAGCTAGAATCTATAGTATTTTTCTCTCATAACAAAACAGCTTCAGCCGGCTTATCAGCTGGCTTTAATACCAGCCCAACGGACCCATTGGCTCCAAAACTATATTCCTTTGCAAAAAAAAAAAAACAAGCTCATTACAGTACAGAAGGTCAGGGAGCAGGGAGATTTCATCCAACTACTTCCTATGTATTCACTATTATAGAGGTGAAAAATAAGAGAAGACTTGTTCCACAAATACTTTGTCTGTGGTGTCATTCTACTTTCTGTGATCTTGTAATGGGAACGGGAGACGAGATATTCTACTAATTCTCACGTCTCTTATTGCTTGGGTAACAGATCGGTGATCCGTAACTATTACATATTATAATACGTTATCAGCAGCTCTCCTCTGAGTTAATGTACGATCTTCATGATCTCTAAACTTTTCTCCCTGATTTCTATTCTATTATAATTAGTTTTTTTCATAATCTAGTATCGTAAGCCTGTAGCTTACATGGTTCATCCTGTTGATGAGTCACCTTGCAGCTAGATTAAATTGTTGTTTTTCTGGATCCTCGTTGCTTCCATGGATATTAAATTCTAGTAGAAGTGGCATCCTTTACGTTGGTGTGTAAATATTTTTCATCATTACACCTAATGCTAATTGCAAGTACTATGTCCGCATGATTTCTATTGCTAGTTCAATGAAAGTGGACAATAAATTTCAATGGCCGTGGAATTCTTTTATGTTGGCACATCAATATTTTTTCCCTATCATATTGCTATAGTTTAGATGTGTTTGCTTTACTGTTCAATCTTTAGTAATCGACATACATATTCGTTTTTATGCTTATTTACCTGAAGATTAGGAGGCCGAGCTAGTCTGTCCTAGAGAGTAGGGTTCGTTGTTGGTGTGAGAGGAAGAAACAGAAGAGATATCTTATCCCAGCTTAACCAACAAACATGCAGCCGCAAGTGGAAGGGAAAACGACGGAAAACCATTGCTTAATGGAGGGTGTCGCTCAAGTCAAAGCCTGTCCTCCAAACAACGCGGGCGAGCAATCTACAGTACCCCCGAGCATCGCCAGGAAGATTCCACAACTTTTGCATGGATCCCAGCGCATTAGTAACTCGCAAAAGGAAAGGCTTTCCGGCGACGAATTGAACGACGACGCTAACGGTCAGTACAATCCAGGAAGCAGCGCGAGGGCGCGCGCGCGCGTACTAGAGAAAGAGGAGGCCCTGCGTGAGCGCGGCGGGAGGGGCGAGCACGAACGGGAACGGCGCGCACGGGCGCACGGCGGCAGGCAGGGCCCGGGCGACTCGCCGTGCCTGCTGCCTCACCTCTCCCGTGGAAAAAAAAACCCCTCCGCTCCTGCTGCTGTGCACAGAGTGTGAGTGGCATGTACCCACGTACTAGCGGAGATTGAGTGAGAATGGGATCATGCGTGCGAGTGCGACATGGATTACGCGGCCATGTGGCCACCTTTTCGCGGCAGATACAGTGGCACTTTCTTTATCCAGCTGCATGTGTGTGTGCGCTCTCTACTACACTTGCCGATTGGGAATTCTCCGCGACGCAGCATGATCGGATACGCCGGCCGCGGCCGGAAGCACAAGTTGGGAGCTCCGGAGCTGGAACCTGCTCCAAGTGGCTCGTGTTCTTTACGCCCAAGTCCACGGCCGCGAGGCCTAGAGCACATGGGGGAGGAGGAAGCTGGGATTGGAACGACGACCACCAGCTTTGTTAGCTCGAGCAAAACCTCGCAGTCGCGGGCTTGACAAACGACCACTTTTCGGGCTCGGGGGCTGCGTGCATGCCATGTTCATCGCTGGGGGGATCCAAATCCAAATTCCAAAGGAAAGGATTTAGGATTGGCCTGCCTGGGCCAACTGAGATGGCCATGCGGCACGATCGGGGACCCGGCCCTTTCCAGGGGGTGACAGGTCAGGAGTCAGGACACCGTATCATCAACTTGGCCATTGTTAATGGAGGATCAGGGCACGATAGGATTCGAATCGTGTCCGGCTGTCACTACGTACGCCGGGATCAGAGGGAGGGTGCTGCGATAGGATAGGATTTGGAACCATACTGTTTGGAACACATAAAGACTCTATTAGCATTAGCCATCAGTGATGCATGGATATGGTTCTCCGATCCTTCTGCAACCTTCTACTCGTACAACGAGTGTATGGCATCTTGCTACTTGCTTGTCCTGATATATAGTACTCTTTATGCGTCCGGCCAACTCAGGTTCTCTGGCCGCCATATGTGCTCTCGCAAAGCAAGAGTCTTATGAGCCTACTTTTTTAGGGAAGGGACGGTATTTTTCTCACAATAAATCAGCGAATAGTATTTTTTAGCCCGTCTATTCAGCGAAGCGAACTTGGTGAAAAGTTCGGCTGAAAAGTACTGTTCGTTGATTTGTTGTGAAAGGAAAACACAGTTCCTTCGCTGAAAAAGTACGACTGCCAAGCGAACATGGCATTGTCGTGATGACGATGTTGGGTACGTTACAAAAGTGCAATGTCACATTCGCCACTCCGTTGCTAAATATCCAGGGCGCAAGATTCAAGTTGCCATTTGCCGTTTGATTTTGGACCTCATCTAATAAGCTCATGAGTTAGGTCTTAAATTCATCCTGAATGAGAAGAGACCTGTTGACAACCAAAAGTGGGTAAAGCATATAATGGATTCTGTCATCATGTTTCCATCATCAATACATGCAGGAAGCAAATTTGGCTCATCCCATTTGGAGCCCGGAGGAAGAAACAACGATTCAGGGTGTTGACCCGACCAGAGCTGGCCTGGCCGGTTTTCAAACCAGCCAGGCCGATTTGGGGAACTTTCTCAAATGCAAGATTTGTCTGGACCATTGCGTTCCTCTTGTCGAGCTGATCAAAAAACATATATGGTTCGCTCTGTTTGGAGTCTAGATAAATTAATCGTGAATTTCGGAAGGTCTTCTACCTTGCATTCTGGAATTGGCTAGGCCAGCTTGAGTGCAGCAGAACCACCTAGCCGGTTTGTCTGGCCATGTGGATGTCCGACTCAAACTCCTTTAGATTGGGATGTGGACGATTTTTTTCATAAGAAACTTGTAGATTACAGTTTGGGTTCGTTTTTTTTATAAGACCATCCCATCTATATATTGAAAGGATCATGACCGATTGAAGGATCCAACACTCAATCGTCAAAAACACATTTACAAACCCTCTTTTTCCTCTTTTCTCTCTACCTTGCTGTTCGTCACGTCTCCCGACAAGATTTGACGGCATTCTAGGCGGCTTTGCTGTTACTAGGACACCCTCCACGTGCTCCTCCCCTATGGGTCTTCCTGGGAGGTGTTCGGGAGTTTTCTACGTGAAGAATGGTCTCAAAAACGGCCTAATCGGTCTCTAGATCGGTTTCATCAGTTCGCTGCTTTCTCGCTGCGTTGTATGTCGATTTGCAACCTCTAGGCATGCTAGCCCCTGCTAGTGTGTGACTCGGATCCCATTCGGCCTTAACCAGACCCATATCTAAGTTTAGCTAGTAGCTGCATGCCTTCTTTTTATAGTAAAGTAGTTCAAACCATTTCTAAGTCAAATACACCAATATCTACTCCCTCCGTTCTAAATTATAAGACGTTTTTTTCTGAATGCATTGATTATATTATGTATCTAAACATAAGTGTATATCTAAATATGTAGCAAAATCTATGTAACTACAATAATGAAGTGTCTTATAATTTGGAATGGAGTACGATATTTTTTTTTATGAAATTATCTTGATGGTACATTTATTTGAACTAATAGGTGCTAATATATTTTTTCTAGAAATATGGTCAGAGTTAGAGAGTTTTGATCTAAGACAAAGTGACATATTGGAACAGAATGAGTACATAGTATTTGGCTACTTGCTGGAGTACTTCTCGATGAGTCAGTGGTTCATCTGATTTTGATTTTGAGGGAACTGAATCATTTATATTCCATTCAAGCATGGTAGCCAGAATGGCACCAGAAGTTAGATGTTGCTCAAAACAAAAAAAAAAAAAAAAAAAACAGGAGTTAGATAGAACGCCTCAAGAAGCCCAACGGGCTTATATTGCTCACGGGTTGGCCCAGATACGCGCATTTGGCTACATCGAAAATATCTGAACCTAAGGCCGAGGCAGCTACCGTACCGCACGACACCATGGCACCCTTTGCAAGATGATTTGCACACAAAACTTCACAATCCTCTGTTCACCCACTTGGGCTCGCTATTCTATGTGCATCCCCTTTTTCAAACATTGCATTTATTTGAAGGAAGGAAAACTATTATATTAATCTTGGTTCGGTGCATTCCAATTATATACTCCCTCAGTATAGAATGCGTGTTAGTCATTTTTTTATTTTTTACTACATTTGTAAAAAAATATTAGTAATAATAAGTTTATTATGAAAATACGATTTATTTAATGATACTAATTATGCACCATAAATATAAATATTTTCTTATATATATTTAGTAAAAGTTGAAATTGTTTGACTTCTACGAATGTCACTTTTTTTTTGGGACGGAGGGAGTATGAAAAAACTAAATAAAAAATAAAATATTTTTTCTATGTCCTTCCATCATCTTCTTCCATAATGGCTTTGATTGATACAGTTGATACGTAGATAAACACAACAGTCTGTTGATGAATCCGCAGACCCCCCTTCGCCCCCCAACCAAAAAAACCTTGAAATGTTGTAAGATCCAACGTTACCGAACTAGACTAAAATAAGTCTAAGTTGATAAAAGAATATCAACAATTAAATCATCAGTACAACACAATCTGTAGATTCAACACCTATAACCCTTGATTTGTTAAGTTGGATGCCTGGTTTACTCCCTATGACCATTGTTGATGAAGCCGACCGTCCAAAGTCAAAGTCCCAATGGGAAGTGCCCATGAACACCCTCTTTCCCCTTGCACGAAGTGAACATGAACCGACCTCCTATCCTATTGATGAAATTGTGTAGCACCTGGTTTGAAGAACAAAATCAGATACACACCATATGTGAGCCCAGAAAGTCAAATCTCACATATAGCACCAAATAAGGGTAATATCAATAGACAATGCTCAATATATAACGTACTTAGTATAAAGAATATAACCTTAGATAGCAAACAGTGGAAAGACAACTCCGATCTTCGGGTGAAGGATAACTGACTGGTTAATCATAAGCCTAATTCCTCCAAACTCAGGAAATCTGGTACCCATCCAGGATTTTTATCCGAATAATTGAAAAATAAAGCAAGCGTAAGTACATGTCGTACTCAACAAATATATTATGAGGTTCATGAGGCTCAAAAGGCTGACACTGGTTAACTACGATTAGCTCTTAATTGTCACAATTTTAGCATAGGAGTAGCAACAAGTTTATCACAAGCCCATATAAATACATGATCAGGTAAATATGAATAATGAATAGCATAAACAATTAACCATTAATGAGCATTTTTATCATCAGTATCATCAGTGTTCATCATTTATTCCTTAAGGGTCCAATATCGCTCGTGACCGTGAGCACGGCTGATATACCGGTTTTACATTCTGCAGAGGTTGTACACTTTCACTGTGAGTCATGATTTACCCTTTCGTCCGAGGTGATCAGCCTCTTGATCCACTACCAAAGAAGGTCGACAGGGTTCACTATGAAGCCTTTCAAAGGTTCGTCTAACAAGTTAGGGCCATTAGATTCACTCGGCAAACAGATGTAGGAACCCCCTTCTCGATGGCACAATGACATGTGACCTATACATAAGGGGACAGAGGCTATCCTATACCCGATTCGTCATACAATTCTTACACCAATAAAGATAACCACCATCAAGCTAGAAAAGGTCCTCATACTGAGATAAAGCTAGAGCCATGTAGCCCTCACAGTTATACTGTAAGTTCCGGATGTTCGCTTAAACATAAGTCCTTAGGGAGATGAATCTAGGGCACCAAAACACGACCCAATGCTCTAGCCCCCTTATTCCATGTTGCTAAAAAGCATCTTTTAATGTAATTGCATATTTCATTAGTCAAGTTATAAGATGATGGTCTTTAATTAAGCACTAGCATCATACTACCTAGTGCAATACCCCATAGGTGACAAGGTACGAGGTAACAAAGTACTAGGAAATCCTTAGTGATAGTCAAGGTAGACACATGCAGTATGAATTAAAATGATTAAAGGTGTATAGGACAATAAGGAAGATTCCATGCTATACTTGCCTTAAACTCAGATCCTTCTTCTATTGAATTGTAACCTCCAAAAGACTTCTTCTGGATTACCAACTTTTCTATTTCACCAACGTACTTCTCACCGACTGGACATAATCATGAAGCACCACATAAGCATCCATGCAATTATACACGAAGCAAACAAAAGAACTAAATTAGAACAATACACCAAACATATGAAACAATAAGTAAAAATGTTTTAAGGATGTTCTACTCGTCGTTACGAACACACAGACACGAAAAACACGCTAATCGGAACTATAGTTGTAAAGAAACGACTAGGGCTTTATATTATAAAGAAAAGAGAAGACTATAAGCTTAATTTATGTTAATTAGGAAAAACTACGTGAGTAGCATTAATTTAGATTAAACAAATCATATTTATACTTAAAAACTGAGTTGAAGCTAATCATATTTTCTTTATAAATATTTTGATATCATTTATTCCAATTCAACTTTAACTTGTAAATACAAACTTATATGTGAGAACATCTAATCAAATTTGATATGTGTGTTTAGACTAAACATATTATAATTTAGAAACATATTTATGTTAGCAACTAGTCATGTTAAAACTTATTTGCAAAAGAGCATTGTATATAATTATGTTGCTTTATTTATAAAAACTAGTTGCGCGCATATTAATCAAATTAATATTTAAGCACATATATAAAAGTCATTTGATATGAAAAACGATGACACTAGCATGTAGATTACATCGATACGAATCTAATGCAATTGAAACGACTCGAAACGGACTTAAAACGAATATACGACAATGATATTACGAACTGGTAGTCATTTCGTAATTACCTCGTCTTCATCCTTTGGCCTCCCGTACAGCCACCACACGGCCATGGCAACAGTAGCTACGCAGGGGTGGGCTCGACTTGTTGCACGAAGGAGAGGATGGTCGGGCTGGGCAGAGCGTTAGAAAAATGAGAGATTTATTATTTTGGAATTGATGAATTTCGTGGATAAAATAATTCCAGAAAAGTCTAGAATTATTATTTAAGCCGCGAAAAATACTCCGAAAGCTCTAAACATTAGGGAAAATTCTCAGAGATATTATGGAATATGAGGAACCCAAATAAAATCTGGAGCTCCTGATAAGATAATTTGGAGCATCTAAAAATTAAATTATGCTCACAGATAAGTAGGAACAAGTTCTAGAAAAGCCAAAAAAAATCCCGAGAAGTCTGTAGAGATTGATTGACAGATGAAGAACTAAAAGGAGTGATTTGCGTTACAAAGAAAAGATTTTAGGAAGCTCCCAATGAAAACTTGAGCCGAGACACAAAGAATTCGATTGTAGAAAAAGATAAAGGCGTGCCGGAGAAGAAAAATCGACCTACCAACGCATTTTAAAGACTTTGTTCACTCTCAACACATAAAGAAGCAACAAGCAAACATCATATCATCCAAACGCCCATCAAAATTAGAAAACTTTGAAAATTCATATTTTTCCTATAACTAAATTTGCGCTAGCTCAAATTAAACTTGGTAAATTTTTATTTAAATATTAAAATAATTCTTTTTATTTAGTTTTTCTATGCACAACCTAAAATCAGAAATTTTGGGGTGTGACAAATTGACTCCCGCAATGACGATCTTGTCACAACCATTGTTGAAGTTGTTGTAGGTGATGATTTCACTGGTAGAAATATTTGAACTAAACAGCAAATCCAAATAAAAATCGGTTTAACCTTAGATGAGAGATCGGTCTCTGTTTTTGTTGTCACTCGCGGTCTCACAGAAGAGGATGAAGGAGAAGCCCCCTAAATGACAGCTGCGAGATGTCCTAGATGCCTACTCTTTGTTATTTTTTAAGTGTCACAATTGTATACGTGCTGGTCAAACTTTTTTTAAGTTTAACTAAGTTTATAGAAAAAAAACATTAACAATATTTATATCTCCAAATAAATTTATTATAAAAAAGATTCGATGATCTATACTAATTATGTACCATAAATATTAATATTTTCACGTATATATCTGGTTAAAATTGAATACGATTGACTTGTTGAGAATTGATAACTACAGTAAAAAATGATGTCTGGCGGGATACATCTCGTTGTCTGGAACCTAAACCTGGCCATTTCTGCTACGGCGAGATTATTTATATTTTTGGGCGGCAGTAACACGACGTCCAAACCAGTGAAGCACTGAATGAAACCGCAACTTGTGTTTCAACCTTGATTTGAAGCACGCACGCATTTGGATAGGGATGGCTTGGCGTGCGAGGAAACGAAGTGAAGTCAATGATGCTGCCAATAAACATCAATGAAGAAAGATTTGATCTGCTAGCAAAGACCTTTGGCTGCTCTAAGGGGTCATTCCCATTCCCTTATCTTGGCCTTCCAATGGGGTTGACCAAACCAAGAATTCAAGAATACCTACCCTTAATAAGTAAGTGTGAAAAAAGGCTAGGAAGTGTATCAAGCTTTTCTCCCAGGCTGGAAGATTGGAACTGACAAATGCAGTATTCATATCTGTGGGGTATGGCCTCCGGTATCCACAAGACAAGACATGGGCCGCACCATCAGATGTGGCCCAACCCACAAGAACAAGACGTGCACGGCGCTGCTCGGCGTGTACCGTAAGATATTGTATAGTACCAAATAGGCTACTTTCCTGGTAACCCTACCCCTCCAGAGTATAAGAAGAGGCAGGGGTCCCCTAGTGGACACGATCCATACATCTCAATGCAATGCATCAGAACACAGGATGTTGGTATTACGTCATACAGACGGTCGAAACTGTCTAAATCTTGTGTCTTGATGCTTATATTATCATCTCGCTCCTGATCTCGCTCACCTCTACGATAAATCTACCATCGTGGGATACCTCTCGGTGGACTGTCGAGCATCTTTTATCGACAGTTGACGCGCCAGGTAGGGGTGTGCGCTTGATCCATGGCGAGCTAGATGGGCCTCAAATCAACAGCGCGTTCTCGTCATCAATCTTGTGGAAATCCATGCCGGTCCACTACGACGATTCATCGCTGGCTACATCAGCCCCCGCGATAGCAGATCTGATCTCGGAACCACCTCCGAGGTCACCTTCATCAACAACTCGCCGCCCACTTCCTCGCTACCAGAGGAGGCAGATCAACAACGACGATCTGATCGTATCCATCGATCGGGTCGGTCTAAAGCTCACCGATTGTCTCTCCATCGCCGAATCGGCTCTGGACACTCTGGTTCAGCGCCGACCACCCTCAGATCCAGATCTATCGGAGGCTGCTCAGAAAACTCCAGGGGATACGGCCCTACCATTCGAGTTCACCAACGCCCGCCGCTTACCAACTTGCCTAAGGGGCAGATTCGCCGACCAGGTTGAAGACGTCCATCCTCTCGCCGACTAGATAGCGCCATACGCCGCCGACCAGTCGTTCTGTTTAAAGCTAAGTCATGCTTTAACATTTTTCTAAATATTCTCCAATCTTTGTTAATCGCCATGATGTTTCTCCGAGCTGTTTTCTCCATGTTTGCTCTCCAAACGATTTTCCGAACCCCCGAATAGTCCTGTTGATGCTCGGACGCCTCCAGAGACGGCCCTATCTTCGGCTCCTCCCTACACGTGCACGAGCGTCTGCCCTCTGCGTTATGGGTGGTCGGCAGCGGCTCCTTAGCGACGCTTGTTCCTCCTACACATGCACGGGCTCCGCGCTCCGCGTTATGGTTAATAGGCTAGCTAGGGTTGGAGACTCAGCTATACACGAACTGTTCGAGTGGTTTATATTAAATACATCTTCACACCAACTAATCGCCGAGCTACTTACGCTATTTCACATTGCTGATTTTTCTTCGGAGTTCATATATTTGTACATCATGTACTACCTGTCGGGTTCATAAACCTAGGGTCCCTCGGGGACCGGCTTCCATGCCAAGGCTCGACCCAAGAGTCTAAAGCAACAGGCCAGAAGGGCGGCCCAGTCATCGACCGAAAGGTCTGGCCAAAGATGAACAGCGTCCACTCATCGGCTACTTCGGCCCACCTCTCCGACCGGAGCGTTCGCTTCGACTCCAGCCGCCTCCGGACGGCCTCTCCGATCGGAAGGCCTAGCCCAAAACACCACTTCCGACTCCGACCCCGTGTCTCCGACCTGGGTTCGTAGGAACCCTGCTCACCGCTCTTCTCCGACCGACACACTCAGAGTCGACTAGAGCCATCCGACCGGGGACGCCCGCTCGGTGGGAACCAGAAGACGTGCGGAGAAAAGCAAGGCAAGGCTCACAAGTCAAAACCACTGTACCAGGGACCATACCCTACACGGAACAGTACTCTGCAGCCACCCTGACACAAACAGTATTGTAGGCGCCGACATCTTCCGCTACAGTATTGTAGGGGCCGCTAAAACCTATACGGTAAGGCCCCCCACGTGCCTCTGGGCATCGATAGCGGTATGGGCGCCAGGATTTACCATACCAGGTGAACATAGCGAGACTCCTCACATGCCTCTAGGCATCAAACAATATTTGCAGGTACCGATGTCTACCATCCCTAGAAAAGGCAGCACGACCTCCCGTATGCATCTGATATTATACAGTGACATCAACGGTGTTGTAGGCGCCTACCATTATCTTGTACCCGCCGGCGTGGGCAACAAGGCTCGGTAGGCGTGGGCAACAAGGCTCGATAGCATACGTACCCTCACCCTCTCACTTATAAAGCCATCCCCTTTATTTATAATTGGGGATGCGCCCCCTCCAACAAGGAGAGAGCCCTTCTTGAAGATAACAAGCACCGATCAAGTTTACTAGCCATTGACCACAGAACCACCGGGTTTGGACTCCAAGCACATGCTTGAACACTTAGCTCAAAGCGTAGCTCCTGTCGCTCTTGGCCCTTCCGACGGAGATGACTGGGCCTCCTGTATACCCCTTCTTCCTCCTTCTCGTTTGTAACCCCACTGCAAACTTTGAGCACCTGGGCTTAGGAATAAAGTGACTGACCGACCCAAACTGGACTTAGGGTATGTTGCCTGAACCAGTATAAATCCTGTGTCATTGAGTGCTAGGCCACCTCCGATCACAACGTACAACAAAACTACAAATATTCACTAGTTGGTTACTTTCTGCACCGACACTACCCGTTCTACATATTTGTATTGCAGGATCATCGTCCAGGTGATTGGATCACCTGGTGCTCGGACTTCACCACCGATCAACTGGTCGGACTGCTAGGATCATCGACTTCATCGTTGACCAATTGATCGGACTGTTCGCCGGTCGCTTCTGCTCAATGCTCACTTCGCCGCCGATCAGTTGACCAGACTATTCATCGCTCGTGCTTCATCGCCAGATACGTCGGTTACTCCTCGATGCTCGGATTCTTCATGCTCAAGGACTAAGTGGGCACACTTCACCGCACAGACGTCGCCAGCTAGCCGAACATCGCCAGCTACAACGGGGACTCCTCGGTGCTCCGATGTCGCTAGCTACGCCAGTGCTCGAATATCGCCAGCTACGTCGAGGACTCCTCGATGCTTGGACATCGCTAGCTATGTCGGGGACTCTCAGTGCTTGGACCTCGCTAGCTTCGCCGGAAACTCCTCGCTGCTCAGACGTCGCCAGCTGCGTCGGGGATTCCTCAGTGCTCAGACATTGCCACCTATGCCGGGGACTCCTCGGTGCTCGGACATCGCCGCCTACGCCGGAGACTCCTTGGTGCTTGAACATCACCAGCGGCGCCAAGAACTCCTCGGTGCTCGGACATCGCCAGCTACGCCGGGAACTCTGTCGGTGTTCGGACATCGCCAACTACGCCGGGGACTCCTCGGTGCTCGGACATCGCCGCCTACGCCGGGGACTCCACAGTGCACGGACATCGCCGGCTACGCGGGGGACTCCTCACTGCTCGGACATCGCTAGCTATGCCGGGGACTCCTTGGTGCTCGAACGTCGCCAGCTATGTCGGGGACTCCTCGGTGCTCGGACATCGCCACCTACGTCGGAGACTCCTCGGTGCTCAGACATCGCTAGCTATGCCGGGAACTCCCTTGGTGGTCGGACATCGCCGACTACGCAGGTGACTCCTCGGTGCTCGAATATCGCCAGCTACGCCGGGGACCCTCGGTGCTCGGATCTTGCTATGTCTCATCGGGTGTGTGCTATCAAGCTGCTCCATGCTGTTCGGATCAGGGTGCTGATCTTAGGCAGCACGTCTGGGGTCTTGATACACGCATGTCAGACGACGTCGTCAAGCTTTCAGACTTCTTTTTCTTTGAACCTATTACAAGATTCATTCTTCATCTTTCAGCAGGCTCGGGGACTAAGTGGGCACACTTCACCTTGCGGTGAATGTGCACTTTTCTCATCTCGTAGCTATGCCCGTGGACTGGCTGTCTGCTCGGCCGGTCTTCTGCCTCTCTTTCTGACCCTGGCACCACGTGACTATGTCACCTACTGTCAGGCTCGAGGACTAGCATGGGGGTATGGCCTCCGGTATCCACAAGACAAGACATGGGTCGCACCATCAAAGGTGGCCCAGCCCACAAGATCAAGGCATGTACGGCGCTGCTCGGCGTGCACGCGAAGATATTATATAGTATCAAATAGGCTACTTTCCTTGTAACCCTACCCCTCTAAAGTATATAAGGAGAGGCAGGGGTCCCCTAGTGGACACGATCCATACATCTCAATGCAATACATCAAAACACAAGATATATGTATTACATCATACTGACGGTCGAACCTGTCTAAATCTTGTGTCTTGGTGCTTGTATTACCATCTCGCTCCTGATCTTGCTCACCTCTACTACAAATCTACCATCGTGGAATATCTCTCGGTGGACTGTCGAGCATCTTTTGTCGACAACATCCCTCCCAACCTTCTTCATGTGTACACTTGCTTTACCCAAAACTGTGATTAAAAGAATTGATATCTTTAAAAAGCACCGCCTCTGGAGCAGTAATGATATTAATGCCAGTAAACCACCAAAAACAGCATGGAAGATGGTTTGTAAAACCAAGGAAGAAGGAGGTCTAGAAGTCATTGACATTGAGAAACAAAATGAAGCCCTGCTGTTAAAGAACCTAAACAAGTTTTTCAACAAGAAGGATATTCCTTGGGTACAATTGATTTGGGAGAAACATTATAGGAATGGGAAACTACCAGGTCACACAAAGAAATGATCTTTTTGGTGGAGGGATATCTTGAAATATCTCCCACATTTCAAAGAAATGACAAGGGTTCAATTACAATGTGGCAGCAGTATTCTTTTCTGGCAGGATAACTGGAATGGGCAAGAGCTAAATCATGTTCGCTTGAACTTATCAGCCGGCTTATCAGCTAGAATCTATAGTATTTTTCTCTATACAAAAACAACTTCAGCCGGCTTATCAGCTGGCTTTAATACCAGCCCAACAAACCCATTGGCTCCAGAACTATATTCCTTTGCAAAAAACAAGCTCATTACAGTACAGAAGGTCAGGGAGCAGGGAGATTTCATCCAACTACTTCATCTGCCAATCTCAGAAGAAGCTTTTGAGCAAATGCAGCAACTGCTACAAATCTTGGAAAGTCTGACAATAACAGAAGACAAGGATATTTGGAGGTATGTATGGGGAGAAAATTTCAGCTCTTCAAGAGCATACAGGGCTCTAATGGGGCATCACCAAGTTCATTATGCATTTCGATGGCTGTGGGAATGTCTTTGCCAACCTAAGCATAGGGTTTTCTTTTGGCTTTTAATCAAGGACAGATTGAGTACAAGGAATATTCTAAAAAGAAAGAACATGCACCTAGAGTCCTACAATTGTGTTCTGTGCCTTCAAAACACCGAAGAAACCTGTCAACATCTCTTCCTTCGGTGCCCATTCGCAAAGGAATGAGAACTTTCCAGAGATCACTGATTATTTAAAAGACAGACTGCATTCTCAGTTTTTTCCGGCAGCTGTCATCCTAATCTGTTGGGCCATTTGGACGGCAAGAAACGACCTAATCTTCAGAGGGATCCAGCCGTCAGTAAACAATGGTAGAAGGCTTGTTCACAAAGAAATCTTCTTGCTTTTGCATAGAGTGAAGTCAAGTCTGAACTTTCAGTTGGGACAATGGATTCAAAGCCTGCTGTAATAGTTAGAGCTAAGCTCATTTTCTTTGCTTCTTTCTTTGTTCCCTAATTTCTTAGCTTAGGTTCAGGCTTAACCTCCTTGTAAGTCCTGTTTGAGAACTCTTCTCTCTTTTTTTTCAAATAAATCCCTGCAGGGCTTTGGCCCCTCCAGTTTCATAAAAAAAGGTGCTTCGGCAGCGCCATGTCGTCGTCGTCGGCGGCGGCGGCGGCTACGGACCCGGAGACGGAGAGCTCCAGCACTGTGTGTGTAGCCATGTGAAACACAACATGATCAGGCTGCTACGCTCGTGTATTATTGGAAGCTTTGCGTGGAGATGCACGCGAAGGTGGGTCCCGGCCGGGCCCGAGGCTGCTGGTGGGCTGGTGGCCATGCGCGCGGGGGCAGCTGACGAGAGAACGGCAAAGCCGGCTGCTGGGCGCTGGTACACGTAGTACACACTGTACAGTCGCGCGTCTCGTCTACCGTCCTGTGCGACCACCCATGTCAACGTCAGTCTCTGCGGGAGTGCGGGCCGGGATCTCGATCGTGAGCGAGATTTCCTCCGGCCGGCGCGGCTTGCTGGCTGCGCAGAGTAGCGTGGGAAGGATTTGATCGGCATACGTACACCAGACAGGGACAGCAGCGCGGTACGGGCGGAGCCGCGGAGGCGGGACGGCTGCTCGGGCGGTTGCGTGCGCCACGGCGTGCCTGCCTGCGTGTCTCCTGCAGTCACGGCTGGCCAGGAGAGCAAGTCCGTCCGTCCGTCCTTCCTTCCGGTGATCGCTGTTGGGTCAGTTCAGGATTTACTGCCGGCCGGGACAGCACGTTCCGTCCAAACACATCGCTCGGAGCCTACGCTTCGTGCCTACCCTTTTCCCGTGGTTATTACAAGCCACATCGATCTTGTGTCGTCGTCAGCCGTCACCGTACGTTACGTGAGCCCTCTTTGGTCTTGGATCGTGGCGGCCGGGCGGTGTGCGCCTCCGTCTTTGTTCGAAAATACGGAACAGGGTGGGACACGTAAGGCAAGGGAACACTGTTCCCCCTCCTTCTTCGTTTGAATTTATTATGCCAGCTTATCATACAGTTCTTACGGTAAAACAGTATCAGCCGGCTTATCAGTCATGTATACGTGTAATCGAGTCAATACAGCATGGGTTCGTTACGTACCTACACTACAGAAGATGCATCAGTGCATCACGCATCGATGGAAGCAGGTCATTGGTCTCTCTATGTCAATATATATAATGATATTATAAGAAAACCACGATAGTTTCGAAAGGTACGTACGTGTGCACGCCAAAGACGTACATGCCACATATGGAACATGACTTTAGGTAGGGAAGGCGGTGTGATTTGACCTAGGAAAAGAAAAGGATAATCTCTCCGCAAAGAAATTTGGCTGGAGAACGCTCCAATCATATCAGTGTCGCTGGTCACCGGAGAACGCTCTTCGTGTCCGCGCGAACCAGTCAAACTGATGATAGCAGACTCTTATTGTTGTTGGTCTGGATGTCGTCCTTGATGGCCTACCCATCGATTGGTACATGTCACCACCGAACCACAAACATCAACAGATTTTAGCGTCCATGCCTCGCTCCGGTCATGTCGCGTCTTCTCTCCCCTCCCATCCACACCGACGTACTCTCCGTCCAAAAATATCTGTTTTTTTCTTGAGAAACAACTTTAATAAAATATATATTAAAAAATATTAATATTTATGTTATATAATTAGTATCATTAGAAAGATCTTTAAACCTATTTTTTAATAAATTTATTTATAGATATAAATGTTGTACGTATTTTCTATAAATCGAGTCAAACTTACGGCAGGGAAAAAAAAACGACAAATAATTTGGGATAGATGGAGTAAGGGTCACCAAACATATTCATCAACATCATCATGTCACAGGCAAGCAAACGGGTCCGTCATCATCTAAACGCCAAACAAAATTTTCATACCAATTAATTCAGTCCTGCACATTACATTACTTGGGAAGATATAGTGTATATAGTTTATGAACAAAAATGATGTGAGTGTAGTGTAATAACTCGGAACATTTTGTCAAACTCGTCCCCTGCCTACGACTTAAGCAAGAATTGAAGTTAGGTGCACACGCGCGTCATCCTAGCTGGCTAGCCATTTCTCTCTCTTTAAAAGCTCAAAAGCATACGACTGCAACATGCTACATACAGATACAGTTAATCCTTAATCAAGGCATGTTACAATCAACTATAATAATGTAACCAGTTAACGACCCATATGATATCGATAACCTGCCCTCCTACGTATATATGCACCTGCCCTCCTAGTGTGGTAGACGATGCTGCAGCTTCATTTCACGGCTGCTTCTGCCGCTGGCTCTCGATGCCGACGGAGTTGTGCTGCCGGGACGGGCCGGACGGCGGCGCCGGCCATCTCGGCAAGAACCCGAAGAAGTTGTTGGATGCACCGCCCTCCAGCGGCTGGCCCTTGAACGGCTGCATGCCGCCTCTCGAAGCCTGGCAGCTTGTTGGCAACAACATGAGGAGAAGGACGAGTAAGAACCAGCAGAGAAGCTGCGGCAACACGACCCTCTTGCTTCTCAGCTGCCAACAGCACCCCATGAGTCTAGCTAGCTAGTAGAGCGAGGACCGGGACGAAGAGCTACTAGGCCGGGGGAGGGAGAGAAATGTAGCCTGCCGATGGCAAGTGTGAATGAAGGGGCTGAGAAATGATGGGTTTGGTTTGGTGAGTGCAAAACTGCAAATGCAGAGAGAGAGAGGAGGGTGGAGGCGGCGGTGGAAAACTATATATATAGAGCAACGAAAACCAAATGCGCAGAGAGAATGTGTCTTTATTCTAAATTTGAATGTGTATATTACTATTATACTGTAGTACAGTAGTAGGAGCCTTGACTTGTTCACAGTACAGAATGCAGGGACGAAGAAGGAAAACGCAGTACTCCAGTCCACATGCAGGGGGTCACTTTCTGAACCTGTTTTGCCATACTAAATTCCTACGTACTCATACTCATATATACCGGTGGTACTCCGATCCATCGTTTCTAACCGCGTGGTCGGCTGGCATTAATGGGGGACAGTAGCAGCTGGAAAATAGTGGGACAAAAACACTGTTCCGGCTGAAAAAAAAAGAGAAGCCACCCAGTCAGCCAGAAACGCCCGGCCGAACACGCGCTAAAGCGATAATGCCTCCTGTACGGCGTCCGTCCAACTGGCAACCGGCATGCTCTCATACTCCCCCAACTCTACAACCAATAATTTTCCCACTCCGCCCATCAAGGTGTTCAGCGTGCCGTCCGCTCTTTCGGCGTCCACTCGTGCCCGTGCCAGACGGCGTGAAATCCAGGCCGCCACAAATCCCTTCCCGTCCAAGCTTCCTACTCTAGCCCCCACCCGCCCTCTACATCATCGTCGTTGCCGCGCCCTAATCTATCCTCGTCATCATCATCTCCATTCATCAACCTGTCGCGGCCAGCCTCCACCATGCCAGTGGGCGTCTCCATCCTGTCTGCCGTGGCCGCCTCCGCCACGCCGCCCACCCAGACTCTTCCAGCTCACCGCAAACGCCTCCATCCGCCTGCCACGACCGCCTCCACCGAGCCAGTTCATCGCACCGCCAGCCTGGATTAGCCCAAGCAGCAAGGAGATGTTGTGCTGAAAGCGTATGTTTCAAATATTTCAGAGGTATGTTGCAAGTGTTACATATGAAAGCTGCAAAAGTTGACCCCGAATGTTGCATATGTTGCAATGACTATACACACATGTTGCAAGTGTCTGTTTAAAATGTTTCATCTATTTTAGACAGTATGCTGCCAGTGTTTTATCTAGATGTTGCATATATTGCAGTAGTTCTACACACATGTTGCAGGTGTCTATTTAAAATGTTTCATCTATTTTAGACGTATGCTGCCAATGTTTTATCTAGATGTTTGCATATGTTGCAGTGGTTCTACACATATGTTGCAAGTGTATGTTTCAGCTATTTTAGACGTATGTTGCAGCAAGTGTTTCATGTTACAAGTGTTTCATGAAGTGTATACTCTTGGTTGGGACGGCCGGAGTGACGCGGCGCGCATCCGCGGGCAAGGCGCGTGGATTCCCTCGTTTGTGTGCGAGACGGCGGGAGTAGGCACGAGTGGTCCCTGCATGCGCGCGGAAAATGACGCAAGCGCGGGCGGTCTCGGCGTTCTTGATACGCCTTACCCGGATGAGCCTCAGAATGTCACGCACAATTCTAATGCGTATCGTGCTTATGTGAAGCACACTGATGATGTTGTGGATGTGCAGTGCCTGATGCTTACTTGCATGAACTCTTAGATGCAGAAGCAATATGAGAGCACCAACCCACACGATATGATCGTGGGGCTACGTGGCATATTCGAAAACCAGGCAAGAGTTGACAAGTTTAACACCTCGAAGGCCCTATTTGGTAGCAAGCTTGCTGAAGGCGCTCCGGTTAGTCCTCATGTAATCAAGATGATTGGTTACAATGAGAGCTTGCAGAGACTGTGTTTTCCTCTAGATGATGATCTCACCACCGATGTGATACTGCAATCTTTGCCTGCTAGCTTTGAGCCATTTATTATGAACTATCACATGAATGGCTTGAAGAAGACGCTTACTGAGTTCCATGGGATGCTGAAGACGGCAGAGGTGAGCCTTAGGAAGGCTCCTAGTCATGTGATGATAGTCCAGAAGGGTAAGAAGCGAAAGCATCCAGCCAAGGCTAAGAAACCTGCCGAAAGTGAGAAATCTGGGTAGGCAACTAAGGCCAAAGAAAAGAATAAAAAGGCTGGCTCCTCCTCTGATGATGTTTGTTTCCATTGTGGTGTGAAAGGACATTGGTCGAGGAATTGCAAGAAGTACCTAGAAGAGAAGAAAAAGAATGGAGGTGCGACCTCCACTCAAGGTATTAATGTTATTGAAATTAATCTTGCAACACGTCCCAATGATGCATGGATATTTGATACTGGTGCAATGATTCACACTTACAAATTGTTGCAGGGACTAAAAACAATTAGACGCTTTACAAGAGACGACGTGGATTTACGTGTCGAGAATGGAGCAAAGGTTGCTGCGTTGGCCGTCGGCACTTATTCATTGTCGCTACCTTCTTGATTAGTGCTAGAACTTAATAATTGTTATTTTGTTCCTACATTGAATAAGAATATTATTTCTGCCTAATGTTTAGAGGATGATGGTTTTGAATTTGTAATAAAGAACAAGTGTTGTTCTATTTTTATGAATGGCATGTACTATGGGAGATGTACCATTGTGAATGGGCTTTATGTTCTTAATCTTGAGGAAACTGGAATCAATAATGTTAATGCTAAGAGAGTTCGCAAACATGATTCTAATCCTACTACTTGTGGCCTTGTCGCTTAGGCCATATAGGCAAAAAGCGCATAGAGAGGCTCCACAAGGATGGCCTTCTCGATTCTTTTGATTATGAATCAATTGAAACATGTGAGACATGCCTACTTGGAAAGATGGCTAAAGCTCCCTTTGTTGGACAAAGTGAGAGAGCAAGCAAGTTATTAGGCCTAGTACATACAGATGTATGTGGCCCAATGAACTCAACCGCGAGAGGTGGCTTTTAGTACTTTATTACCTTTACCGATACTTGAGTAGATACGACTATATCTATTTGATGAGGAACAAGGCAGAATCCTTTGAAAAGTTCAAAGAGTTCTAAAATGAAGTGCAGAATCATACTGGTAAGACAATTAAATTCCTATGATCAGATCGTGGTGGGGAATATTTGAGCCATGAGTTTAGTGACCATCTAAAGAATTATGGAATTTTCTGTAACTGACTCCACTCAGAACGCCACAATGGAATGGTGCGTCAGAGCAGAAAAACCGAACCTTGTTGGACATGGTGAGGTCAATGATGAGGTAAATGGATTTTCAAGAAAAAACAGACACTGATGGAAATGTTCACATCTACAAAGCAAGACTGGTAGCAAAAGGTTTTCATCAAATTCAAGGTGTTGATTATGATGAATCATTTTTGTCTGTCGCTATGCTTAAGTCTTTCTGGATCCTTCTAGTAATTGTCGCGTATTATGACTACGGGATTTGGCAAATGGACGTTAAAACAGCTTTACTTAATGGAAACGTAAGTGAGGATGTGTACATGACACAGCCTAAAGGTTTTGTCAACCAACAAAATACTAGAAAAGTTTGTAGACTCATGAAGTCTATATATGGGCTAAAGCAAACATCTCAGAGCTGGAATCTTCATTTTGATGAGGAAGTTAAATCGTTTGGCTTCTCAAAAAATGAAGAAGAACCATGTGTTTACAAGAAAGTTAGTGGGAGCGCACTCGTGTTTCTGGTCTTGTATGTGGATGACATACTACTGATCGGGAATAATATTCCACTACTGGAGGATGTTAAGACCTTGTTGAGAAAGAGTTTCTCTATGAAGGACCTTAGAGAAGCATCCTACATTTTTTGGTATAAAGGTCTATAGAGATAGGTCTAAGCGCTTAATTGGATCAAGTCAAAGCATGTACATTGACAAGGCGTTGAATAGGTTCAACATGAATGAGTCCAAAAAGGGAGTCATACCTTTCACATGGTGTAACCTTGAGCGATACTCAGTGTGCCTCGATGCCTCATGAGCAAGAAAGGATGAGTAGAGGGTCATATGCTTTGGCTATTGGCTCTATTATGTATGCCATGATATGCACGCACCCGATGTTTCATATGCTCTAAGTGTTACGAGCAGGTACCAATCAAGCCCAGGTGATGCTCATTAGGTAGCAGTTAAAATATCCTTAAGTACTTACCAAGAACTAAGGATCAGTTCCTAGTCTATGGAGGTTTGGAAGAGCTCGTTGTATATGGTTACACTAATGCTAGCTTCCAAACCGACAAGGACGATAGCCAATCACAGTTAGGATATGTCATCTGCCTCAACGGTGGGGCAGTGAGTTAGAAAAGTTCCAAGCAAGAGACGGTCATATGCAATAACGGAAGCTGAGTATATTGTTGCTTCAGAAGCTGCAAAGGATGCTATATGGATTAGAAAATATGTTTCTAAGTTGGGTGTGGTCCCTAGCTACTCCAGTCCGATAGACCTCTATTGTGATAATAATGGTGCTATTGCATAAGAAAAGGAGACTAGGTCGCACCAAAAATCCAAGCATATACTATGGCATCATCACCTAATCCAAGAGATAATTAATCGAGGAGATGTGAAGATATGCAAGGTGCACATTGACCTAAACATGGCAGATCCATTGACCAAGCCGCTACCACAAGCAAAGCATGAGACACACATAAGAGCGATGGGCATAAGATGCTGGCATGATAAACTCTAATGTGAGTGGGAGGCTTATAATGATGTATACCTTAATGGTTGTCATAGGATGATGACATCGTGTCTACATTTGTAATTTGCATGTTTTAGTGAAATGTTCCATGACATTTTTCATTATATGTGATGAAACTCCATGATTTAAATTGAAGGTGTACTAAATGAGATCCCAAACTTCTATCCGTCATGTGGGACTATGACATAGAGATAAGTTGGTACATGTGTTGGGTGGATGATCATGTTTCACGGGTCATAGTGATATTGGATATTGCACCAACAATATAGATATGGGTTGGGAACACAGTGTCAGATCCACCCACTATGAGACACCACGAATATGTGCTATTAGTTTGTCTCGCAAATGACACACAAACTAACATCCTTTGACCTAAGATCGACGTAGAGTCCCGGATTATGTAAGTCATACTTTGTGGCTTCCAAACACTATCTTGTAACTAGGTAGTCATAAAAGTAGCTTTTGGGTATGTTCTGAAGCAAGTTGCAAGGTGTGTCGATTCAAGATGGGATCTTCCCCTCTTGTATCAAGGAGAGACTCCTCTTGGCCCTCACGATGTTTAAGAACTGAAAGTGCATGGCCATGCCTTGACTAATGGTTAGTCAATAAAATAAGTTCTACACGGAACGAGAAATGGCTAAGAATCGAGGGTAGCACTTCACTCGCCTTGTACTTGGCTTGGTTTCTTGTGGCTGAAGGACATAGTAAATGGAGAGTGTTAAAAGGTTGTGCAAAATAATATCTTCTTGAATCTTTGGGAGTCGGTATGCCTTGCTAGAGGCCAATGCCATCTATTGATCAGAAAGTGTTTCCTGCTCATAGTCGTTGATTGCATGAACCTACGGGGTCACACACTTAAGGAGGGAGGATTAAAAGGATAAATGGATCAATTGGATTGATTTCATGACACAGCTGTATTTGGCCACACTGATTATCTTGTGCAAGTGGGAGATTGTTGGATATATGCCCAAGTCAGTATGGACCTAACTAGCCCATGTGGCCCAATTAACAATTCCTATATATGCTAATCACCGGCTGTTGATATTTATTAACGTGTTACTTGTTTTAAGTAGTCACCCTATGATGTTGACATTCCTTAGCATCTTTTACTAAGTTGTCATCCCTAGTAATGGTGCCAGAAATGCTTGTTGGTACTACATAGCATTATTACTAGAATAATACTAAGTCGTTCTTTATTAATTTATGTGACAAAAATAATATATATATGAATAAAAGAAATCTACAAGCGCACATATACCATTGTAGCATTTCACCCGGGAGTATTCTAGGTATCGTTATTTATATTTTTACTACAGGGAAGGTCCAACATGGACATGTATTGATAACTTATACTATTAATGGAGAAATAAACCATAACCAATGTTCTACTCATAACAGGGGTAAGTCACAGGATAAGATATATGATAAGTATTGATCAATGATAATGATAAATCGCTTAGAGTACTCCTTTCTATGATATTAGCATGGTCAGATAGAATATTAGAGGAATAATTCCTATGTCATTCTTAATTACAAGTCAAAGTATACATTGATTAGTGCAATTATACCTAGTAGTCATTGCTAAGATTATCTTCATATCTACACATAAGGGATATTACTAAGGAAGATTAAGAACAGAGCATGTTGTTCCTTCGTAACCGGACCCTATGTGCGCCTATATTCGGGGAATGTACTACAAAGGACTCAATGGGAGTGTCACATCTACGATCTATCACATGACCTAGAATATAGGGTGTATCCACAGGTAAACAACGTATAAACACCACACTTACACAAGGTCGACCACTCACCCATGGTACCTTAGAGTGAGCGCTATACGAACTTATGCATGAATATGATGATAATCTAACTATACTAAGCATATAATCAAAGTAGACGATGAATATTATAACGAAGAACATGAATAAGAGGAATACTAAGATCGTCATAACAATTATAACTAGCATATAAAAATAATGGAGGTACAAAAGCGAGGGGATACAAAGATTATACCAAACCATGCTCTTGACACGATCGAGAATCCAAACGAAGCCTGCTTGCCTCCCTCTAGACCTAGCCTAACTAGCTTTGCCCTAAAATATGGTGGAGCTCTAAGGACGATTAGGGTTTCTATCTTCTCAAATGACTTGATGACTAGAGTTATGATGCCGGGGGTGGCAGAGGCTGGTATATATAGTCCGAAGCATCCAACGTGAGCCCTTGGTTCAAATCGACTTAAAGGACGACGTATATGCAACCTAGGAGGTGGTGGAGAATCAACATTCTAAGGAGGGGCTGACATGTGGGCCCAGGGGGTCGGGCGGCCTATAGGTGGGGTCGGCCAACCCAACTTGGCAGCCTCTGCCCTTCTACCTCGGCGCGGAGTCCTCTCGAGTCTTTTAGAGTCTTCTGGTGTCCATTTCACTACGAATAAGCGCGATTAAATCTGATATGTAGGTCCACCTTGATGGTTTTTTGAATAAACCCTACAGAAAATATCGATTCACCAAAACTCATAGAATTTGTTAGTTTAAACCCCTAGACCTTCGTTGGTGATTATATTTATGCCCTTATGCATGTTATATTGATGGTTTATAATGGTTGTTAACTACCGTCAACAAACTCCCCTAAACTTAACCTTTGCTAGTCTCTTAGTAAAGCTAAACTTAGTAAATGGATTAGGAGTTGCTTCAATGCTTTCAGTCCTCAAAAGTACACATGCATGAAAACAAGAATTCTCCTCTAGATTAGAATAAACCGATCTGACTTTCAAACTTACCCATATTACCTTCAACCATGGGGCTTCTCAGCCTTCACTTGGGTCTTAAGCAATTAAAAGATAGAATGATCAAGTCAAGCACTATGTCTCAAGTTCTTTGCTCAACCATTATTCTAGAGTTTTTATAGATTTTCAAAATAAAACTCAGTGCTTCCATTGTATGACACTCTCAAGTCAAAAGTGATGCTATGCCTTTCTTTCTTCCTACAACTAAAGCGCATGTGGAGCTCATAGAAGTGGAGAAAGCATGAAAGAGTATACTTGCAATACATATATTGTAAAGTCAAACCTCGGATCAAAGAGAGTTGAGTCATACAATCAAATCAAGATGTGCATGTGTATGGATGTATATGGTGGACATATATGGTAGCTAACCTATTTCTACTATACTCCTTGAAAACATATCTGTTTCTTGAAACTTGAAAACAACTTTACAAGAAAACATGAGCTATCTTATTCATCTTTTCATTTTTTTCTGGCGGGCATCTAAGTACCCATTGTTTTAAATATCTCGAACACTTGTCTATTTTTTCTCATCTCTTTTTTCTTTTTCTCACTTTTTTATGAATAACTTTTGCATAGCCACATGCTTTTTTCTGCAACAAAACTTTTGAGAGATAGCAACAAGAACTTGGAGCATTTATTTGGTGGATATCCTATCAAGAATATTTTTGTGTTTACTCCCAATATATGAGTAAAACATTTTTTTGGGTGGATCTAGATGGAATGGCATGTTGTTGTGTCTACCCCTAATGTAGGAGTAGTGCATATTTGGGTGGTGTGTACGTGATCTTGATTTTAAGAACATGACAAACCTCTCATAAGGGTCAACAAAGCTTGACAAAACTTAATGCAATACAAGCAACATATATGAGTGGAAATTTTTCTAATCTAAATATCATATATGGCTCTAGTAGGAATTCAAGCTTTGCCATATATGATCTCATCATGTAATATTTTTATGTTTTTCAAAAGATAAATCTCCAGAACTTTAGTATCATTTGGAAGATAAACAACAGCTCAGACCTTCTCATATCATATCCGACAATTACCTAGATTCAGGAGTTTTAAGTTCAGAGTAAATTCTTCTATCAAAACAGTCATATCCAAAACTCAGGAGAATTTAAGGCTAAAAACTAGGTAATTGAAAGGAATTACGACAGTGCAGCTATTTATCATTTCCATTGCAAGAGATTATTCTCAGAGTTCATTTATTCAGCTCCTAAAAATAGAAAACTAGACACACACTTTTATTTTGTTTTTTATTTTTTGGATCACACCTTACTATTATATATAAGACAAATACAAATATATTTTTTTTATTTTTCTTTTAGTTTGTTATGCATCTTTTTATTTCTTTAGCAAATATGAAGCAAACTTAAAAATAGTAAAACCAAAAGGGAGAGAAATACTTAGCTAGATACATGGGGATGCTCCTCCCTCAATTTGAATGTTTTTGTGGTCTTTCTTAGAGTGAGTCTGCTAACAGAAGTCTTTCTCATCCATCCAGAAGTAGGGTTCCTTGTGCAATGGGTGTAGCAGCGGTTTGGATAATGTACTTCGGATGAATGGCTTTACTCTTGATCACCTTGCAAAATACTCCAATAAGAACACCAAAACTCATGGCACAGATTAGGATAAGGGGTTAGCGGTTAGCAATTCAGAGATTTATTGTCCTTAGGGGTTTAGTCAGATTTTCTAATTGGCAAAGTTCTAGCAGGATGTCTATTTATTTTTTTTGGATTTTTAGAAAATATGCATGCATGGTATATATTTATATTTTTTATGCCACCACAGTGTATATTCCCTTGGGCTTTTACACACTGAGAAAAAAAAATTCACATGGGGCTTAGGCTTTATGATGCAATGATGTAATGTAGAAAAATAAATATGCTAAAGTGAAAAGTAATTCATGCAATACTAGAAAGTAAATATAGATAACTACCGATGTTATATCACAGCCAAGGTTTGGATTTTTAAATCCTCCGGACAAGACTTGGTTGGAGAAAAGTTCTTTACTCTTCGGGTGCATCATCCGGTCTCAACGATGGAGACCTAGAAAGCTGCACATCTTATGACGGTGTCTCTGATGGTGGTGTTACCTTCTCTTTCCATACCTATTTGGTCTGTGGATTTGACTTAGACGGAGTAGGTTCATCTTTTTTAACTTCTTTAGGTTCCTCATCTTGTTTTTATTCATTTTTTGGAGGTTGATTCTTTCGGCGTTGGGATGTTCGACGACTCCTCCTAAAGTGGGTCTTCTTGGGCTGTTCATAAGTGGTATAACTATTAAAATAACATCATACCTTCTCTCTAGGGAATTGGAAGTGGATTTGTCCAGATCCAACATAGATGATTGCGTTGGTACTATTGAGGAACGTTCTTCCAAGGATGATGGTGTATCATCTTCTTCTTCACCCATGTCTAGAACCATGAAATCGGTAGGGGCAAACTGATCATGTATTCTTACCATAACATATTTTGCTATTCCTTCCGGAAATTGGATTGATTGATCCGTCATATGCAATTGCATATATGTAGGGAACAAAGGTTCATCACCGAATAAGTATTAATACGTTACCTTAGACATTATATTGACATCCAACCCAATGTCGCAGAAGGTCTTGGGGAATATTCTTTGTCCAATGGTACACTCGATCGTGGATACTCCTGGATCATCCTTCTTAGCAAGGAATGATGAAGTGAGGAGGTGGTCGTACTCTGATCGAAGTGTGTTGTTCATGTTAACTGATTCTTCTTGAGGCTGACTGGCCTTGTTCTTCCTCCTTTTCCTGTTCTTCTTCTTCTTGGTTACTGTTGTCTCTTCGGACAGGTACAACGTTTGCGGATGTCCAAGAGATTGTAGGATACGATTCTTGAAAGAAAACTTTTCCTTCATCTTTGATTGTGAAACAGATCTTGGCACTATCCGCGTAGATGATGGCTTTTGCGGTGCTCAGGAAAGGTCAACCCAAAATAATGGGTTCCTTTACATCTCCACCTGTTTTCAGAATCACAAAGTCTACAGAAACATATGATTGTCCCACTCAAACAATGGCATCTTCAAAAAATCCCTTGGGGTAACAGAGTGACTGATCTACAAACACATATTTGTGTATAACAAAGTATCTCCATTAATTTGATCATAAATTATCTTAGGCATAATGTTGACACTTACTTCGAAGTCATAGTAGCTTCTTGAAAAATGTGAGGTCCAATGGTGATGGGGATGATAGGTCTCCATGGACCGTTCTTCTTTTCTAGCAAGGTATAATCTATCCACCTTTCCATCGATGGTTGTATACAGTAATATGTTGCATTGTGAATATCGACAAGATTTGCAGTTTCTAGATCTTCTGGTTGCTCTGGAATTGTACCTTTGTCGGATGGAGGAACAACAGTAGCCAACTGAGCTATTTATGATTCTATCATTTTATTAAAGCTATGCTGGTTCTTAATGGCAGAAGCAAAGCTATCCATTCTATTATTTATGTTCTCTAGAATTTTATCATTGGTAGCTATCTTTCTAGATAATCCCTCTATAAGTTTGGATTGGCTAGCCATTAATTCTCTCAAGAGTGGTCGATTGAAATTATTAAAATTATTACCTTGATAGTTATCTTGGTAGTTTGGTCTCTGTTGCTGGTTCCATCCTTGATTCCACTGGGGATGAAAGTAGTTGTTGTTGCTGACAAAGTTCACATCCTCATGGGTTTCAGGACAGTTGCTCCCTAAATGCCCAGTGTTTCTGCACACTTCACATGTCATGCGAGAATCATGAATGTGCCTAACTTCTTGCTTCTCATTAGCTCGACCTTCAAGCTTCTTCATTAGCAGGTCCATCTTAGCAGATAACATGTCTACCTTGAGTTGATGCATACCTCCACCTCTCTTGTGGGTCTGAGGACATTCTTCATTCCAACCTTGGTTGGAGGCCATCTTCTCCACAAGAACTGTTGCAGCTGGTATTGTGAGTGACATGAATGCACCTCCAGCAGCAGCATCCATAGTCTCATGGGTACTGCTGGTCAACCCGTGGTAGAAAGTCTATATGAGTAGCCAATTCTCCATCGCATAATGAGGACATTCCGATATGTAATCTTGAAGAAGTTCCCATGCCTCAGGATAGATTCATCATGTTGTTGCTGAAAACTTGAGATTATCCCATGCAGGGCATTGGTCTTGTCCATGGGAAAAAACTTAGCTAGGAAGGTAGTGGAGCAGTCATCACATGTAGTATTTCTATCTTTTGTTGGCATAGAACCATTGCTTTGCCTTCCCCAAAAGTGAGAATAGGAAGAGGCAAAGTAATATGGCATCTTGGGTTACTCCTTTGATGGTGAAAGCGCTACAGATCTCTAGGAAGTGTTGGAGATGTGTACTCGCATTTTCATGTGTTTTCCACAAAACTGGCTTGCTTGCACCATGTTGATGAGGGCTGGCTTGAGCTTGAATCTATTATCTCTGACATTGACTGTCGGTTTAGTACAGATGTTGGCTGTAGTTGGAGCAGAGAATTTATGGAGAGTCCTGTTAGCCATAGCTTTAAATTCAGGTGTTAAGCTTCACCTTATATGGTTGTCTTCAGACTTTAAAGCTAGAACTTTCTTGAGTTTGGCTCTAGTCCTCCTGATTAATGCTTCTGGATCTTCAACGTGGTTTGTCGGAAGGTCAAAACCGGTCATACATTACCCTGCATAAGATACACAAGTAGACAAAACAAGGGTAAGCTTGTTTGAGCAGAGGTCAATGGTTATCTTCGATCACATCAATAAGTATAAGTTTATCAATACTTCCTTTGCCTAGCTACCTTCCCCGACAACGGTGCCAAAAATACTTGTTGGTATTTATTAACGTGTCACTTGTTTTAAGTAGTCACCCTATGATGTTGACATTCCTTAGCATCTTTTACTAAGTTGTCATCTCTAGTGATGGTGCTAGAAATGCTTGTTGGTATTACATAGTATTACTACTAGAATAATACTAAGCAGTTCTTTATTAATTTATATGACTAGAAAGAATATATATGAATGAAAGAAATCTGCAAGCGCACATATACCATTGTAGCATTTCACCCGGGAGTATTTTAAGTATCGTTATTTATATTTTTACCACAGGAAAGGTCTAGCATGGACATGTATTAATAACTTACACTATTGATGGAGAAATAAACCATAACCAATGTTCTACTCATAACAGGGGTAAGTCATAGGATAAGATATATGATAAGTATTGACCAATGATAATGATAAATCGCTCAGAGTACTCTTTTCTATGACATTAGCATGGTCAGGTAGAATATTAGAGAAATAATTCCTAAGTCATTCTTAATTACAAGTCAAAGTATACATTGATTAGTGCAATTATACCTAGTAGTCATTGCTAAGATCATCTTCTTATCTACACATAAGGGATATTACTAAGAAAGATTAAGAACAAAGCTTCTTCTTCCTTCATAACCGAACCCTACATACGCCTATATTCAGGGAGTGGACTACAAAAGACTCAATGGGAGTGTCACATCCGCGATCTACCACATGATCAGAATATAAGGTGTATCCGTAGGTATACAACATATAAGCACTACGCTTACACAATGTCGACCACTCCCCCATGGTACCTTAGAGTGAGCGCTATATGAACTTATGCATGAACGTGATGATAATCGAATTATACTAAGCATATAGTCAAATTAGACGATGAACATTATAACGAAAGAACATGAATAAGATGAATACTAAGATTGTCATAACAATTGTAGCTAGCATATAAAAAATAATGGAGGTACAAAAGATAGGGGATACAAAGATTATACCAAACCACACTCTTGACACAATCGGGAATCCAAGCGAAGCCTGCTTGCCTTCCTCTAGACCTAGCCTAACTAGCTATGCCCTAGAATATGGTGGAGCTCTAAGGATGATTAGGGTTCTGTCTTCTTAAATGACTTGATGATTGGAGTTATGATGCTTGGGGCGGCAGGGGCCGGTATATATAGCCCAGAGCGTCTAACGTGAGCCCTTGGATCAAACCGACTTAAAGGACGATGTAGATGTAACCTAGGAGGCGGTGGAGAACCAACATTTGAAGGAGGGGTTGACATGTGGGCCCAGAAAGTCGGGCGGCCTGCAGGTGGGGTCAGCCGGCCCCACCTGGCAGCCTCTGCCCCTCTGCCTCGGCACGGAGTTCTCTCGACTCTTCTAGAGTCTTCTGGTGTCCGTTTTGCTGTTGATAAGCGTAATTAAATCTGACATGTAGGTCCACCTTGACGGTTTTCTGAATAAATCCTGCAAAAAATACAGATTCATCAAAACTCATGGAATTTGTTAGTTTAAACCCCTAGACCTTTGTTGGTGATTATATTTATGCCCGTATGCATGTTATATTGACTGTTTATAATGGTTGTTAACTACCGTCAACACCGGCTAAGGGGTTGATTAACCTAATAAAAAAGGCTACACACGCGGCCGCTCCTAAGTGCCTGGACGCGTGCACCGCTGTTACTGCTGCGGTTCCTCGAGCGCCGGTGTTGAGTGCTAGCACACTCCGTCGCGCCGTTCTCCTCTCCGTACGTGTGGACGTCTGTGGAGGTGCTGCTGTGTTGAGCACCGCGTCATATGGTACGACTACTTCCTCGATGTCGACTACATCGACTACGCGTGTCCCGCCAAGTCTTCCGTTGCGCCGCGCGTCGGAAATATATAATATATGATCATTTACATGCAAGTGATCCTGTTTTTACGCGATTATTAATTTGTGCTGACGTGTAGCCACCCGCGTAACCTTTCAGTGCATACAAGGGCCGGCCGGCATGGTCTTTGACTTATGTGGGTGCACCTACAGATCGACATGCAGAGGCTGGAAATAAAAGCTGTGGTCATCAACCTCTTAGTCATGGGCGACCCACCCAGATACAGTTGGAGACTTGATCAAGTATACTGTGCTGCCCACTCCACTTCGCCGGTGTGGTCGCGTGGGGGTGTGCATGGTGGGGCTCAGGATGCTGACCGCGCATTGACGAGGGGGAGGCGCATGCGGCCTGCTACTGCGAGAGAAGAAGCTGCACTACTGCAGGGAAGGAGGATGACCACCATGGGATCCACGAAAAAGAGATCGATGGCCGGCCGGGAGAAAAAGAGGACCCCTATCCGTTTCCGATTCGGCTGGTGGGGGCACTGAGGCCTTGTTTAGTTTGCAATTTTTTTAACGAAATGATATCGTAGCATTTTCATTGTTATTTGTCAATTAATGTCTAATCATAGTCTAATTAGGCTTAAAAGATTCGTCTCGTGAATTTTGTCTAAACTATATAATTAGTTTTATTTTTTATTTATATTTAATGCTTCATGCATACATCCAAAGATTCGATGTGACGAGAAATCTTGAAAATTTTTGCAAAATGAAGTGGAACTAAACGGTTCCACGCGTAGCCATCTATGAAAACAGCGGTACCCATGATGAACTGCTAGTTGCTGTTTTGTGTCTTGGCTTCGCTTCCTCTTAGCGTGTGGTGTGTGTGTGTATATATATATATATATATATATATATATATATATATATATATATATATATATATATATATATATATATATATATATATATATATATATATATATATAGAACTACTATCCTGTAGCTGGCTACAGAATAACTTATTCTGTAGCCACTTTGAGTTATGATAATTACTATGTTAATTTATGAGATTATAGTAACTCCTTACTAAGTTGTTTAATATAATGTTATGGTAAATATCCCCATGTGTTATAGTAACCCAACTATCGTAAATATGTATTGACATTATGGTAAATTAGTATATAAAATTATAGTAAATGGAGGTGGCTACAGAATAACTTATTTTATAGCCGGCTATTGAATAGCCTCTCCCTATATATATATATATATATATATATATATATATATATATATATATATATATATATATATATATATTTACCACACGTAGAGAATTAGAGATGAAGACGCACAACTAGACATTATGCAGGTCAAAAAGTTTCGTGGTGTTGTGCATGCGCTGAGGCAACATAACCTTGATCAATTCAAAGGCTTAGCAGCACCATCACAAGGACTCCAGGAGACGGTAGAACATTTCTTTTGTGGGATGTTTTTTTTTTCGTGAAAAGGGAGAAGTTCCAGCCTTTTTGACCGCACATTGCCGAATATTCACATAGTTTTTAGTTTATATCGGCTGATTATAAATTAAAGGAAAAGAGAAGACAAATAAGAGTGAACAAAAATCAAAAGCAAAGTTTTATTATTTATGGTTTGTTCCATTTGCCTATGTCTACTAACGGAAATGCTTTGATCTGAGCGTCGGCCGCTTTTCAAAAGCATCGGATGGACACACAGACCTTAATTCTTGTGTACTCCCGTACAACTAACACCACCCCTTTCCCATTCTTATTCACTCAATTCATTATCCCATGCGGGACCCGCATATCATCCTCTCAACTCTCCTTTTCCCCCTTGTCTTCCAGAGCACGAATGCAAGAGCTTTCTCCTTCGTCTTCTAGAGCACGAACACAAATTCTGGGCTGCTGCCCATGGTTGTCGCCGCTGCACGACTTCTCAAAAAAAAGTAGATCGGAGCCCCCATCTACCTCGCGGCGTCGGCAGGAAGAGAAGGCCTGCACTACCGTAGTTCCCCACACAGGTAAGCTGTGGTCACCGACGATGCCATGTTTCAAGTGTTTCAGGCATTTTCAGATATGTTGCAAGCCTATATTTCAACTGTTTCAGTTTAAGATGTATGTCAGATGTTGCAAAAGTAGATTGAGATATTACATATGTTGTAATAGTTGTATATGTATATTGTAAGCACTTGTTCCTAATGTTTTATCTGTTTTCAGATGTATCGGCCCGTTCGGTTGGTTGGTTCGTATCGTTGCTGGTTCGTGAAGAAGTACTGCTGGCTGGTTTGTGTAAGAGAAAAATACTGTTCTGGCTGAAAATTTACAATCGTTTACGACAAGCTACAACCAAGCGAATAGGCTGTATGTTGCAAGTGTATTTATCTGGATGTTGCATATGTTTCACATATATGCTGCAAGTGTTTTATCTCGATGTTGCAAAATGTTTGCAATGGTTTTCAAGTGATTTATAGTTGTTTTTGCAATGATTTCAGACGCATGCTTCAAGTGTTTCATCTGTCTTCTTTTGTATATTGAAAGTGTTGTATCTGGATGTTTTAAAAATAGATTAGATGTTTGCACATAGAATGCGCGTGGAAAGCTGGAGGGGGAGTGGGCGATCTTTGCGCGTGGTCTGGCGGCGCGGGTGACGTTTAGAGCGGTGCGGACCCACTGCTGGGTACTTGCTCGCTCGCTGCACGGGCACCCTCTGACGCTAGTGCCCTGGATTAGAACTCCAGACGCTGGCAAGTTTGATCTACGCTACCACGACTACGGCAACAATTTCTAGGTAGAGTAAAAAATGGATTTTAAGTATGGTTCTCCTAACAAACGTTACTCCATCGATTAAAGATATGAGTTTTGATTTAAGTCAATCGTCCTGTAATGAAAATGGATCTTATGGGTCATTATGTTTGGATTTTATATTGTTTAATGATGAATATGACCATTTGAACTAACAACGTTTGCTAGTATACAAGATATTGTTCAAATGGAGTATAAAACAAGATATGCATATACAATATCAAAATAAAACGCCGTTATTCAGATAAAATGAAGATTTGTATGTTCAAATTTGCCATGTAAATTATCTTTGAATTTCACTATACTATATGCCATATCCCTTCTTTTTCTCTTTTTCTTTTTATTTTCCTCAGGCACACCAAAGGACGTTTATACCCCTGGCCAAATTCCATGTAGTGCATTTGGATGGATCTGCTGGTCCGCTGCGTTTGTTTGGGAACTGAACCGTCTCGCGCCGTCGTACTTCCTCGTTAGGTCTCGTGCGGGCGCCGCCCACACGGCTTGGGCTACGCCTACGGGCTACGGCCCCGACGACCGCGCTCCGGCGACGCTGCGCCTGCCGCCCCGACGCCCGGCGCTTGCTGCCCGACGTGCCCACTCCGAGGTTTGCCGACGCCCGGAGCCGTAAACGCCGCAGGTGAAGTTTGGCCAATGGCATAAAAGTCTTTTTACTTGTGTCAAAATTTCATATGTTTCATTGAAATGTTCGAAATTCCATATCTGCTAATTTTTGTTTTAGACTCCAAACGTTGGGCTTTGTCTATTTAGCCCTGGGCGCCGCCGCCGGCACCATCCAGCCAAGGCGGAAGCTGCCACCGCCGCGGCCTGTACAGTCTGACGGAGCCCGTCGCCGTCTCTTCCCAGTATTGCCGAGGACCGCCGCCCTGTCTCTGACGGAGATCGCCGCCGAGAAAAGCCGGAGGTCGCCGCCCTGTCGAATTGGAACGCCACGGCCGGCAGCAACTCCATCAAGGTAATCTTCAGTTGATTGTTTATGCTGTATGTAAGTAACATTCAGGCGTGCTAGAAGTTGTTTGTTTAGAATTGGGGATGAAATTGAATTGAAGCTTAATTCCAGGTTGAACTTACTTTAGCCAATCAAACATTGGAACTAGAGTTCAAGGGCACTTTTACATAAATGGGGACAATGGACACGGCGGAAGTAAAAACTAGTCCTTGTGAAGGTTTATTAGATGCTTCAACCATGTATGAATGGGACCCATGGAATCCTTCCTTTCCTTCATGTCCTCCTATTCCTCCCGATATGGACTTGAATTCCCATTCCAAATTGGTCACTAAGGTAAAGGAGACTTACCACACTTATGGTGTTCCTCTTTTTTCTGTTTTCTTTCCTTATTAGTTGTGGCTGCTGATGCATTTTCTCTCTCAGTGGTTTGATAAAAAAGATGAACTGCTTATGACCTCAAAAGCGACCAATCTAATCATCCCAGACCGTACTCCAGAGGTAACTTCTTATCTCCATTCACTAATTTCAAATGATAAAATCTTCATGTCATTTGATATCAATTATTCGTTTGTGCCTGCAATATCTTTTGCTTCAGTATTTAACTTGCATGTTTTGGGTTTTATGTTTTACTGTATGATGAAGTGTTATTTTAAGATTGTGTTTATTTTCATTTCATCTTCGAATTGATAACTGATTAGCTTGCAACTTGTTTTTTTTTTAATTGTGGATGGATCAATCTAGTGGGTGAATGATGCCTTCTACATTACAATGCCCCGGTTGGTGCCCATCCTGGACAAGGATAGTGTCCGGCGCCTCCTATGCTCAATGAATCAGGAAGGACGGGGCATGGGATGGGGTTACATCATCACCCCACAAAACTTCAACCAGATGATCTTGCAAAATGCATTGCGATGTGCCAAAGTTGTCTTGGAGGGCAAGGATCCTGAGCTTCATGGGTTTCGTGCCAACCCCAATTGCATGAACCGATTTGTTTTTTTCCCCCTCCACCAAGCTGCTGAAATTTTCTCTGTTGACATGATCAAGTTGCTGTTCGAATACAATGCATCAGCAAATGTATGCACATCAGGCACTGAAGTTATTGAGAACCTACTGCCGCTACATGTTGCTGTGGAGAACACTTGCTTGCACAAGTATCTGGAGGATAATGCATTTCCTAACCAAGAGGACCTGGATAGCGATTATGCAAATATCATCTATATTTGCAAGCTCATCCATCTTCTATGTCTGCCTGAGATGGTATGCCACATCCATTTACTTTCTCAACACAACGAAGGAAAATGTTGACTTCTTATCTCAAACCACTAAGTCCGTGATCTACGGACTGAGCAACTTACATCTGCAGTTCTCAAATACTTAATGTTTCCGTAATATTTTTTATGTGTTCGCTTGTGGAGACACGTTTTTTAGTTACTACTCCCTCCATTTAAAAAATGTAAGGTGCAGTTTCACTTGGCATGGTCTCCCAAATTAGACTTTGACATGCAATTTCTCCTATACCATAATGTTGTAGCAGCAAGATCAGTACTATAAGATAATACTTTCGAATACATTTTTGTAGCAAAAATTATTTTTTTGTAAGACTAATTGTTGATTGAAGATTACAAGGTTTGAATCTTGAAAGTGTGCCTTGTAAAAAGAAGTAGAAAGAGCAGTTGAGAAATTGCAAAGTTAAAGTTTGTGTCACCAAAATTTTGAACATTGATTTTATTTTGCCTGGATCTGGATGTGGCAAACCTGTTGAAGTAAATTAGCACTGCACATATATATGAGTTATAGAAGACTAAGATTTTGGTTCTTGTTGATTGTCTTCGCAGAAGATTTTCTTGGATACAGTTAGATTGCTTGCGAAACACACAGATAATCTTGTGATGAGCTCTGGTGTTACATAAAGCATGGAAAGCTTGTTCAGACTGCAGTCCTGCTCCTGGCTGCTCAAAAGCATATCCGTACAAGATCTTCCTGCGACGGAAATTGAAATTACAAGTCAGATGGGTTTGGTAGTACCATTAACCGTATTCGGGACCACACGTTGGAACTGGAGGCGAGTCAAAACAGAAAGAATGACAAGGAGCAGGAGATGGAGAAAAGGCTTGCTCGTACTGCGTTGATGCTTGTTCGTGCAGTTGCCGTAGCTGGTGAAGTTCTCGATGGATATATTCAATCATATCCGAAGGTACCAAATTGTTTTTTACAGTTGCAGTGCCTAGTATTCCTGTGCAGTACTACTTTTATCCCCAAATAAATCAACTTCTGAAGTTGTCCTGAATCAAACTTTTGTAATTTTGACCAAATTTATAAGAACATAAATAATTTATATTTATGACACAAATTAGTATCAGTAGATACACCGTGAAATATATTTTTATAGTGTACTTATATCTGGTGTCATAGATTTTGAAATTCTTTCTTATAAGAGTGATCAAACATACAAAAGTTTGGCTTTAATTCTGAAAGGTGATTTATATGGGGATGGAGAGAGTATGATCTACTGTGTCGCATTGACATTTAATATTCTAAAAAAAGGCATGCCTAAAGGCATCTTTCCCTGTGCTTGAGAACATCTTCCCAGGTTGAACTTGGGGCCTGCATGTAATCTAATCAATAAAAGATGCTAGAACTACTCAGATCAATTGAGAGGAAAAGCAAACGTCCAGTCTACAAACTCTTTTTACTGGTGTGTTAAGGATTGTGAAATAACTTTGACAATTTCAAATGCATAAGATGTTGGCCCACAGGATCACCGGCTCAGGTGAGTGAACCACTCACCAGTCATGTCGAGCACCCGCTAGTGTTGCCGAGCACCCACTAGCCGTGCCGACCACGAACAAGCGTTGTCCGTCCCCACACATTATGGCCAGAGGTTGAAGAAGGGAGAACAGAGCATACACACACAGTACAAGACACCAGCGTTGGCCGAAGCCCTGTATGGGAGATGACAAATCTGAACTCTCTTTACTGAGTTGCCATGGTAGTCTATTATACAACTCTATCCATCTAGTCCTAATACATCTGTTCTACTATAATAGTGACTAGATAACATACAGGGCTGACTCTGCGCCGGCCTCTGCATGTGGCTACAGTGCTACATGTGAGCCGTGCGGCGCCTGCACCTGCCGCGCCTACAGTATCACAGCAGGGGGCCTTTCGGCGCCGCCTTCCCTTGCTGTGTTCACACAACGTAGCAGTAGATTATCTAACATAAGATAGTTTAATTTTGATTTCTTTCAAAGTTGTATTCGTGAAGTGTCAAATTGTTTTGTATTATGAGACATTGTTTGCAGATTGTCAGCTGTTACATTCTAAAAAATATTAATTTACTTCGATACAGTTGGTATATACACAATAGTAGACCCCTGTAACTCCTGATCCAATTCAGTAGCTGAAAGATATTATCATGGAATCCGTCTGGTTAATTTATTAATTATATCTCTGGTAATTGATACATCAGCTCTAATGACTTATTTTCCTGAAATATTGGTTTATAAAATTGATATGTCTATGTAGAAGTGTCTTTTGTAATTATGTTGGATTATTACCAGTAATCTTGAGGCTTGTTTTAGATCAATTGCATATCCAAATATCATTTGGTAATTTCGCCATAAAGATGACAAACATTATCTGTTGCGCAACCACTGACAGCCTCAATATGGAACATATATCTATAAATGAACATGTCAAATCATGAATAACTTGTGTAACTACATTTTACTGTTGCTACGTGTTAAAGGATTGTGCAAACGTTGACAATTTCAAATGCGTAGGATAGTTTAGTTTTGTATGATTTAAGATTCCCCTAAGATATCTTGCAAGTAATTCACAAGAACCTCAAATAATGATTTTTTTGGACTTATATTGATATGTGTGCCATGCATGCTACAATTATTGGTTGTAGCTCGTATTTATTGAAAATGGTTTGAGTACTATTCTTTTAGTTACATTGCAGTAATGTCCATCATCTCTCAATCCATCGAGTGACTGTGTTGTGTGGTCCATTACAGCCCTATCAATTGATTCAAATGTCTAACAAGTAAAATATATCATGCTCCATGCAGGTTTCCCATAACATGCAGGTGCCCCATGAGGAGGTACATGAACACGTCTCCTCGATTCTCAAGGACCGTGGTTTTTGTCCTAGTGAAGAAGTCATCTGCGTTGGAAACCTGTACCTCCTTAAACCCTTGCTTTCCTTTGGTTATAATAAATATTTGTTCAAATATTCATTTCTTCTACTTGTTCTTGAAGCGATCGTTATGAGGATGTATTATCTAAAGAAGAGTCACCTTACAAACATGGTATGCAAGCATTCGTTCTGATCAAAATCTCATTCAAATTTTGAAACAATAAGCCACAATGATTTTTGTGATGGAAAAGAGGTGATATGAATGCCATCAAGAAAGCTAAGGGAACCCTATGTCAGCTTGCTGAAGCGGAAAAGGTAAAGATATTCATACGATACTGTTGTATGTCCATCTCATCGTTCATGCGTAGGACAAAGTTGGCAATCTCCCCATTTGTCTTGCTTTTCATGTTTTCCTTTCCCATTTAATTAATATTTCACCTAATTTAGAAATCTATTTGTTATTGCGATCTCCAAATTTTCTACAGAGGTTTATTATCGTAAGATTATGGCCAGGGTTCTTGTTATTTTACAGCTCGTGTGCTTCTTTTTGGTTGTTTTATTGAGCCTTCTTTGGTAGAAATATTTGTGAAACGAAGGCAATTGTGCCACGAGCTAATCTCTTGAGCCAACAGCTTGGGGGTTGTTTGGTAGACCCTTGTTTTGCTTAGCAAGCTAGCATGCTTGGGTAAGCTTTTCCTTGCCGAGTTAGACGAGCCAATCTGACTCTCCCACGCTGGCAAGGCGAGTGGCCGGTGCATGCGCAAAAAAAAAAAGCTATATGAGAATAGCACGCATGGGCTTATGATTAGCCAAAAGGATGGGTCCCTTGCATGCCCCTGTCCTTGCTTAGCTTTGCTGGGCATGGTTAGACAATCTTACCTACCTAGCTTGTGTTGGCAAAGGAACCAAGTAGTCTCTTAATGTGCTTTGTTGTTGGCTCAAGAGATTAAGCTATATTAACGAGTCAACAACAATGCACATTAAACAAGGGATGGAGGTCATAGACGCATAGGCATCACCCAAGCCAACACAATAGACTCATAGGAAAGCTCAAGAGTTAGGCTAGACAATTCTATTGCACTGGACAAAAATCAGTGAGTCCTAGAGGGTCAAGTAGGGTTGTGAGAGGCAACAATCACTTGCACTGTTTTATAGTTGTGCTTATAGAATTTGCGGTCGGTTTTGCCAAATTCTAATTGTCGCGGTTGCTTCAATATCATCATCTATGATTTTCTACGAGATTCGTCTATGTCTTAATACGGTGCAAGCTTATGTCATACTCACAATATCTTTTCAAATATTTGAGGCTGTTGCGCATAACTAGGGACATAAGATTCCAACATCAACCAGCTCCTACTTGTTTAGAACACTAAATGCAAGGGCACTTCAAGTCATTTCTTTTGTGAATCCTCAAACTTAGGACTTCGTTAGCATTTAGGGCCCACTCAAAACACCCCTCACATAAAGGAATGTAATACCCTTTACCTTTTGACTATAAATATCTAAAAACTATATCGATTGACAACATAAGATTGGTATTACTAGGTTTAATATGAAAAATAATTTCATAATATATAACTCTTTACATATAAGCTTATATATAGGCCTTGTAGACCATGTCGATGTCCTAATGGACTTGTATTTCTGATCAAAGGAAGCAGGTATTATGCCCTAATTTTTTACTATTTGACCCTTTTTGAATAAAATTTATATTTGCCTCCCTGAGAGACTTAAACGCATCTTTGGACCCTGGGAGTCGGCGCCATGAGCGTTTCGGCGCCACAGATCTTAGCGCCGAGGTGCCTGGCCGTGTATAGAAGAAAATCCTACGTGGCTGGTACATCGGCGCCAGAATACATGGCGCCGAGCTCGACGCCACAGATCTTGATGCCGAGGTACCGGCTTCAAAGTGTGCAGCCAAGTGAAGAGAGAGAGAGAGGTGGGGCCTCGGACAGAGACGACGTTGAAGACCAGGCGCGTGCGGCGCGTGCCACATGCGCGCACAGCCTAGACCAGGCGCATGCGGTGCGCCCCATCAGCTAGAGCCCGGCGCCCGAGCCAACCAGCAGCCTGCAGCGCTGGTTCCCTTACTCCGTTTCCCGTGCTGATTTGCAAAAACCACCGGCTGCATCCCTATTAGTAGCTTTAGTGACGTTGCATTTTTCTGTGACATTAAATATAGACAGTGTTTGGTTCGGATGATTGTAACGTTACTCATCTACGGAGGGTAATAGATGCCGTTGCCTGGCGTTTGTTTTGAGCCTCGTGTAATTGGATCACGCCACAATCGGATACGAGAGACTTCACAAAAGCGATAACGCTCCCACCGTGACGGTATCTGCTACTGAATGACGTCTCCGTTAGCCTCGGATCGTGGGTCCACCTTGTTTGCTCACGCGGTCACGCAATCGTCAATTCGAGCCAAGTGAAGAAAAAAACGAAACGATAAGATGCAAGTAAAATCTGGACGTAGTAGCTTCCGTGTTAATGTTACCAAGCCTATCCAAACAAATTACTTAATTTCTTGCCATATTTACGTTTGCGCTGTTTATTCCATTCCTTGCTTTTGTGTTTCCTTATTCCAACCAAATGCTATCATAATATCTAATATCTTAGTGAGTGCTTGGATGTACCTTGTTTAAAAAGAAGTGCTTGCTGGCTGGTCATACCGAAATACCTGATGTGATGTTTGCAATTTCTAACATTTGGATCTTTTATTGAACTTTGTCAGGTTATGAAAAATAAAACACCTAGAGGATGGGAACTCAAGTATGCAAGGAGAAGTTTTTCCCCCTATTGAAGATCAATATTATCATCCCGATTGCCTGTGAAGGTGATCCGTGCAACAGATATACCTAATAAACTTAAACAACACCACAACTCTTGGAATAAATTAGTAGGCCAAGGATCATCCTCAACTCCAGATCTCAATATTGGTCTGTTGGCTAGCCTTCAGAAATTAAGTAATCATCAACCTACAAGGACGTTTGGCAGTGCTGCAGTGCCACTATTGAAGATGTTGAGGAATGCATGACTAAGAGATACACCATAGGTAATATTGTCTAGACCAAGTATATTTCTTACCAGTGAAGCACAACATGAAAACTTTCTGGTACACCTAGAACTTGTAGAAAACTATATCGTTTGGATTTGTTGAAATTATAATGTTGTTAAAGAGAAATTATGTTATATTGTACCTCGTTCTAACAAGGTCTTCATTATTGTTCACCATATTTTCAGGCAAAGCACATCTCTTTTAGCAAATACAAGGTCTTATAGCTTTAATGTGACTAGTTAACCTTAGAACAATGCTAGGAAAGCCTAGAGACAAATCAGAAGTGAGAATGAATAAAAAACAGCCCATGTCTTAATAGCCTAGAGACAAGTTCGGAAGCGAGAATGAATCAAAATAGATCAAATTGGTTTTCCCTGAATATATTCATTAGGGTTTGAAACCTGCCAAAACCAGCCCTGGCCGATTTGGAAACCATCCTAGGCTGATTTTCCAAGTCAATCTTGAATTAATCGCATACTTAACACTAGTTACTCAAATTCCTCATTTAGGCTGTGTTTAGTTCGCGAAATTTGAGAATTTGGCTAGTGTAGCACTTTCGTTTTTATTTGGCAATTAGTGTTCAATCATGGACTAATTAGGCTCAAAACGTTCGTCTCGCGATTTCCAGCCAAACTGTGCAATTAGTTTTTTTCGTCTACATTTAATGCTCCATACACGTATCGCAAGATTCGATGTGATGGCTATTGTAGCACTTTTTGGGAAACTTTTTGGGAACTAAACACAGCCTTAGGATGTTTTGAGCTATTCTAGGTGAAACGATCAAGATGTCCAAGAGAGGAGGTGAATTGGGCTAAGTCTAAATTTCTTGCAATAATTAAGTCCTGCACTTAGCCCATTTCACCCTTTTGTGCCATAAGTGTTTCTATTGTTCTACCGCACACAATTTTACACCCTAGGTTCTAATCCTACTCTAGCATGACAATTCTAAGAATGTCAACAAGAATTGAATTGCTCAAATATAAATGCTCAAAGTAAAGAGAGGGAGAGGAACGCGGCGATGTTTTAACGAGGTATTGGAGAGTCGCCACTCCTCACTAGTCCTCGTTGGAGCACCCGCGCAAGGGTGTAGCTCCCTCTTGGTCTGCGCAAGGATCAAGTACTCTCTACGGGCTGATTCTTCGACACTCCATCATGGTGAATTGCCCACAACCGCTCACACCATGACTTGGGTCATCCACAAGCTCCGTTGGATGATTACCAAGCTTACAATCACCACCGAGCCATCTAGGTGATGACGACCACCAAGAGTAACAAGCACAAACTCTCACTTGACTAAGACAAGCCTAATGAGGAAGGTGGATGGACACTTGCTACTCCATATGCACTAATGAGGTCCTTAATCTTGGATTCTCAAAACTCAATCACTCCACTAGGCTCTTGCTCTCCCTTGCACTCCAAAGATGTTTCTCAGCTGAACAAATGGGCAAGAGAGCTAAGTTGGACGAGTAGGAGAAGTATTTATACTCCCACATTCAAAACATGACTATTACTGTCCAACTCAGCAAAACACGAGGTGACCGAACACGCAGGTCAGTACACCGCAGCTGCAATTGGCCAACCCTGTCAGAGAGAGCTGTTGGAGTGGCCTGACACTGACCAGCGTCCGGTCAACATCCACCGGACACGTCCGGTCAAGAATTTTGGTTTTTGGACCCTCTCTGATGTCGACCTGACGCTACAAACTCAGAGTCCGGTCGTTTACTGTTCAGCGTCTGATCCTCCCTGACAGCGAGGCCTCACTGCTACAGATATGACTAGAGACGCGTCCTGTTCCAATCACTATGCAGTGTCCGGTCGCTCCTCGGCTTCTGTTGTGCACGCTGATACTGACCGGATGCAACACCTATGAGTCCGGTCATCACCAAACAAGTGTCCGATCAACATTTTGACCCTCCATTCACTTCTAATTCAAAATCTTTTTTGAATGAAGTTGACTCCACTTGATCTTTGGGCTATTCCTAAGCTACCTAGTGCTAAGTTTGACAAGTGTGCACCACACCTAATCTATTAGACTCACCTAGGTCAAGCTACTAGTTCATACCCTCCTTAATAGTATGGCCAAAGGAAAAACAAAGTCCTAAACTACTCTAAGTGTCTCTCCAATGCCAAACGACACTTAGAACTAGTCCATCCTTAACATTGTCATTCATCCTTTGAAAACTGAAAAGATTTTCATCGATAGGGGCATGAAAACCATAATTGCCCAAACAATCATCATTACCATGACCTAACTCAAATTGCCTCTGCAAAACACATATTAGTCACAGTAATCTTGTGTCATTATTAATCACCGAAACTCAACTAGGGGCCTAAATGCTTTCAATCTTCCCCTTTTTGGTGATTGATGACAACACTACCTAGAGTATGTGTAAAAGAGACGAGTGAGGTTTTTCAACATGCTTGGTTCTTATAAGAAAATGACAATAAAAACAAAGGGGTTAGGCATGCTTATATGACTCAAGCCAACCTAATGTACTCACAAGATATGAAATAAGCACGAGTACACAAAGTAAAGCTCATTTGAATCGGAGTATAATGCGGAAGCAAAGCAAATGAGTATAACCAAGTGGCATGACATATATATAACAAGTAGAGAGCACACATGTCACATAAGACTCACAATCATACATATATCACATGTATCACAATGTATGAAAGTAAATGTGAATGCATGAAGTGGCACGCAAAAGAATGAGTCCATCTCACACGCTCCCCCCTGAGTCTAACATACTCGTTCCCTCTCCCCCTTTGGCGTCAAGCACCAAAACCTAAGGGTCAGTCGGTAGGATAGAAGCAGACGAGTCGAGCGCTGAGATGCGATGAGAGATCTAAAACTGAGCTGCATCATCCTCGAACCTGGAACTCTGAGCGATCGGACCCTCTAGAGTAGACTCAAGCAGACCCTCTGTCACTAGAAGTGTAGGTGAAGTGGTCTGGGTCTACTCGATGGACTCGATAGCTGGGTCGGCCTATGGAGACTCTAAAGCTATGGTAGTAGCCTGACCCTATGGCTCAGAAGGTGTCTCTGTAGAAAGTGGAGCCACAACTGCCGTTGTCTCTATCACTGAAGCATCAAGTGTAGGAGTGACCATCGGAGGCGGCTCTAACAAAGCAACAGATGACGGAAGAGTCTCGGTCGTCCCGGTGACCGGAGCTGCTATAGTAGGAGCAAGGATTTAGTACTCTAGAGGTGTAGGCTGTCCTATGAGCTCACTAAAGGTAGGACCCAAACTTTGGGAGACTGGAGTGTCTGTCACTAGCACAGACTCTGACTGAGTAGGAGTGAACCCCATAATTATGGAGTGAAGCATTGAGCCTGCTCTATCCCTGGTGAAGCGAACCACTAAGACACCTGCTCGGAAGGTGAGGCAAACTATGCAGTCAGCTATCCCTGACTCTAAAGCCCACTAGGATGTATAGCTAGAGTTACTAGAGTGCTAGTAACAGTCGAACCAAGCTATAGCATGGGCTAGTAAGGAGCAATCCCTATAGCTGTAAGGACATGCTGCATGAAACCAAGGAGCTACCGCTAAGTGTCTAGCTATTGCTACTGAATGGCCTGCTGCTGCTGGAATTGATCCTGACATGCCTGCATCTGAGCAATAGTAGCTATAGTAGCCTATGCTTGTCGTGTCTGATCCTGCTACAACCTCTCAAGTATGGCAATCAAAGTAGGGTCGGTCTGAGGTGGCTGAGGTAGGGCTGAGCTAGAGCCACTAGCCTCTTTATCGTGAGCTCATGGGGGCATCCATGGAATCGACTGGTAGTCCTCATATGAGCTGTCAGTCGGGTCGTCTTTAATCTTGTCGCAATGTTGTGCCTTTAGCTGCTAAAGCTCTATTTCTGCAACGGCCCTAATGGCCTTGTCCTGCTCAGCTGCAGTCTCTAACACCTCTAGTCCATGGCTCGGTTGCCTTGGAGTCCTCCCACGACTATGACATAGCAATTGGCTCATGTCGTACTTCAGAAACTCTGTAGTAGCACCACTCTAGTCAGCCACTGTCTCTAGGATATATGTGAAACTACCTTCCAAATGAGAAAAGTAATCCAATGAGCATAAGGCAGCTAACGATGACCTTGAAGCCCTCTGCTACGGTGTCATCCATCTCTGAGAGTATCACATCCCAAATATCAAACATAGTCTGAGAGATCAGGTGGTGGACTAACCAAAGCTGAATCCGTGTCAATCCCTCATGATAGCCACCCCTCGGGAGCAAAGACCTCATGACTGAGTCAATGATACGAGCTATAGGTGTAAGGTCACGTGGTGTGCGACTCTAGCCCTCTCCAAATGGTTTAGTGAAGCAAGCTCTGACTAAGTTTGTGGGTGGTACCCGTCCACCGTGAGGGCATCTCGGTCGGGTCAATCTCTCCATAACAGATCTCGTGAATCCAAGTAGAAGACTCTAGAATCCTTAGTATCTCTCTAGCCCTCGAGCTCTATAGCCTGTAGTCACGGTCTTTGAAAGCAAAGTGAATGAACCTGTGCCCCGGTCAATCCACAAAGAAGCATAGAACTCTCTAATCCTTGATGGAATATACCGACTAGTTCGTCCTAAGAGATCTGCCAGACCTAGCAGGTAGCTGAGGTGGGGATGGATCTACTCTCCTACAACTACAACTATAGCCTCTAAGGAGCACACTCTCTGAGACCTGAATGCCACACCACTATGGAGGTAGGCATTGTAGAAATCCTCCTACAACACTATGTAGAACTGCTCTGAAGCTCTCTCATCCCTCTGAGGTGGGAACCACTGCTCAAACTCAACAAGGCATAGCTGCTGAACCTACCTTGTTGTGGCTTGCCCTCAAGTCTAAGTGGACCACTGGCGGTGGACCCTATGGTCTAGGAGGTGGACAAGAACGACGTCTCTATGTCTCGGGCCTCGATGACACTTGAGTGCGAGTACGGCTGGAATGTCAAAGCCATGGCTGCTTTGTCTGCTCTGCTTGCTCCTCTGACTATGAAGTAGGCTCCTCTACCGCTGGCTGCTCTGCCCCCTCAGTGCCTAGCTCTCGGCCTTCAAGGTGAAACTAGGCCTTACCAATGTGAACACCACTCCCTCTACCTCCTCTCTCAGCACACTCTACTGCTGCTCTCTCTACCGCTGTCACCACGCTTGCGCTTCTTCTTTGTAACCATCTTCTTTGCCCCCTTCACCTTTTCTTGCTCTGTTAGACGAGGCAGACGCCTCTCATTATCACCGAACCACCCCTGATGTTCATGCAACGAGCCATGCCTGTCACTGCAAGAGATCAACTACCACAGAGGGATAAACTACCACTGAGAGAAAAGACTGACAAAAACACTGCTCCCCCTATCACTGACAATCGTTGACAAGATCAACTACAAGTACCACTACCACTAACTATGCCATCGTTGCCCACTAACACTTGCGAGGCTTGGCCTCAATCCATACTCGCGAGCTTGGCCTCGAGTTTATCTGCCACTGACAACTGACAAGCACCGACTCGCCGCCCCTGACACGTTGCATGGATATATATATATATAAGCAACATATAATACTAGAGGAGTGAAGTTCATGTGGAAGCAAGCAATTGGTAAGAATGTGGAGAAGGCTTGCTACCTTGGATGAGACAAACCCTGTGAAAAGATAAGTCACTGACCATGATGTTAAGACAAAGCCACTGTGCACATAAACAGTGTCACAAGGGATCAAAAAGAGTTGTAGTGCTGATACAGGCAAAAGACCAGACACATAGCGGGCACGGTAGAGGCTCACCCTGAGAATAGCTATTGCGGTCAGGGAAACGCCAGAGCACGGCTGCTGGTCGTCAAACCAGGGCACTGCAATAGAATCAGCGAAGAAGGGGATCAAGACAGTGCACTGGATTTGGTTGAGACATTATGACGAGCACCTAGCGGGCGTCTAGGGAACTCACCCAGGGTGAAGTTGAAGCTAGCCTAGGGAACGCCGGAGCAGCGGCTTAGACCACTGAGAGAATGCACGCGAGGTCACCTGACAAGAAGAGGACAATGGTGAGACTCGGTGAAGATACCCAGTAGCGAGGAGTGATGTGGGCGTGGCACAAGGATGTGAGCGTAGGTGCGTGGTGCACAGATGGCCATGGTGGCTAGGCGAGGCATGGGCGCAGCTGGCGGATGCGATGGTGTGGGCAGGACGGCGTAGATGGAATGCAACGCGTGGCGACGAGCGGTTAGGGTTAGCGGCGACGCTGCGTACGAAGAAGTTAGGGGCGTGGTCCAACTCATTTTGGAATGGAAAGATGCCTACGCCCCCACTTGACAGAAGAGAGTGACAGATAGAGGCAATTGCCGAAACGGGAAAGGGAAGGCACGTGCCCCACATGTCAGTCGGAGTTTGAATCAAAATGCGCGAACACTGTTGTGACCCAATGTAGCACCCCTGGTGTTAGCCACTTGCTAAGCAGTGGATTTGAGCTCAAACATGATAGGTTAAGTGGTAATCAGGAGCTTTAGTTCCTTATCTCGGAAGTGGTGATAAAGATGTTAGGTCAATTTATAGGAATGAGCCCAACTTGAACTTTTGGGAATAGACAGAACACTTGGTGTTTAATGGTAAACCTTTTTTCCAAATGTATGCCTGAGTAATGATAAAGGTGCCCCTTTCATGTGCCTCACATCTATTTTCATCTACATTGACTATTGAAAAAGTTTCATGAAGTTTGGAGCCAAGAAGTCACATGAAATGATAAATTATAACCTTTCTGGAATTGCTTCGTTAGGGAATGGAAACATGGGATGTTTACCAAACCTTGCAACCTTGCTCAAACAGTCCTAATTCAACTCATGAACAAAAGTTATGAAAGGTTCATGTTGAGCAAATGTCAAGAAAATGCTTCAATGGACCAAAAAACATAATTTTAAGCATATTTATGATGCTGCTTTGACACAAGTAAAACTTTGACTTCTGTACCAGTGGTAGGGTTTGACCATAAATGAAACTTGTAGTTTAGTTTGTGTGCTACAAACTTTGTTTTTAGACCAAGGGCTGAATCTATGTCGAAGCTTGTCAAACAGAGGACTCAAGAGTGAATCTGCTACTGTTTTTAGCCCTAAAAAATATTCCAATTCTGGGAATTTCAGTAGCAATGACGGTTAACGTCTCGCGTTCTCGTGTTTTCATTAAGTAACTTGAGTTGGTCCACAAATAAGAGTTGGAGCTAATTTCATGAAGAAGGTCTGGAAAGAAGTTGGATCAAGTTTGATCATGTTTTGACCAAGTAATTGGAGCTCAAGCAGAGCAAGGCTTAAACCTCGTCAAGTCATTGACAGTGTCAACTTCGGGCTTAATTAGCCGCTAATGGAGGACTCTAATTGCCATATACCCTTAATATGGATGGAAGAGCAGCTAGAGAAGAGCAACTTTGCCTTAAGCCACTAGGCCCGAATATGCTTGGAATATCTAGAAAAATAGCATCCAAGTCGGGCAGTCTCGCGTGTGCCAGGTGTTCGATGGAATGACTTAGTGGTGTCCATGCAAGGGCAGCGCCCCCACCTCCATTGCCACGCGCCCCCTGCCTCTACACACGCTCGAGCTCCCTCTCAGCCTCACCTCTGCCACTCGCACTGCTGCTCACTCTCCATGCTTGCTCTGCTCCCTCTCGCTCTACTGCCGCTAGCGCTCGCCATGGCAGCAGCGCGAAGCTCGCCTAGGCCACCGCTATTCCTCTCCTCTGCACTATCTCTATACCAGCCAGCTTTGTCATCCCTTTCCACGTGTTGCGCTGCCTCCGCCGTGATGCTTCCCAGGACACGCCATCGTCTGCTGCCCCGAGACACCAGAGCAGCTGCTGCTGCAGCCGCCGGCACCCGTGGCTTAGCCACTTGGGTTGCCTATGGGCCGAGCAGCGCCCCTCTACAGGAGCGCCTAGACCCGGCGAGCCCCTAGACCGCCGCTCCTGGCCGACAACGATCACCACCGGCCAAATCGACGTCGCCAGCGTGGCTCTGCTTCGTTTCTATACAAAGGTTGAAGAAGAAGGGCAAACATTGGAATAGAAACTCTTTGCAAGGTTCCTGATGCAAGCACGTCAAAGAGAGAACTTTTCAGTTATGGGCTTCAGATGAAAAAGTGTTTTTCCTTTTCTTTTTCTTATATGCATATAATCGGTTGAAGCTTTGAAAAAAACATATTAATTCATAGAAAAATTATAAAATAGCAAATGAAGATGTATTGGATCCTTGTGAGTAGATCTACACAGTAGAGTCATAATATGATTTGTGTTAGTACTAAGTTTCTCCTATTTTTATTTATTTATTGTAAATTAGGGTTTTCTAGGAATAAATTCATATCTAGAGTTGTGGTGCTCTAATTACTGTGAAATTTTTATGGTAGGCTACTGATGCTATATGTGTGTTATGTTAAAAATTTCAGATTCATTGGATGCAATATAATTGATTTAACTTGTTTAGTGCTTAATAAATGGTTTTAAATAAGTTATAATTTTTATGAAGGTGTAAAAATAGAAAATGTTGTTCCTCAACCTTTGTATAATGTTGTGCTACCATAATAACATATAATATGGCCATGTGTTTGCAAAAAATATTGAATTTCATATTTATCTTGTTCTTACTTGTTTATTGATAATTAAGATTTATCTTTTTCATAGTAATTAAATTATAAAACCTGAGCATGTAAAATCTATGCATTAGCCATGTTTGGATAACATCTACCACTCATAAAAGTCTCAGCCCCTAAACTAGTTGTTCTTGTATAGCACTAAAAATAATATATATGTTGCAATATATAAGTAGAGGATGAAAGTTTATTAATAGATACATGTGTTTATGCCATGTAATACTTCTAATAATTGGTGCTAAGTAATGTGATTGCTTGGTTATGATTAGGAGCTGCATATATATCAACAAAATGTTAGTTGTTAACAACATAAATGATAAATGCATATAGTTGTATCTCTGCTGTTGTGGCTGCTAGAGCAGTTAGCAGTATGGTGATGATTTCGTGGCCTAAATGATATTTTCTGTTGATATGTTGAATACCAAAGTTGTACATAGTTTCCTAATATTGCTTGTCCTAAAATTTTGTGATTTTAGGCCTGATGGATTAGGAGTTATGGATTTTACAACTTTGTTGTCAGCTTTTGCATGTGCTCTGTATAGATTTGAATGATTATATTGTTTAGCTTATTTAAACATAGAATCATGTATTGGTGATAATAGAAGAGTTGTAGTTCTTTTGTTAATATTTCCAAAATGTCTAAGAGCGCAACTTTTGCTGACCTAGAACTCCGGTTATAGCTGTACAAAATAGAATGGCAGGTTCTGTCCAAATCTGGACAGAGATATCTTCATTGGGTTGTTTAATCTTATTAGCTGTAAAATCATCTTAAGATGATAATAAGAAAGTTATAAATAACTTAATAAGATTTCCTGAAAGTTAAGAATCATATTTGTTGGATGATTAGAACTCTAATTATGCATTTCTAAAGTTCATGTCAGTTTTTTGTCCTAGTTTGTGCAGATCTGCTTGTTAGTGTTTTTCAACCTTGTTAACCTTTGAATCATCTCTAGGTGTAAATAACAAAGTTGTATACAATTTCTAAGATTTTTAGAAAGTCTAAGATCACCTTTCTTTGATACCTATAACTCCAGTTATGGTTGAAACAAGTGACTTCTGTGTTATTGTCCAGATTCTGTGCATGTACTAAGTTGATTGCATTAGCTTACTCTTGTTTGGCTAAACATGTTTAGTTAATTCTTGATTGATGAATGCTTGTAATAGCTAAACTTTAGTTAACTTGTGTGCCATGTTTGATGTGCTTGCTACCTTTTTATAATAGATTGTGTGACGTTTAGTTAAACAACTCTAGGTGCAATGCCTTCTTGTGTAACCTTGAGCTTGTTTTGAATGCTTTTATATGATGCATCCCTTGTGGCCATTCTTTGTATTAATATCTTTGCATTGTGCATCTTATTTAGGTACGCTAGATGAACCATGTGAAGGGTGGAAGGACATGATATTGGAGTCGAACCAGAAGACGATGTTGGTGGATAAGTCCCAAAGATGGTGTGTTGGTGGACGGATCCAGAAGATGGAAGGACCCCAAGAGTTCATGCCTGAACTAGAGATGCTCGTCAAGCAAGTGTCATCTAACAAACACTGACCTAGTGTTGGATCCCAAGCAAGCCCTAGAGCATTCTAAGTCTCCTACCCTCTCTTTTTACAAATGTACATAAGTATAACTTTTGTATGCTGCATTAGGTGATAGGAGTTGAATGAAGCCGTTGGTACATATTTCCTACCTTGTCCACTATATATATAAAAGCCGGTACCCTTACTAGATGAATAGGCCAACCCATGCTTAGCCATGCTTAGACCTATAGAAGTGGGTGATTTCATGTCACCTGCAGTATAGGTGGATACCTGGTCACGGTTGGCTATATTTGCTATCGTGGAAAATAGCCATGTGATGATGAATAAATGGAGACAGGACGTGATCTGGTGATTTAGAGGCAGCAGGATTTGCATATTTATCCCGTCTATGTTGGTTAAGGACCGTATCATTATGGGACCTCATGTCATTTTGAACGCAGCCTCTCACTTAGCTGGCCGGATAACTCGTTTCGACTGCGAAGCCGAGTAGCTCAACTCAAGCCAGGCCTCGTTCTATACAAGTTTGCACACTGGAGGTAGTAAGGATGTGTGAGGAGCCGAATGTGAATCCAAGGAAAGGCTAGGCCTGAGCATCCTGGCAGCTGGTTAGTCCCTGAGGGTGCGGTGCTAGTCGAACCCACGAAGTTGAGTCCTGAGTTGTACCAAAGGTGACCCAACGCGACCTCGACGGGGGAAGTGTGGGTTTGTGTTAGGATTTCTACCTAGCTGGTTGCAATCGATTCGAATCACCGTCTCTCTCGAATAGTGAGAAACTTGACTGAGCCTCGTCATCGTAGTAACGCTGGATGGAACATGATGGTTATGATGATTATATGATAACCTGGATATGGTTACTAATGTTGGCTTTAGCTTAATCAAGTGATTGCTCTAGAATAGGTGCAAAATTAGCCATAATAAACCACACCATAGTCTAGAAGAGTTTGCTTCATGTAAAGGATTTGTGCACAAGCACCCACAGCAATGTACTCTACCTCGGTGGTGGACAAGGTCACACTATTTTGTTTCTTTGAGGTCCAAGACAAGAGTGATCTACCAAGCAAATGATACCCTCCGGATGTGCTTTTTCTATTAATTTTGCAACTGGCATAATCTGAATCGGAATAGCCAACTAGTTGGAATCTAGCTCCTTTGGGATACCAAAGACCAATGCTTGGTGTGTGCTTAAGGTACCTAAGGATTCTCTTAACGGCAACTAAGTGAGCTTCCTTAGGATTAGCTTGAAATCTAGCACATATATACACACTAAACATGATGTCAGGCCTAGATGCGGTCAAGTATAACAAGCTACCAATTATAGAATGGTAGAGAGTTTGATCAACTAATTTACCTCCCTCATCTAGGTCGAGATGTCCATTTGATGGCATTGGTGTCTTGATTGGCTTACATTCATCTATTTTAAACCTCTTGACAAGATCCTTGGTATACTTCTTTTGAGAGATGAAAATCCCTTATCTCATTTGCTTGACTTGAAAACCAAGAAAGAATGTAAGCTCTCCAATCATAGACATCTTGAACTCCTTCGACATCAATTCATCAAACTCTTTGCAATAATCTTCATTTGTTGAGCCATATATGATATCATCAACATATACTTGACAAATGAAGATCTCTCCATCAAGCTTCTTGATAAATAGTGTGATATCGACCTTCCCAATGGTGAAGCCCCTCTCAATGAGGAAATCCCAAAGGCGCTCATACCAAACTCTTGGGGCTCGCTTTACCCCATATAGCACCTTGGACAACCTATAAACATGATTAGGATATCTAGGGTTTTCAAACCTGGGAGGTTGATCAACATAGACTAGTTTATTTATGAAGCCATTTAAAAATGCATTTTTAACATCCATTTGATATAATTTCATTTCATGATGTGATGCATATGCAAGGAGGATATGAATAGCTTCAAGTTTTGCAATCAGTGCAAAGGTCTCTCTAAAATCCAAACCTTCAACTTGAGAGAACCCCTTTGCAACTAGACTTGTCTTGTTCCTCACAACAATGCCTTGATCATCTTTCTTGTTGAAAGCTCTAGTTTGGTTTAGGTGAATTGATGAAACAATAAGTGCTAACCTAGTTTATCAAAGTGATTATGAGATAGATAACACTACTCCAAGTGTTGAAGCAAATGAAGATCATGACATGATGATGGTGATGCCATAGTGACGATCAAGTGCTTAGACTTGGGAAAGAAGAAAGAGAAAAACAAAAAGCTCAAGGCAAAGGTGAAATTGATAGGAGCTTTTTGGTTTAAGTGATCGAGACACTTAGCGAGTGTGATCACATTTAGGATCGATAACCATACTATTAAGAGGGGTGAAACTCGTATCGAAATGCGGTTATTAAAATGGCACTAGATACTCTAACTCATTGCATATGCATTTAGGATCTAGTGGGGTACTAACACCCTTGAAAACATTTATGAAAATATGCTAACACATGCACAAAAGTGATACACTTGGTGGTTGGCACATTTGAACAAGGGTGGTGAAGTTTGGGGTCAAAAGGAGAAGCTTCGTATTGACCAGACTCTAACCCCACGTCCGATCAGTGGCGCACAGTGAAGGCCGTCGTCGGTCCCTTGATCGAACGCTGAAGAGAAAGAGGGACCGAACACGCAGGGGGTGCGCCCAGTCACCTAGTGACGTACATTGATGCAAGCAATAGAGAGACGCTGAGTTGACCTAACGCTGGCCTGGGTCCGGTCATGAGCCACCAGATGCGTCCGGTCATGAATTTCCGTCTCTAGAACCTTACTGGAAGTGACTGGACGCTAGGCGATAGTGCATTCGGTCCTACACTATAGTGCTTCTAGTAGTAACTTAACACGTGGCACAAAGTAGACTAGCCGTTAAGATTGGGCGCTCAGCATTTGAGGCTGATGATATGTGGCGAGCATCGAGTGACCAAATGCTAGGGTCCTACGTCCGGTCAACCTGACCGACGTGTCTAGTTAGCCCGTGTTTCACTAAACAGAGGAGCCAACAGCTCTATTCATGGGGGCTCTCTATTTAAGCCCCATGGCCGGCTCAAACTCACTCTCTTGGTCATTTGCATTGACATAGCAACCTTGTGAGCTTAGCCAAAACCCTCCCACTCATCTCTATCATTGATTCATCATCTTTGTGGGATTGAGAGAGAATCTAAGTGCATTACTTGAGTAATTGCATCTAGAGGCACTTGGTGTTCGTGTTTCGCTGCGGGATTCGCTTGTTACTCAAGGTGGTTGCTGCCACCTAGATGGCTTGGAGTAGCGAGGATCATCGAGTGGAGGTTGCTGATTGTCTCCGGCTCCGATTGTGGTGATTGTGAGGGGTTCTTGACCTTTCCCCGGCAGAGAGCCAAAAGGTACTCTAGTAAATTGCTCATGACTTGTGTTGATTGCATGGCACCCTTTTGAGGGTTTGGCATGTGATGCCAATTAGCGCGTGAACCTCCAAGTGAGTGAATCGCCATAATGAGGACTAGCTTGCCGGCAAGCAAGTGTACCTCGGTAAAAATCATTGTGTCATCATTTGATTCTGAGGTGATTGGTCTTCATTGGTATTCATTCTTGTGATTGATTGGTTCATTTCTCGACTCGATGGTATAACCATCTTGCTCTCTCTTTTTACATTATCGCAAACTAGTTGTCAAGCTCTTTAGTGTAGTTAGTCGTGAGAGCTTGTTAGTTAGTGTAGCTCTTTAGTTAGCCTTTGAGAGCACACTAACTTAGTATAGTAACATAGCCATTGTGTGGATAGAGACTATAGAAACTAGAATTGTGGTAGGTGGCATGCTTTTTAGTAGGCTTGCACAACACTCGCTTCGCCTCATATTTGTCTAACTGGTTTGCTAAGTGTTGTTGTAGAAATTTTTAATAGGCTATTCACCCCCTCTAGCCATTAGGACCTTTTAAGTGGTATCAGAGCCGTGATCACCGTGATTTGAGGCTTAACAACCTTCGGTGTCAAAATGGCTCAAATCAACAACACCAAGAAGCCACCCCAATTTGATGGCTCAAACTATCCCTATTGGAAGGCTAAGATGACAACATATATCAAGTCAATCAATAGGAAGGTTTGAAAAGTGGTAGAGTCCAAGATTGAGATAGAAGATCCAAAGAATCCCACCGCCGCAGAAGAATTGCTTCTCCAATACAATGCCATTGCTCTTAGTGCCATTCATGATGTCATTGATGAGAGAACATTTGAGCAAATCAAGAACATTGAGATAGCTCATGAAGCTTGAAAGAAGTTGGAGGAATCATTTGAGGGCACTCAAGCTATGAAGGGTGCCAAGGCATATATCCTCAATAAGAAGTTTGCTAGTTTCAAGATGAAGGAGGATAAAAGTGTGCCGGAGATGTTTCATAGGTTACAAGTGCTTGTCAATGATCTCAAAGCACTTGGTAAGAAGGTGGAGGACAACGACTTCTCCCATAAGTTCTTGAGATGCTTACCCTCAAGATTTGACACATTGGTCACTATTCTAGTGAGGAGTGGTTTGGACACCATGACACCAAACCAAGTATTGGGAGATATAATAACCGATGATACATATAGAGATGATGATGAGAAGGAAGAAAAGAGGGAGAAGAAATATGACAAGAAGAAGAGTGTGGCGTTCAAGGCCACATCATCCAAGGGCAAGGCAAAGCAAGAATCATCAAGTGAAGATGAAGACTTGAGCTTTGATGAGATGGATGATGAGAAGATGGCTCTCTTTGTCAATAGATTTGGCAAGTTCATGATGAAGAAGGGCTGCTATGCTAGAAGAAAGAAGTCTTCATCCAAGAACAACGAAGAATCAAGAAGGTTCTTCAATTATGGAAGCAAAGATCATCTTGTTGCTCAATGCCCATACAATAGCGATAATAGTGATGACAACAAGAAGAACAAGAAGAAGGACAAGAAGAAAAAGAAAGAGAAGAAGGACAAGATGACCTTCAAGAAGAAGAAGAAGAAGAAGGGTGGTTCATATGTAGTCACTTGGGATAGTGATGCTTCATCAAGTGATGATGATGATAGTGAAGATGACAAGACCACCAAGAAGAAGGCACTTGCAAGCATTGCTATCAATGAGAAGCCTTCTCTCTTCGACATTCCATCATGCTTCATGGCTAAGGTCACTAAGGTACAAACTTGTGATGATGGAAGTGATGAGGAACATGATAATAAAAATAAAAATGAGAGCGATAGTGATGATGATGAACCAACTAAGGATGAATTACTTGACATGCTAGATGATGCTAAATAACACTTTGACATTTAGAGAAGGGAATGCAAAAGCTTGCGTAAGGAACTAAAAGTCCTTAAGCAAGCCTTTGATGAGCTCAGTGCATCTCATGAGAGGCTAGAGAAAGACCATGAGAAGCTTGGCAAGGTTCACAAGAAGCTTGAAAAAGCTCATTCCTCTTTGCTTACTGAACAAAATGAGAAGAAGCATGTTGAGACATGTGATGTAGGCTTAACTTGTGATATAATTGATGAATCATTCTATAAGCATATCATTGTTGCTCCCACTAACTCTTCTTGTAGCACTTCTACTTTCACCTCATCTAGTAGTGATGGTTTTACATGTGATGCCTAACTAATGGTTGAGAATGAGACCCTTAGGAAGGAGGTCAATGAGCTCACTCACACCTTGGCTAAGGCCTATGGTGGTGAGGACCGCTTGCTTATGTGTTTGGGTAGCCAAAGAGCTTCTCTCTATAAAAAGGGATTGGGCTATACCCCCAAAAAAGGCAAGGCAACCTTTGCTCCTCACAAGACAAGTTTTGTGAAGAACAATGGTCGATTTTGCACTAGTTGCAAGCAAGTTGATCATAAAGAGCATGAGTGCAAGAACAAGAGCAAAAATACTAATGTATCCTCAATTAAGATTAATTCTTTTTATATGCTTACTAAGGGTACAAATGGTGTGAAAGCTAAGTTCACTGGTACACTATGGATGGGCTCAAAGAAGAAAGTCATTTGGGTTCCAAAGAGCTTGGTCACTAACCTTCAAGGACCTAAGCAAGTTTGGGTACCTAAAAAGAATTGATCTTCTTTTGTAGGTCAATTACAAAGCCGGAGGAAGGAATTGAGTTCTTGATAGTGGGTGCACTCAACACATGACTAGTGATGCAAGAATGTTCAACTCAATCAATACCAATGGCAATGATGGTTATGATAGTATCACATTTGGTGACAATGGCAAAGGCAAGGTCAAAGGGCTTGGTAAGATTGCAATATCCAATGACATGAGCATATCCAATGTGTTGCTAGTAGAGAGCTTGAACTTCATTTTGCTATCCGTGGCTCAATTGTGTTATCTTGGATTCAAATGCATATTTAGGATAGATGATGTAGAGATCATAAGTGTAGATGACTAACTTGATCTTCAAGGGCTTTAGATATGAGAATCTATACTTGATTGATTTTAATGCTAGTGAAGCTCAATTATCTATATGTTTGTTCACTAAGTCTAGCATGGGTGGGTTATGGTATAGAAGGCTTGGTCATGTTGGCATGAAACAATTGAATAGATTGGTCAAGCATAACTTGGTTAAAGCTTGAAAGATGTAGTGTTTGAGAAAGATAAGCTTTGTAGCTCTTGTCAAGCCAGAAAACAAGTTGAAAACACCTATCCTAAAAAAGCATGACGAGCACTAGTAAGGCATTTGAGTTATTGCACATGAACTTGTTTGGGCCAACTCAATACACTAGTATTGGTGGCAACAAATATGACTTTGTGATAGTGGATGATTACACTAGATATACATGGGTATTCTTTCTAGTGGACAAGAGTAATGTGTTTGCAACATTCAAATCAGTTGTTAAGGGCATTCACAATGAGTTTGAAACAACCATCAAGAGAGTTAGAAGTGACAATGGTAGTGAGTTCAAGAACACTAGAATTGATGAGTTGTGTGATGAATTTGGAATTAGACATCAATTCTCGGCCAAGTACACTCTACAATCAAATGGCCTTTGTGAGAGGAAGAATAGAACACTCATTGATATGTCAAGGTCTATGCTTAGTGAGTACAATATGAGTCAATCTTTTCGGGCCGAAGCTATCAACATGGCTTGCTATTGTAGCAACCGCCTCTATTGTCATCCATTAAAAGAGAAGACACCATATGAGCTCTTGAATGGTAGAAAGCCCAACATTGCATATTTTTGGGTCTTTGGTTGCAAATGCTATATCATGAAGAAAGGCACTAGATTGGACAAGTTTGACAAGAAATGTGATGAAGGATTCCTACTTGGATACTCAACTACTAGCAAAGCATATAGAGTTTGGAATTTGGATAGTGGTACTCTTGAGGAAGTTCATGATGTTGAATTTGATGAAACCAAGGGTTCCCAAGATGAGAATGAGAACTTAGAAGATGTTAGAGGCATTCAACTTTCAAAAGCCATGAAGAATATGGATGTTGGTGAATTGAGGCCTAGGCAAGTGAACGATGATGAAGATGAACAAGTGCAAGTGCTCTCTAACACAAATATGCTAGACGATACAAATCAAGCTAGTACAAATGGCTCTCATGACAATAAACAAAATCAAGTGGCTAGTACATCATCTCAACCAAATGATCAAGCAAGTGCAAGTGATCAAGTTTCAATACTCCAACCAACCAATATTGCAAGGCATCATCCATTGGACACTATCATTGGTGATATTTCAAGAGGTGTGCAAACTAGATCAAGATTGACTTCATTTTGTGAGCATTTCTCATTTGTGTCATCTATTGAACTAAAAAACATAGATGAAGCATTGAAGGATGTTGATTGGGTGAATGTTATGCATGAAGAATTAAATAACTTCATAAAAAATCAAGTATAGGAATTAGTAGAGAGACCAAAGGGACACAATGTGATTGAAACCAAATGGGTTTTTAGAAACAAGCAAGATCAAGATGGGATAGTAGTAAGGAACAAAGCAAGATTGGTAGCACAAGGATATACACAACTTGAAGGTCTTGACTTTGGAGAAATATATGCCTCGGTTGCTAGATTGGAAGCAATTAGAATCTTCTAGCCTATGCTTATGCCCACAACATCAAGCTCTATCAAATGGATGTTAAGAGTGCATTTCTCAATGGTTACATCAATGAGGAAGTATATGTTGAGCAACCTCCCAGTTTTAAAGATGACAAGAAGCCCAACCATGTGTACAAGTTGAAGAAGGTATTGTATGGCTTAAAGCAAGCACCTAGAGCATGGCATGAGATATTGAGGGACTTCTTACTCTCTAAAGGGTTCATGATGGGAAAGGTTGACACCACTTTTTTACCAAGAAGATTGGAAAAGACTTATTTGTGTTGCAAATCTATGTTGATGACATCATATTTGGATCAACCAATTAAGATTTTTATGAAGAGTTTGGAAAGATGATGACTAATGAGTTTGAAATGTCTATGATTGGGGAGCTAAGTTACTTCTTTGGTCTTCAAATCAAGCAATTGAAGAATGGTACATTTGTGAGTCAAGGCAAGTACATCAAAGACATGGGCCCCGTTCGGCTTGCTGAATCTTGGCTGAAACTGACTGAAAAACATTGTTCTGACTGAATTGTTGTAAGAGAAAAACACTATTTCAGCTAAAAAAACAAGCCAAACAAGCCAGATATGGGGTAAGCCGAACGGGGCCATGCTCAAGAAGTTTGGCATGAGTGATAGCAAAGCCATTAGCACACCAATGGGGACAAAAGACAATTTGGATAGTGATGCAAGTGGCAATATGGTGGATCAAAAATTATATCGGTCTATGATTGGAAGCCTACTCTATGTAACCGCATCAAGGTCGGATGTCATGTTTAGTGTATGCATGTGTGCAAGATTTTAAGCCTCACCAAGAGAAAGTCATTTGAAGGCTACAAAGAGAATATTGAGGTACTTGAAGCATACACAAAATGTTGGTTTGTGGTATCCCAAAGGAGTAAAGTTTGAACTAGTTGGTTACTCTGACTCGAATTATGCGGGATGCAAAGTTGAAAGGAAGAGGACCTCGGGCACATGTCAATTATTGAGAAGATCACTTGTTTTATGGTCAGCAAAGAAGCAAAATAGTGGTGCATTATCAACCACCAAAGTTGAATACATATCCGCCGGTAGTTGTTGTGCACAAATACTTTGGATGAAGGCCACCTTGAATGACTTTGGAATCAAGTTCAATAAAGTGCCATTGCTATATGACAATGAGAGTGCAATCAAGTTAACCAACAATCCGGTTCAACATGCAAGAACAAAGCACATTGATGTCCGCCACCATTTCATAAGAGATCAACAACAAAAAGGGGACATTTGTATTGAAAATGTGGGCACCGAAGATCAACTTGCCAATATATTCACCAAGTCATTGGATGAGAAAAAGGTTTTGCAAGCTAAAGAATAAGTTGAACATATTGGATTTCTCAAATTTGTGTTGATGCACCCCCACTTATATGACATACCTCTCCTTCGAGCAATCTAATGTAAAAGTTGATTGGCATGGTATACATCCTTACTAAGGACATGATTAGTGTATCTAGTCATGTTTCACATTTAATAGACTCATTTATGAAAATCAAATGAATTTGATAATTGTATGATACCACTATTGCTTCTATGCTTGACTTGATCTAGTGATAGCATATGACACGTTTGTGGGCATGTAAACCTAGTGTTTGATCTAGAAAATGAGCTCTAAGTGTTTAACTCAACATGGTACAAGATAACCCTTATTTGGAGATGTGAAGAAGCTTGTCCTTAGATCAAACCGAGTTAAATATCTTTGGCAAATGATCTAGATTGGATCAAATTTAGAAAAATGATCCTCACCCCATTGATTGACATTGATAATCTCAACCTATTTAAAATTAAACCTTTGTGGTTATTGATGTCAAAGGGAGAAAAAGATAGTGAGAAGATAACAAAGGGGGAGAAATTGACATAGGGGGGAGAGATATGACAAAGTAAGGGATCAATTAAAATTTTCAGCACACAAGTAGGGGGAGCAAGCTCATAAACTTGGTGGATACATTTGAATGAGCATTTCATATGTTTCCTTGCATGGCACAAGTTTTAAATTTCAATATTCATGCTTATGTGGTGTATGCTAGTTGTAGGTTTGAATGATAAAATGAAAAACTAGCATGCAAAAGTTAAGTAACTAGACTCATGATCATATTATGAAAACTAGACCCTTGCTTCTAATGTTGATCTCATGGGGTATTCTAGTTTTTGTGTATGTCTAGTTACTCATGGTGCTAAGGATGGTATATTGGTGCACTCTGATTGGTATCACGCTTCAAAGGTCCATCTCTTATACCTTAGCATCTTTTGGTAGACATTGTCTCCTATATTTTCTATCTAAGCATATATGCAAGTTTCAATCCAAACTCTTAGCACATATGTAGGGGGAGCAATTGCTACCATTTGGGGTTCATGAAACTTGTCCATATTCTTTTACACATGGTAAATATGATTGGGCAAGCAACATGGATTCAATTAAATTTTAATTCATATCTTTGTGAAAGGGTTGTCATCAATTACCAAAAAGGGGGAGATTGAAAGCTATAGTTTTGTTTTGGTGAATTGATGAAACCCTAAGTGCTAACCTAGTTTATCAAAGTGATTATGAGATAGGTAGCACTACTCCAAGTGGTGAAGAAAATGAAGATCATGATATGATGATGGTGATGCCATGGTGATGATCAAGTGCTTGGACTTGGAAAAGAAGAAAGAGAAAAACAAAAAGCTCAAGGCAAAGGTAAAATTGATAGGAGCTTTTTGATTTAAGTGATCGAGACACTTAGCGAGTGTGATCACATTTAGGATCGATAACTGTACTATTAAGAGGGGTGAAACTTGTATCGAAATACGGTTATCAAAATGCCACTAGATGCTCTACCTCATTGCATATTTAGGATCTAGTGGAGTACTAACACCCTTGAAAACATTTGTGAAAATATACTAACACATATGCATAAGGTGATACACTTGGTGGTTGGCACATTTGATCAAGGGTGGTGAAGTTTGGGGTCAAAAGGAGAAGTTTTGTATTGTCCGGACTCTGACCCCGCGTCTGGTCAGTGGCGCACAGTGAAGGCCGCCCTCAGTCCCTTGACCGGACGCTGAAGGGAAAGAGGGACCGGACATGTAGGGGGTGCGTCCAGTCACCTAGTGACGTATGCTAACGCAAGCAACAAAGAGAGGCTGAGTTGACCTAACGCTGGCCTAGGTCTAGTCATGAGCCATCGGATGCGTCCGATCGTGAATTTCCGCCTCTGGAACCTTACTGGAAGTGACCAGACGCCGGGTGACAGTGTATCCAGTCCTACACTATAGTGCGTCCGGTCATAACTTAACACATGGCGTGAAGCAGACTAGCCGTTAAGATCGGGCACTCAACATTTGAGGCTGATGACACATGGCATGCATCGGGTGACTGAACGCTGGCGTCCTGCATTCGGTCAACCTGACCAGCGCATCTGGTCAGCCCATGTTTCACTAGACAGAGGAGCCAACGACTCTATTCATGGGGCCTCTCTATTTAAGCCCCATGGCCGGCTAAAGCTCACTCACTTGGCCATTTGCATTGACATAGCAATCTTGTGAGCTTAGCCAAAGCCCTCCCACTCATCTCCATCATTGATTCATCATTTTTGTGAAATTAGGAGAGAATCTAAGTGCATTGCTTGAGTGTTTGCATCTAGAGACACTTGGTGTTCGTGTTTCACTACGGGATTCGCTTGTTACTCTTGGTGGTTGTTGCCACCTAGATGGCTTAGAGCAGCAAGGATCGTCGAGCGGAGGTTGGTGAATGTCTCCGGCTCTGATCGTGGTGATTGTGAGGGGTTCTTGACCTTTCCTCGATGAAGAGCCAAAAGGTACTCTAGTAAATTGCTCGTGGCTTGTGTGATCCTCATCTTGTGTTAGTTGTGCGGCACCCTATTGAGGGTTTGGCGTGAGATGCCAATTAGTGCGTGAACCTCCAAGTGAGTGAATCGCCACAACGAGGACTAGCTTGCCAGCAAGCAAGTGAACCTCGGTAAAAATCATTATGTCATCATTTGATTCTGAGGTGATTAGTCTTCATTGGTATTCATTCTTGTGATTGATTGGTTCATTCCTCGACTCGGTGGTATAACCATCTTGCTCTCTCTTTTTACATTACCGCAAACTAGTTGTCAAGCTCTTTAGTGTAGCTAGTCGTGAGAGCTTGTTAGTTTTGTTAGTGTGGCTCTTTAGTTAGCCTTTGAGGGCACACTAACTTAGTATAGTAACATAGCCATTGTGTGGATAGAGATTATAGAAACTAGAATTGTGGTAGGTGGCTTGTTTTTCAGTTGGCTAGCACAACACTCGCTTCGCCTCATATTTGTCTAACCGGTTTGCTAAGTGTTGTTGTAGAAATTTTTAAAAGGCTATTCACCCCCTCTCTAGCCATTAGGATCTTTCACTTCTTGTGGAACACCCACTTTGTTCCAATGACTCTTGCATCTTGTGGTCACTCTTCAAGTGTCCAAACTTCATTTTAGGTGAAGTTGTTCAATTTTTCATGCATGACATTTATCCAATCCGGATCTTGAAGAGGTTCTTCCACATTCTTAGGCTCAATGCAAGAAACAAATGAGTGATGTTCAATAAATAAAGTAAGTTTTTTAGAGCAAGTCATTACACCCTTTGAAGGGCTCCCTATGATGAGATCTTAAGGATGTGCTTGAACTAGAGGCGAATTTCTTCTATCAATCACTTGAGGAGGAGGTTGTGGAGCATCAACATCTTGATCTTGTGCCACCATTTGATCATGGGAGACATGAGTATCTTTATTTTCTACTCTCCCATCTTTATCATCATCTTGTGGCACATTTGATGAAGAGTGTGGATCAATCACATGCACTTTATCTTCATCATCCTTAGGCTTGATGTCTCCAACCTGAATATTCTTCATGACCTCCCTCAATGATTCATCACCTACATCATCAAGATTCTCATGTGCTCCATGGGAGCCATTAGATTCATCAAATTCCACATCATATGTTTCTTCAACCAAGCCAGTGGCATGATTAAATACTCAATATGCTTTGGACTTTGATGAGTAACCAACAAGAAAATCAATATCGTAACGTCTTTAGAACTTCCCTAGGTGTTGTTGCTTCTTGTAGATATAGCATTTGCAACCAAACACCCAGAAGAAAGAGACATTCAGCTTCTTCCCATTGAGCAACTCATAAGGGGTCTTGCCAAGAAACTTTTGAAGGAATAGGTGGTTGGATGCATAGCATGCGGTGTTGATAACTTCCATCCATAGATCTTGAGGTGTGTTGTACTCATCAAGCATTGTTCTTGCAAGAGTGATTAGTGTTTGGTTCTTTCTCTCTACTACACCATTTTGTTGAGGAGTGTAGGTTGCGGAGACCTCATGCTTGATCCCAACTTCATCACAATATACTTCAATATTTGTGTTGTCAAATTCTTTCCCATTGTCACTTCTTATCTTCTTGAGCTTCACTTTAAATTCATTTTGTGTTCTCTTGGCAAACTTCTTGAAACATAAGTCCACTTCGGTTTTGTCATAAAGAAAGAACACTCAAGTGTATCTAGAGTAGTCATCAACTATCACAATACAATAGAGGTTGCCTCCCAAACTCTTATAAGTTGTTGGTCTAAATAGATCCATGTGGAGAAGCTCTAACACTCTTGTTGACATGTAAGCTTTGGTTGGATGAGTGTTAGCAACTTGTTTGTTGGCTTGACATGCACTACACAACTTGTCCTTCTCAAATTTTACATCCTTCAAACCTCTCACCAACTCATTCTTCATTAACTTCTTGAGTGAGCTCATCCCAACATGTGCAAGTCCTCTATGCCAAAGCCACCTAAGTGATGTTTTGGTGAATAAGCATGTCTTCAAGTTTGCATCTTCGGATGTGAAATCTACTAGATATAGGTTGTTGTATCTAAAGCCCTTAAATGTAACTTGATCATCATATTTCTTTGACACAACCACTTGCTTCTCGGTGAACAAGCATCGAAAGCCAAGATCACACAATTGATCAACGGATAGCAAGTTGAAGCTCAATGAAGCAACATATAGCCCATTTGATATTGAGTGGTCATTTGATATTGCAACTTTACCCAATCCTTGTACTTTGCCCTTTGAATTGTCACCAAATGTAATTCTTTCTTAACCATCCACATTTTCATCTAGTGAGGTGAACATATGAGGCTCACTGGTCATATGTTGAGTGCAACCACTATCAATAACCCAATGACCTCCACCGGTCTTGTAGTTCACCTACATACACAAGAGATCAAGCTTGATGTTTAGGGACCTAAAGTTGATGAGGGCCCTTGACTTTCTCACTAGTGACTTAGCAACCCAAATTTGCTTAGGCCTATTCTTGCTTGGTGGACCTAAGAACATGACTTTCATCTTTCCACTAGAATCCTTTTTAAGCATATAGTGAGCATTGAAAGCAAAGGGTCTAGCATGCTTTGGCAAGGGTTGTGGTGGTGAAGTTTCACACTCATGAGCAAAGTGACCTTCTTGTCCACACTCAAAGAACCTCTTTGGTTTAGGCTTTGACTTGTATTGTTGATGTTGAGCTTTAGCTTTCTTCTCTTGATTTGCCAAGAATCCAATACCTCTTCTATCCATCTTCATCACGGTGTTCATAAGTAGCTCACTTTGGAGATATTGGCCTCTTGTGAACTTGCTCAAACTAGTCTTGAGATGTTCCTTCTTCAACTTGAGTTTCTTATTTTCTTCTCTAAGTTCATCATGAGTTGATAGCCTCTCAAGATTCTTCTCCATCTTGAGCCTCTTGTTCTCTTCTCTAAGCATCTTATTCTCAAGAGCCATGTCATGATCATTGTCAAGTGTCTCCAAGACAATTGTGTTGGTGGTTGCTAGCTTTTGAAGATCTTTCTTAAGCTTCTTATTCTCATTTTTGAGCTTGACATAATCATCATAATTGTCAGACTCAACCACTTTCTTGCCTTTGCTACTAGAACTTTACTCAATGCTCTCAACAATCAAGTCATCACATGATGTGGCTATATCAATCTTAACAACTTGGTTAGTAGCATCATGCGGTTCATTGGATAAATACTCATGAGAAAGCACATGATTATCATGATTAACTTGAGAGTGGTGTGTTCTTCTTTTAGCAAGTTGTATCTAGTGGTGAGCTCATTGTGTAACCCCTCAAGTTTATCATGTTTTTCTCTAAGCTCCTTTTTAGAAGTTTTGAGCTCCTTGGGCTTGGATAACACAATTTCATTTTCTTCTCTAAGCTCACAACTAGCTTTTTCGGCTATGTCACATTTTGCTAAAAGAGACTAATTCTCAAGTTTGAGCTTTTCATTTTTAACTCTTATCTTTCTTATGATTTTAGTGCAGTCATTTAGCAAGACAACTAGATCATCATATGAAGGTGATTCAAATTCTTCATGACTATCACTACCATTTTCGTCACCATTACTATCATCATCACTTTGTACCTTTCAATCACCTTTGGCCATAAGGCATAGGTGTGTAGAGGATGATGGCGGCGGTGGCAGTGGAGGTAGTGAAGTCCCAAACACAAGAGCGGCCACCTTCTCCTACTCATTATCACTTTCATCACCAGATGAGCAACTTGATGATTCAATGTCTATGAGCTAATCACCAACGATGTAAGCCTTGCCATTTTTGTTCTTGTGATATTCCTTTTTGCCATCCTTCTTCTTGTATGGCTTATTTTTCTTCTTCTCATCATCATCATCACTTGAGTCATCTTTCTTGACCTTGTACTTCTTCTTGTACTTGTCTTTCTTGGGCTTAGGGCATTGATGGGCTAGATGACCAAGTTGTCCACAATTGTAGCAATCCATTTCGGAGATGGGCTTCCTCTTGCTACTAGTGAAGAATTTTTTTCTTCTTTCCATCAAACTTGACACCATTCTTATTGAGCTTTTTGAGCATCTTGGTGGTTTTTCTCACCATGAGAGTAAGGCTTGCATCATTAATCTCATCATCACTTGAGCTATCATGATCAATTTTTGCCTTGTCCCTCTTCTCTTGGCTAGCCTTAAATGCCAAATCTTTATTCTTGGTGGAAGAAGAGCCATCTTGTGGAGTGATGTGCATGTACATCTCATGTGTATTGATCTTCCCTAATATTTGAGTTGGCATAGTGGTGAAAAGATCACCTTGATGAAGCACCATCACAATATGCCCATACTTGTCAATGGGGAGGACACTTAAGATCTTTCTCACAACATCGGATGGTTGCATTTGAGTGAGTCCAAGCCTACTTGACCTCCTCTACAAGAACATTCAAGCGAGAATACATTTCATTAGCACTTTCACTAGGAAGCACTTCAAATGAATTAAGCTTCTTCATCACAAGGTGATAGCGTTCCTCACGCTCACTCTTGGTTCCCTCATGGAGCGCACAAATGTACGACCATAGTGAATGGGTGTCTTTGTGGTTCCGCACACGGTTAAAGACATCCTTGCAAAGGCCTCTAAAAAGGGTGTTTCTAGCCTTTGCATTCCACTTCTCGTAGTCAACCTCATCACCTTGAAGGTTGGTGGGATCCTTAGGTTTTAGGAAGCCTTGTGAGGCGGCTCTAAGCACTCCAACATCTAAAGCCTCTAGGTATGCCTCCATGCGAATTTTCCAATAAGGAAAATCATCTTCCTCAAAGATGGAAGGGGGTCTATCCCCATGGGACATCTTGCTCTAGGCGGTTAAGCCTAATTTAAGGAGCACGAGGCTCCGATACCAATTGAAAAGATCAAGATGCCCAAGAGGGGGGTGAATTGGGATAATTCTAAATTTCTTGCAATAATTAAGCCCTACACTTAGCCCATTTCACCCCCTTATGCCTATAAGTGTTGCTATTGTTCTACCGCATAAAAGTTTTGCACTCTAGGTTCCAATCATACTCTAGTATGACAATTCTAAGAATGTAAAGACAAGAATTGAATTGCTCAAATGTAAATGCTCAAAGTAAAGAGATGGAGAGGAACACGTTGATGTTTTTTCGAGATATCGAAGAGTCACCACTCCCTAGTAGTCCTCGTTGGAGCATCCGTGCAAGGGTGTAACTCCCTCTTGATCCACGCAAGGATCAAGTACTCTCTATGAGCTTATTTTTTGACACTCCATTGCGGTGAATCACCCACAACCGCTCATACCATGACTTGTGTCATCCACAAGCTCCACCGGATGATCACCATGCTTTCAATCACCACCGAGCCATCTAGGTGATGGCGATCACCAAGAGTAACAAGTACAAACTCTCACTTGACCAAGACAAGCCTAATGAGAAAGGTGGATGCACACTTGCTACTCTCTATGCTCTAATGAGGTCCTTAATCTTAGATTCTCAAATCTCAATCACTCCACTAGGCTCTTGCTCTCCCTTGCACTCCAAAGATGTTTCTCAGCTGAACAAATGGACAAGAGAGCTAAGTTGGAAAAGTAGGAGAAGTATTTATACTCCTCCATTCAAAACATGACTATTACTGTCCAACTCAGCAAAATACGAGGTGACCGGACGCGCAGGTCCTCATGACCGAACATGCATGTCAGTACACCACAGCTGCAATTGGCCAACCCTATCAGAGAGAGCATTGGCGTGACCTAACACTGACTAGCGTCTGGTCAACATCCATCAGATGCGTTTGGTCAAGAATTTTTATCTCTAGACCCTCTCTGATGTCGACCTGACGCTGCAAACTTAGAGTCTGATCATTTACTATTTAGCGTCCGATCCACCCTGACAGCGAGGCCCCACTGCTATAGATATGACTAGAGGCGCATCTAGTTACAATCACTGTGTAGCGTCCGGTCGCTCCTTGGCTTCTGCTACGTGCACTGATCATTGACTGGACGCAGCACCTGTGAGTCCTATCATCACCAAACCATCGTCCGATCAACATTTTGACCCTCCATTCACTTCCAATTCAAAATCCTTTGTGAATGAAGTTGACTCCACTTGATCTTTGGGCTATTCCTGAGCTACCTAGTGCTAAGTTTGACAAGTGTGCACCACACCTAATCTATTAGACTCACCTAGGTCAAGCTACTAGTTCATACCCCCTTGATAGTATGGCCAAAGGAAAAACAAAGTCCTAAACTACTCTAAATGTCTCTCTAATGCCAAACTACACTTAGAACTTGTCTATTCTTAACCTTGTCATCCATCCTTTGAAAACCAAAATGATTTTCATCGATAGGGGCATGAAAACCATAATTGCCCAAACAATCATCATTACCATGACCTAACTCAAATTGTCTCTGCAAAACATACGTTAGTCATAGTAATCTTGTGTCATCATTAATCACCGAAACCCAACTAGGGGCCTAGATGGTTTCACTAGGTCACATCTAGCACTTAGTGTTGCACCTCTCTTGATAGTACGACATACATATACTCAAGAATTAAAGATACACATTTAATACTAATTAAGCCTCACATAATTCAAATATTGTCTTTTGAAACTCATCATTTGAGGGCTTTCAACACTTCCTTGAGCTAAACCACATCTCGGCAGCCTTCCTCTATCCCTGGAGCCGCACTCTCTGCCTCCCCCACATCCTCCTCCATTGTAGGGTCGAGATGGCAGACTAGAGGGGGGGGGGTGAATAATCCTTTCTAAAATTAATCATGCCAGCTAACTAAAACAAATGCGGAATTAAAACTATCGGTCTAGCCAAGACTACACCCCTCTATCTAAGTTCTCAAGAACCTTATAAAAGATCTTAGTTAAGCAAAAAGGTACCAGGCTAGCAAGAGGTCACCTAACCAATTCTAGGGAGCAAGGTCACACAAACCTATGCCACTAGAACTTTGCACACCAGGGAGCTCCTACACAACTAGTAAGCAAAAGCACAAAGCTCCTAAGCTCACTAGCAATGCTAAAAAACAAGGCAACCAATGCCAAATTAGAGAGCACAAATTACTTAGCTACACAAACTAAGCAATGTGACTAATTAGGTTACACAAACCAAATTAGTCACGCAACGGGAGCTACTTCTAGCTACACAAGAAAGAAGGTAACTAGCAAGCTACACAAGCCAACTAATTGCAAGAGTAACTACACAAGCACAATGTATGTGAAAGTAAATACAAGCTTGTGTAACGGTGTTGCAAACCAACGGGAAGACATGGTTGACACGATGATTTTCTCCCAAGGTTCACTTGGTTGCCACCAAGCTACGTCCCTTATGTGTCGACCGCTCACTTGGTGGTTCGGTGGTTAAGAGGTGTTCCATGAACCTTGTCCACATGTTGGACACCGCAAGAACCACACAAGCCAAGTGAGGGTAGCTCAATGACACACTCGACTAGAGTTGCTCTTCGCGATCCCCATGAGGTGAGCACAATACCCCTCACAAATCCTCCTCTGGAGCACTGCACAATCTTCTCACGTGCTTTAACAGAGTCAGAAGTCACAAAGCTGTCTAGGAGGTGGCAACCTCCAAGAGTAACAAGCACCACCGACTTGCAACTCAATCACCTCGTGCCACTCGATGCAACCTCACAATGCAATCACACTAGAATCGCTCACTCACTCGATTGGATGATCACTATCAAACACAAGTGAGTTAGAGGGCTCCCAAGCACTCCCCAAGCATGGACACTTAGTCCCAAATAGAGCCGTTGGAGCAAAGATCCCTTTTCTATGAGGGCACTAGACATGGTGGTGGTGGCACCGCTCTAGGGGTGGCAGTGCCCCTTTAATGTCACATAACAGCTAGGTTGACTGGTCATGGGCACCGGACAGGGGTGGCGGTGGCACCACCCTCAGGGTGGTGGTGACCACCTGTTGACACCGTTTTTTGCACGCGTCAAAATGATCGGAGTGGACTAATCGGTAGGAGGAAAGTTACTGTATACGCTGACAGCCGATGAAAGTCAGCTTGTAAAGATGGTTGCCGATGACTGGTGGTGGTCGATGGAAAGGTTGATTTAGATTCGGGCGTTGCCAATGAGGTTGGAGGTGTTATTGTCGATATCGATGAGGGAAGGCTTGAAGACTACTGCCGATGAAACAGGAAGTATGCCGATGGAAAGGAGGTCGGTGAGATTTCCATCGTAATTGAGGCGGACAGGGAAATAGATAGGAGTTGATTTCCTTTTCTGTATTTATTAGAACATGATTCATGTAAGAGTCACGTATTTCCTTATGTATGGATTTGGTGTCCTAGTTATGTTTGGTTATGTCTCTTTAGATCAGGGTATAAATATAGATTGAAGGGCAATGTAAAAAATATATCAATCAATATCAAAACCAATTTTTACTCCTATTTGCATCTACTTACTTTTCGGCGACTTCATCAACTTGCATATTTTTCTTTTTACGAGTTCTCATTGATTCGGCGAGTTGCATCGCAGTGCAACCTTCGGCGATTCTCGAGTTCCACGTGAGTACCTCTTGGCCATGACTTCCGGGCGTATCGCTGTTGTCAGGACCAAAGTGCTCGTATCTTCATCCTTGTCGATTAATAGGTCAAATCGACTGGCATGCTTTGGATATCGATTCGGGTATTAGCCCTTTGTGTTTGCAGATCCACTTTTGCATCAACACATCTTTTGGCACACTCGGTGGGACCAATCAATCCGATCAATATGTTCAATTCCGAGATCAATTCAGAGAACATTATCGCGGTATCAGAAGAAGATCTTAAGGAAGAGCAGAGGCAGGCTATGGAAAAAGCTGTAGAAGAATACAGGCAGCTTTGTCTGAAATCGTTTAGCCTGAACAAGAGTGGACAAGTCATCCAGAAGCAAGATTTACCGTTGCCTCCGCAGGTTACCTTTGACTCCAATCCTGGTAAACTTCAAGAGATGGTTAATTCTGCAGTAAATTATACTTTGATTAATCATTCCAATGTACTATCCAATACTGTTCATAATGCTGTGGTTCGAACTCTCAAAGAAGGACAAGCGTCACCACATTATGTTGGGCCTGCCTATCACCAACCAGAGCCGGCATCTGTTAATACTCCATCGGCTCCCTCGGCCGTTGTGGGTACATAAGTTACTTCTCCTCTAGTATCGATAGGCTTACCTAATATTCAATCTACACCGATACGATCAGATCCGGTAGGACGAGTTCAGCTTAATACAGATCTAGCGGCATCAGCTATGTCAGGCCCTATGTCTCAAAATAGCCAGATTCCTGCTAATTGGTGGGGATATGGTATGCCTCTAGAGTCATCTGCTTTCAATCCTGGGTTACCTCAAGTATTTGACGCAGTAGGAAAAGCTCCTATACCATCGGTTGTTTCGCCGATGGCCCAAGTGCCTCAATATGCCACAGCAACTACTGTGCAACCAACTCCTGGAGGTTTCTAGATGCCTTTGGTTCAAACACCTAGTTCAAATCCATCGGCAAGCTTACTACCGATGCAGCAGAAAGCCCCTGTTATGAGTCAAACTAGGGTTCAGTTCATGCCTCAAGCTGGTTATAATTATCCAACAATGCTAGCAAATTACCAGCCATCGGTAAGTTTTGTACCGATGAGTTCTAGTAATGGTTGGTCAGGACAGTTACCTGTTCAACATACAGTTCAGCAAAATCAATAGGTTGCAGGGATTCAACAAGGTCATATGCAAGCTGGTTTCTAGAATCAAGCATCGGCAGCACAGCCGATGAATCCTTTCCAACAGGTTAATGGACCACAAGTAACGGCAAATATGCCGATTGCTGGAGATTGTGGGCCACAAAGATATGTGGAGGGATATCAGCAGGCACCTCCTATAGAAATTCAGCCAGTTCGTCATCAGGAGGCTGATGCTTTTTGGGCCGATAGGATAGCAGAAATTATGAAGGATCAGTTTGGGATAAAGCCCAAGGTCAATACTTATTCTTATCGGACTCCATATCCTCCTGCATATGATTTAATTCCTCTCCCAAATCGGTACAAGGTACCAGATTTCACTAAATTCTCCGGGCAAGATGACACATCAACAATGGAACACGTCAATTGCTTCATTATTCAATGTGGAGAGGCAGCTAGCAGAGATGAATTAAGAGTTCGATTATTTTCATCATCTTTGTCTGGATCGGCATTTACGTGGTTCATTTCATTACCACCAAATTCTATTATTACCTGGGCTGATCTAGAAAAACAATTTCATAAGTATTTTTTTGCTGGAATCCATGAAAAGAAGCTTACCGATTTAGTAAAATTGAGACAGCGCAATGATGAATCGGTAGAAAGCTTTGTGCAAAGGCTACGAGATGTAAAAAATAAGTGCTACAGTCTGGTGCTGGATGATCGGTAGCTTGCCGATCTGGCTTTCCAAGGGTTATTGCCACATCTTAAAGACAGATATGCTTCTCAGGAGTTTGAAAGCCTCAGTCATCTTGTGCAAAGGATCTCTAATCAAGATACTAGGGTTTTTGAACCTAAAAAGAATTGGAGTAAAAAGGTATCATTTGTTGAAGAAGTGGGAGATTCTGATTCTAATGAAGAACCAGTTATCGGCTTAGCTGAGTGGGTTAAGAATAAAAAGCCGATATCTTGTCCCTTTGGTCAAAAAGAGGTAGAAAAGTTTACCTTTGATATCACCAAGGCCAACAAAATATTTGATCTTCTGCTTCAAGAGGGCCAAATTAAGCTGTCACCTAATCATGTGATCCAATCGGCAGAAGAGTTGAAGAAGATCTTGTACTGCAAATGGCACAATGCAACTTCACATAGTACAAATGAGTGCAAGGTGTTCAGGCAACAGTTACAATCAGCTATTGAATCTGGGAGAATTAAGTTTGGTACTTCCAAGGCCCAGAAGCCGATGAAAATTGATCAACACCCTTTTCTAGCAAATATGTTGGAGGCCAAAGGGAAGACTAAGGTATTAACATCAGAGGCTGCTGAGAAAAACGCGTCAGTGGATCCCCAACATCGGATAACTACCGATGATGCAAAAAGTAAGGGTTTGCTGGGAGAAAGCAGTAGTTCCAAAAATCCTCCTCGACCTGGCATTACTCATCGAAGGCAGCAGGAGAGTTGGCGTCAGCAAAATGACCGATATCAACAACAGCAAGAAGAGAGACGTCGGGAAGAATGGCATCAGCATAAAGATCATTGGAGATGCCCATTTTTCATCCATTGTTGGGAAGAAGGTATTAAATTGCCAACTGTTGAAAATTGCCCTGAGTGCAATGGTTATTACGGGGTCAATCGGTCAGAAAGGAGGTTTCAACCTAGTAATCAGGGTTTATCTATCAATGAGCCGATCAGAGGCAGAGCATCAGTGCATGATCGGCTGGGGGGCAGACTAAGTGTACATGAGAGGATTGGTAAACGCGCTGGATATTTTCCAAGGAATCAAGAGGAGTTTGAGGAGATGGCAAACGCAAGAGTTCCCGATGAGGAAATATTCTACAGGGACCCTAATATATGCCGTGTAGAATCAACTAGGACCTGTTATCAGCCGGTTTGGAAAACCAAGTTTCCTCGATGGTGCCCAGAGGGTCTGACAAAGACACAGAGAAGGAGGATTGAGCTTCAGGAGGATTTATACTGAGAGGAAAATTCCTCCAATGAGAGGTCTGGTCATCAGCAGTGGCAGGTAAAACACAAAAATAAGGGTCCATCGGTAGATGTTAATATGGTATTCATGTTGCCGATGGAGTTTTTGGCACTATCTGATAATGAGGAAGAAGTTGTTCTCTCTGATCAAATAGCTCAGTTGACACTAGATCCAATGATGGCTGTTTTTGAGAAACCTACCAATGACGAGAGACAACATCTTAAAGCTTTATTTGTGAAAGGCAGAGTTGATGGGCAGCCTGTATCTAAGATACTCATTGACGGAGGGGCTACAATTAATATTATGCCTTATGTGATGTATCGGAAACTTGGCAAGGGAGATCAAGACTTGACCAAAACCGATATGATGCTAAAGGATTTTGAAGGCAATGTGTCACCGGCTAAAGGGGCAGTATGCGTTGAATTGACCATTGGCAGCAAAACCTTGCCGACGACGTTCTTTGTTATTAATAGCAAGGGTGCATATAATCTGCTTCTTGGGAGGGATTGGATTCATGCTAATTGTTGTGTTCCCTCTACAATGCATCAATGCCTCGTACAGTGGATTGGGGATAAGATTGAGGTTGTTCCTGGTGATTCCTCTTATATCATCGCATCGGCAGAATCAGATACTTATGAGCGAACGAGATGCATATCAGGAGAAGTTTGGGAAAGAGAGTTCCTTAGAGTTGCTGACTATGAAATTCCACCGATCCAAGCAGTCGGTTCTGAAGAAGAATTTTAATGGATAGGTTTGCCGATGATGGAAAATTAGGTCAAGGGTTCACATCGGTGGATGATTTAGTAGAAGTAGATATTGGTGATGGCGATAGGCCAAGACCTACTTTTGTTAGTGCTAAGTTAGATTCCAAGTGTAAGCAGCAAATGACTGATTTGTTAAAAGAGTATAAAGATTGTTTTGCTTGGGATTATACTGAGATGCCTGGATTAAACCGATCGATAGTTGAACATCGGTTACCTATCAAATCTGGATTTTGGCCACATCAGCAGCCAGCACGCCGATGCAATCCTAATATACTTCCTGACATTAAGGCCAAAATAACTAAATTAATTGAGGCAAAGTTTATTCGACAGTGTCGATATGCAGAGTGGATCTCTAATGTGGTTCCTGTTTATAAGAAAAATGGAAAACTTCGTGTTTGTATTGATTTCAGGAATCTCAACAAAGCCACACCGATGGATGGCTATCCAATGCCGATTGCTGATTTGTTGATTGATGCTGCAGCCGGACATCAAATTATCAGCTTCATGGATGGTAATGCAGGTTACAATCAAATATTCATGGCTGAAGAAGATATTCCCAAGACTGCTTTTAGATGTCCAGGTCATGTAGGGCTGTTTGAGTGGATAGTCATGACGTTTGGTTTGAAAAATGTCGGTGCTACTTATCAAAGGGCTATGAACTTTATTTTTCATGAATACATCGGCACATTAGTGGAGATCTACATTGATGACATAGTGATTAAGTCTGGAGATATCACAAAACATCTAGCCGATCTACGAAAGATATTAGAGTGCACAAGCATGGGTTGAAGATGAATCCTAATAAATGTGCATTTGGTGTATCGGCAGGACAATTCTTGGGTTTTATGGTGCATCAGCGGGGCATCGAAATCAGTAGGAGGTCTATTGATGCAATTAACAAGGTGATTGCTCCTGCTAATAAAACTAAATTACAATCTTTGATTGGTAAGATTAATTTTATCAGAAGATTCATATCTAATCTGTCGGGTAAGATCAAGGCTTTCAGTCCATTACTTAAATTGAAAACCGATCAGGAATTTGTATGGGGAGCTGAGCCGCAGTTAGCCCTGGATGAAATTAAGAAATATTTAACAAATCCTCCGGTGCTAGTTCCACCTCAACACAGGAAACCTTTCAGGTTGTATTTGTCAACTGATGATACCGTTATCGGTTCAGCTCTTATTCAAGAATTTGAAGGGAAAGAACGTGTTATTTATTATTTGAGCAGAAGATTAGTGGATGCTGAAACAAGGTATTCGGCCATCGAAAAATTATGTCTGTGCTTATACTTTTCTTGTGTCAAATTAAGATATTATTTGTTATCTGCCGAATGTACGGTCATATGCAAAGACGACGTAGTCAAGTATATGCTGTCGATGCTGATATTAAGTGGTAGAATCGGCAAGTGGATTTTAGCATTATCAAAATTTGAACTACGTTACGAATCAACTAAGGCAGTTAAAGGGCAGGTTATGGCTGATTTTGTCACTCAGCATTGTAATGCAGTGGACTCTCTAGAGATTGCTCCTTGGACACTTTTCTTCGATGGGTCCACATGTGGTGAAGGAGCAGGTACTGGCATTGTGTTGATTTCACCTCAAGGAAGGAAGTATGAGTTTTGATCGCCGATTATTGCTACATCGACAAACAATCAGGCTGAATACCAAGCCTTGATAAAAGGGTTAGAATTGCTGAAGGAAATACGTGCCGATGTTGTTGAAATCTTTGGTGATTCTATGCTAGTTATAAATCAATTGGCTGGGATTTATGAATGCCGAAGTGAAGTTTTAATTTCGTATTATGAAAGATGTTTGCAATTGTTGAAAGGGTTTAGAGATTTTCGTCTTGAACACATTCCTCGATTGCATAATGAGGAGGCTAATCGACTAGCTCAGCATGCCTCAGGGTATCAGCCTATTCAGGAAGTGCTAACATCGGCAGTCGATACCGATGACTGGAGAAAGGAGATTGTCGATTATTTAAAGGATCCATGTAAAAAGGTTGAAAGGCGTATAAGGTTCCAAGCTACCAAGTATGTGCTCCTCGATGACGAATTATATTATCAAACTATAGATGGAGTTTTACTCAGATGTGTTAGCAGTGATGAATCGAAAAGTTTGATGGGTGAAATTCATGAAGGAGTGTGTGGAGCGCATCAATCGGCTTTCAAGATGAAGTGGATGATCAGAAGGAATGGATACTATTGGCCGACTATTCTTGAAGATTGTTTTAAATATTTTAAAGGATGTCAGGGGTATCAAAAGTTTGGTAATATTCAAAGAGCGCCTGCGTTGGCTATGAACCCTATAATTAAACCTTGGCCGTTTCGGGGATGGGCTATTGATCTCATTGGTCAGATTTATCTACCATCAAGCAAAGGACATAAATTTATTCTGGTTGCTACCGATTATTTCACAAAATGGGTTGAGGCAATTCCTTTAAAAAAGGTGACATCGGCTAACATGATCAATTTTGTGAAAGAGCATATTATTTACCGATTTGGTATTCCTCAAACTATCACTACCGATCAGGGTACTATGTTTATATCGGGAGAATTTGATGAGTTTGCTGTGGGTATGGGAATTAAAGTTTTAAATTCTTCTCCATATTATGCTCAAGCTAATGGTCAGGCTGAGGCTTCTAACAAAGGGATCATCAAACTCATTAAGCGAAAAATTGAAGAAAATCCTAGGGGGTGGCATACAGTATTAAATGAAGCTTTGTGGTCATATCGGATGTCATGTCATGGTGCAACCAAAGTAACGCCTTATCAGTTAGTATATGGATATGACGCAGTATTGCCTTGGGAAATTAAAATTGGTTCTAGACAAATACGTTCTCAAAATCAGCTGACAGCCGATGATTATGATACTCTTATGAAGGATGAGTTGGAAGATGTGGCGGGTCATCGGTTAAGGGCTTTAGTTAGCATTGAAGAAAATAAGAAAATAGTAGCTAGATGGTATGACAAGAAAGTAAAGGTAAAAGAGTTTGCCGATGGAGATCTGGTCTGGAAATTGATTTTACCAATTGGGACTAAAAGTTCAAAGTTTGGAAAGTGGTCTCCTAATTGGGAAGGTCCATATCGGATAAATCAGTCTGTTCCTGGTAACGCATATATTCTAGAAACCCTCGAAGGGGTCGTGTTTCCCAGAGCGTTAAATGGAAAATATTTAAAGAAATATTACCCTAGTATCTGGATGGATGCATAAAAGTATAAGTGCCGATAACAGTCCTATCGGCTAGAATTATACAAGGATGTTAATGTCTCGTAAAATGCCGATGCAATAGACAAGATTTACAAATTTAACAAGGATTGGATAGCTAATATCGCACGCAGGCGAATTTGGTCGGCTTCCTTCATTTCTTTGATGTCTTCATCGGCAGCACCTTCCACAGGCTTGAGTTTTTTCTTCATGGCCAAGGCTTTGCGAGCCTAGGTGTCTCTTTCTTGCTGAAGGGCCTTGATGGCATTGGGTAGCTGGCTTTCTTCTTGTTGAGCATGAGTTAAGGCTGCCTCGACTTCTTTCAATTCAGCCAATAGAGCCATCTTCTTTGCCAATAAATCTAAGATTTTCTGCTTAAGTTCAGCGCCCAAAGTCTGCAAGTTACCGATGCCCTTGTGCTTCTCATCGGCAATTTGTTTCAGTTGTAGCATCTCCTCTTTGAGTTGTGCCTGAGCTACTCTATCGGCAATACGTTGAGCAGCTCGTTGATATTGCAGTTGGCGGCTTTCTAAATGGGCTGCTGGGAAGAGTACTTCTTCAACGTCGGCAGGGACCTGGCCACGGATTGTTTTGAAAATTGCCTTTGCAGGGTCCGAGTCACCTACCAGTTGGGCGGTATCCTGCTGTAACAAGCTCAGGAGAGCTTCCAACTTGGACTTAGTTTCTGTCGATATTGTTCCTAGTGCAAGGGAAGAACTTGTTTCCTCTCCATCATCGTCAGAGACGTCAATGGCAAAGGAGAATAGGCTGTTTGGGGAGTCTTGTTCCTGAGAAAAAGAAAAGGAGGTTAGTTAAGGATAAGTATGGGTATTGTAAATCAGCTAGGTTAATCGGTTTACCTATTTCAAGGCAATTTCCTATGCTTGACTGGAGGAAGCAACCTGGAGTATGCCGTGTGGGGGATCGGCTGAGCTTACCGATGGGATATCCTCTGCAACCTCATCGGTGGTTGGCTCTTAGGGTATGATGACCGATGACATTGGGGTAGATGTGGGGGTCGGCGTGGACTTCTATCGTTTTGGCTGTGCCTCGACATCTGTCAAGGCTTTGCGCTTTGCTTGGGCATCGGCAACGGTTGGCTGGGGGGCATCGGCACTTGTTGGTTATGAAGCTTGGACATCTGGTACGCTTGCCGATGTACCCATTTGTTGCTGCAAAATAGGTGTAAGGTATGATATTTAACAGATGAAATGTGAAATCAAGGGGATACCTCTGAAGGTTTGTCAGAAGAAGTGGTGCTTGATATCGGAGGAATTGCCGATGACGATCCAGCAGCGGCTCTTACCCCCTGATGATTAATGTTAATACAGTTTGTGATCGGCATAAGTAGAAATAAACAAGGTTGTTACCTTGAATGCCTTGACCAAGGTTGTAGCAGCAGCCGATGGAGTGGCCCTAGATGTAGCCAATTTGGACTTGGAGGTGATGGTCTTGGTACGGATCTTCTGGTGAGTCAAAGCGGCTAAGGTGGGGGCGTTGTAGCCGATCGGTGATATCGGGGAAACAGGCCAAAGATCGAAGGGTTTCCCACTTTTGCTCATAGTTGGTGCTGGGTTGTTAACCTGTCACGAGAAAGGTAGTTACCGATATATGAAAGGAAAAAGCGGAAGGGAGCTAAAAGGAACTTACTGCGTCATCAGGAATGGCGTATTCAGGGTCGATCATGTGCCGATATGTGTGAGCCGATGTTGCAAACAGTTGTTCCCTCCACTCTCGCCACCATTGCTTATATGATTCGGTGATGAAAGATACTGGCGTCCAGACGGATATATCGACGTTTGTAGTATCGGCATCAGGGGAGAGTTGCACTACCCTGTTCCAATCTGTTCCGCAGGTGATTGTTTCTCTGGGTTTGATCACATTGACAAAATAAAGTTTGATTAGTAGTTGCCCAAAAGCCAATTGACGGGATACTGCCGATGGGTTGTAAAACTCATATGTGATATTAGTGTTTTTCCCGCTACCGAATGTGTTTACTGGAATTGCCCTAGGAGTAATGATAGCCATCATGAGCTCATTATCTTGATTCAGAGTGTCATCGGCAAAGTTGTAAAGAAGGGGGAATCTGTTTTCTTCGTCAATATAAGGCACCCAGGCCCTATGATCACGAGAGAGACCATTGTAGAAGCTTTGAAAGAATCTGCCGATCTGGTCTTCATTGGCTTCTGTTCTAGGGAGGACAATTATAGCTTCACCAAAATTGAGAGGTGAGCGTGTTGCCGATTCCTCATCCCCAAGCACATGGTCTTCAGCAATTTCTCGTGGGAATTGTTGGGCAAAGAAGTCCCATTGCAACCGTTTGTGCATATGGGTATTCAGCCACATGTTGATGAACCACCATGGGCCTCCTAAGTTGCCAATGGGTTCGCCAAGCAGAAGTTTCTGAGACACTTGATGAAGAAGATGATAAGTGGAGCTCAGAAGGTATCGGTCGAGAGGGAATCTTACACCATTGGCCAGGAGTTCAGCAGCGGGGAGGAAAGCGTTGGTTGGTCCTACTGATCGACCACAGAAGATAAATTTTTCTAACCACATATTCAAGAATGTGGCATGTTCCCTCTGATTAACTGTTCTAGTCTTCTGGCATTCTTGGATGTATCCTGTCCAACCGCCGATGTTGCGGGTATTCACCCTATGTTCAGATTTTCTGCCATAGATAGAGCCTTCATCGGCAGTTGAAATATTCAAACCAGTGAGCATGTATACATTGGCAAGTGTGGGAGTAGCTGGGCCATGTCCAAACATAAAAGTATGTGTTGTGTCTGACCAGAAGTAAGCAGATGCAATCATCATTGATTCATTCTTCTGCATATCGGCAATAGATAGCCTAATGCATTGGTCTAGCTTCCGTTCTGCCCAGTATACTTGCATCGATCTATTAACCCTCAAGTACCAATCTTTCCACCCTTTGGTGGTTTTGGGCCAAGATCGGAATGTGTCTTTCCATAAATTCAGAGAGAAATTTTGGGCTCTAAAGGGGATTATGTTAACCTCTGCATTAATCGGATCAGTTGGATCTGGGTTGCCCATTGGTCCTAGGCATTGGACATGCGGCTGATCAGTTGGAATAACTAATTTGTTGCGTAGTTCCTAAGTTTAAAGGATCCGGAGAACAAAAGAAAAGAAAAATCACCAACTGTATGAACTTGCAAAAACTAGGGGAATCAAGGTAAAAGGTAATGGAAGTGGAACAAACTGCAGGGGCGTCGAAATTGATTGTCATTATCTTGAGGAAGATGGGAGCACGAGCCAGAGACTTGAGGTTAACGCTGGAGAAGAATTCTTGTTGGTTGAGGTCGCGTAGTTGTTCGTCGGAGTCGCCGCCGGAAAGAGAAGATGTCAAAGATTGGAGTCTGAGGGTAGAAGACAAGCGTTCTGGAGGAATCTATTTATAAGCCATTTAGAGTAGGGGTATTTTGGACTTATCTCTATACCGCGCGCATGTAGGTCGAGGTGGTTCGGATGGATATGGTAACTGTTCGCATGATAATCAGGGGATTGTACAGGATCTTGCCGATGGATTATTGTTTTGGTATCTTAACCACAATCAAGGCAAGAGTGGTTGGTGATTGTGCGATATTTACTGAGGTGCGTGAATCAGGATTAGATTTGATTAGATTTGATAACAGATCAAGTTTTGGCTTGGAGGATGAGTTACGGTAATCGGGCGAAGGCAAACATTATCTGGAGTAAATTTCGGAGCATTAATGGTTTTATACTCTGAAATTGGGGGGCATGTGTTGACACCGTTTTTTGCACGTGTCAAAATAATCGGAGTGGACTAATCGGCAGGAAGAAAGTTACTGTATACGCTGACAGCCGATGAAAGTCAGCTTGTAAAGATGGTTGCCGATGACTGGTGGTGGTCGATGGAAAGGTTGATTTAGATTCGGGCGTTGCCGATGAGGTTGGAGGTGTTATTGTCGATACCGATGAGGGAAGGCTTGAAGACTACTGCCGATGAAACAGGAAGTATGCCGATGGAAAGAAGGTCGGTGAGATTTCCATCATAATTGAGGCGGACAGGGAAATAGATAGGAGTTGATTTCCTTTTCTGTATTTATTAGAACATGATTCATGTAAGAGTCACGTATTTCCTTAGGTATGGATTTGGTGTCCTAGTTATGTTTGGTTATGTCTCTTTAGATCAGGGTATAAATATAGATTGAAGGGCAATGTAAAAAATATATCAATCAATATCAAAACTAATTTTTACTCCTATTTGCATCTACTTACTTTTCGGCGACTTCGTCAACTTGCATATTTTTCTTTTTACGAGTTCTCATTGATTCGGCGAGTTGCATCGCAGTGCAACCTTCGGCGATTCTTGAGTTCCACGTGAGTACCTCTTGGCCGTGACTTCCGGGCATATCGCTGTTGTTAGGACCAAAGTGCTCGTATCTTCATCCTTGTCGATTAACAGGTCAAATCGACTGGCACGCTTTGGATATCGATTCGGGTATTAGCCCTTTGTGTTTGCAAATCCACTTTTGCATCAACACCACCAGCCAGTCACCCAAAATACCCCCTCTCTAGAAAATAGTGGTGGTGGCACCGAACATAGGGTGGTGGTGCCCTGTCCGGTGACCAACCTCACTCGGCTGCTCTCAGGAATAAATGGGCGGTGCCCACGGCTGTGTCACTAGACACAACCTGGCGATGGACCACCATCCCAGGGGTGGTGCACACCTCCACTGGTGGTGCTAGCCCTAGCACTAGCTCCTCTCGGCCTCCTCCAGCCAGTCACCGCCATAGGAGTGGTGGTGCACTAGATAGGGGGTGGCGGTGCCCCTAGGGCACCACTCCAAGCCTAGTTTCGCCTCCTTTCTTCACCTTTTGACTTCTCCTTTGCAAGTGTGCTAACACTAGCAAGTGTTCACCAACTTGTGCATGTGTGTTAGATTTTCACAAACATTTTTCCAAAGGATTAGCACTCTTTTCTCAACGCCACTCGATCCTAACACCTATGCAAAGTTAGATCGCTCAAGTGGCACTAGATGAGTGATATACAAACAAATTAGCTCCTCTTAATAGTATGACCATCTATCCTAAATCCGGTCATGCACTTCTCTACACAACCTTTGACCGGTGAAATGAAATGCCCATATCTTTGCCTTGCGCATTCCATTCCATCTCCTTCGATGTCGATGCAACACATGCACCAACCAATCACCAAATGATATGACCCACCTCATATCATCATGTGACCTTGTTGGTTCATCAATCTTGACCTCACTTGCTTTTCACCGTTGCCTTCGTCCATCGCTCCAAAGCCTCCAACTTGCCCTTCACACTTGCAACCGGTCCATCAAGCCAAGTCTTGTCTTGATCTTCTCCACCTTAGTCATATGACTCAATGTCATGTCTCATATGCAATGAGATCCTTCATCACATGTGTGAGCCTTGCAACAAATCCAAGACATCTTCACCATCATTGCATGAGTTGCTCACACAAGTGTACCTATGGACTAATCACATGTGTATCTGATATTTAAACACATTAGTCCACCTAGGTTATCACTCAATTACCAAAACCAAACTAGGGACCTTTCAATCTCCTCCTTTTTGGTAATTGATGACAACTCTACAAAGATATGAAAATTAAGCACTTTTGGATTCATGTTGCTTGCCCAAGCAATTTTACCATGTGTAATTGATTTTGGATAAGTACAACAAACCCGAAATGGTAGTTTAGCTCCCCCTACATATGTGTTGGTGTGTTTGATTTAAAGCTTGCACATATGTATTGATTGGAATTGTGGGGGAGTAATTACTACCAAATGATGCTAAGGTATATAGAATAAACCTTTGAAGCGTGATACCAATCGGAGTTGTGCTTTTAACACAACCCTTAGCACCATGTGTAGCTAGACAACAAAAATACTAGAAACCCTATGAGATCAACATTATAAGCAAGGTTCTAATACCACATGTAGAAATACAAGTCTAGCTACCATCCTATGCATGCTAGTTATCAAATCATCACTAGCATACACCACACAAGCATACATTTCAAATTTAAAGACCTATGCAAATACAAGCAAGCACAAGAATATGCACATCTCAAATGCAATCAATCAAAGTTCAAGAGCTTGCTCCCCCTACTTGTGTGCTTTTCTTGTCCAAGAATTTTGATCCTTCTCCATTCTTCAATATTGCTCCCTCTTTGTTCATTGTCCATGTCCAAATCCCCAATTGTAATATTTTTGTCTCAACCTCTCCCCCTTTATCATCAATTTCCATAAAAGGTATGTATCTCTTGATACAAAAGGTTGCTCTAGGCATAGATGGTTGACAGTTGAATCCTGCATTTTTATGGACACCACTTATATAGCTCTTTAGACACCATGTGTAGGATCTTGTGACCTTGATACCAATTGTACTGGGACTCATCCCCCTATGTCCAAACATGGGTCATAACACTTGATAATCTTGAACTTGTCTACCACTTGTTGATGAGGGATGCATTCTTCACTTGATAATCACTTAAGGTTGAGGATCACTTGTAGAACCACCATCTTGTATGATTGATACCATGTGTAGAGATGTGATACCACATGTATGATTGATTTGTTAATAAAAACCATTTCTTGAACATTTGCTATCTTCGTGAGTACTACTTATAGGATATCACTTGTAAGTTGATCTAGACACCACTTATGAATTCTTGATAAAATGCTAGAGTCTAGATACCACTTGAAACAAACAAACTAGATATCCATTTGCATTGTTGTCTTGTGCTTGTACTCTTATTGCTTATCATGAGCTTCTAAGTTGACTTGAACTAAATTGATTTGTCTAAGCTTCCAAGTCCGGTTTGAACCGATAACAAGCTTCTTCACACCTCTTACAAGGGTTATCTTGCCAATATTGTACATGTCACTTGTTAGCAATCCAAATTAAATCAAGTACTTGGGTTCACTAGCTCATGAACAAATTCATATACTAACCACTAGATCAATTAATCATTCAAGCAATAGTGATAGGCTATGAATTTCAAAGACTGTCATGCATGATCCTAATAAGCATGTACTATATGCACTAACCGTATACTAGTAAGGGATGAAATGATCATGCACATTACAATAATACCTTTGCTATATTGGAGTAGAGGATAGTCACGTAGATTCTAATTCATTACTCCAATAGCAATGTGAAGTCCAATTATAAGCTTGGTGAAGACCAATCATCATAGATAGAGTCCATTCTTCACCCATATAAATTGAGAATCACTAATATGATCAAGTGCACTATCATGATGTGATTGACTTGCTTTATTCTTTGATCAATGCTTGCATGAGAGACCTATTTGGAATACCACTTGAATTGCCATGACTAGCTCTCTTTTAGGTGTTGCTTGCTTTTCTTGATCAACCCTTTTGATTGCTTCAACTAAGCATTTCAAATGTCCCTCGGATTACCACTTCCATGTTAACCTTCTAAGCACCACACTTGGTTTACCTACATATAGGCGGTAAGCCCCTACACTAGGGAGAAGTGACCTCTCTCCAAGAACTATTCTTGATACTCACTTGAAATGAATTTGTTGATCGATCCAAGTGATGGACTTATCTTGATGAATAATCTTGAATCCTTCTTTAAGTCTTTCTTTTCAACATGTTTAAGTCCTTTTCTTTCTACCAAATAATTTTCAACAAGCACGTACTAGAACTTAAACTTCATCTTCATCTTGAACTTGGTCTTGATCTTCAATTGAGTACCCATTGTGTGCCAAGTACACTCCATAATCAAATGACCTTGTACTCTTTTCTTGTCATGCTTCTAGATTATTTCAAAACCAAACTTAGGTACCTCAAACACTTATAAACATGATTCCAACTTGAGGACCTTTCAATCAAAGTGACTCTTGATCAATCCAATAGATGTCACTTTTTTGACAGATTCTATACTCTTCAAGAAAAATCTATATCTCCCAATGTATAGATCCAAATACCACAAAATTTGGTGGAGATGTGGTTCAGTAAGTCATCTAGCATCTGTAAAAATTTGGGCTTCATTTGACTTCTAGATTGCTATCAGATTTCAATTCTTCCACCACTGCTACATGCTAAAAACTGATTCACTATAGCTGACAAGATCTACTCCAAAACCAAAGCATCTCTTATACAATTCTCATGAAATTTGTACAGCATATTATACCATAAGTCTAGAGCATGCATACCAAATTTCAAGCCAATCCAAATAGATTTGATCACTTAAACTTGATCTCATCTAGCTCAAATTTTCAATTGAAGACAGATTTTAATCACTTGAGCTATACTTTATCAAATGTGAATCAAACTTGAAACTAACTTATTTGAATACTTTCACAAGACATATGTCCATTCAATACACTTACTAAAAGTCATCTCATGAATTTATCCAACACAAATCACTCCAAACCTGATTACTGAGCATTTATCCATTCAAACATCTTATAGCAAGCAACATTGTATATTTATCCAATTCAATCAACTCATATGCACCCAAACGAAATGATCAATAAGAGATATACCTTAATTAGCTCATGATCATCCAATTGGCAAGATTCAATTCTCATGTTTGCAAGCCATCAAATAATCTAATAAATCAACCACAACTTGAACATGGCACTTGTATGTTATAGCATATTTGGACTTCACTAATTTTTGGCTTGGCATTGGGATAGGATTGCATTAAGCTTCAATACTTGACTCAACATATGATGATTAATATGAATTCCATTGAATCAAGCCTCCAATGCCAATGGTACCTACAAACAATCATCCACTTTTTAATGGTATCCAAACTAGTTTGGGTCATCTCAAGTTAGGTGCAACATACTTAGGTAATGCCTTAGTATGAGTAGCGGGATATTGTGCAATAGCAACCACAGAGATACCATTATCATCTTTTCTAAGCACATTAGTATCATCAATTGAAATGGGCTTAGAAGTCTCACCTAGGGGACATGAATATGCAATATGTCCCCTTTCCCGGCATAAATAGCAACTTCTGTTTGATTGACCCTTTTCATCCTTGCTCATTTGTTGTTTCTCATTGACTTGCCTCTCAAGAGTTGCTTGATTCTTTTTCTCAAGCTTGTTAGGACACTTTGAGGCAAAGTGTCTCATATCTCCACACTTGAAGCACTTGATGTGAGCATATATCTTCTTATCATCTTGAGTCTTGCTCATCATCTTGGCATCTTGGATAAACATTTGATGCCTTGCTCTTCCATCCCTTCTTGTTTTCTTCTTCTTCATCTTCAAGTCACCATCCTCTTCATGGTTGATCTTGATTTGCACTTGGGGTGTCTTTTCTTGCTCAACTTGTGGCTTTGGTTGAGGCTCTTTTTGTTGCTTCACCACTTGCTTGGTTGGACACATAGAGGTGAGATGACCCCATGTGCGGCACTTGAAGCATTTGACATGCTTGAACCTCTCTTCTTCCTTCTTCAACTTGAGCTTCTCAATGTTTGGGCAACCATTTGCAAGGTGTCCCGCTTCATGACACTGGTAGCACATGGAGTGAGACAACTTTAATTGTAGTAGCTTCTTCATTTTCTTTGCCCTTTTTCTTTCACCTTTTGTCATCTTCTTTTTGAATCCAATGCCACTTATATCACCATAGCTTCTTTTGTTGTTCATCATATGCTCAAAGGTGATTTTGGTGTTGTAGCACCTTTCTAGCTTGTTGCTCAAATTCTTCACTTTCTTTTTGAGCTCATTGTTCTCCTTCAAAAGGTTAGTCTCACAAGACATAGAAGAAGAACAAGCATCTATATGTGAAGAACATGGTATATCTAATAAATCATCACAAGAGGTGGATACATGCTTCTTGCCTACATTACATGGGTTAGCAACATTATGTGATTGATCATTTGACCCAAGTGATGAGCTCTCACTAGTTTTAGTATTTTCATTAGAAAGTTCCTTAGTGAGAAAAGCATGATCTTATACCAAGTTATCATGAGCAACACTAAGTTCCTCATGAGCCAATTTTAGCTCCTCGTGTGAACAAATAGTAACATAAAGTAGATGCTTTTATTGTTCACATGTGTTCTTTAGAAATGAATTTTTATTTTCCAATTTACTTGTTTTTGCCATCTCATTTCTTAAAGCTTTAGTGAGTTTGCATACAAGCTCAAACTTTGGATCATCACAATCAACAATCACACCACCAGTAGATACCTTTGTGTCACCATGTGGCATGAAGCAATATGGTGATGTTGGAGAGCTTGTAGAAGCATCACTCTCATATCCGGGGCATGAACCATCATCTTCACCATCAAGTGTGCATGGAGTATCATCATCGGTTACATCACTTGTGGCATCATTATCAACCTTGTCAAGTGATCTTGTGGCATGATCATCATCGTCATCACTTTACCATGAGGTGGAGCAATCTTCCACAATCACCGAATTGTGGCAATGCTCAACATCCTCATGTGCCTCCTCCTTGTGATCATCATCATCGGAGACCGCCCCATACTTCTTATTGAGATAAATCTAAATCTCATAGGCAGACTTCATATCCATGATCTCACCAAATATGTTATCTTTCATAGATTGATAGAAAATGTCAGTAGCTTGGCAATCAAGATATAGGCATTTCTTTTGCGCTTGAGTTGCATCCTTTCTATCAATCTCATAAGAAAAGCCCACATCTACGATCCACCACATTTGAGGAGAAATAAACTTAAAATTACAAGTCATCCAATTTCTCCAACGTGCAAAGTGCGTGCCATCAAATATGTGTGGACACTCAACATCTAGCCCGTAGTTCGCCATCCTCTCGAGTCGGTGAAGACCATAAATGAGAGACCTCGCTCTAATACCATGTGTAGGGTCGAGATGGCAGACTAGAGGGGAGGTGAATAGTCCTTTCTAAAATTAATCACGCTAGCTAACCAAAACAAATGCGAAATTAAAACTATTGGTCTAGCCAAGACTACACCCCTCTATCTAAGTTCTTAAGCACCTTATAAAAGATCCTAGTTAAGCAAAAAGGTGACGGGCTAGCAAGAACTCACCTAACCAATTCTAAGAGCAAGGTCACACAAACCTATGCCACTAGTACTTTGCACACCGAGGAGCTCCTATGCAACTAGTAAGCAAAAGCACAAAGCTCCTAAGCTTACTAGCAATGCTCAAAAGCAAGGCAACCAATGCCAAATTAGAGAGCATAAATTACTTAGCTACACAAACTAAGCAATGTGACTAATAAGGTTACACAAACCAATTTAGTCACGCAACGGGAGCTACTTCTATCTACACAAGCACAATGTATGTGAAAGTAAATACAAGCTTGTGTAACGAGGATGCAAACCAATGGGAAGACAAGGTTGACACGCTGATTTTCTCTCAAGATTCACTTGTTGCCACCAAGCTACATCCTCGTTGTGTCGACCGCTCACTTGGTCGTTCGGCGACTAAGAGGTGTTGCACGAACATCATCCACACGTTGGATACCACTCAACTAGAGTGAGGGTAGCTCAATGACACACTCGACTAGAGTTGCTCTTCGCGATCCCCACGGGGTGAGCACAATCCCCCTCATAATTCCTCCTCTAGAGCACCGCACAATCTTCTCGCATGCTTCAATAGAGTCACAAGTCACAAAGCTATTTAGGAGGTGCAACCTCCAAGAGTAACAAGCACCACCGGCTTCCAACTCAATCACCTTGTGCCACTCGATGCAACCTCACAATACAATCACACTAGAATTGCTCACTCACTCGATTGGATGATCACTATCAAGCATAAGTGAGTTAGAGGGCTCCCAACCACTCCCTAAGCATGGACACTCAGTCCCAAATAGAGTCGTTGGAGCAAAGATCCCTTTTCTATGAGGGCACCGGGCACGGCGGTGGTGGCACCGCTCTAGGGGTGGCGGTGCCCCTTTAACAGTCACATAACGGCTAGGTTGACTGGTCATGGTCACCGGACAAGGGTGACGGTGACCACCAGCCAGTCACCCAAAATACCCCCTCTTTGGAAAATAGTGGCGGTGCCCTATTCGATGACCAACCCCACTCGGCTACTCTCGGGAATAAATGGGCGGTGCCCATGGCGGTGGCATCGGACACACCCTGGCGGTGCACCATCATCCTAGGGGTGGTGCACACTGCCACTGGTGGTGCCAGCTCTAGCACTAGCTCCTCTCAGCCCCCTCCAACCAGTCACCACCACAGGGGTGGTGGTGCACCGGATAGGGGGTGGTGGTGCCCCTAGGGCACCACTCCAAGCCCGGTTTCACCTCCTTTCTTCACCTTTCAACTTCCCCTTTGCAAGTGTGCTAACACCACCAAGTGTTCACCAACTTGTGCACATGTGTTAGCTTTTCACAAATATTTTTCCAAAGGATTAGCACTCTTTTCTCAACGCCACTCGATCCTAACATGTATGCAAAGTTAGATCGCTCAAGTGGCACTAGATGACCGATATACAAATAAGTTTGCTCCTCTTAATAGTACGACCATCTATCCTAAACATGGCCATGCACTTCTCTACACAACCTTTGATTGGTGAAATGAAATGCCCTAAGTTATATCTTTGTCGTGCGCATTCCATTCTATCTCCTTCTATGTTGATGCAACACATGCACCAACCAATCACCAAATGATATGATCCACCTCATATCATCACGTGACTTTGTTGGTTCATCAATCTTGACCTCACTTACTTTTCACCGTTGCCTTCATCCATTAGCGCCAAGTCTTGTTCATGCTTCACCGCCAAGCGGTCCATCGCTCCAAAGCCTCCAACTTGCCCTTCATGCTTACAACCGGTCCATCAAGACAAGTCTTATCTTGATCTTCTCCATCTTAGTCACATAACTCAATGTCATGTCTCATATGCAATGAGATCCTTCATCACATGTGTGAGCCTTGCAACAAATCCAAGCCATCTTCACCGTCATGGCATGAGTTGCTCACACAAGTGTACCTATGGACTAATCAGCTGTGTATCTGACATTTAAACACATTAGTCCACCTAGATCGTCACCCAATTACCAAAACCAAACTAGGGACCTTTCATCCATTCTCCATCTCCACCGCATCCGAGCACTGGCGGCCGCCTTCCTTCCTCTCCACCGCACTCACCGACTACCACGTAGGAGAGTTGGGCCTCGCTTGTCGGGCCTAGGCCAGGTGCAGGCGCAGGCGTAACTCGTCGCTGCCAGGTCGTGCCACCATCCTCGGCCATTGGCTGGCCGTAATCGGTCATTCCTCGCTCTGCACTGCATCATCCAGAAGAAGAAGGGTGAAAACACATGTTGCAAGTATATGTTTCAAGTTGTCGGTGTTTTGGACCAGGGGGTCCTCAACCAACTAGTGAATTTGAACTGCGTGTTCCCAATCCTGGATGGTGATGCAAAGAGACACAAGGCTTATACTGGTTCAGGCACTTGGTGCCCTACGTCCAGTTTGAGAGATCGATCTTGTATTCCTTGCACCAAAGTGCTTGTAGTAGGGGGTTACAAGCCAGGTGAGAGAGAGAGCTAGTCCTAGGTCTCGGCATGGAGTGGTGTGGGCTGCTTGAGACGTTGCTCTCAAGCGGCAAGGAAGTGCGTGTGTTACAGAATGTTGCCCTTTGTGAGAACCTGTCTCCCCCTAGAAATAGCCCAAGTCCTTTCCTTTTATAGTTTGAAGGGAGGACAAGGGCAGTACATGTGCTAACTACACGGTGTCGTGCGAACAGAGGCGGCGTGTCCGAGCCCTGTAGCCTGTTCCTGTGGTGGTGTAGTCATCGGAGTGGTCCGTCCTTGGAGCACTAGGGCGGCGTGCTGGTCACATCTGATCCTGTGCATCATGGGAGCTCCAGGGCTGCCTCGGAGCGGGTGCGGCGGTCAGCATGCGGGTTGCTATGGATTGACTATGCGCGAGGCCGAGGCTCGGTTAGTGCCGAGGCCGCACCACGGTGGGGGTCTCAGCAGACATGAATCCCAAGATAGCCGAGACCCTGGTGCAGAGTGCCGAGGCCCGGAGAGAGCGGTTGATCTGGTGTGCTGGTTCGGAGGCGATGATGACCCAGGCTAGGCTGCCCATGTCAGGTTGTTTTCAAGGCGGGGATCGTGGGGCACAGTGTAGTGCGGGCACTGATCGTGGGCACAGCATCAGAATACAGTGGTCGGTAATCCCCGTCGTGCCCTGTCTCAGCCGGTATGGTGCTGATGCGACCTCATGTCTCGTCGGCCACTCCGTGGTGTCGAGCCGTCGTCCGGCTGACATTGCGGGAGTGGTTGACGTATTAATGGGACATGACATGCTGTCGGGAAGACCGATCGAGGCAGGGGCGACGGGCTATGGGCAAGCTGGCCTTGAGCGATACGAAGAATAAGGCCTCGCGCGAGACAGAGATTGGGCTCCTTGCCGAGGCCTTCTGTGAGAGGCCCCGCACGAGGCAGAAATTGCGTTAGGACGTCGAGACCTCCTGTGAGAGGCCTGAGGTGATACGGAGAGCCGGGTGGGTTCGGACGGGGCTGGTGATGAACCCATGGCTTACCCTCTAACTTTGTCGTTGATGGGATTTAAGTGCCCCTTCTGGTGTATGCTCGGGGTACCCCATTTTATGGTACCCGACAGTAGCCCCCGAGCCTCAGGGGGAGTGAGTGCACTCTCCCTGAGGGTTTATCGAGACTTGGCTTGCAGTCGCTCCCATAGGGATTGTGTTTTTCTTCTTGAGCTTTCGGTGGGTGCGCGCGAGCGCACCCGCTGGGTGTAGCCCCCGAGCCTCAGGGGGAGTGAGTGCACTCTCCCTGAGGGTTTATCGAGACTTGGCTTGCAGTCGCTCCCATAGGGATTGTGTCTTGCTTCTTGAGGTTTTAGTGGGTGCGCGCAAGCGCACCCGCCTGGTGTAGCCCCCAAGGCCCTAGAGGAGTGGAGTTACTCCTCCAGGGGCTTTTTTCGTTTTCATGTTCGAGTGAGGGGTTTTTATCGTATTTGCCAAGCCCACAAGTGTGAGTTTGGGTCATGGGGGTCTAGGCAAGGTTGCAGGAAGAGCCCCCTAGCCTCCGCACAGAGCAAGAGGTCCGTCGGGGGTTCCCCTGGCTTTTTGTACGACCCTCACGCTTCCTTTTTCACTCAGAAGGAGGGGTGGAATGTACCAGGCTACCCTCGGTGGGCACGAGCGTCGGCACTTCCGGTGAGCTGTTATCGGGTAGGTCTGAGTGGAGGCCCGTGCCTCGTTTGCTAGGGGACAGCTAGCGGTCTAGAGACGCACTCCAAGAGTACCAGAGGGTTTCTCTAGTGGGTGCCGAGGCCATTCGCTGGGCCTCGGTGGCTCGGTGCCTCCCTACGGTGGGATCCCATTCGGAGACTTCCGTGCCGGTCTCGGACATGATTTGGGATGCCCCGAGCGACTGTTCGCTTGGGCCTCGGCCATTTGTAGGCTCGCCCAAAGTCGTCCTTGACTTTGTTGCCCTAGGGCGGCTGTCGAAACCTCAGGGGGCCTAGCCTTCAAACCCCTAGACCATAACGGGCTCGGTGCCCTTTGTCGTATTTGTAACGATACTTCTAGCGTGGGCTTAGGTTGCTTGTCTTTGTCTTGGGTGCAGGAGGAGCCCCCGAGCCTCTGCCCGGAGCGAGAGGGCGGTCAGGGGTCCCCTGGCTTTTTTGTTCGACTCTCACATATCCTTTTTGTTCGGACGGAGGGGTTGTTTGCCGAGCCCATTCGGGTGCGAGCCTGGGCTGCTGGGTCTCGGCAAAGTTGCAGGAAGAGCCCCCTAGCCTCTGCACAGAGCGAGAGGGCCATCGGGAGTTCCCTGGCTTTTTTGTACGCCCCTCACGCATGAGGGTTTGTTTGCCGAGGCCCCTTCAGGTGCGAGCCTAGGTCGCGGGGTCTCGGCAAGGTTGCAGGAAGAGCCCCCCTAGCCTCTTCATGGGGCAAGAGGTTCATTGGGGTTCCCCTGGCTTTTTTGTATGACCCTCGCGCTTCCTTTTCGCTTGGAAGGAGGGGTGGAATGTGCCAGGCTACCCTCGGTGGGCACGAGCGTTGGCACTTCCGGTGAGCTGTTATCGGGTAAGTCCGAGTGGAGGCCCATGCCCCGTTCGCTAGGGGATGGCTAGCGGTCCAGAGACGCACTCCAAAAGTACCAGAGGGTTTCTCTAGTGGGTGCCGAGGCCGTTCGCTGGGCCTCGGTGGCTCGGTGCCTCCCTACGGTGGGATCCCATTCGGAGACCTCCCTACCAGTCTCGGACACGACTTTAGGGTGTCCCAAGCGTTTCGCTTGCTTGGGCCTCAGCCCCGTATAGGCTCGCCCGCGGTCGTCCCTGACTCTGTTGTCCTAGGGCGGCTGTCGAAACCCCTAGGGGCCCAGCCTTCGAACCCCTAGACCATAACGGGCTCGGAGCCCGGTTCCTTCATCTAAAAGGAATAGGGTGGGGGGAATATCTTCCCTATCTGCTCAGCAACGGGTGGCGCGCCTTTTGAGGCGGTTTCCTGGGGAGGCGAAACGATGTCTACTGCCGTAGTGGCCGAGCGCGACATGGCGGATGGGACGTAACTGTTCCTGTAATTAATGAGAAAGAGGTAGGTGCGTGGGCGGTAAAATCGGATCGTGGTTAACCGTGCCGGATCGAGGGGGAACTTCCCTGATTTCATCACCCATCCATTTCACCTTCACCCTGCATAAATACTCAAAGAGTCTCGCCCCTCCTCACCTTACCTTGCCTGTGTTAGCTCTGCCTCCATCGAGCCGTCGCTAGAGCAGCGGGTGCTGGGAAGAAGGGAGAAGAGCGAGCCAGGGAGAAAGCGAGAAAGAGCGAGAGAGTGAGAGAGAGGGAAAAACTCACCGCTGCATCCAATTCCTCCACCGCACTCATGGTCGGCGACATCGTTGTCATCGAGGCAGACCCTTGGGATCCTTCTGACGTTACCATGGAGACGCTCGAGTCGCTCATCGATGGCGGACTTCTTCATCCGGTGACGGACCCCAACAGGCCGGAGTGGATCGCTTCATACGGCGAGCCAGAGCTGAGGCCTCACGACGGCTACGTCGTGAGCTTCGTCTCCTTTCATGAGCGCGGCCTCGGTGTCCCAGCAGATTGGTTCATGCGGGCGCTGCCGCACTACTACGGTGTGGAGCTCCACAACTTCAACCCCAACTCCATCGCACAGGCAGCCATCTTTGTTGCCATCTACGAGGGGTACTTGGGGATTGCTCCCCATTGGGAGTTGTGGCTCCATCTCTTCCGGGCGGGGCACACCACCAAGCCGACAGGCACGTCGGGCATGAGGAAAGCGACGAGGGCCGGCAGCTGCACTCTCCAAGTGCGCTAGGACCGCCAGCACCTCTACATCCTGGCCCAACTCGCGTCATCCAATCGCCGATGGTACATGAGCTGGTTCTACCTTCGCAACAACGACGAAGGACTTCCCTCCTACACTAGGCGGATTGTGGGGAGCTGCCAAGAGAGGTGGAAGTACGGCATCCCAAGGGACAACCAGCCCAAGCTGTAGCCGCTTCTGGAGGGGCTGGAGAGGCTATGGGGCCATGGCCTTACCGCGACTGTGGTCGTGGATGCCTTCCACCGCTGGAGGGTGCTGCCGCTGATGGCTCGGCGGCAGCGGCTGTTCGAGATGAGGCCGGGTGAGCCCATTGAGGGCATCCGGATGTCCTCCTCCGCCCTTTCCGATGAGGAAATTCTTCGTCGGGTGGGGGAGATGGTAGAGGCAAAGCTGAGGGGCGGCAACTTTACCCCCATCACGATGCGACCATCGCAGGGGTTCCTCTCGCTGGTAAGTCATGCACCCCTGTTGCCCCCGAGTCTCCCCTGTTTCTTCTTACTTCTTGTTCCCTTATGCGCATTCGCCATTCCTGTAGGGGATGAGGGACGTGCGCTCCTCTCCGCCGCCCGTTCCTGAGGACATGAGGCTGTGGGCGATCAACCGAGCGCATGCCAATGTGCAGAAAAAACGGAAAGACACCAAGGTGGTGAAGCGCACGAAGAAGATCCTCGTGCACGAGGAGCTGGACAAGCGCCGCCGTCAACAAAGGAAGCATGGTCTCCCGTTGGAGGAATCCCCATCGCCGTCGCTGTCGACGGAGGCCTCGGACGGGGATGATGAGGGCAAGGTGGGGCGAGGTCCCTTGGACCATCTCCCTGACGTAGTGGAGGTGGTGCCCAGGGCATTGGCAAGTAGCCTGGCACTCTCGAGAGGAGGAGGAGGAGCGGACCCGGGGTCGGTAATTGCCCGCTCTAGGGCCGAGGCTGACACGCCCGAGGCACGAGCATTGGGCAAACGTTCCGTCAGCCCGGTGGGCTCGGCGGCGGTTGTGGAACAAGTGGCGGTGGAGGCGACGCAACTGCCCCCGTAGAGGACCGAGGGGGTGCCGGGGTCCATTGAGGACCAACCAGCACCGATGGATGCGGAGGCGATGCCTCTGCCACCTCCACCACCTTTTGCGGACGAGGGTCGCCGTGGCGAAGCGGTTGTCGCCCCACTCGAGGTAGGTGTATTTTTGGTGGGGTCGCAGTGCCTTTCGTTCGTTCTTTTGTCTTGTACTGACCTTGTGATCGTCTTGTCCTTAGCCAGAAACGGCCTGCGGAGGTGCCTACCTTGGCACCCCTTAAAGCGCTCAAGGTTAACCCCGGCTCCACCGCCCACTGGGTGGCAGAGGCGCAAGCCGCCCTGCATCATGGCGCGGCGTCGGCGAGGGCCGACCCAAAGGAGCCAGCCACTCTAGGAGGGGCTGCCGAGGCAGCCTCGACATAGGAAGGGGAGGTAGCGCCTCCGCCCCACAATGGCGAGGCTCGTGGGTCGGATGCGGCCGAGGTTCCCTTGGCCACCGAGACCATCGGGACCAAGGTCCCTAGGGTTTCACAGGCCAGGGTGACGGAGACTGTGGCGCCTATGACCATCGAGGCCGCTACGGTGGGCATCGGGGCCCTCGCAACCGCCGAGGCCACGATGGCAGAGGTCGGAGCCCACGAGACCACCGAGGCCACGATGGCGGAGGCCAGAGCCCTCGGGACCACTGAGGCCACGATGGCGGAGGCCGGAGCCCTCGGGACCACCGAGGCCACGATGGCAGAGGCCAGAGCCCCTAGGACCGCCGGCGCTGACGCGGTCGTGGCGGGGCTACCAGCCCAAGAAGTGGAGATGAAGGCGGCGGAGGCCTTGGCGGCACCCTTGGTTGAAGGCCCGCCGCTGTTGCGGGAGAGTGCCCGGGAGGTGGAAGTTCTTCCGATCTCCTCTGATGATACTTCCCAGGCGCAGGAGATGGCCGGCGCCAAGGTGGCCGGTGTCGTGGACTAGCCGGCTCCAACCCTAGGGGAGGGAAGCTAGGCCCTCGTGCGGGTGCGTCCCGAGTCCCACAGGTGGAACCACCAGCATGTCCTATGGCAAAGCTAGGATGATCCTAAGGCAGAGCCTCTGTTTGCTCTCGAGGACACGGCCGAGGGCGGTCACTGGGACATGTTCGAGCAGTACTGCCAGCTAGCGGAGCAATCTCTATGGACGGCGCTGTCCATGGTGGCCAATGATTTGCCCGGAGTTGCCCACGTTCGTGCTTTCTTCTCCCATGCGGTGGTCTTTTTTTGAGTTTTCTTTGCGGGGATTGACCCCTGTTCTGTTTCCCTCAGGAGCTCGAGACCCAATCTCTTGGGAAGTCGGTCTTCCTCCACCGAGAGAGGGATGTCTGGGACCAGCTTCAGCGGCAGAAGGGCCTTCTTGCCGGCGCCAATGAGCTCCTATCGACGCGGAGCGCAGAGGTGGAGGACCTCCGCCTTCATTGTGCCGACGCGAAGGTCGAGGCGGCTACGGCCCAGGAGTAGCTCGCCCCTCTAGCGGCGCGAGTCAAGGAGTTGGAGGAGGAGCTCACCCGCGCGGCTAGTGATCGAGATGCCTTCAGGGCTCGAGCCATAGAAGCTACGGCCTCGGCCACGGCTCTTGCTGGGTAGCTAGGGGCGGAACAGAATGCGCACTAGCTGACATAAGGTGCTTTGCATGAGGCCCTTGCAGCAGCTGAGGCCTCGCGAACCGAGGCTATGGTTTGGAGGGAGACGGCCGAGGGTGAGTCCTAGTCCCCTCGTTTTATTTTCTTTTCCTTATGTTCATTTCCTAACTTCCTTGTGCAACGTAGAGCTGGGGAGTGAAGCCTCCAGGGCGGCCGAGGCTTCTCGGGTCAAGGCCCAGCGCCTGAAGGAGAAGGCTGAAGCTTCCCAGGCTGAGGCCCTGCGCTGGCAGGAGAAAGCCGAGGCCTGTCAGGTCAAGACCCGACGCTAGGAGCAGAAGGCCAAGGGTGAGTTCCGTAGGCTTCCGCCCCTAATTTAGGTTGTTTTTTCCCTCGCTCAACCTCATTTCGTTTTCCGTGGTGCAGAGTTAGAGGCGGAGGTTACCCGGGTAGCCAAGGCTTCTAGCGCGGTGCAGACGTTGCTCGAGACCGAGATCGGGGAGCACGAGGCGCTAAAGAGTGCCGCCCGTGCCGCCTACGATGCCCTCAAGGGGGTTCAGTCAGGCAGCTCCCTTGGGAGCCGTCTAACTGCACTAAGCGGTCAAGTGCGTGAGCGGCTCCGAGAAGCGCTGCACACGAGCATCAAGCGCGCACTGGCCGTCATCGCCTCGCACTACGTTGGTGTTGACCTTCAAGCCATCAGTGATGGCTACGTCTTGCCTGATGATGACGACGAGGCCGACGAGGTGGTGACAAAGCTGTTGGAGGTGGCGGAAGGCCCTGGCACCATGCTGGCAACGTTGTTTGAAGAGGAGGTGGTCCCTCCCCCGTCGTCTGCCGATGCCGGAGGTGCTGAGCCTTGACCTGGGCCCAAGTGGCCATGTAAATAGAGTAGGAATTAGATTTATGTCGTGACGCTTGTGGCCGTCGAGGCCTTTCTTTTTAAAGTACTCGTGTTTCTTTAATCGTTTGTCTTATATTTCCGAGCCTCTGCCCTCTTGTTGTCTCCGATCTGATTTCTTTGCAAAAAGCCTCTTTGGAGCCTAAGCCGTCCCCTAGGCGAAAGGTGGTGAGGGAGCGTCGTAGCTCGGAGGCTTAGGCTATCTCGCAACTCAACCGGCCTTTTGGCCCTGAGTCGGGCTTTTGGTCCTTAGGTTTTCCACAACCGATTCGTCAGAGCGTGCTAGAGGATTTGGTGTAGGAATTTTTTCGAAAGATGACTAAAAAATGGCGCGTGGGACTTTAGGGGGAATCCCCCCTCTAGCCCCCGAGGGAGATTTGGTTCTATGGAGGCAGAGCTGAGTCTCCCTTACAGTGTCATTGTATTGCTGAGACCAACGATAGGGTCGGGGAACTTCTTGAGAAATTAGGACAACTAAAAACGGGTTTCAATTGTATTCCGAGAAACAATATATACAATGCTTGGAATTTTAAGGATAAAAGCGACATAGCTGTTCTATGTTCCAAGCGTTGGTGAAGATTTCGTCCTTCTCGTTGGCTAGCTTGTAGGTCCCAGGCTTCAGTACTTGGGCGATGATGTATGGTCCTTCCCATGGCGGGGTCAGCTTGTGATGGCCCTTGTTGCTTTGTGCTAGCCTCAACACCAGGTTGCCTACCTTCAAGTCTCGGCCTCAGACCCACCAGGCCTGATAGCACCATAGGGTCTGCTAGTATTTAGCCGAGTGCAGCAGCGCGACGTCTCGGGCTTCCTCCAATTGGTCGAGGGTGTCCTCTCGGGTGGTGCGGTTACTTTGTTCGTTATAGGCTTGTAGCCTTAGGGAACCATATTCCAGGTCAGTGGGGAGGATGGCCTTGGCCCCATAGACCAGGAAGAAAGGCGTGAACCCCGTGGCTCAGCTTGGAGTGTTCCTCAGGCTCCAGATGACCGATGGGAGTTCGGCGAGCCATTTCTTGCCAAACTTCTTCAACCGGTTGTAAATTCTTGGCTTGAGGCCTTGTAGGATCATGCCATTGGCACGTTCTACTTGGCCATTGGTCCTTGGGTGTCCTACGGCCGACCAGGCCACACGGATGTGGTGGTCGTCGCAAAATATCAAGAACTTTTTGCCGGTGAACTGTGTCTCGTTGTCGGTGATGATGGTGTTAGGAACCCCAAACCTATGGATAATGTCAGTGAAGAACAACACTGCTTGCTCGGATTTGATTCGCTTAATCAGACGAGCCTCGATCCATTTGGAGAACTTGTCGATTGATACCAGTAGATGGGTGTAGCCCTCGGGGGCCTTTTGCAGAGGCCCGACCATGTTGAGCCCCCATACGGTGAACGGCCACATGATGGGGATGGTTTGGAGGGCCAGGGCCGGGAGATGTGTTTGCCAAGCATAGTACTGACATCCTTCGTAGGAGCGTATTAGCTTGGTGGCATCGGCAACTACCGTTGGCTAGTGAAACCCTTGGCGGAAAGCATTTCCTATGAGCGTCCGAGGAGCCGCATGATGCCCGTAGGCCCCTGCGTGCAAGTCCCAAAGCAGGGCTTGGCCCGCCTCAGCGGTGATACATCGTTGGAGGACACCAGAGGGACTTCGCCTGTACAATTCGTCATTGCAGAGGACGTAAGTCTTGGCTTGGCACGCAAGCCATCGGGCTTCGGTCCTGTCACTAGGAAGCTCCCCCCGATCAAGCCAATCGAGGAACGGGATTCGCCAATCTGCGTCCTGGTCGGTCTACGAAGGCTCGGTGTTAACTTCCATGACCTCGGGCTTGGTCGAGAGGGTCTCGGTAGTAGAGGGGGAGTCGAGCCCCGTCGCGGATTCCACAGGTGGGCCCTCCTCTGTTACCAAGGTGTAGTCAATGGAAGGTTTGTGAAGGTCCCTGGCAAAGACTTTTGGGGGGACTAGAGCCCGTGCCGAGGCCATCTTTGCCAGTTCATCGGTGGCCTCGTTGTACTTCTGCGTGATGTGGTTTAGTTCGAGACTGTCGAACTTGTCTTCTAGGCGACGTACCAACTTGTAGTAAGCCTCCATTTTGGGGTCGAGGCAATTAGACTCCTTCATGACTTGATCGACGATGAGCTGCGAGTCGCCCCAGACGTCGAGACGCCGTACCCCAAGTTCAATGGCGACTTACAAGCCATTGATGAGGGCCTCGTACTCAGCCACGTTGTTGGAGGCAGCGAAGTGGAGCCGCACCATGTAGCGCATGTGTACTCCGAGGGGTGAGACGAAGAGGAGTCCCACGCCTGCCTCGGTCTTCATCAGAGACCCATCGAAGTACATGGTCCAACATTCTATCTAGACTTGGGCAGGTGGTAATTGGGTGTCGGTCCACTCAGCCACAAAATCAGCCATGACCTGAGACTTAATCACTTTCCAAGGCGCAAAAGTCAAGGTTTCCCCCATAAGCTCGACGGCCCACTTGGCTATCCTGCCTGAGGCCTCCTGGTTATGGACTATCTCTCCTAAGGGGAAAGACGATACCACAGTCACTGGGTGAGACTCGAAGTAGTGACGTAGCTTGCGACGGGCCAGGACTATGGCGTAGACTAGCTTCTGGATGTGGGGGTAGCGTGTTTTGGTCTCAGAGAGCACCTCGCTAATGAAGTAAATAGGTCATTGGGTGGGTAGAGCATGCCCCTCTTCCTACCTTTCTACTACTACGGCAGCGCTGACCACTTGGGTCGTTGCGGCGATGTAGAGTAAGAGGGCCTCGTCCCTGGCCGGGGGTACCAGGATGGGAGGATTTGTGAGCAGCGCTTTGAGTCTGTCGAGGGCTTCTTCGGCCTCGGGGGTCTAAGAAAAACGCTTGGATTTTCTCAAGAGTCGGTACAGAGGCAAGCCTTTTTCGCCGAGGCGCGAGATGAAGCGGCTCAGGGCCGCAAGGTATCCCATGACCCTCTATACTCCCTTGAGGTCTCTGATTGGTCCTATGCTGGTTATGGCTGAGACCTTCTCTAGGTTGGCTTCGATGCCGCATTTCGAGACTATGAATCCCAAGAGCATGCCTCGGGGGACCCCGAACACACACTTCTCGGGATTGAGCTTGATGCCCTTCTCTCTCAGACATTTGAAGGCTATCCTCAAGTCGTTGACGAGATCCTCGGCCTTTCTAGTCTTGACCACAATGTCATCCACATAGGCCTCGACGGTCCGCCCAATGTGGTCACCAAAGACCTAGGTCATGCACCGCTGGTACGTGGCCCCTGCGTTTCTGAGGCCAAAAGGCATAGTCACATAGCAGTACATGCCGAATGGGGTGATGAAAGAAGTCGCAAGCTGGTCGGACTCTTTTATCTTGATTTGATAGTAACCAGAATACGCATCAAGGAAAGACAGGGTCTCGCACCCCATAGTGGAGTCAATGATCTGATCGATTCGGGGTAATGGGAAGGGGACTTTTGGACATGCTTTGTTCAAACCGGTGTAGTCTACACACATCCTCCATTTCCCATTTTTCTTCTTAACTAACATGGGGTTAGCCAACCACTCTGGGTGGGACACTTCCTTGATGAACCCGGCCGCCAAGAGTTTCTGCACCTCCTCACCGACGGCCCTATGCTTTTCCTTGTTGAAGCGGCGTAGGCGTTGCTTCACCAGTCTAGAGCCGGCCCAGATGTCCAAGGCATGCTCGGCGACCTCCCATGGTATGTCCGGTATGTTCGAGGGACTCCATGCGAATATGTCAGCATTCGCATGGAGGAAGTCGACGAGCATGGCTTCCTATTTGATGTCGAGGGTGGCGCTAATCCTCAGTGCCCGGTCGTCGGGGTAGGCGGGGTCAATCAGGATGAGCTTGATGGCCTCCGTGGGCTCGAATGCCCCTACATGACATTTGGAGTCAGGTGCCTCGCCACTGAGTTGGTCGAGGTGGGCGATGAGGGTCTCGGCCTCCGCAAGAGCCTCGGCGTACTCAATGCACTCAACGTCACAGTCGTATGCATGTTCGTATGTGGACTCAATCGTGATGATACCGCTGGGGCCTAGCATCTTGAGCTTGAGGTAGGTATAGTTTGAGACTGCCATGAACTTAGCGTAGCACGGCCGCCCTAGGATGGCATGGTAGGTTCCCCCGAACCCAACCACCTCAAAGGTAAGGACTTCCTTGCGGTAGTTGGAGGGGGTGCCAAAGTAGACGGGAAGGTCGATGCGCCCGAGGGGTCACGTGCGTTTCCCTAGCATGATGCCGTGGAAGGGTGTGGCATTGCCTCGGAGCCACGATCGGTCGATCTCCAAGAGCTCCAGGGTGTTGGCGTATAGGATATTGAGGCCGCTGCCTCCGTCCATCAACACCTTTGAGAGTCAGGTGTTACCGATGATCGAGTCGACAACAAGTGGGTACTGCTCGGGATTTGGAACATGGTCGGGGTGGTCGTCTTGATCAAAGGTGATCGCCTCCTGAGACCAGTCGAGGTATCGGGGAGTGGCCACTTTGACTAAGAAGACCTCTCGGCGTTCCTTCTTTTGCTGCCACACCGTAAGGCACGCCAAGGGTCCACCGAAGATCATGAAGGCGTTGTGTACCTTGGGGAACCCATCGTCCTTCTCATCGTCCCGGTCACCGGTGCCCTTCTGCTTGGCGTCATCGTCGGGGAGCCCGAGCCTGGCGTAGTAACGCCACAGCATGGAGCAATCCTCGAGGGCATGCTTGACTAGGCCTTGGTGGTAAGGACAGGGTTTCTTAAGCATGTCGTCGAAAGGTCTGGGGCCTCAGGGATTCTTGCGTTCTACGGCCACAACCATATCGGCCTCGAGGATGGCCCGCTTCCCCTGGCAATCCTTCTTCCTTTTGGGGAGGCAGGGAACCGAGGCCTCGGGAGCCTCATCCCTCCGCTTCCCCTTGGCGTCGTCCATGGGGAAGATGGCCCCTACAGCCTCCTCGCCTGAGGCAAAATTGGTGGCGATGTCGAGGAGCGCGGCGGCCGAACGCGGCACGTTCCGGCCTAATTCTCGGACCAAGTCTCGGCAGGTGGTGCCAGAGAGAAAAGCCTAGACAATCTCTGAGTCACCGACGCTAGGCAACTCGGTGCATTGTTTCGAGAAGCGCCGGATGAAGTCTTAGAGAGACTCGTCTAGTTTCTGGTGACAACTCTTAAGGTCCCAGGAGTTTCTAGGGTGCACGTATGTGCCCTAGAAATTCCCGACGAAGATTCGAACCAAGTCGCGCCAGTAATGGATCTGAGAGGGAGGAAGGTGCTCGAGCTAGGCTCGCGCTGAGTCTGATAAGAGCAAGGGAAGGTTGTGGATGATGAGCCAGTCATCGTCAGCGCCACCTAGCTGACAAGCCAGAGCTCGGGGTTGGTCTCACCGCTATACTTGGTGAGGTTGGCTGGCTGGCGAAACCGGGCTGGAAACTGAGCATTATGGATGGCTCTACTGAAGACTCGAGGGCCAGGTGGTTCGGGAGAAGGACTGTGGTCTTCCTCAATGTCATATCGGCCACCTCGATGCGGATGGTAGCCTCGAGCGGGCCCCTCCCCGTCGTGGTGCCGTCGCCGGCCGATCACCTCGCGGTCGCCCTGGGCCTCGCGTCGGTTATCGAGGCGGTCGTGGACCGGGGGGACCCTGTTGATGGTCGGCACCCGGGCAAGCTCGGGACGAACCGAGGCCTCCCTATCCTGCCGATGCAGTGTTGAGGGGAGGTCTGAGACGGCACCGCGCCGCCTGGAGGTGGAACTCTCGGCCTGCTGCACCGTGGTGATCTCGAGGAGATCCCAGAGCTTGCCATGAACCCGTCGTCCTTCCATGGTGGAGGGCTCGGGCATCGCGCGTATTAGCATTGCCGTAGCCGCGACATTCTAGCTAGCGCGATTGAAGATTGGGGGACGATCGTCCCCTTCGCCGTCGTTGATGCGATGGTGCACGTCGCGAGCCCGTCGCCAGGCTCCTCCACCGTCACCGTGGCCTTGCTACTCCTGCTCGAGATTGCTTCGGAGCTGTTGTAGAAGGAGTTGATCTTGCTCGACCTTGGCCTAAAGCTCGCGGAGTTGTTCCAGGTCCAAGCGCCGGAATTATCCGAGGGCAAGGTTCTCGTTCCGTGCTACGGGTGGGACAATGCGCGAAGGCATAGCATCGCCCGTTCCCTGATGAAGCGGAGTGTGGTTGTCTGCCCCCTCGTCCTCGTCGCCCGTGCTTGGCATCCCAAGTCCGACATGGAAGCACTCACGAGTGGGATCGTAAGTACCTTCATTGTCAGAATCGGAGTAGCCAAAGCAATAGTCGCTTGCGGCCAAGAAGCGACGCATGGTTTCGTGGTCATGGAGGTCAGAGAAATCCGCCCCGGCCCATGCCTTGTCCTCCTCCGAGGAGTCGGCGTGGGTGTGGGTCGACGTGGCGGTGTCGAAGTTGAAAGCGAAGCGCTGGCAGCGCTCCGAGAGATCCGCGTGAGCAGAAGCGTAGGCATAAGCATAAGATGCGGCGGCATTTCTCAACCCAAAGGGGTATGGAGATAGTGCCATCGCCGGGCTCTACTCTGCTGGAGTTGGCTCCTCCGGGAGTGGTGGAGCGGAGCTTGATGTCGGGGCGTCGCTGGGCGCCACCGGTATTTTTCCCTTGTCCATGCTCAGGCTAGACAGATCCCCAACTAGGGACCCTACGCCAACAGCTAGTCGTGGGATGCCGGCGGAGAGCGGTGAGTCGCCCTAGGTTTGCGTGGCATCGGGGTGATCCTACTCGCGTCGTGCCTGGCGAGCACGGCGAGAACGACCGCCCGGGCGTCGCTTGCGCCTGGGACGCCGGTACGTGACATCGTCGGTGGCGGCAGGCAGGGCTCGGGGTGTGAGAAGTACCATGTCGTACTCATGCCCTAGAGACATGAACTCCAGGCTCCTAAACCAAACCATCATGCCGAGACACAGCGGTCGTACGGTGTCAGCCATCCGGAACTTGTTGGGATGACAAAATTGACACGTAGAGAGCCCCTACCTAGCGCGCCAACTGTCGGTGTTTTGGACCGGGGGGTCCTCAACCAACTAGTGAATTTGAACTGTGTGTTCCCAATCCTGGATGGTGATGCAAAGAGACATAAAGCTTATACTGGTTCAGGCAATTGGTGCCCTACGTCTAGTCTGAGAGATCGATCTTGCATTCCTTGCACCGAAGTGCTTGTAGTAGGGGGTTACAAGCCAGATGAGAGAGAGAGCTAGTCCCAGGTCTCGGCGTGGAGTGGTACGGGCTGCTTAAGACGTTGCTCTCAAGCGGCAAGGAAGTGCGCGTGTTACAGAATGTTGCCCTTTGTGAGAACCTGTCTCCCCCTAGAAATAGCCCAAGTCCTTTCTTTTTATAGTTTGAAGGGAGGACAAGGGCAGTATATGTGCTAACTATACTGCGTCGTACGAACAGAGGCGGCGTGTCCGAGCCCTGTAGCCTGTTCCTGTGGCGGCGTAGACGTCGGAGTGGTCCGTCCTTGAAGCACTAGGGCGACGTGCTGGTCACATCCGATCTTGTGCGTCATGGGAGCTCTAGGGCTGCCTCGGAGCGGGTGCGGCGGTCAGCATGCGGATTGTTGTGGATTGACTGTGCGCGAGGCCGAGGCCGCACCGTGGTGGGGGGTCTCGGCAGACACGAATCCCGAGATAGCCGAGACCCTGGTGCAGAGTGCCGAGGCCCGAAGAGAGCGGTTGATCTAGTGTGCTGGTTCGGAGGCGATGATGACCCGGGCCAGGCTACCCATGTCGGGTTGTTTTCGAGGCGGGGATCACGGGGCACAGTGTAGTACGGGCGCTGATCGTGGGCACAGCGTCAGAATACAGTGGCCGGTAATCCCCGCCGTGCCCTGTCTCAGCCGGTATGGTGCTGATGGGACCTCATGTCCCGTCGGCCACTCCGTGGTGTCGAGCCGTCGTCCGGCTGACATTGCGGGAGTGGTTGACGTATTAATGGGACATGACATGCTGTCGGGAAGACCGGTCGAGGCGGGGGCGACGGGCTATGGACAAGCCGGCCTCGAGCGATACGGAGAATAAGGCCTCGCATGAGACGGAGATTGGGCTCCTTGCCGAGGCCTTCCGTGAGAGGCCTCGCGCGAGGCAGAAATTGCGTCAGGACGCCGAGACCTCCCGTGAGAGGCCTGAGGCGATGCGGAAAGCCGGGTGGGCTCGGACAGGGCTGGTGATGAACCCATGGCTTACCCTCTAACTTTGTCGTTGATGGGATTTAAGTGCCCCTTTTGGTGTACGCTCAGGGTACCCCGTTTTATGGTACCCGACACAAGTGTTTCAGATATTTTATAGGTATGTTGCAAGTGTTTCATATTGATGTTGCAAAAGTAGATCGGGATGTTTCATATGTTGCAATGATTGTACACGTATGTTGCAAGCTTCTGTTTTCAATGTTTCATCTCTTTTGTTCAAACGCATGTTGCAAGTGTGGTTATCTGGATGTTGCATATATTTTCACACATTTGTTGCAAGTGTTTTATCTAGATGTTGCGTATGTTTGCAATGGTTTTCAAATGTTTTTTTAGTGTTTTTACAAGTCTTTCAGACGCATGTTTTGAGTGTTTTATTTGCATGAGACTCACCTTCCACAGCCACCAGGGGCGCGAGCAACCCCCACGCGCGATCTAGCGGCACGAGCGACGTCTGAGCGGCGGGGGCGTACTGGCGCAGAGGTGGGGTGCAGGCGCGTACAGGAAACGAAGTACAGGCACGGGCATCCGGACGATAGCACTGCCGCAACGAAAACTACTAGGCACGCAGAGTCTCCTTTTAAGCTACGGCGTTGCATAATGCTTAACTATGCCGTATGCATGAACGAACTTTAGAAACTGAGCGAAAGGCGCTTTGGTCGTTATTGGGATTGGAGCTGGACGATCTTTTGGATCCTTTCCGGTCAAAGTGCGCTTCGCTGAGTTCAGGGCACATCAGTACGGCATGGGGGCTTACTTAATCGGCCGGGGTTGTGTGGCGGACGAGCCACAAAAGATGGTTGGCGCAAAGCGTTGGGTGCGGCCAGTCACCTCCTCAACCAAAAGTGCACTAACACTATCCCCATATATATATATTTCTTTTCTTCGACAAAGTGGCCCAAATTGTCCGTGATTTCACTCAAAGGGACTGCACACAATGATGCTCATGCATGTTGGTTAGCAAGCATGCCTGTGTACTGTGTAGTCCTGTTCATAGCGCGCAACTGACAGGCCTGTTTGGATCTTTAGTACTAAAAATTAGCACTGTGTTTAGATGCTATTTAGAAAGATTAAATGAGACCTAATGTCAAAACTAATTGCATAAGCAGTGACTAATTAGGGAGACAAATCTATTAATCCTAGTTTGGCCATATGGTGCTACAGGAAACATAGGCTAATTAATGACTAATTAGGATTAATAGATCGGTCTCGTCATTTAGTCAGAGCTTATGAAATTAGTTTCAAATTAATTCATGTTTGATCCTTCTAAGTAGCATCCAAGCGTAGTGCTAATTTTTAGAGGGGATGGCCGATGGAGTATCTCCATTTTTGCATGACGGGACTTGGAACAGATTAAGGTCCATGATTTGACTGACACAATGATTATTATGCGGATTTTTTTCCCGATCCAGACAAGGGGGGAAAAAGACTAGGTGGGTTCTTTAAACCTTCTGCCAGTATATTTATGCGGTGTCTCTTTCAGTCTAAGATGTGGTGGAGTCTATAATAAAGTGAGCTTTATCCATTTTTTAGACGTGCAACTAGTAGTAGTTATAAATTTGCCCTGTCAACAACAGTAATAAGCACAGATATGGCCTGTGATTGGGGAGCTATTTTGCCCTATGAGATGAATCCGCCATGCTCGCTGGGCACCAGCATATGTGCCATCTAATCTGTGTGCCGGCAACACGGAGAATATGTCCGCCCATCCGGTTATTTTAAGCTTGGTGCCTTGGTCTCAGTTGGGTGCCTTGACTAGAACAACAACAGACCAATAATGCGATGTGAGTAATTGTAGCATGGACGGAACAGAGCACCCCGTTGAAGACTCCGGCCGGATCGGACTGAAATCCCCAGGAAATCGACCGTTGCAGGAATCGATACGGACTCGAGGACTCCAGGAGGTTCAGGTCCTCGCCGTTCACACCGTCGTACTCCTACCGTAGCCTTGGTTGAGCTTTTACGTTTGCACTTTGAAGCATACCATGCGAAGAACGAGGCTGTTTATGGTCAGATCAAGCAACGCTGCATGCTGATCACTGATGCACACGTTGACGTTCCTCTGCACGTTGTTTGCATGTCACACCCCCACCTCCGTTTGTTTTCACGGTAATGATATAGCCCGAGCGACGGGCGTCGCTTCTCACCAAATCGTTCTTCTCCATTTGTTTTTGAGCCTGACTGAATCGTTCTTATCCCATTTATTCAATAGTCCGACGACACGGCCTGCTCCTAGGAGCCCAGCACTAGCTCCTCCCTCTTCCTTCGATACGCCCTCACCTCACTACCTCCCTTGCCCCTGAATCGAGGCGAGTGGTGGCATAGACGACTAGCAACACGCCGCCCGCAGGGGCAGGTGGGAGCGCGGCAGCAGCCGTGCGGGCGCTACACGCCAGGCCCCGTCGTCGATGACTTCGATGCGGAACAACGGGGAGGTTGCGGTAGCTGTGCAGATGAGCTTTGCGCAGGGTACTAGCCACCAGCACGCCGTCGAGCTCCACGCATGCGCCACCGAGCCGGCAAGCCTCCCACGATGGATGCTCCATCAAGTAGGCGAGAGGAGCTTCGTGTGACGCTGCCCCACTGGTGAGTTGCCTACGCCGCTGCCGCATCGGTGAGCTCCGCAACGACAGGTATCCACCCGCCCAAGCAGCAAGGTGACATTGTGTTGCAACTCTATGTTGTAAGTGTATATTCCAGGTGTTTCAACTATTTTAGATGAATGTTGCAGGTTGTTTACCTAGATATTGCAAAAATACATCTAGATGTTGCAATACGTATATAAAAATGTTTCATCTGTCTCAGATGTATGCTGCAAGTGTTTTATCTATATGTTGCATATGTATCATGTATATGTTGCAAGTGCATGTTTTAATTGTTTTAGACGTATATTGCATTTGTTTCATGTTGAGTGTTTCATGTTTCAGAGATACGTTCGGAGGGGCACATGGATCCTTGCGTGCGCGCGCGAAACAAAGCATGTGCGGGCGGTCCCTGCGTGGCTTCTTTCTCGGCAGCGTAGTCAGCAATCAACACGCACACGCCATGCTGAGGCTAGAAATGGACTGCCCCGTTCGGCTTACCTTAAAAGACGGCTTGTTAGGTTTCTTTTTTTAATCGAAACAATGTTTTTCTCTTACAACAATTTAGCTTTGACTTATTTTTTTAGCCAATTTCAACCCAGCAACAGGACCTGTGGAGTAAAAAAACGCGCGCATGCAGCCGCAGTGCGGTGCGCATGGAGGTTGTTTCCTTTCCCACCGCCTCCTCTCGTGCTGTAATTTGGCATGTTCTGCGGGAAACGAAGCTGCGAATCAGAGCAGGCAGGGCACGCTACACAATGCAAGCGCGCTAGGTCTACCTTTGTTTTTATAGTAGGCTTGTTAGGTTTTTAAAATTATTTTGATAAGTAGCCTTTACTGGAGGTTCCGAAGATGCATTCATGTTAGTCCTTACAAAACACGCTATATAGTGATGAGGATATGATTTTCTCGCAGGAAAAAGTAGTGATGAGAATGTGAATTTTGCGCCAAATATATATATAATTTAACTAACTAGTATATTTTCCGTGCTAACGCTACGGACCACATTAAGTTATATATACATATGAGTAGATCTTATTGCAGAATCCTTTCATGTTACATTGATTGTGAACGAGGGAGTAGCTCGGTGGTTCGGCACCGGTCGTGCAAACCAAATGGTCAAGAATTGCGCATTAAAAAAAAAACTTTGCCGGCAAAAGTCCGGGTTCAGGATGTTTTCGGCCTACAAGGTTAGGGTCTTCTGTCTTAATAATAGCAATGTGCTAGGGTAGGTCATAACCCTAGCAGGTCAAATTTTTTTTTTTATGTTACATTGATTTTGTAGCAATTAATGGTATTTACTGTTCAACTGGCTTGTTCTGTTTTTTTTTTCTAGCCGAAGGAGTGTTTCTCTCTCGCAACATTCCAGCATGAATAATGCTTTTCATCATGAACAGTAAGGGCATGTTTGGTTCCAAATAAGTCATCTACTTATAAGTTAAAAAGTGAAATAAGTGACTGATTTTGCCAAACACCATCAATTTATAAAGTCATTCCTGGTTATAAGAAATAAGCTGATTCACCTCTACTTAAAACTTATAAGCCACCATTTTCCACGTGGGGCCCACACCTTTCACTTAACAGGCATAAGCTTATAAGTCATCTATAACTAAACAGGCATGACTTATAAGTCACTGGTTTTCAGTCACCTGACTTATAAAAACCAAACATGGCCTAAATAATCCAGTTCAGCTGAACACGGCAGGGGCAGGGCTGACTGAGTAGCTGACCGGAGACCAGGCCCACCGACCTGCAGGTGGATCCCATCCACCCGATCCTTCTTTCCGCTTCCGTAATCTGTTTGGTGTTATGTTGCTCTCTGCTGCTCTTCTGTTCCTCAGCTTTTCTTGTCAAGTGCCTACGCACGCGGACACCGGACAGAGGCTGGAATCTTTGTGCTTTTCTCCGTGTTATTATTATCAGATCTTCGTCCCCTCACGAAGCACAACTTGTAAATAAGTTAGGATCGGGGAAAGCCGTTCTGCCGTGCAAATTGCGGTGCAAGTATTGCACCGGCGATCGTCGGGCGACGACGAGGAGGACAGTTGCTTCAACTCGCTACTAGTATCCGATCGGTCAAAGAAGCAGCAAGATAGAAGAAGATTTTGTGTTAGTATCTAATAGTATCATCATCCAGCTAGTTTGGAGGTTGGATAGGAAATCATTGGCACTATGCACATGGCTCCCTATCTTCTGCAGACCAGAGAATGAGATAAGATAATATGCTCCGTTCATACTGTAATCTTGCCATCGGCCTCTAGGGCGCATTATATATCAACCAAATTCTCTTTGCAACGTGAGCTTCTTGTAGTATTGATTTTTTGAATATAATATTTCTATTCAAAACATAGTAGAGACAAGACATTCCTAAAATGATTTTAACCAACCTTTATGTTCTAGCGTCGAGAGGACTAAACGTGAGCACGTTCACTGCACATTGGCTCCTTCAACGGCCTATTCGATTGTCTTATAATCCGTACTTTTCAACTTGTTTTTTCAGCGGAACGGTATTTTTCTCTCACAACAAATCAGCCGGAACAGTGTTTTGACTTATTTTTTCAGCAAAGCGAACGGGGCCGAGGTCATCGCTTAGAGGTGATTTGGTTTCATATCTGTCCGGATTCAAAACCTGTATGTAGGGATGAAAACGGATCGGATACGGACGGATATCACCGATATTACATTTGTTTTCATATTTCTGTCCGGATTCGGATTCGAATACGGATAGTGTCAACTATGTCGGATAGGATACAATTGGATATTGACATCATAAATATGCGATTTGAGTATTCGGATACGGATACGGTATCGGATGTTGGATATCCGGACTCGGATATGGACAGATCTCAACCCCTCTAAACGGACTCGATTTCGAATACGGTCGAAAAATATCCGTACCGTTTTTATCCCTACCTGTATGGCACCAGTGTCACCTCCAAAAGTTCGATTTTGTAGGCTTGGGGCTATGAGCAATGTACCAACGTTGAAGCTTATAAAGACGTAAAAGTCTCTGCAAAAGAATTTTGACTGCTGCACTGCTAATGTACTACAAATGGCACATGTCGTTGGGGCAGTGTGGGTTAAGGACAGAACCACCACAAAATTTAAATGACGGCCTGCTACTAATACACCTCTATAGCTAAAGGAAAGAAGGCATGTTTTCTTTTGAAACCCAGAATTTTAGTGACAGCCCGTGCCCTCGCTCCGTGTGTGCTAGGTCCGCCTTTGGCGTGGGACCCACACACTAGACCATAGAATCATCTCCAACAATCTAGCATGTTGCTGGCTATTTGATACCAACTCATCCATGTTGGTGCTACATGTAAGAAATTTTAAATTACTATCTTCTATCTCCTAAATACACTGAATCCATACAAGGAAGAGCAGAGCGGCTTGGGCCAACCACCGTGCTTGTGTTCTTGGGTAGCACGCTCCTAGCTAGCGACCAAGGAAGCGCTAAGACTGTCTCCAACAGTCCAAACCCATACACGATACGCATTCGATGGATTGGGTAGCGAACAACGAATTGGTGCATGACCCAAAACTCCTGTCTTCCAACAGCCCACGCATACTCCACGCTCCGTGTCGCCCTCCCCGTCCTGCACGACCGATGACTCGCCGTGGACGGCGGCCCTACCGCCGGAGGAACCGCCGGAAGCAGAGCTTGCAGGTGTGCCTGTCCATCACCAAGCAACAAGCAACAAGCAAGAATTCCTACACCGAAGGCGAACGGCCAGCGCAGAGCACTGAGCACACGCTTCAGTGGTGGAGGAGCAAGCAGCTGCTAGCTTGCTTGCTTTGCCCTCTGGCTCCCTTGCTTTCTCCCTTTGCTTGCTCTGTCTGTGCTACCTTTGAGCGGGCCTCACTCACTCAACCAAGGATTCGTCACTCTGTGATTTTGTTCTTCACTGTGTTCTTCGTTCCCGTTTCTTTCCCCTTCTTGATTCGTGCTCGATTTGAATTTTGCTGTGAGATTTGTTTAGTCAGATTGATGCTTTGATGAGTGTTGAACAATCCTACCAAGTGGTTTGAATCAATTCCACTCGCGCATCAAGATCCAAGCCGATCTTTATTTTGGGGGAAAAACTCGTTCTTGCTCGAATTGCTTCGATTTACAGAGTTACAGTTTAAATTGAGCAATGATCTCCTAGGAGTAGCTTTTTATCTTCATTGCGAATCGCTGTGCAAAGTTTGGGAGCGATCCATGAAGATTTGAGTCGGATTTCATCGATTTTCTTGGCCGCTCCTTTTCTATTCTTCGCGTGCGAGCTCTCTGTTCGTCGTGTGCTAGTTGATTTGGCTCCTGGCCGAGCACACCAGCAGCGCCCTTGTCGGCGGCGTGGCCCTACGGTCCGCCAGAGCGGCACCTGCGACCCCCGTCCTCAACTCCGGTGTGGCTCCGGTGTGGTGACCCTGAGGTGTTGCTCTCGTCGGACCGGGCTCCGGTCGTCCTCATCCGGTGGGCCCGACGCCTAGGTGGAGATGCAGAAGGACTAAGAGAGGATGCATGTTTGCGTCGCGCGTCGGTACCAACCCAAAATGCGTCGCTCATTTGCCTAGTCTGTTGGAGGTTGATTTGACCGGCAAAAACACTATAAACAACCCATTTTTAGATTTAGCTCACGCTGTTGGAGTCAGTCTAACTAGTTCACTTTTGCGCTCTCCTCTTCCGGTCACTCTTGGCCAGATCCCGATCCTAGTCAGCTAACTACGTCGATGGCCGTTGGGGACGCCCATAGAGGGAGAACACCTGCTAGCCGGTTACTACTGCATTCTCTTTCTTATTTTATTCATCTAGATAGATGGAAATCGTGATGGGACAGATAGACTGGTATGGCGAGGCACCATGGAACCTGCATGCTAAGCCTATAGCTTCAAGTATTATTATAGAACAAATTTAAGAGTTTGTTTAGATCTCAGCCACAGATGGCCACCCCAAAAGTGCGGCCTGTTGTAGCGGTGGCGTGGTTTCTCGGCGACGCTCTGTGGCGGGATTTCTACCATAAAAATCTATAGCTACCTCGTTTCTCGTGAGGTGCCACAACTATGGCGTGGCCGTCAACCAAACAGAGTGAAACAGCCTCTTAATTTCTATGGCGTCAAGGATTAATGGATTACGGTAGGAAGAGAGTGGAGGTGAAACATAGTACGACCGAGAGACCGACAGGCAAGCAGGGTTCCGGGGGTGTTTAGCTCCCCGAAATACTATTTTAGCTGATTTGTTGTGAGAGAAAAATATTATTCTGGTTAAAAAAACCAGCTGAAGAAGAAACCAGCTGAAGAAGACAGATTATAAAAGAAACGAACGGGGCCATAAACTAATTACAAAACTAATCACACATATTGAGACTAATTTATGAGACGAATCTATTAAGTCTAATTAGACTTATGTTTAGTCTTTCTCGTTAGCAAATATCCGAGAACTTTTAACATCTACTTGCTGGCTTCCGTCCAACGCTAGGATCACTGTCAGCACTCCAATGGGTTCGCCGACTTGTCAGAACACGCCATCCCATGAAGTCCCATCGACAGTCCCATCTGAAACCTTTTTCACTACCAGGTCAGGCAGGAGTGGCAGGGAACAAGAACCACACGCACACGGCGCTCTGCCGCTCTCGGCCTATCGCTCCTCGTCCGCACCGGCGAAAACGTGCATCGCCGGCGACAACAAGGGGGGCGGGGGAGAGAGAGCAGCCACAGCCAGGGAAAGAGAAAAAAACGCCGTGCGACGCCGCACCAGCAGTCTCGGCCTTGTGCGGCGGGTTGCGTTAGGTCCCTAGGTTGCGTCGCGTCGCGGACGTGGACCGACCCGTATCGCGACGGCTTTGACCGTGGACCGACCGGGCCCCCCCTGCCTCACGCCTGCTGGTGCTGGGCCTCAGAATACTTCCAATAACGAAGCACCACAGCAGCTTTGTTTTCGTTGGCAGTGTGTGGAAAATGGAGAGTGGACCAGGGGTCCAGAGAGAGAGAGAGGGACAAAAATAATAAATAAAAGTAGCCAGCCGGGAAAGCAACCCCTCCCTCCTCAACCCGCCCCATACGTCACCCTCGATTTCCTCCTTTGACGACTCCTACCTTTCCTGCCTGCTTTGAACACCGCCACCTCCTCCTTTTCATTCTCATGTATTCCACTTCCACACCCTCTTTTGTAGTTTTTTGACTAGAAAAAATACCTCATGTTTGCAAATATGCGCTTTGTAGAATAGGAAATTCGCATTTGAGCTTTGACGGTGATGATGGGTCTGTGGATGCGAATTTCAGCTGGTCTAGAGGCGTGGGGACTGGGGGTATATATGGAAAAAAAGAGAGGATATGGAATCTTATAAGATCTACGAGCACCACTTCATACTACCTGACTTCGTACAAATTTTAAGTTTAATCTATGCTAAGTTAAATTATATAATTTTCACTAAGTTTTTTTTACAAGTTGAAAACATACTACCAAGACATATTTCTTGTAAAATTTCATAAAACTTATTCGATGATGTGAATATTGGTGCATCTTTAATATAATCTCCACATAGGGAGAGTGTACCTATATAGTCTAGAATAGGTTAATATACTATCACATAAGACACAGACAACCTGTTCGTTTGCTTGTAAACGATCGTAAATTTTCAGCCGAGAATAGTGTTTTTCTCTCACACCAAACCAGCCAACAGTAAATAATCCACGATCGTTTACGGTCTCCCGAACAGGCTGAGAGATGTTGTCTGGCTCCCGCCCATATGCTGCCACGCCGGTGGTGCACGCCGCCGCAGAAGTTGTGGCCTAGCCCTCGTTTAGTTGGGCCGATTCGGCGCCGGCAAATTCACTGTAGCGTTCGGTAGTGCACTGTAGCATTTCGTTTGTATTTGGTAATAATTGTCCAATCGTTGATTAATTAGGCTCAAAACGTTCGTCTCGCAAAGTACAATCAAACTGTGCAATTAGTTTTTGATTTCGTCAATATTTAATACTCCATACATGTACCGCAAGTTTGATGTGACAGAAAATCTTTTTTTTATAGTGCCGAAGTTTGAATTTTGGTGGAACTAAGGCCCTCCACAGCGTAGGGCTTGAGTGATGCTTATTTTGGAGAGAGAAAAACTGGGATCCGCTCCTCCCATTGCAGCAATCGATTCCAACTTGTAGTGGTGCCAGAAAAACAAAGAGCGGAGCAAGAACTTGCGTCGCTCCCAGCTGATGCCCAGTGAATAGAAAACGATTTCATTTCGTACTTTTGTGCTCACGCAGCGCCCAGCCGAGTACCAGTTGCATGGCTAATGGCTTCTGAGTAATATTTTTTTATCTATCATGCGGGTCCCACCATCGGTGATGCTAGCTGTTGTCTACATTGTAACACTCGAGGAGCGTTCCTGGTTTTGGCTGTGGGCCCCGTTTTTTTGCTCGCTCTACTTCCACATTGTGGAGGGCCTAAACAGGCCCCTGGTAATGACTTGGAATGGCTGTGGGCGCCGCACCTCTCTGCATCGTGGACCGGCTGGCTGTGGCTTGCAACCACACGCCGAGAGTACACATATTTATATCGTTTTATTTATGGGTTTTTGGTTTTAGAAATTGTCGATTGGTAGAGCTTGAGAAATTTAATATCACGAATTCATTTCATACTAAAAGTTTGAGTTAATAATTTTGATTTTGTCCTTAATTAAAATTGGGAGTTGCCTCTCGTGAGCATACATGTTTTGTAGAAGAATATGGAACTCACATGGATTTTGATTTATGGACTATACAAAATGTATACGCTACAACGATGTATATATATAAGGAAAACAGAACAAAAAAAATATAAGCTTTAAGCGTGGAAGGAAAATATGCAGTCTTTGAGGGGTACACGTGAAGACTTCTCCGGGGAAAAAATTTGTACGGAGTAGTAGTAACTGTTACGTTTGACACGAGCACGGTAGAGCAGGGCCGTCCGACGCGACGACGACGACCACCAGTCCCTCCACACCATCCCTTTTCCTCCTCCTTCGGTCCTTCCATATACCACCACCTGCCCCCTCCCTTTCCCTTTCTGGCCGCATTCCCTCGTCCTCCAGCCGGCAGCCGTCGCCAGCTTCCGATGGTCCGGAAGGAGACGGCCATGAGGCTGCCCGCGCAGCACCAGGGCCTGGAGGTCAAGATCCCCAGCTTCTTCCGCTGCCCGATCTCGCTCGACGTCATGCGCTCGCCTGTCAGCCTCTGCACCGGCGTCACCTACGACCGCGCCTCCATCCAGCGGTGGCTCGACTCCGGCAACACCACGTGCCCGGCCACCATGCTCCCGCTCCGCTCCACCGACCTCGTCCCCAACCTCACCCTCCGCAGCCTCATCGCGCACTGGGCCGCCTCCGCCGCCTCCTGCTCCCCCACCGCCGGAGGCTCCGACACTTCTTCCGCACGGACTTCTTCCCCCGCGAGCCTCGTCCGGCAGGTGGCTTCGGCCGGCGTCGACCCCTCCCCGGCGCTCCGCGAGCTGGCGGCCTATCTCTCCGACGACGACGTCGACGACTTCGAAAAGAACGCGCTTCTGAGCGCCGGCCGCGCCGCCGAGACCGTCTCATCGGTTCTCCGGAGAAGACCCGAGGAGACCGGCGTCGAGGGCGTGGAGGCGGCCACGAGAGTGCTGGCCAAGATCTTGGCCTCGGACGGCGTCGACGACGCGAACAAGAAGCGGGTGGCCACCGGCCTCGCCGCGGACGCGGCGGCCACGGCCGCGTCGCTGGCGCGCGTGATGCGCCGCGGGAGCGGCGGCCTGGAGGCGAGGGTCGACGCGGCCAGGCTGGTGGAGCTGCTGCTCGCCACCAATGCGGCCGACGAGGCGGCGAAGGCGGCGGTGGCCGAGTCGTCCGAGCTGCTGGCCGAGCTGGTACGGCTCGTGGGCACCGTCGACGAGAAGGGCGCCCTGGACAGGAACGCCGTGGACGCCGGCCTCTCCTGCCTGGCCGCCATCTGCGGCTGCGGGTCGGGGTCGCGCCGCGCCTGGGCGCGCGGCGAGATGGTGCGCCTGGGCGCGGTCCCGGCCGCGGTGCGCGCCCTGCGCGCTGCCACGACGGAGCCCGGCGCGTCCGCGAAGGCGCTCCGCGTCCTCGAGTCCGTCGTGGGCTGCGCCGAGGGCCGCGCCGCGCTGTGCGGCGACGCGGAGGACGCCATCCCCGCGGTGGTGGGCAGGATGATGAAGTCCGGGCGCGACGGCGCCGAGGCCGCCATGGCCGTGCTCTGGGCGGTCTGCCACCGGTACCGCGACCGCCGCGCGGCGGACGCGGCCGCGGCGGCCGAGGGCGGGCTCACGAGGCTGCTGCTGCTGATGCAGAGCGGGTGCTCGCCGGCGGCGAGGCAGATGGCGCTGGAGCTGCTCAAGATATACAGGGTGAACGCCAAGAGCTGCCTCGCCGGCTACGACTCCAAGACCACCCACATCATGCCGTTCTGAGGAAGCGAAGCGGACGAGAATGGCTTGCTGCAATCCTAGGCTGCTGAATAGCTGATCTGATCAAATGGATCCGATGAATCCATTAAATTGCATGGAACCAGGGGGATGGTGTTCTTGTTCCTGTGATGTTTCTTGATTTCTTTTTTTTTTTCTTTTGATTGATGTAAGTCGATAGACAAACAAAGAACAATTGGTTCATGGAGGGGAGAAGAATAATAATATGTACAGTACATTGGTAGAGTTTTTTACATGATCAGAACAGGCACAGGGGACAATTTAATCAAAGAATTGATTTTTAGGCCAAAGAAATTGTAGAAGTGTTTAATTGCTCTTCCTGAAAGATTTGCGATTTTTCAGAAAAATGATGATCGGCAGGGGATGTGGAATGATAAGGTTGCAACTGGAAGTAATAATGATTATTGCTCCTCAGATCAAAATTTACGAAGAAGCTGAACGACGACGATCACATCAAATGAATGAATGATTTCATTCGAATCATTGGCGTGCACTTGGTAATGCGTACGTACTAGGTTTTCATGAGACGAGAGAAGTGCTTGTCAGGCAACAAGTTGTAGAATTGCCTAATGCAGGATGTCGTGGTCTGGACTATCGGACAGATTACTCCTACACATCCGTAGTCTGAAAGCAAGATCAAGATGGGTACAGCATGCGCACTACTCCGTAGTCATTAGTTAGGATAGAAAAGCCTGGATGCAGCACGTCCACGTTGCCGCTGACCAGAGCCCATGATGGATTTGACCCGTGGAGCATCACGTCTACTAGATCACCCCACCCACTCATGACTGATCCACAAGTCATGAGACCAGAGATGTCTTGGGTGAGCTCTAACTGTAACCCAGCTATGTAATCCCAAAGCAAGACTGTCTGATAGAATCATCCAAATCCAAACGGTTTTTGGCTTTGCTCATAGCTCAGTCACATCCCACGGCTCAACCAAACGATGCTTCAAGTTGTCTTCACTATTGGAATATTTATAAACCAGAATGCTTGTTCCCATGCCCACCGGTAAAGTGGAGAAAGGAACGTTTGCTACACCATGTTGCATGTTTAATTACCAACTTGAACACATTTCACAAGAATGGGCTTATTTTCACACCTAGGGTATTCCTGCTTAGCACCCTCTATCTGAAAAAATATCATTCTCATTTTTCGAGAAGTCAAATGTTTACAACGTTGACAAAATATATATTACAAAATATTGCTATTTATGGTGCATAATTAATATCATTAGATAAATCATTGAATATATTTCCATAATAATCTTATTTAGAGATACAAATGATGCTACAAACCTAGTCAAACTTAAAGAAAAATGACTGACACGAATCACATAGTGACATTTTTTTTTTGAACGGATGGAGTACTTTCTAGTTTCTATCATCACAATATAAGTTCATTAATCAGATACATGATATTCGGTGTATCATTTTGACTACATATGTGGCAATAAATACCTTATCTTAGACAAAAAGGGTTATATGCTATGGTGAATATGTTAGTACCACTATTATACTGTCAATATATATGGGTCTTCACACATAGATTGTCAAATCTAAAAAAAACTAAGAAAAAGTTTGGCTTAATACAAATCTAGATGGACTCATATTTGTGATTAGAGAAAGTAACTCCAAAATGATCATTGAAACTAATTATTAAAACTATTCCTAATGTACAGTGTCATGGATATTAAGATCACATTTGATCAGGCTTCACATGACGTTAGCTTAGAGACTAGATATGAACGGATATTGACAATTGTATATTTGTTTTCACATTTTTCTTCAGATTCAAAGTCAGAGTCGAATGTAGATAGTTGTAGAATATAGCTATGAATGTCGATTATCTTGGTTATACAAATACGAATAAATGTGTGTCGAATATGGGATGACTAGAATGCAGATAGTATCCTTCACGAATATTCTTCGGATATCAAGAGTAAAAGCAACATCCATATATATCACACATGCCGTAATCAATCGACCATCCCACATTTCCAAACCTCATCTACGCAATTTAATGGTAGATATCGTTCATTCATGATGCTTCTAAAAGAATTTGGGCATATTCTTGCTAATTTGCCTTCCACTATGGTTGCCACACTCACTTCATCTTTTCATGTACCACTGCACTTAGTATAAATAGATTTGAAATTATATATAAAAAGTTGTTTTGGTTTAGGAGATTTTTTTACAAGGATTTTCATAGAATACTGATGATATCTGATGGTGTGGAAACCAATTTTTTGAGTTATTAGAAAAAGGTAGAGAAAACAACAAAAAAACAAGCAACACGTTAGGCCTGACGTGTTGTTCTCTGACTGGACCTTGACAAGGGAAATGAATCCATGTATGTATGCTTCAACAGTTCATATCCCGTCCTAGTTGCAGCCTAGGGCATGCTGCGAGTTAGCCCCACATTGTTCAGCCAGAGCAGAGGGTGGCGGGAGGTGAGCTCCAGTCACCCCGGGCAACATCTGTAGTTCGATTCATCCATGCCCTTGGTCATTTTGGGTGAGATTGAATTGATTTATTAATTATACTCCCTCCGTACCTAAATATATCTAAATATAAGACGCGATTTGACTTGGTGCGATCTTTGAGAACATATTTTGACCTATAATTTCTCTTAGAGGAATACAAGTTTGATCATTAAAAAATATTTGTAAATACAAATATAATGTAACTACTTTTGTAATACAGACTTTTGATATAATTAGGCTAGCTGTTAGCCAAAGATAACAAAGTTAAATTTTAAAATACATGCATGGCTTATATCTAGGGATAGAGGGAGTAGTTGGCTTTTTGGCTCAAAAGAAGAATTAATTCCTTTTAAAATTAAAGGTTTGAGTCCTTAGAAATAAAAAAGGCAGAATAGTCATTTTAGTCCCTCAACTATTACTCGAAGCTCAGTTTTGTCCCTGAACTTTCAAATTGACCGTTTTAGTCCTCAAACTCTACTTTTAGGCTCAATTTCATCCTAGAACTATGAAGATGATGGTTTTAGTCTTCAAACTTTGCATTTTAGGCTCAATTTCATTTATAATCTATCAAAGTGTATTTTATTCTTTCAACTTTTATTTTCAGCTCAACTTTGTCTACGTTCTACGTGGAACGCTACACTGTTGCACCTGGTTAGCTCCAACACCACCAACGATTGGAGATAGAAAAATAATATTTGTCCAAAAACTCTTTCATGGCCATTAATAATTCCAAGCTCATAATTTTAATGTTACCTTATAATGGTACCATTTATATATATATCCGACTAAATGATATTTGTGGGAGCAATTACATTTGCATTATTTATTCTTTAAGAATACATGGATATATTGAAACAATGGCAGATCTATAATTTTGATAATTCATGGATGAAATTATGCCTAAAATATAAAGTTTTCTTTTTGAATAGACAAAATTGAGTTGAAAATAAAATGTTAAATGCACTTTGATAGTTTATGGATGAAATTGAGCCCAAATTGCAAGTTTGAGGACTGAGACGATCATCTTCATAGTCGTAGGATGAAATTGAGCCTAAAACTAAAGTTTGAGGAGCTAAACGGTTGTTTTGAAAGTTTAGGGATAAAATTGAGCCACGAGTAATATTTGAGGGGCCAAAATGGCTATTCTACCAAATAAAAAATGATGAACCAAAAAATGTTTAATAGGTGTCCGATATTAGTCAGATATATTTGATTTAATTTTTAGATATATGATATTGGGTATATTTTATTTGTATCTAATTTTCAGATATCTAATATTTGTAATATTTTATTTGTATCAGATATCCCCACAATGTATCTAGATTGGATTTATATCTGCTAACAACATCTCAAATATCTAAGAAAAATATCTAAATCAATATTAGAGACTCTTCGGATGGTATTAAAGAATATTTGTACCATTCACATCCTTAGCTTCACCTACCATTGCTACTTTTGAACACTATTTTTGTACTGTAGTGCTATCTAGCAAAAAAGGCTCTGCATTTACCATAAAAAATGAACTACAGACTTGCTTGGACAGAAACACTTTGTCGTTGGTTGCTGAATATATTTTAGAGGCTCAAATATTCAATTTTAAAATTCAATTTTTTGAATTTTTGAAAGGACCTCTGTAACACACTCGATGTTACACTGTATAATCTTTTACTAAAATATTACATGAGCATCATACTTATGTGTAAATGTGTATAATATAGGGTGTAAAGCAATATACGTAACTTGAAACGTTCATCGGAAACGCGAAACGAATGTTATATTTCATGCCATGTTTTATCAGTTACGGTTCTAAAGGAATTTTTATTGAATGAAAATGCTATAGAACGCATAGACAAAACTTTAATAAAGTTTGTAGTACGAACTTCGTAGGTGACGGTGAAATACTTGCGGTCGAGAACTGGAGTCACTAGCTAGCTTGGTTAGTAGCTTGGAATTCGAAGTTGATGCAAATTCGAGCGAGTCGTAATCAAATTTCTTAAGTTAGAAAATGGTGTGACGAGGCTACGTTTGGGAATTTTTATAGGGGAATCGGGTTAAGTAGTGGCATGGTCTTAGGGTTTGTTTTAGTAGCTTGATATACCTTCTCGAGAATAAAATAGTTGGTTTGGCAATTGAAGCATTGAGGTGGGTTTTGGGGATGCTTTAAAAAGCGTGCAAGACACATTCCCGAGCGGGTGCAGTGTCTGGCCGTGGTCACCAGGCTTCGGTTCGGCTTGGCGCGCGGCACTGGCCTGCCCCTGGCGCGCACGCGCGCACCACCACGTGGGCCCGCACCACCACTGCCGCGCTCACGCACGCACGAGCACGCCGCGCCCGGCGGCCTGGCCGCTTGGCCACCACCGCCGTCACCACGGGCCCGCTCCTCTGGCCAGCCCACTACCGCCGCTTTGCTGTGTCGCTGACCCCCGTGTGTCGCATCACTGCGCTGCTATTAGCTGCGGCCGTTTGTGCGAAGTCGCCCACGTGCGCTCTGCCACCGTCATCGTGTCCGCTTGCCACTCTACCGCCTCACGCTCGCCTGTGCGGTGCTGTGCGCGCGTGGCCACACTTGGCCCTACCCACACATCGCCTTGCCACGCATGGGACTGCTGCCAGCCCTTGCCATCACATCAGCGCTCGACGACGCTACGCTGCTGCCTCCTCAGACCGGCGCCATTCATTGCAGCGCGCAGGGCCGAGCCATCGTCGTCGGTTTGTGGTTTGTGGCCGTGCGACCCACCGTCCTGCGTGTTGATCGTTTCCCCATCGCCCCTTAGCCATATGCGATTATGCACCGAATTGACAGCCACGTCCCGCCATGGCAGCGACGAGCCAAGCCACGCCTATCTCCCATGTTCCTTTGTCGTCGTGATCGCCAGACCCGCTCCTACCCATTTCGGGTCAATGGAGGCACCTCAGTCCAATTAACCCCGTCCACATCTCCGTCGTGTAGTCAACCAACCGCTCGACCCCACCTTGCAGCGAGCCTCGTTGTGCCATGCTCCAATTTAGAGTTTTCCTCTCGCCGGGTCGTTAAGACTATCGTGGCACGTGTCAAAGGCAAAGTCCCCTCTCTAGAGCTGCTCATGTTCGATTCATTGCACCGCCAGCTTCGTCTCTACCTACTCATCACCCTACGCACCTTTGCCTGATCGCTACCACCGTCTAGCCACTCCTGACATAGCCTTGCACACCTTTGCCTAATCGCTACCACCGTGCGCACATGGCCAACTCTGTTCGGGCCACCTCTGGTCGAACCACCTCCTCTTCTGGGTCCGTGGTGAGTACCTGGAGCTCACTCGCTGTCCTAATTGCCTCGGCATTGTTGTAGCTCACTGGAACGTCGCCATTTTCAGTGCAGGAGCTCCGCCACCATGGTCCGACCTTGCTACGGCATCTTAGCTCGTGCTTCCTTCACCCAGTGCTTCACGTTCATGCTTAGGCAGGTATTGGCTCCATAGATAGGGTAGGGAAGGGCTGGCATGGCCGGCGTAACCACCCGGTGCCAGTGCCACTATGCCGGTGTGCGCATGGGGGGCCTGAGGGTATGGCCGTGGTAAAGATGGAAAGAGGGATGCTTTCACAAGATGACCGACGTGCGCAGGTCTTCGCCGTCGCGGGCCGTCGTCACGCAAACTGGGCCACGCCCCCGCATGGTCAACGCTAGTGCGTCGCATGTGCGCACGCCGAGCGGGCGTGGGCTGCGCTGCGCTGGAGTGGGCCGAGCCACTCGCTCGTGGGCCGCGCGGGTAGAATTCGACTTTTCAATTTCCAGTGAAATTATGAATGTTTATTCCATTTAGTTTTGAGCTGAACTTTGAAAAATGATAGTAAATTCTGTAGATGTCCAAAAATAGTGAAACAAAATTTGTTAGGTTCATAAAAATACCATCTATCTTTTGGTGTAGTTAGTTTACAGTTAGCTATGATAATGATAGAGTCATAAATTCAATTTAGAAAGCTTAGTATTATGTAGCTAAATATTTGTAGGAATTTTTGTGGCAAATCGGTGATAGCTTTAGCCATGAAATTTTTACAGTCGTCTCATTAGATTATTGCGCGCTCACTGTAATTTTTGTAGCCCTAGAGTTGGTTGATAAAAAGAGTAGCTAGTACTCCCTGTTGAATCATATATAGAGTAAATCAGTATAGAGAGTAAGAATACATTTAGTTGCTAAGATAATATATGTCATGCTTCATACTTGTTAGTGGTAATAGTAGGTAACTTAGCACCTTAGTCGAAAGAACTCACTTAGTAGCTCTATAGACGTATTCTTATTTTAAGAGTTGCTGTTGCCGTATTACTAAGTGTTGCATCATCATTTCATGCATGTTGATCACGAGTTGGTAGAGTTCGTGCCCGTGGACGAACATGACTAGGAGGAGGTCATTGAGGAGTATGAGGAGGAGATCCTCGTGTAGGAGGGAGCCCTAGAGCCTTTTGGTGCTGACTTTGTTGACCCACCGCTTGCCCAAGGCAAGCCCCGGTGCATAACCCCTATTTTTGAATGATTACTGAATATACATATGATATGCATTTACGTTATAGGCATTTTATAAAAACTACATGCATAGATATATCTACTTATGAGTCCTATTAGTGTAGGTCGAGTAGCTGCTATGCTCAGGATTCCGGTAGCGTGAGTAACCTACCGTTACTCACAATAGATGATAATTATGATCACTCATGATAAAATGGTGGAAAGGAAACTGGTGACTGGACAGGGATATGGTTTGGGTATCGGTGGGTGTAAGAGGTTGTGTCTTGCGGTCAATAGGGCATAGCTTGGTTACACTTTTCCTTGTCTATGTCGGTTAAGGACCGACCATTGCATAAGTCTCGAGGCAAGTCACAAATTTATTATCTCGAGCACATACATGGGTATGGGCGTAGGGAAGACTTGTTGCTCTATTGTCGTGGGTTCTGGCTCTTTCCGGACCGACTGATTGGAGGTGGGGATGGTGGAGGTCCTTGCACCGCACTAAGTCCGAGACTTAGGAGCGGGGCTTGGAGTCCAAGTTTGGACGGGGACCTGGATCCCCTAACAGGAGGGTGATGGGTTGGTCCTACTTGTGCCTAGGGTACAACCGGGGCGTGTGTTTTTGGGTACCCAGCTGGGGGCATTGATTCATGAATCGCTAGGTGATCCGGTACGGCTTGTTTTGGGTCTAGCACCGTAGTAAGAACTGAAAGATGAAAGGTGATGAAATGGAACTGATTGCTCAACTCTTGCTTGAGGGTAGAATAGGTGCTTACATAGAATGGCTAGATAATAAATTAATCATGGCTGCTAATAATAACATAAATAAGAACTCACTATTAGTATTGCTTTCTACAAAAAGGAAACCAGCAAACTATAAAGCTTATCATAATCCATGGAGTCAGGAAATTATTTCTACTAGTCGGATAAGTCTTGTGAGTACATTGTGTACTCATGGTTTATTCACCTCTGTTGCAGGTAACACTTGAGGAGTACCATTGTGTAAAGGATTCTTTTGGTGGGCATAGACGGATCCTTGTTCTTTATCGATAGATGTTTATTATCATTCCGCTGTTGAATCTTCCGCACTCTGAATTTGGCAATATAATAATGAATTTCTAAGAACTCTGGATGTATGAAATGTACTAAGTATTGTAACTCATTCTCATTATTGGATCCTTAGGGAAAAATGTGGATCTTTTGGGCTCTCCCTTGGGGTGTGCCCGACGGAAACCGCCCGTTATAGCTTGCTTACGGGTGCTTAGTGTCTGGTGGAAGACGAGCACATCTGTAAGTGCGTTATTTTGGGTGGTTCTACCACAGTTGGTACCAGAGCCAATAATGAGTTACGAGTTCCATCACTCTTTTCTACAACTTAAAAATTTGACCAACAAAAGTTTTGCGAAAAATAGGATGCCCTAAAATTATGTAAATAAGTATAAGCCCTAGCAATATGGTCTATTTAGGATAGCAGCACTGGTTTTATCTAATCAGTTTTTTGTAGGTACACTAACTTACGTTACGTTAGAAATCGCTTAGCATACGGAAAGTGAGTGTGCGATGTGCCGAAATTTTTGTGAATGCCGCTATATTTCGGTCGGAGTGAACGTATAGGCCGATGCATGCATCATGATAATAGAATTTTGCTAAAAACTAAATCCCCCTACATGTATAATTTAGATTAGTAAATTGACAGGATAAATTAAAAGAATGCTTTAATAAATGTCTTATCATTTCTCTAATCCCTTGCTTCTGATCTGGAAGATTGTCCTAAGTGGTTGGTTCCTATCTCTTATAGATGAATCTAAGGTTCGAACGCGGTAGCACCAGTGACGGGGCGAGCCACGGTCTTGGTGAAGGCCAAGGTGAAAGTGGCCGGGCCAATGAGCACGACATGGAGAGCCATGAGGCTTCGCTTCTGGTCCTCCTCCTCTACCACCACCACCATCGATGACTCACACGGAGATGATGGCATAAATGATGGCTGCTCGCCACGAGTCAGCTCATGCCATAGAGCTGCTGGCATAGGCTGTCGGTGGCTTCGCCCGTGGTGGTCACGGGGGCAATGGTGGGAATGGGGGTGGTGCCTTTGGTCCTGAGGGACCCTGCTCGTATCAGGATTTCCTAAAGACAACCCACCCATGTTCACACCGTTGGTTGAGCCCCTGGATGCGGAGCATTGGCTTTGCATTCTGGAGAAGAAGTTTCTATTGCTCATCGTGACTGATGAGCAGGAAGTGCGCTTTGCAGCGCAACAATTGTTGGGGTCTACGAGTGCATGGTGGGATACCTTCAATGCCATGCAGCAGCCAGATGACCGGGTGACCTGACAGGAGTTCACCGTAGCATTTAGAGAATTTTATATTCCTGCTGGTGTTCACTCATGATAAAATGGTGGAAAGGAAACTGGTGACCAGACAGGGATATGGTTTGGGTATCGGTGGGTGTAAGAGGTTGTGTCCTGCGGCCAACAGGGCATAGCTTGGTTACACTTTTTCCCTGTCTATGTCGGTTAAGGACTAGTCATTGCATAAGTCTCGAGGCAAGTCATACATTTATTATCCTAAGCATATACTTGGGTATGGGCGCAGGGAAGACTTGTTGCTCTCTTGTCGTGGGTTCCAGCTCTTTCCAGACCGACTGATTAGAGGCAGGGATGGTGGAGGTCCTTGCACCGTACTAAGTCCTGGACTTAGGAGCGGGGGCTTGGAGTCCAAGTTTGGACGGGGACCTAGACCTCCTAACAGGAGAGTGATGGGTTGGTCCTGCTTGTGCCTAGGGTACAAGCAGGGCATGTGTTTTTGGGTACCTAGCTGGGGCATTGATTCACGAATTGCGGGGCGATCCGGTATGGCTTGTTTTGAGTCTAGCACCATAGTAAGAACTGAAAGATGAAATGTGATGAAATGGAACTGATTGATCAACTCTTGCTTGAAGGTAGAACAGGTGCTTATATAGAATGGCTAGATAATAAATTAATCATGGCTGCTAATAATAACATAAATAAGGACTCACTATTAATATTGCTTTCTACAAAAAGGAAATCAGCAAACCGTAAAGCTTAGCATAATCCTTGGAGTCGGGAAATTATTCCCACTAGTCGGATAAGTCTTGTGAGTACATTGTGTACTCAGGGTTTATTCACCCCTGTTGCAGGTAACACTTGAGGAGTACCATTGTGTAAAGGATTCTTTTGGTAGGCACAGACGGATCCTTGTTCTTTATCGATAGATGTTTATTATCATTCCGCTGTTGAATCTTCTGCACTCTGAATTTGGCAATGTAATAATGAATTTCTAAGAACTCTGGATGTATGAAATGTACTAAGTATTGTAACTCATTCTCATTATTGGATCCTTGGGGAAAAATATGGATCTTTCGGGCTCTTCCTTGGGGTGTGCCCGATGGAAACTGCCCATTATAGCTTGCTTACGAGTGCTTAGTGTCTGGTGGAAGACGAGCGCCTCTGTAAGTGCGTTATTTTGGGCGGTTCTGCCACAACCTCGGATGTTGGTAGTTTGTTTCAAAGTTATGGTTCCAGTATGATCTATAATTTTGTAGGTGACAACTTTTTTATCTGAAATCGTTGAGGGACTTAAATATTGGTTTTAAGTTCTCTAATTCTGAAATTCATTTCTTTTGTTTCTTTGAACCATCTCACATGTTGACGTGGTCTACAGCAAAGTTGTAGCCCTCGATATATTTTACAATTTTGTAGTTAATTGTTGTGAAATGTGGTTATCTCGGTGTGGGTGAATCTCTATATATGTAATCACTGTGGAAACACGTGATTACTAATCACATAAAGACAAAACGCATGGAGATGCGTAATGACCACGTGAGGGAGATTAGCGGGAGAATCCGATGGGCAACACTACCTACTCATCGGCTCTATAAATAGGAGACCGGCTGTCTCCTTTGTAATATAGCAATCAGTAGTAACAAAGAGAGCTCCCGTGTTCCTCCCTACATCTGTGTTCATATTGTGTTCCTGTTGTGCCCGTGTGTGCATTTTTTAGAACGATTTCTCAACACGTTATGAGCATGAGTTCTACGGAGCTAACGGTAAGAAGGTGAGAAATCGTTTCTCCTACCTACGGATGTGACGAACAAGCACCTCACCTGTGGATGTGCATGCAAGCACCACGGTGGTTGAGCATGGCGTAAAGCCATATATCAGCAACCAGACTTCGACGCAAAAATACCAAATAACATGCCCATTGGCGTTTCAGCGACGTCCGGTGACACGAAGGCGGCACTGACGCCGTTGCCGTCCAAATGTTGTCCAAATGTCGGAGACGAGCTTGCCAGCCCCAAAGAGCTAAGCACTGAGACACGGTCATGAATCCACGCACCATGGGTCTGATGGCCGCCATCCTGAAGACGTGCCAGCAGAATAATGTCAACCCCGCTGGCAGCAGACACAACCACCAGAAATGCGGATGCCCTACCGCCCCTAACTGCTGTGGACGCGGACGAGCAGGCCATACAGGCCGTCGCCGTAGCCACCCCGGCCATCAACGGGCGCGCAGAGCTGAGCCGCTTGACCGCCATGGGCTCGGACTAGCAGGCCTTGTCAGGCCGCCACCATAGCCACCCCAGCCGCCATTGTGCACGCAGGCGTGGGCTACTTGCCCTGCCCCGACCGGCCGCCGCGGGCGCTGATCTGACTGAGCCGGGCCGGCTGACCACCGCCGCGTGTATGGACGCAGGCCTAGCCGCCACTCCAGATGCTGTCGAGCGTGGAGAGGGTCACACACGAACTGGCCCTATAGGCCGCCATGTAGGCGAACACACCTGGGCATGACCGCCAGTTGCCGAGCCGCCGCCGCTGCGCGACCGTAGGAGGGCGCGGGCACCGGCTCTGCCTGATCGGCTGCCGGCGTATGTAGGCACGGCCCCACAGCCTGGCCCAGACCCAGGCTAGCCGTCGCCACTGCTCAGCACCCCACCACCACACACACTCCAGGGGCGTGGACGAGCGCATGAGGAGCGGCGCAGGCGCAGGCGCCGCCGCACCAGCCCTGCAGGCCATGGAGCGCGGGCACCGCTTTTCTGGCCGCCGCCGCACCAAGCCCGGGCGTGGGCGCCGCCCCGCTATCCCTACAGGCCACGGGCACGAAACTGCTGTCGGCCGCTGCCTAGCCACAGATGTCCAGGCGCGGGTGCGCCACCTCCCTGGCCGTCGCTTTCTCCCGTTCCTGCCACGCGTTTCCTGCAGAAACGAGATGGCCGTCTCCAATAGGAGATCCATCGAGGACCCAAACTCGGATCTTGAACACAGTACATGTAGGCTATAATAGTGTACCTACGTAAAAGACTCATTTTAAATGCTAGAAGAGACATAATCTAAATCTGAGTATCCTTTTTCCTGAAGACATATTTATAGAAAGGGTTGTCTTTTAAGTCTTGTTGTTGGAGAAGACCTTGAACCATTAGGATGTAACGCTACTCAAAGGACAAATGAATTTTGTACTTTGGGTCGTGGTTGTTGGACACGGTCTTGAGAGAGAGAGAGTGCATGGAGTTCTCTGTAAGACTGTCTCCAACAATTGTATAAAGGATTCTCTTTTGGGTCTTGTTGTTGGAGAAGATGCCGAATATGTATTAAACCTTTTGCCTATAACACTATTTAAAAGACGAATGAGTCTTGTATTTTAGATGTTGTTGTTGGAGAAAGCGCTAAGTGCGCATGTGAGAGAATCTCCTGACGAGATAAGAATGGGCATAGGGACTGCAGCCCAGCTGCTGCTCCTCCGTGATAAAGGTCTGGAGTCACTGCATGCATGCTGGTTCACCTTTTAGCCATTTGATGCATGCAGGTCTAAAGCCGCTGCACAAATGCAAAAATAGTGGCCTGAAGCCCACTATATTCCTTTATATTATTGTATATTATTATTTACTGCAATTTATTTTCTTGCATTTATTTAAATACCACAGATTTATTTTTATGCAAGTTTATATTTATATTTCTTAATATATATAGTATATAATCCTGGAGATTATATGCATAATATACTTGGAGAAAATATGTATAGTTCTAAAGATTATACATGACTATGTAATCCTGTAGATTACATAGTCATAATCCAGAAGATTACCAACATTCACTAATCCTGCATATTAATGGTGCAGGCATGTCGGACATTGCGAAGAGGGATTTCGCCATGCTTGCCCTAGATGGCAGCAACTACCTTACCTAGGCCACTGACGTCAAGATTAGACTCGACGGCATGAGACTCGATCATACCATTGTCCAGTCTGAAGCTGACAAAGATGAGCGCACAAAACATGATAAAGGGAATGCGTTGCACTTTTTGCGACACCATTTACACCTAGACCTAAAGTCTAAGTACATGACTGTGAAGGATCCTCTAGTTTTATGGCAGTCCATGAAGGACCGCTTCAACCAGCAATCGTCCATTGTGCTCCCCAGAGCGCAACAGGAATGGATCACTCTACGCTTCCAGGACTTTAAGTCTGTGACAACGTACAATTTTGCTTTACACAGGATTGTGCCCAAACTGTGTCTATGTGTCTCTTGATGATAGTTAACAACCATTATAAACCGTAAATAAAACATGAATAAGGGCATGAAAGCAATCACCAACAAAGGTATAGGGGTCTAAACAAATAAATTCCATAAGTTTTGGTAAATCTATGATTTCTACAAGGTTTAATTAGAAAATCGTCAAGGTGGACCTACGTGTCGGAATTAATCGTCCTTATCCGCCACGAAACGGACACTAGAAGGTTCCAGAGGACACCGTGCCAAGGTAGACCACGAGTGGCTGCTAGGTGGGGCCAGCCGGCCCCACCCGTAGGCCGACCGGCCCCTGGGGCCCACATGTCAGTCTTGTCTCGCTACGTAGATTCCCCGCCGCCTTAAGGATTGCATCCACACCGTTTATTCAAGCCGGTCTGATCTGAGGGCTCAGGATTGATGTTCTGACCTATATATACTAGCCTCTGCCACCCACCCTGAGGCATCCCCAGTCACCAAGTCATTTGCGAAGACAAAAACCCTAATCATCCTCAGAGCTCCATCAATTCTAGGGCATAGCTAGTTAACGCAACATTATGGACATCCGACATGAGCTCAAGGGGAGAAGGCCCACTATCAGGCCAAACCAAGGCCTAACAAGGGGGAGAATAAGACCAAACCCAGATCAAACCAGCTCCAATTGGCGTGAAACCTCCATAATGCCATTCTAGAAGACCAAAGAATAACCCACGACGAAACTGGACTCAAGGTGGCCCATGCAGGGTGTGGCTAGCCTCCCTCAGGTGCAACCTCCTCTAGTCGGTCCATACCGCCTTACCTACATCGGTTCCCAAGGTTTCATCCAGGTTTATGCATCTAGAATGGTGGTTTGGTGCATTTATGAGGGCATCAAGAGAATATTCCATGGAAGATCCCCTCCTCACCACCTATAAAAGATGGCCTCCCCTCCTCATTCCACGCACACCACAAGGAGCTCTTCTCATACCATTTCTAAGATGTAAAAGTAGTAGTACTAGCTAGTAGGGAGTTAGGGAGGGATGCTCGAGTTCTAGAGAAGTCTTCAGAGTTCTGGTATAATCTTGTATCGGTCCTTTGTAAGACTCAAGTACTTTATATTTATCTTCTCTAACTATTTAATTGTCCTTCATGGTTATCTATTTCACGCCTTAGTTAGTTAACTAAAGCATGGTTAGTATAGTGGTTTACACCTTGACATGGCATCTCCGCTCGATCGAGTGCTCTAGTTATCATATGTGACTAGAGTAGTAATCGATAGTGTAGACATGGTGTCTTGACAATAGGTTACCGGAGGTTGCGCCCAACTCTACGGATAGCTATGGTAGCCTCAGAGGTGACAACTCCGACCAGGCCTTTGTAATCCACCATGTTCGGGTTGGTGTTTTCATAGAGCTTTTGGTAGCCTTCCCCCGACCATGCTTTCTCACCCTCCTCGAGGGTCGGAAAGATATTGCTGCTCCGAAGTGTTCTTGGTGTGATTGCTATGTCTAACCTCTGCTTAGCTAATCCCTCTGGTTTGAACTAGAAAAGAACCATAGTAATAGAGAAGTGTATAGGAACCTTGAGCTCTCCCGTTGTCCTCCCAGCTTAGCCTGTCTGCTCTTTTATCTTATCATGGAGTTCTCCTATGTGTCACTTATACAAAACTCATATTTTACCACTTACCCCCACTTTAGTCTAGTCGGTATACTAGTTAATAGATACATGACGATTAACTATCAACTTCTTTAACCATTGCTTCCCTAAGGATAAATACGACACCCTAGAATACTCCTGGGTGAAAGCTACAATGGTATCCGTGCGTTTGCGGATTTCTCTGTTTGCGTTAACAAATACCAACAAGTTTTCTGGCGCCATTGCCGGGGAAGCAATTAGGGTAAAGATTTTGATATTGACCTTGATATCTGCTAACCTAGTTTATCTCTAGCTTTTGTGGGAATATCCTTGTCCTGTTGAATGTGGAATAAACAAGGCAACACCAGCCGTTTGACCTTCGGGCACAATTCCACAAGAAAGAAAGAGAAGGAATCATCATGAGCCTAGGGTACCCAATCATTCATGAACAATCAACACCTCCACCCTGCCATTTCATAGAAAGGTATATACATACTAACCATGTGCAGAAAGAGAGAAGGTCGCCGTTAAGAGAAAACAAGACCATCATATGTGACGGAACTACTACATTGCATCACTCACAATTCAATCACAAATTGTGGGTGATGAATCGATCAAGGTATGTGAGAACCAACCCAAAACATTTTATCTTCCTCAATTTTATTTTCACCACTGCATATTTGCTTGATTCATCAAATATCTAGTGCTTTCTTTGGGCGGCTCCTCGACTTTGAGTTGTATTTGGGCACCATGCCTAGTCTAGGTAGATGGCAATTTTCTTTGTTATCAATCTATTCGATGCTCTTAGTCTAGCTTCGTAGTAGACAGATGTTAAATAGGACCATCGGAATCATATGTTGGCTTTGCAGTCGGTATGATATTGTTAGATGGTCCGTGCTACAAGATGTCGGCGCAAAAAACATGGTAGCCACGCCGGGTGGACACGTAGCAAGCCAGAACGATCAATTGCTTTCATACTTTTTTTGACCAATTTCGATTCCTCTCTCGTGGACCATAAAACTCAAAAATTGTCTAGCTGATACTACAAAGGCACACTTATTGGGATTCATCTTTAAACCATGTTTTCTTGTGCACTCCAAAGTCTCCCGCAAATTAGCTAGATGTTCCTTGTACCCTTTAGATTTTACCATCACATCATCATTGTAGATTTCAACGACCCTGCCGATCAATTTATGAAAAATATAATTCATCGCCCTCTAATAAGTTGCACCGGTATTCTTCAAACCAAAGGTCATCACAACCCATTCAACCTAAAAGTTGTTTTTGCTATTTCTTCCTCAGCCATAAAAATTTGATTATATCCTGCATTGCCGTCCATAAAACTAATAACCTTGTGCCCGGCTGCTGCATCTACAAACATATCGGCTATCGGCATCGGATAACCATCCATGGGTGTAGCCTTATTCAAATCTCTGAAATCGATGCAAACTCTTAACTTTCTATTTGTCTTATACACAAGAACAACATTCGATATCCACTCTGCATATCGGCATGGTTGGATAAATTTTGCTTCTAGTAATCTTTCAGTCTCCTTTTTGATATCATTAAGAACATTTAGGTTAAATCTCCTCGGAGCTTGTTTAAACAGCCGATATCGTGGTTTCATTGGCAACCAATGTTCAACAATTGATCGATCTAGACCAGGCATCTTATAGTATTCCCAAGCAAAACAATCTCTAAATTCCTTCAATAAATCCACCAACTCGTGCTTATACTCAGGATCCAACTTAGTACTTACATACATCACCCTAGGCCTATCTCTAGAACCAATATCTATCTCTTCTAATTCATCGACTGATGTAAAGCCATGTCCTAGTTTACCATATGTACCATCTATTGGATTATCCATTAAAACAAACTCTCAGAGCCGACTGTTTGGATCGGTTGTTGGCATTCATAATTGATTTTAATGAAGCCTCCTTCCCACAGCTTGTTAGAAAAACATTTAAAGTCTTCCAGTTCCCAATACATTGGATCAGTTGTTGCTATACTCATAGAATCATCAGCATGAACCAACTCAACATCATCTCTGTGCCACTGAATCAAGCATTGATGCATAGTCGATGGTACACAACAATTTGCATGAATCTAATCACGACCAAGGAGTAAACTGTATGAACCTTTTCCATCAATGATGAAGAATGTTGTGAGCAAAGTTTTACTTCCGATTGTCAATTTGACATTCATTGCCCCCTGGTCTTAGATGCATTACCCCCAAAATCCTTAAGCGTCATATCGGTCTCAATCAAATCTCATGGTCCTTTGCCAAGCTTGCAAAAAGTAGTATAAGGCATAAGATTAACAGAAGCGCCTCCATCCACCAACATTTTGCTCATCGACTTCCCATCAATGAAACCTTTTACGTATAAAGCTTTTAAGTGCCGAGGCTTGATTGGCTTATCGAATATAGCTTGTTGTATCACTATCAACTCGGCAACTATCTCCTCATATTTTGATTCATCAAAATCTGAATAGACTTCTTGATCTGTTAGAGCTCTAAATTCTGACAGCAATAGAAAAGCCATTTGAATATTAGCCGATGGTTGACCCCTATTGGCTGTTTGTTTAGCACTCCACACTTGAGGTTTGCTAGATGCCTAAGCCTGTTCTAGCTCTCTGTTCCTTAGGTGTCGTACCCTTCTTTTCTGGCTTCTTGTTAAACCTCCTAGACATCATTGCCCTTCTTGCCAAACATACTCTTCTTTGATCAACAACTCATTTCCCAAGCCGATCATGAACACTTCTATTTTTTAAGCGCCGATCTATATTATGATGATGATACTCATCTCGAGCATGGATAGACCGGTGGTTGGCTTGAGATTGCCTAAACTCCCAATATTGCTCACTATACTTTGGGCAATTATTTCTAGTAGGTAATTTCAAACCTTTATTCCGAAGAAAGGACAATTCCAATGTGATTCAGCTTGCTTTCTTTTATACCTCTCCTCTTCTTGTTCACGCTGGTATTCCTTCTCTTCTAACCAACGCTGATAATCATTTTCCTTCTACCGTTGCCATTTATTCAACAAAATTTGAGATGTGACATGTGGCCTTATCGCTCCGTTCCTTGACATCTCTCTCTGCTCATATTAGCTCTTTTATTGGTCACGACGCCTTCTAATCTCTCTATCTTCATCAGCCGATATTTGCATCTTTAGGTCGACGGTTCCAGTTTCTTTTGTTCTGGTTGATGTCAGGACTTTAGTCTTTCCTTTGAGCAACTTCACATCGACCATATTCTGATCTCTTGGGAAAGGATTATCATTAACTTTTGTCTTCCAAGGTGTATCAAATTTAAGCTTCCCTTGCTGAATAGCCTTCTGTATATGTTGCTGGAAAATTCTGCACTCGTTAGTAGAATGAGAAGTAGCGTTATGAAACTTGTAGAACTTCTTATTCTAAAACTGATCAGGAGGTAACATAACATGATTGGTGGGCAATTTGATCTATCCTCTCTCAAGCAAGAAATCAAAGAGCTTGTCTGATTTTGTGACGTCGAAGTCATAGCTCTCCTCAACTCCTTTTCCCCAAGGATTTGGCACCATCACTATCTTCTTACCCCAATTCCATTCGGCCATAGCAACCTCTTCTTCTTCATCATCCTCATCGTCGTCATCAATTGAATATGGATGATAGGCTTTGGCAATTGCGACATTTTTCTAGAATCGGGTATCTCTGCGCATATTTTGGAATTGGCTATTGAGTGCTGCCACACATTGAGCCAACTGACCTAAATTGTCAAACTCTTGCCCAAGCAGCTTCTCCCTCCATATTGGCAACATTCCTTGAATGGCCAAAGCAGCTAGCTGATCATCAGTCAGGTTCAATGAAAAGCACAAATTCCTGATTTCTTGGAACCTCTGAAGAAACTCGACACCTGATTCATTAGTTCTCTGCCTTATGGTTGTCAAATCTATGATTTTCTTTTCTCCTATCCTAGTATAGAAATATGTATGAAACTTCTTCTCTAGGTTAGCCTAATTGGCAATGGAATTAACTGGCAATGATGAAAACTAGGTGAACGCTGGTCCTGACAGGGATGAAGAGAAGAAACGAACTCGATGAGCCTCTTCAATGAATGCTTCGCCCAACTGTGTAAGATACCGTCTGACATGTTCTATGGTGCTTGTGCTATCTTAGCCAGTGAACTTAGCAAACTCTAGGAGCCTGTAATTTGTAGGAAGAGCGACCAAATCATACCACTCTGGATATGGATATTTGTACAAAAAGGTCTGCCCTTTTGGTTTTAAGCCGAACTAATTCTTCATCATCTCGGTCACTTTGAGCAACAACTCATCAGGACTTGAATCTGGATTTCTTTGCAATTGCTGACCCATCTGTGGATTAAAATTTTGGGTACCCTAATACCCTGGATTTGGAATCATATGAAGGGTATTGTAATTTGTGCCATAATGATATCCTTGTGGAATCTTGTTTTGTTGGGTCCTTTGCTGATCTGCTGCTTGAAGTCTCTGGTTATAAATATTAGGATCTATATCTCTACGAATCCTTTGAACTGATGGCGCTATTTTTTGAGCCAATGATGGGATTTGGCCTGATGTGCCAAAATTAACCATTTGATTCTAAGCTTGCACCATCGGCTGTTGCACATACTACACTGACGATCTAGGATTATTCTATATTTGATTAGTAGTGGTGCCTTGAACTTGCTCAGATGAGCTCTGAACTATCTAGACATCATCATTACCAGTTAGTGCTGCTTCTTGATGGCTAGTACCAGCTTGATTAGTCCCCTAAGTTGACGGATGTGGAATGTTGTAATAAGCCGGTCCAACCTGATCAATTGGATATCCATGAAACACCTCTTTGGTTCAACATGGCATCATGAATAGATTTGTTTACAGTATCTATGAAGAAATGTCTATCGTCGGCTTTGTCTGTATCTGACTGTCCATGCATCAAAACTCTTGGTAGTGGATATTTTTGAACAACTTTATTGTCACGTGTCTTGGTGTAGGACAACAAACACTTGTTCTAAAATTCTTCTATAGCTTTACTGATGACATCTTTATCTTCATCAGGTAGGTCTTTATAAGGCACCATAAGGATGTCACTGTTGTTGTAAGTTGCAATGACGATAGTGGGGTCCCACCAAGCGTGCCAGAACGCATGTCGGCGCGAAAACATGGTAGCTGCGCTGGTGGACATGTAGCAAACCGGAATAATCTGGAGATCTATCTGGCTTCAACGCAGGACCAGTCGACCCTACGAATTTCCAAGGGCGTGCCAGTTATTTAAGGTGGAACATGCTGGTTTTGCCCAGACAGTTCTAAGTGTGCCGCTTTGGGAGCAACCAGATGGGAAAATCGACTAAAACAGCCGATACGAGAAGAAATCTGTTGTTTAGGATTGTAAAGCTCGTGGGTCATGATTGATTTTATAATAACAAATGCAATGCATCTAGTTTTAATGATCCTTTCCCTTGAGCTATTAACATGTATGCATCGAAGATACATCAATGGCTAAATTAGATTTTAATCAATATGTGGTGTAGAGCTAATGAATCCGGTGAAAAGGGATATGCCACGCAAACAATTGACTGTTTGATATAGACAGACCTACGAACTATCTAGATCTAATCTTTTACCGTCAACAGTGAGGTTCGATCGGATTGATGCAGCTATGATGATGATGATAGTCTAGAACCAAAAAGTCTATAGAACCGACCATACTTCAACAGGTTCTTAAAAACGTGCTATATCTGTGAAAGCATAGGCGAATTGGCTAAAACAGCCGATTCAGGTAGAAGAGGGATTACAACATGTGAATAATCAACTATTCAATATGGACAGATCTATAAACTCATCAGACCTAACCTGTTATCCTTAATAGTGGGGTTCGACTGGATCAATGGTAGCCGTGATAAAGATAACAAATCAAACCTTTAAAGTAAATAGATCTATTCGCGTTTAACAGAATCATGAAGACACATTGTAAGCGTTAAAGTATGGGTGATCGGCTATTTAGCCAATGCAGGCATAGCAAACAGCCAAGATCACGCCTGGTCGAAAGCAAATCTACCAGCTAGCATACTCCGATTTAAAGTGCTAACTATGGAGATCGACTGGATCATTACATCCATAATAGCTAGGTATAGACCAGATTCAACTAGCTAGTAAACCTTCTCAAGATCGAAGTAGAACGACCGATGAAACATAATCCATTGTTTGAAGTAAAAATTAACACAATATAGCAAAATAAACGATAGACTAAAAGGATGTGAGGCCGATCTAGATCGATCTTGACCGAGCAGGTTGATATTGCTAAAACTAATGACAACAAGAACATCAGTAAGATTGGTAACTTAATGAATCTACCCGAAGGATGCCACCCATAGGTAGAGCCGATAACTTGACCTTAATCTAATTCGAGCAGTGGAGGTTGAACTTAACTGATGTAGCCGTACTTGAACTAGATAAGGATTGATAACTAGCTTATACTAGAGCTCGTAAGAGATCGGCCGAACCGATGCAGCCTTACAAACAGAAGTATAAGCCATGACGGTACTTACAGACAAGTCGAAGGTCGATCGAATCGATATAGCCCTACTTGTTGAAGAACTCGCCGAGATCTACAGTACTCCTACTCCTAAGGGTTGGCGTAAAGCCAAAAAATTAATTGGTATTTGATTGATTGTCTTTTTTTACAATAGCCGAGGTCTAATATTTATACCCAGAACCTAAACATGAATCCTACTCAAGTATGACTTATTACAATCTTTGGAATAAAAGAAAACATTCCTAACTTAAGATAACTTGGACTCCAATCCTTTTCCCTTTTGTAGAGTCTGATATTTTTCTCCCTGACGTCATCCGTATGTAGTCCGTTGATGTTGTCTGCTAACATCATCCATAAAATAGCCTGATTCCGACACTGCATCAAAATCAGCTGATATCAATTCACATCTGATCGATTCCTTGATGATACAATCTTAGGAGCTCCGAGTTCCCGTGTTCTTCTTTCTCAAATTTTGGTGCAAACACCGAGAAAAAGCTAAAGCCTAGATTTTCATGCATGTCATCCATTCAATTAGATTTCCTCTTTCAAAAACTATGGCATGTTTGTTATATTGCATTCATCCACCCTGTTTGCATTGCTTTGCATAAAAAACTATGGTTCTCTAGTTCATCGTTCAATGTTCGCACATCCGTTTGAGTGAATCTCAATGTTTATCTATTCATACTTCCTTTTCCTACACTAGTATGGTTTGGTTTGGTCGTGCTAATCAATGGTGCTTCCATATGCTTCTTAAGCATGGTGCTTAGGTTATACAACCTACCTTAATCAAATTAGAAATGGAGTCGAGTTTGATTATTGAACCAAAAGTGCTTGTGTAGACATTGGTTGTATGGATGGACTAACCCCTGTAGATAATTATCAAATTTATGAGTACCAGTCGGTCTCCCCCTTGAACTCAAAGGCTGGGTGCACCCTCTCCTTATAGGGCTGAACAGTGGTGCACTATAAAGCTCGCCACCACCAATCAGCCGTTGGTCTTCATGTAATTTATTAAGCCAAGGAGCTCCCTCACTTGCTCCATATCAGCACTGCTTGGCAACTCTGACCAGCTCTTCTGGCTCTCCAGGAATGTGGTCAGGCGTCGCAGCGGACGGCTAGGTGGCTTTGCTTCATGTAGAACCACCTAGTGTTCCACCCCTTCAGCGACATGTTTAGCGGCACAGTAAGGTACTAGCCCGTCATTCCATCGTGTAGCTGAAGGTACACTCTGCCGACCACCTTAGAACCACCACCGCCTCTCTTCTTTAGCTAGAACAGGTGATGGAAGAGGTTGAAGTGGGGAAAGATTCCAAGATATGCCTCACAGAAATGGATGAAGATCGAGATATGTAAAATGGTATTTGGGTGGAGATTACACAGACTAACCACCCAAAGCTCTAACAGATCCCTCAGGAATGGATGGACAAGAAATCCCAACCCATGCTAGAAATAATCCTCAAATACCACCACTTCGTCGGTATGAGGCATGGGGAAGGGCTCACCGAGGGCCGGCCACCATCCGGCGGTGACGTAGTCAGGCAGAATGCCCGCTTCCACCAATCTATTGAGCTCCGCCTCTCCTGTTCACGACGGCACCCACTCTTCGTCACGCCAGGCTTCAGCGCTCGCCTTCTTGGGGCTTGTCTTCTTTGGTTTCACAGCTCCCTTCTTTGGTGCCATCTCTTAGATCTGATTTGGGTTTGGCAGCAGGAGCAAGTGTGGATGCAAATCTAGAAATGCGAGGGCTGACGAGGAAGACGAAATGGCAAAGTGGCAAAGGTAGGAACGCCGGATGCGGCGGTGCAGTTATAAAGAACTTTTCCCACCCTTTTGCATTCGAGGGTTTTTGGGAAACCATTCCCATGATTTACGCCTCTCCGAATTCTCCGCAACAGCAAGGTGGTCCATTACCTGGGCTTTCACGCAACTACGGCCCGTATCATCGATTTATCTCCGCAATTTGTTACGGCCCGCTGAATTTTCACCGACTTCTCCGCCAATCGTTACTGCTCAGTAATTACTACTATACAGCCGTTACTCCAGTATTCATCTACTGTCAGGCTTGGGGACTAAGTGGGCACACTTCACCTTGCGGTGAGTGTGTTTGCTTAAATCTAGAAGACTCCATGCCTCTAGAAGCTGAAGAAGACTACCTCCTTTTCTCATGGTTGGACTCTAAGTGGGCACACTTGGTCCACTACGAAGAAAATTTTTGATTCTAAACTTGAGCTCCTTACACCCTTATGGCAAGCCATACTTGGGTTATACTACTTGGCTATGGTTCACGCTGCTCGGCGACAGTTCATGCTGCTCGGCAACTGCTCACAACTTCTCAACAACTGCTCGGCTACTCATCACGGTGGTCGAACCATGAGTTTGACTGCTTGACTTTGTTCGCACCTACTCAGATAGGCTCAAGATGGCATTGCACAATGGGTACAAGGCGCTCTAGGACTAGCTATGGGGGGTATGGCCCCGGATACCCATGGCAGACCACATGGGCTATGCCCCCAGGGGCGGCCCAGCCCACAAGATGAAGCCTTGCGGGGCACGACTCTGCTTGGCGCCTCTCGCAAGACACCGAGAAGATATCTTGAAGATACTACGAGATCTGTTAGGATACATATGATCCCAAGATTCCTATAATTTGTTATTATTTTCTAGTTATCTCTTAGATCTAACCAACTTGTAACCCTGCCCTAGACTATATAAGGCAGATAGGGACCCTCTTCAAACTCTTGTAATATCATACGATAGCTAATACAAACCAACAGACCATAGGAGTAGGGTATTACGTCATACTGATGGCCTGAACCTATCTAACTCGTGTGTCTCTGTTGCCTTCTTGTTCTTGATCACACGCTTCTCTATCGATCAATCTACCTTCGTGGGATACCCCTCGAAGGACTACCGATGATATTCTGTCGACAATGAGGGTAAGTCCTTGAGATGAATTCATAATGGAGGTAAATCAAAGTTTATGAACTTTGAATGAAACCTTGATTAAAAAAATGAATCACACTCCCATCAAGCCAAAACCACACGAAGATCACGATGGCATGGCGGAGACAGAAAGTGCAACGATCCATATCCTCATCTCCAGGATTGGATAACGCGCAATTCAAGCTGGAATGTAATGAAGAAGTCTTGCTCAGTGGACTTAAAATGTTGAGCCCTTGCCGAAGGTAAATCGGTAGTTATCCTAAAAAATTTTAAAAATCAAAATTTAAAATTTTACTTCAAAATCAACTCTTTAGGAAAAAATAAAATAAAAAATTATTTTCTAATTACTTACAATTTTCTATTATCACACATTTGAATTTAGATGCATTTTTAGTTTCAAATCTCAATATTTGCAAATGCATCGATATTAAAAAATATTTATAGAAAATAAAAAAGATATAAAATAATTTCCCTTTACTTTCAAATAATAATAATAATAATAATAACAATAATAATAATAATGATGACATAACTTTTGAAAATGAGCTTAAGGACATAGTTGTAAAATTGCTCTTTCGGGTATTTTTGTCACTAACCTTTCAGGTTTGAGCAAAAAGAACGAAGGGGTGAAACTTAAGGTAAATCCAACCAAACATCTTTTCAACAATGAAGCACATTCAACAGAGAGTGCTACCATCCAAATTTGATTTTGCATATTGCACAATTTAAGTGTGGGGGTAAACTTCTCTAAAAACATCTCATGACATGCTTCATTTATTGATTTCCTCTTGGTTGTCTCTTCCTTGTTTTTACCTTTATGCCTTGCTCACCATGATAAAGTCATAAAAAATATAAAGATCTAATGATAATAAAATAAAATAAAATTCTCTTTTTAGTTATTAGAATTATTCAATAATAATAATAAAATATATTTTCTTTGTATAATAAACTCATTTGAACTTAGACTTGTAACTTTAGAATAAAGCTATGACCTCCCTTTCTCCCACAATAAAAAACTTGGTGCTAGACAAGTTTGCTTCAAGTATTCTTGGTCAATAACAATTACAGGAACGAAGGATGAACAATGTATACAAACATGGGTGTTGCAATACACACTAAGGAGACGCTCCAACAATCACACTTGACTTTTAGTGTCAAATGACATAAAAGTTCAAGTGTGGGGGACCCGACCCTACCATGCTTTCTCTCGGGCACACTGGTTTGCACTCCATCTTCTCACCCATGCCTTGCACCTATAAGTTTAATTATGTTTAAAGATGCCATACATGTCAATAAAACTTAAAATGATAAATAAAATCTTGCCAAATTATGAACTTGACTTCATAAAGATTGGCTGGCATAAACTTTATTTTAGTTCATATACTTGTTACTTGTGGATACATATCTATTAGGAAAACATGTCAACTAAGTTGTTGAGGAGTGATATATGGCAAAGACTAAACAAATCCTATCTTTTCTATGTAAGCTCTTGGAGAATTTATGTTTTGCTAAAAACTTCAAAATTTATAGCAATACTTCTTCTCATTGGTGAAATTTTCTACCAAGGCCAGATATCATGATAAAAAACCTTCTACATATGCTACTTGTTTTTGTGTTGAGCTTTATCAAACTTTGTTGACCCTTGTTGAGAAACTTATCATGCTTTTAAAATCAAGATCACGTACACGCCACCAAATATAAGTACTACTCCTACACTAGGAGTAGTCGCAAAAACAATGCCTTCCACTTAGATCCATCCAAAAATGTTCTACTACACTAGGAGTGAACAAAAATATGTTTAGGTTCCATCAAAATAAATGCTCCAAATCTTTGCTGATATCTCTCTCAAAAAGTTTTGTTGCAAAAAGAGGCACATGAGGCTATTAAAAAAAGGAAAAAAAGAAAGGAAGGAAAAGAAAGAAAAAGAAAAAGATATGACAAAAAAATAAAAGAAAGATGAGAATAAAGATAGCCCTTTTTCTCATAATTGTTTTTCCAAGTCCCAATAAAGAGAGATATGTTTTAAAGAGCATAGTAGAATTAGGTTAGCCACCATAATTTTTCAACACACATGCACATCTTGATTTGATTGTATGACATCTTTCTCCTTGGATCCATTGTTTGACTTAGCAAGATACGCAATGCAATTATGCTTCCATACTTCATCCCTACCCAAAGCTCTACATAAGCCTTTTTAGAAGTTGGATGAAAAAGAAGGCAAATTCAAAAGCCTTTGGTAAGGATATATACACCATTGAGCGACTTGAGAGTACCATTTGAGGAGAAGTATGTGCTATGCTTTCAATTTCAAAAATTACAAAAATTCCAAGTACGCTTCATTAGTGGGATAGTGATGACTTGGTGTCATAGTCGTTTCACTTTTCAACCACTCAAGGTGACATGGTAGACACTTCAAAATCTATAGGTATAAGGAATGACATGGAATATCTTTTATGCTAGCATCACATCTTTTGAATTCATACTTCATAGTTACAAATACCTTTGCTCGAGGACGAGCAAAGAATAAGTGTGGGGGAGCTTGTTGATGGCTCTTAACTCCTATTTTTAGTCACCAACTTTCATATTAAAACTTCTAAAATAAACACCAAACTTAGAATAATGGCTTATAACTAATCAATTCCATGAGTTTTGGTGATTTACCATTTGTAGAAGGACATATCAGAATAAAATGGAAAACTGTGCCTAAAGTGTACAAGAAACGCAACATTATGGACATCCGACATGAGCTCAAGGGAGAAGGCCCACTACCGGGTCAAACCAAGGCCTAACAAGGGGGAGAACTGAGACCAAATCTAGATCAAACCAGCACCAATTGGCGCAAAACCTCCACAACAGCCATTCTAGAAGACCAAAGAATAACCCACGACAAAACTAGACTCAAGGTGGCCAATGCAGGGTGCGGCTAGCCTCCCTCGGGCCCAATCTCCTCTAGTCGGTTCATACCGCCTTACCTACATCGGTTCCCAAGGTTTCAGTCCAGGTTCAGTACATCTAGAATGGCGGTTTGGTGCATTTATGAGGGCATCAAGAGAATATTCCATGGAAGATCCCCTCTCCACCTATAAAAGAAGGCCTCCCCTCCTCATTCCACACACACCACAAGGAGCTCTTCTCATACCATTTCCAAGAAGTAAAAGTAGTAGTAGTACTAGCTAGTAGGGAGTTACGTAGAGATGCTCGAGTTCCAGAGAAGTCTTCAGAGTTCTAGTATAATCTTGTATCGGTCCTTTGTAAGACTCAAGTACTTTATATTTATCTTCTCTAATTACTTAATTGTCCTTCATGGTTATCTATTTCATGCCTTAGTTGGTTAACTAAAGCATGGTTAGTATAGTGGTTTACACCTTGACATGGCATCTTTGCTCAACTGAGTGCTCTAGTTATCATATGTGACTAGAGTAGTAATCGATAGTGTAGACATGGTGTCTAGACTATAGGTTACCTGAGGTTGTGCCCAACCTTATGGATAGTTGTGGTAGCCCTAGAGGTGATAGCTCTGACCAAGCCTTTGTAATCCACCATGTTCGGGTTGGTGTTTTTGTAGAGCTTTTGGCAGCCATCCGCTGACCATGCTTTCTCACCCCCTCGAGGGTCAGAAAGGTACTACTGGTCCGAAGTGTTCTTGGTGTGATCGCTATGTCTAACCTCTGCTTAGCTAATCCCTCTGGTTTGAACTAGAAAAGAACCATAGTAATAGAGAAGTGTATAGGAACCTTGAGCTCTCCCATTGTCCTCCCATCTTAGCATGTATGCTCTTTTATCTTATCATGGAGTTCTCCTGTGTGTCACTTATACAAAAGTCATATTTTACCACTTACCCCCACTTTAGTCTAGTCGTTATACTAGTTAGTAGATACATGATGGTCAACTATCAACTTCTTTAACCATTGCTTCCCTGAGGATAAATACGATACCCTGGAATACTCCTGTGTGAAAGCTACAATGATATCCGTGTCTTGCGAATTTCTCTGTTTGCATTAACAAATACCAACAGCTATATTCTAGCATGATTCAATGCTAAGATAACTTGCAACAAAGGATGAGTGAATAAACTTTTATACTCACAGTTCTTCCTTCTATGAAGAATGAGCTAGGTCTTCTTTGCGTAGAGTTATTAGAGTCCATCACATTCCTTGATTCATCTTTGACGTGAATTTATCTCATGACTTTCCCAAATTAAATTTGAGAGTTTCCTATAGGGGTTAGTTCAACCAAATAACCAGTATCTACTACAGCAAGTTTTAGTTCAATAACCAAACTAAACTCTATGTCTAATTTGACTAAGGAAGGCATTTTAACCTAAGCACCACGCTTAATTTAAAAAACCTTTGGAAATAAGGTCATACACCTCTTGATTTAAACTAAGCACCATGCTTATTTTAAAAGATGTATAAAGATACTTCCAAACCTAAACATACTATAGTAAACAAAAGGTAACATAAAAACATTATGAAGATTTATTCAAATTGAGATGAAAGAGCATGATCATGGTGAGAGATTTTTTAGTAAAAGATACAAGTGGCATGAATGTATGCAAGGAACTAAATATGATGTGGATTTGATATGAGAGAATTTAAACTAAATGGAGTGGATGCAGTGAATCATTTAAAGTAAACATGCAATGGTATGAAAAATTAAAAGATAACTACTCATCAAGTTTAAAGTCCATGAGCAAGACTATCTCACCTTTCTTGATCATACTTTCCATGACTCACAATATAGAATTTGTGAGTAGTGCAGCGTCTGTATTCGTCACTTTAGATGTGATTTGAATTCTTATGACGACTAACCTTTTTCTCCAATTTACACATGGTTAGAGAACATATATATACGTCTATACCAACCTGTGAGATGGCAAGGTTCTAGTGTTGATGGATCTTTGAATGTTCAGGCACCTTGGGGTTCTTCAATGTTTTTTCTTCTCTTGTGAAAGCTTGTCGAAAGGTCAAAACTGACATTTGTGTCCTAGTCTTATTCCACAATTCAATAGAACTAGGGGTAATCCTACTAAAACTAGTGGTATGTTAATGATCTAAATCTTTATGCCAATTGTTTCCTCGGCAACGACGCCAAAAATGCTTGTTGGTATTTATAAGTGCAAATAGAATATGAAGGATTCCGCAAGTGCACAGAATACCATTGTAGCATTTTACCAGGAGTATTCTAGGTATCGTTATTTATATTTTACCACATGGAAACAATGGAGTAAAGATTTATTGAGTAATAAAGGAATATCTATAAGTCAACATACCATCATAGCTAGAGAAAGGGGTAAAGGTAATGATTGGAATTGAGAATAATGACACTCAGGGGATAGATCACTAAGATAATGTAAACTAGTTAATTCAGGAGAACATCGAGTGAGGTAGATTCCTATGATATTCTTATTATAGGATCAAAGTATATATATATACATATATATATACATACATACATACTATATATATATATATATATATATATATATATATATATATATATATATGTATGTATATATATCCGACTATAGCTAAGACTCACTCTACTCTTGTGCACCTCGGGACGCTGCTAGACTGGTGGAGCACCGCAAAAGGATAACTCTTCTAACGTGACTATGGTCATACAATTTAAGAACCTGCTCACATGGGGTTGACTACATAGGATAGATGGGGCTGTCACCTCCTGCTGCTACCACATGACCAAGGAATAGGGTGTACTCACTAGGCAGAGCATCAGTATAAGCACCATGCTTACACGAGGCTCGACTACTTTGCCCAATCGATAAACTAGCAAGCTAAGTGCTCTATGAACCCACACATTTCTTATAGTGGCGGTGCGTGATGGTGGGAGGTCTCATGTGTGTTCTCCCCATGAGTCAATGGCATCGGCCGCTTCCACGAACCAGGTTGAGTTGCCTAGAGAGCGGACGCCTTTGAGACGAGTTGTGTGGATTCTGTGCCCCTAAGTTTATTCTACTGCTCTATCTTAGCCTTTTGGGATCGTTAGCACATCTACTGTGTGTATGTGAATACACTTGAATAAAGAAAGTTAGGGAGTCATTGTGTGTCCTGCTGTCACTGTCCGGGGTGCAGCGAGCCCCTGGGCAGGAGTTCCTGGTGAGGTCGTGGTGGCTCCTGAACTGTAGGCCGATGAGGACAGCTTTTCTATCGCTTGGAACGGCAAGAACTGAATTGTAGAGGTAAATGACGTAGATATCTGGTAGACCAAAGGGATGGGCGCAGAGATCAAAAAAGGATGGGTGCATGCATACATGGGATCTCGAAGTTGATACGCCGACATACACCATATGAATATGTATGGATAAGAGCGGTGTAGATGAGGGATCATTATACTCGTAGATAACCGCTTTTTCATAAATCCTTCTATAAAAGTAGGCAGAATGAACAAGGGTACATGGCAGCACGTGTATACACAAGAGAGAAAATTATTTGAAGCCATCCAAGTACCACTGTTCTAATTGCGATACGTGCAACTCAAGGTGTTTTCTCTCGTTTTTCTGATGTAGCGAGGACTATAGGCTTCGCCGTGAATTTGAGTTGTTTGCATGGGAAATTAGAATAAGAAACTACTAATTCACTCTTTACATGTGTGAGTGAATTAGTTAGCTTTTTATTTTTTGTTGCTTTTGCATTTACTTTTCTAGTTGTTTTATTTCAATTTTATTTGTAGTTCCCTATAACTTAAGATGACTTAATAGACTATATGTACAATGGTTGTCCTTTTAAGTTGTCTCATAGTAACTCACAATTCCTTAATGCATAGAATAAAATAGGAATGTGACTTGCATGACAACTAACTTATACAATGGTACAACGTATGATACGACACGAGTGGGGAAGGCAATAGTCAATCAAAGAAATAATATGTCTAAAAATGCAAATGTTAAAAAATGGAGCGATATATAGTTAAAAGTACCACAACCACATGAGGCAACATTTCGTTAAAAAAGTAACTCTTTATTCATAAGCCTAGTAGGTTATATTCGAAAGGTGTACAATAACAAAGATATATCAAAGACTACTAGGTGTACTAATAACAAACAGCTATCGAGTATAGAAAATAACCTATACTCGACTGCGACATTAGCAAAACTTTCACTAACATCACCCAAGAAGGGCATGGATCGGAGTTTGAAATGACAGAGTTGTAGTCGTAGGTGCTCCGATGAAGAGAACCGATGTGAAACCCACCTCGCAAAGCTTCCACTTGCATCCTCATAGGCAAGGGTTGTAGCGAAAAGCATGAGAGACCTACCCGCGTGTCTAACTCCTCCACGGAAATGGAAGAGAGGATCACCCTAGGTGTCCCAAGCCGTCGAATTTTGATACACACGGCACCAGTAGCTCCATCGAGTATACCTCAGTTTGCTGATCTCCAAACACCCTGAGGCAACGCGCAGTTGCTGTGGACCACCGAGGAAGCTATCTTCAATGGCAACACCTCGACACAGTGGCAGCCCGATGAGGCCCACTAACGAGATCCTAACATATGGGTATGTTAAGCCTCGGGATCTATGGTTTCTAACCGAAGAGACCCCTCGGCCAATCCCTAGGATAGCTTAGGGGCTCGAGGGCTATACCCATCGGGTATGCTCGAGCGCACCCTCAGACTAAGAGCTTGCCCTAGCATGAGCATGCCAAGGCCTCTGCTCAGGGCCCGGGGGCTCACCCGAGCCTTAGGCTCCTAATCGACAGGAAACCTGAGCCCAGCCCTCGGCTCCTACCTAGCCTACAACGCCAGCTAAGGCCTGGCACAAGAAGACACACCCCGAGCCACCAAGGCACATGGGCTCCTTGACCGTAGCACCTTGGGCATGGCCTTGCGAGCCGCTCCCCCGATAGGGTCACGCACGAGGTGTGACACAAGAAGACAAGCTTTTCCTCGGCCTCTAGGGGCTTGGGTGCTCCCAAACCTATGTGTCAGTCCCTAGAGCCTACCTACTTCACTACCAAGAAGACTCTAGAAGGTCCACCTAGGGGAGGCCGGTCCAAGCCAACATAGCCTGACACGTAGAGTGTCAGAACAGAGTAGTCGGACGATGCTCAGGGCTTTTTTGGCTCCACAACATTGCCACGGTCCACAGAGCACTACTGTAAGACCCTCCTAGACTCTGGTGCATGTAGACCATAGACACGTCCCCCAAACCACCATGTACCTGACCTATCTTGATATATAAGGGGTAAGGTGGATCCTAGAGGGGAGTGGATGATCCAAGACACATCATTCCATTCCTCACCATCCATCCACTCCTACTCAGCACTGAGAGCAGAGCAACCCTAGAGATGGGCACTGAGAGCTCCTCCACCGCATCCGTCGTCTTCCTACTCTCTAACAAGGGGAAGGCTCCACCGGCAGGTGAGGCAACCTCAGGATTAGCACCGAGCTAACCCCCCTACCAAATCTCTCTTCCTTCTATACACTCTATTGTAACCCCCTGATTTTAGGTGCTCTTGAGTATAAGGATCATCAACTGCTAGACATAGGGCATCGATCGGCCTAAAAAGGGATAAACCGTTGCATCCTAATTCTTGTGTTCTTGAGTCCATCCGAGCCACCATAGGCATGTACTCTGACACCAACTTGAACAACAAAGCATGTCATGGTTCTGACCCCGTGATAGGTGCCATGCTAGGTAGGGGGTAGTGTCAAGTGCGATTCAAGATCTACGGTGGCCGGCGCCGTGCCAGACGGCGGTGTCTGCTTCCTCGGTGAGTTTGTCATCATATCCGGCGCCTCTGCCCTAGGCTAGGTCCTCTACTTTTGGAGCTTGGCCTACGTCGCTGACTGTTGCTGCAAGTTTCATCCACAAGAGCCACACTGGTGAGCGGTGGGTCCTTAGCGCCGCCCCCACCATCGAGTCTCTTGGGAGTAGGGCTCCTAGTCCTAGCTCGGCAGGCCCATCACCACTCACACCTACATCTAGCCACAACGAGCCGACATTGGAGGCCCCACATGGCAATCGGCGTCCCATGTGCAAGTGGGTGGGCGTCGCGTGTGCAAGCGGCGCGCCTTTAGCACCTTCTCGCACGAGGGTGCCGTGCGAAGCAAGAGCGATGTGGAAAAGGAGCTAACGTGCGAGATCAGCAAATAGGTAAGTCCTTAGGCCCTAGAACCCTTTATCATTCATTCCTCGCTCCCTAGATCATTGCCGGGAGGGAGACGCGCTCACCCTACTCAAAATGGACTCACTTCCGAGCCATGGACTTTCTTAGCCTCACAATCGAAGAGCAGAACCACCCTGTCCTTCATCTCGAGACCACCAAACGGGATAGGCCAATGCCTGAACGCTAAATGGGCATGACCTAGGCTAACTGAGCTAATGGCCGACACCCCTCGAGCTCACGGGAGGAAACAGGCGTTGGGGATGCTCCCCACCGAGACGAATGGGGGACAAAGCGAGCATGGCAATGAAAGTGTGAAACTCGACACACGGGCGTGCCCCTGGTGCACCATTGTTTAGAGGGGCAAGCCCCCAAAATTATAGCAACAGATTTTATGACCAAATTCTTGTGCAGATCACGGAGAAGCCAGTGGAGTGGCAGGCCCTTCCACCTCATTAGGGATGTCGTCGACGAGCAGCGATGCATCATTGATGATGTTAGCGGCGGCGGGAACTAGGGGTGCAATGGCATCCTCCGCCCTTTCCAATGCCTCGTCGGATGCCTAGCGCCACGGTGCCCAAATTGACTTCGGGGAGCTGGAGCTTCACCAGGGTCAAGGCTATTGTAGCCCCCTGATGAACTGTGCACCCCACAACTTGGGGAATGCACACCACAAGGGAACACACTCGCCTGGCAAAGTCAAGAGGGCCCCCTGGGACCGACGAAGGGAGCAAGGTGCCACCTGCCTCCTACGCATCGACGATGAGCTCTTATAGCTCCGGCCACACCACGGTGAGCTCCTGGCCATGCTTAGCCAAAGTATTTCTACCCGCCTTAGACACCTCCGCCTCCACCTCCACCTGTCGCTCATGCCAAGGTGGTCATGCTCCACACACGTCTTCCTCGCCTCCTCCTCTAGGATGAGGACCTTGCCATGCTTGTTCGCAAGCTCTGCCCGCTGCCCTACACCATTCAAAAGGGAGGAATTGAGTTCATGGTGAGCGAGAGCAGGAGGCCCCACCTCAGAAGCAAGGGAAAAGAAGGAAGAGGAAGGACACGCCTGTGATGAGCTGTCGGGTGTTGACTGTCACTAACACCTATTTTGACCATCGACATTTCACCCAAAAGCATGGTAAAGTGAGATAAAACATCATCACATGTGCAGAATTTTGTTTATAATTCACATAGTTCCACTTGTGCTTGTAGAATTATTTGTATGCAGGAAATATACCAAGGTTTGGCCAAAAAGGTGAGAAATATGGACATATAGAGCAAGTGGACGTGGCAGGAGGCCTTGGGCCCACTTGGGCCCACCGTTCGGCCCCCCAAGTGGCCCTGCCATGTCACTGATCCATGGGAGCTGCTCTAGAGCCAATCACAAGCTTCCATTCAAGTCAGTTTTATGAATATACAAGATTTGATGCCAGTGGATTCATGGGCCAATTGTCATAGACTTGGGAGCTCTCCACCGACTTACCAACCGCCATACCTATTGAATTTCACCATATGCTAGCTTCACAACCACCTTAGAGGAGCAACTATAATGCTATGATGCAATGGCGGTGGATCCAAGGGTCGGTCGGCGCCCTACCTTGGCCGCCTGGCGCCCTAGGTCCTCCATTGACCTTGCCACTGCGTACAAATACCCTTCCCCTCACTATACACTATAAATAGTGGGTGTGGAGCTCGGTGGAGAGGTGCCCCATTCATTTCCAATCTCTCCAAGCTTCTCTTAGCTTTCTAGCTTAGTATTAGCTATAGAGTAGTAGTCTAGTAGTGGAGTAGAGCAAGAGTGGAGCTTCTCAGAGTTCGAAAGAGTCTTCTGGGTCTGGTATAGCTCCTTTGTAATTCTTTCATTTCTGCATTACTTTATTCAGTATTTATTTTAGTACTTTATTCTAGTATTGCTTGCTTTACTTTAAGTATTTAGTCATTACTGTTCATCATTAGTGACCTTAGGTGCTTATTGTTTGGCATTAGTAGCCTTTCATTAGTACCGATTCCACCGTCTAGTTAGGGTGCTATGATCTCATTTCATCAAAACTCGGATCGAAGTAGTAAGTTTATAGATTAAGTGTGGTGCTTAGGCTATAGATTACCTGTGGATACGGCTAGGCCTCTAGATAGATTGTTGTAGGTGGCAAGTGGTGACATCCTTGTCTATCCTCTGTATTCCACCACAATAGGTCTAGTTATTAAATCATAGGGCTCATGGCAGACCTTGTCTATTTAACTCTCCTAGTTGGTAGGCGAGTTGTGCCCCAAAGTACTATCGCATTTCTCCTAGTTATTTGTTTACCCTTAGTTACTAGAAAGATAAATCGCTCACTCTCCCACCTAGCTATCTCTAGGTAGCTTGTATTTAGTAGTTAGTTTAGGTAGTTCACACCCATCCTTCACTATCGTTCACCTACCTAGGATCAACTTAAGACCTGCCTTTAACAAATCCTAGTCCTATATAAATTCTAGCCTTCCGCCTTCTTATGGGAAAAATATAAATTCAACACTCGGTACTCACCAAGCGAAGTGCTACACAATAGTTCTGTGTGCTTGCAGGAATCCTCCAATAATCGTTAAGAAATATCAACAAGCATTTCTGGCACTCGTTACCGAGGAAGGCAAATGTCATCAAATTTATAAGGCTAAATTTGTTAGCTAGGTTGTTTTTAGTTATCCTAAGTAGTTTATCCCTTTTTCCTCATATCCTATCACTACCCTACATGATCATGGGCGATAAGTCCATTCTTGATTTTTCCATACCCTAGGCTGCTAATGTAGCCACTAGACCCAATGTTATCAATGGGGATGCTAACTTTGAGCTTAAGCCAGCGTTAATTACGATGGTTCAAGCTAGTCCATTCTGTAGGAAAGCCCATGAGGATGCAAATGGTCACCTCCAATATTTCTTGGAGATTTGTAGCACATTCACCATTAAGGGAGTGAACTAAGATGCTATACGTCATTGCATTTTCCTCTTCTCTTTGTTAGGAAAGGCTAAGCAATGGTTTTATTCTAATGGCAATGCTGTAGATACCTGGGACAAGTGTTCTAATGCTTTTCTAGTTAAGTTTTTCCCCATAGGAAAGATTAATGATCTACGCAATAAAACCTCTAGTTTTCAACAACTAGCAGATGAATCGATTCTCGAAGCTTGGGAACGAATGCAAGAGTATGTTTCTGCATGCCCGCACCATGGCATGGAAGACTGGCTTTTGATCCAGAACTTCTACCATGGATTAGTGCGGTTAGATAGGAGCCATTTAGATGCTACTGTTGGTGGTGCATTCTTTTCGCTAAGTGTTGCAGATGCAAAGACACTGATCGAGAAGATAGTCTCCAACCAAGGATGGAGCGATGATCGACTCCAACCCCATAAACGAGGTATGCATTCAATTAAAGAAATTGACATGCTTGCAGCTAAGATCCATCTACTCACGAAGCGAGTGAAACATTATGAGAAGGTGAGTGCCCAAGAGACACTCAAAGCCATGGATTCCCACATAACTTGCGAAGTCTGTGCGACATTCGGGACAACTCCTGCCCCGAAACCCAAGAGGACCTCAACTTCATCAACACCGACTACGGGTTCTGTCCACAACATCAAGGCTAGAATCAGCGCTCCAACAACCAGGGAGGTAACAATTATTACTCTTCTTCTTGTTTGAATAATCAATGGTAATAATAGTTATGCTTTCCTGAAAAATCTTGTTTATGGTCAAAGTAGAATGACTGATAGCATAAATAAAAAGTTGCATGCTCATGACAAGATGTTGGAAAACATAAATGCTAAATTGGATGAATTTTCTTCTGTTATAGAGAATCAACTTAGTTTTAATAAGATGATAGAAACCCAATTATCTCAAATTGCTGCTGCTATCCCATCCTATGAAAAAGATAGAATTCCTGGCAAACCTGAGGGAATAATGGAGACAACCAACCTTGTTACTGTAAGGTATGGCTATGCTTTAAATTCATGGGGTTCTTATTTATTAGATTCCCCATTTACCATTAAGAAGGGTGATCCAGGTACTCCTGTGATTACCTGCTCCATCAGAACTCATACCTTCCATAATGCTCTGTGTGATTTAGGCTCTAGTGTTCACATAACGTCAACAGCAACATATGATAAACTGTTCTACACTACCTTAGCGCTAACTTCAGTTTACCTGCAATTAGTTGATCAATCTACCCATTATCTTGAGGGAGTAGCCATTTATTTACTAATTAAAGTTAGGAGTGCTTATGTTCCTATAGATTTTATGATCTTAGACATGGGTAACACTGAGGATACACCTTTAATCCTCGGTCGTCCTTTCCTTAATACTGCAAATGCTTGCATATATGTGACTTCTGGGCAAATTCAATTCCACTTTGCTGGAAGAAAAGAAATATTTGGTTTTGCCTCTGGACAACCCTTCTTTAAAGAGAAACAGGTAAAGAAGAAGCATCCGAAGAGAATCAAGATGAAGAAACCAAAGTCAATTGAAGAACCGGAGAAACCTATCAAGAAGAAGAAGAATAGAAAGAGATGGAGTAAGAAGAAAGATCCATCCTCAAACTTGTCATCCCCTTATCCTGACAAGGCCTCCGAGGTGGAACAAGAGGAAACACCGCCGCCCAAGGACGAATGACCTTGAGCCTGACAAAAAGGTAAGTTTTCTATTCCTTGCATTTATTTACCGCATTTCGTTAGTTGTATTTCATTTCCAATAAATTTTCTTTACATTGCATGATAGGTTAGTTGCATTTAGCTACTCTATGTTAATAAATAAAGTTCTATAGTAGCTAATGCCTGATAGGATAGATATGCATTTAAAGCAATATATATAAAATATTTAGTAATAATGAATAAAATTCAGTAGCATCCCTACTGAATAAGTTATCTAGTAGTTATAGGTTTATCTAGTTATTTATGCATTCTAGTAGTATTAGTTAGTCAATAAAGAAAAGTATCAAAAGAGCCGCTAGAAGACATTCCAACCTATGCAAAAGGCAAGCTTGGGGGAGACATCTCTCCCCGCTCAGGTATGAAAATCTCAAACCCTCTCTTTACATTCGTGTTTGCTTTAAATTTTGATATTCATGATCATAGAATGTAGAGAGGAGTGCCTTTAAATTATTTTGAGAGAAACTCTGCTCTAATAAAATAATAATAAATTATTTGGAGATGATGAATAGTTGCTCTATGATACTTTGCAAAAAGCTTGTGATACAACCTTATACTTCTTAAAGTTGTGAGCATGATAAACTTAGAGTTCATCTTAAGTTGAATGCTTTCGTGGGTTGCAAATGCTAGAACCAAGAATAGGCTTTTGTGAGATATGTTGTATGCCATGATTAGAGTAAATCTTTGAACCTATCTAAGGAATGGTAAAGACAACCTGTTGTTTTGCTTTGCAAAATATTAAACTCTCTTGCTAGAAGTTCCTCAATGGTGATAAATTCCTACCAAAGCCAAATAAACATCCACGCATACATGATAAAGTCACCATAAAAGCTGCCTATTTGTTTTGAGCTTTTTCAAGCCTTGTTGATCTGAGTAGAGAAACTTTTCATGCTTTTTAATCAAGATCATGTACACCCACATATTTATGTTATTCCTACACTAGGGATACACATCCACATATGCATTCCTTTTAATATTGCTCTATGGGAATCAAAGTTACCTCTCTATGCTGTCTTACATCAAAAGAGAGGCATGGGCTATAGAAAAAAAAGATGAGAGAGAATAAAAGAGCAAAAAGCTCTAGTGTTAAAAAATAGAGAGAGTGAGAAAAAGAAAGTAGCCATGCCCCCTCAAAAAGAAGCTAGAGAAGGGAAACTTCTCAAAGGAGTACCACTTCCACCAAATATACCACACACATGCATCTCTTGATCAATTTGTATGATTTGTTGCTCCTTGTGATCTAAGTGTTTGACTTAGCAATAGATTAAATTCAAGTAAGCTATGCTTTTACCCCTACCTTGAGATCCACATAAGCTTTAGGATAGAAATTAAGGCTAAAATTCATGGCCTTGGTGAGGATTTCAAACACCATTGAGTGACTTGAGTGTACCATCTGAGGAACTTAGGCAAGTTTTTCTTTTCAAATCATGTGAAAACCTCCAGGAAGTTTGAGCTAAACCAAAGTAGGCAAAAAGTATTTATCTTGCTAAACATTCTTGCAACTACTTGTATCAAGGTGAAAGCTATAAGTCCCACATTGCTAAGACTGATGGTGAAATTTCTAAGTGCTAACATGTTCAACTCAATAGATAGTATTTGTTTGTATACAAGTCTTTGTAGGGCGTTATAGAGTAGCAACTCCTGAACCAACAACCTATTCCATGCTAAACCTGCATCTTTGCTGAGGACAGCAAAGGGGTAGCTTGGGGGAGCTTGTTGACAGTCACTAACACCTATTTTGACCATCAACATTTCACCCAAAAGCATGGTAAAGTGAGGTAAATCATCATCACACATGTAGAATTTTATTTATAATTCACCTAGTTCCACTTGTGCTTGTAGAATATTTTGTATGTAGGAAATATACCATAGTTTGGACAAAAAGGTGACAAATATGGACATATGGAGCAAGTGGACATGGCAGGAAGCCTTGGGCCCACTTGGGCCCACCACTTGGCCCCCTAGGTGGCCCTGCCACATCATTGATCCATGGGAGCTGCTCTAGAGCCAATCATAAGCTTCCATTCAAGTTGGTTTGATCAACGGACAAGATTTGATGCCAGTGGATTCATGGGCCCATTGTCATAGACTTGGGAGCTCTCCACCGACTTTCCAACCACCATACCGACCGAATTTCACCATGTGTTGTCTTCACAACCACCTTGGAGGAGCAACCACAGCACTACGATGCAATGGCAGTGGATCCAAGGGCCGGCCGGCACCCTACCTTGGCCACCCAATGCCCTAGGTCCTCCACCGACCTTGCCACTGCCTCCAAATACCACTCCCCTCACTATACACTATAAATAGTGGGTGTGGAGCTCGATGGAGAAGTGCCCCATTCATTTCCAAGCTCTCCAAGCTTCTTTTAGCTTTCTAGCTTAGCATTAGCTATAGAGTAGTAGTCTAGTAGTGGAGTAGAGCAAGAGCAGAGCTTCTCGAAGTCCGAAAGAGTCTTTTGGGTCTGGTATAGCTCCTTTGTAATTCTTTCATTTTTGCATTACTTTATTCAGTATTTATTTCAGTATTTTATTCTAGTATTGCTTGCTTTACTTTAAGTACTTAGTCATTAGTGTTCATCATTAGTGAGCTTAGGTGCTTATTGTTTGGCATTAGTAGCATAGGTTATCTTATCATTAGTAGTCTTTCATTAGTACTAGTTCCACCGTCTAGTTAGGGTGCTTTGATCTTATTTCATCGGAGCTCGAATTGAAGTAGTTAGTTTATAGATTAAGCATGGTGCTTAGGCTATAGATTAACTGTGGATACGGCTAGGCCTCCTAATAGATTGTGGTAGATAGCAAGTGGTGATAGCATTTTCCATCCTCTGTATTCCACCACAATAGGTCTAGTTATTAAATCATAGGGCTCGTGGCAGACCTTGTCTATTTAACTCTCCTAGTTGGTAGGTGGGTTGTGCCCCAAAGTACTATCTCATTTCTCCTAATTATTTGTTTACCCTTAGTTACTAGAAAGATAAATCGCTCACTCTCCCACCTAGCTATCTCTGGTTAGCTTGTATTTAGTAGTTAGTTTAGGTAGTTCACACCCATCCTTCACTATCGTTCACCTACCTAGGATCAACTTAAGGCCTACCTTTAACAAATCCTAGTCCTATAAAAATTCTAGCCTTCCACCTTCCTATGGGGAAAAATATAAATTCGACACTCCGTACTCACCAAGCGAAGTGCTACGCGATAGTGTTGTGCGCTTGCGGAATCCTCCAATAGTCGTTAAGAAATATCAACAAGCATTTCTGGCGCTGTTGCTGGGCAAGACAGCTGGCATCGAATTTATAAGGCTAAATTTGTTAGCTAGGTTGTTTTTAGTTATCCTAAGTAGTTTATCCTTTTTTCCTCATATCCTATCACTACCGTACGCGATAGTTCTATGCGCTTGCGGAATCCTCCAATAGTCGTTAAGAAATATCAACATCGGGCGTTGTGGAGCTCGGAATGGGCGGCATCCCTCGTGGTCTCCAGTAGACTCAGGGCAGCCCTTAGCTCCATGACCATCCCCTTGGCCACACAGCGAGCCTCCTCCACCTCTGCACCCTTCTGCTAAAATGCTTCGGCCTATGCTTCCACGCCGCACCTGGCCTCACGCTCCATGACCAACTCGGTCCCTAGCAGTGTAGCGTCACTATGCGCCCTATCGCGCTCCTTGACGAGTGTCTCTATCAGCGTCGCCACTCGAGCATGCAGCGGAGGGTAAGGGAGCAAGGCAGGCAAGAGTCTATCACCCCCATCAGAGGAACTAGTGGACGCCAGCGAGGCAATCCTCTCCCACTCCTGCACAAGATCTGACTTCTTTTGGGAGAGCTAGAGAAATGCCTACAATGACAACAAGAGGAGCTTAGACAATCAGTTGCATGACCGATGATTCAGCAAATCATTTCACCAGCACGTACCTCACAAGAGTTATACACCCCTTGCTGGAGGCCAAAGAACTCCTCTACCTGGCTCATCATGCCAGAGGAGTCATAGAAGAAGGCCACTAGCTCGTCAATGGCACCCCACTTCTCCATCATCCCCAACCATGTGTCCGCCTCAGGACAGTTGTTTAGCATGTGCGGCCTCATAGCTGGCAGCGTGGAGGGGGCTAGCATGGCTGTGGATGAGGAGCTGGCCTCCCTCTGATTATGCAAGGGGGTCCATGGGGAGGGGGTCCGCCTCGATGGTACTGGATCCCCCTAGGCATACCGAGGCCTCACCAGCGACCCCATCTCTAGTAGCACCTAGGCTCACGGCCATCCCTCCGAAGGGAATGACTGTGGTACCCATGCCCACCCGAGGGGGCAGCAAGGGGTGGCGGTGCACCTTTAGTGTGAGCGGACAAAGGGGTGCCTTCGCCTCGCCAAAGGTCCCTGTCAAAGAGGGTTCCCTGTAGCAAGCGACATCACAGTCAGGCAATGGGCGCACAAGCCTCAAACGGTGGCTACCAAGTTAATGAAGGGCCTTGCCTGCCACCTGCAGAGTGCCTCGGTGTGGAGCATCTCTTCCATTGGGGTGCCCCTGCCCCAGGAGAGCTCAAGCAAGGGCGCTTCTCAGTGACCCTGGCGGAGGACAACCCACCTAGGGACAAACTTGGCGATGCGCCCTCCGGCGGTGGGGAAGGACTACCGGGGTTGACCTCTACCCCCTAGCCCCTAGAACTAGAGGGAACAGAGACTTCCCCTAGGAATGGGAGGTCATCAGCCCTTGGCTTGAACAATGAGAATGGTGGTGACCCACCGTCGACCGCTGGCTCCCGTGATGTGGAGCCGAGCACCATCCGGTCGGTTAGCCTCCAACGGGAGGATGTGATGGAACAGAAACACACAGAGCACCATCTAGTCGGTTAGCCAACATCATTTAGGGTGGTGATCTGGTCTAGCAGCCTATCGATGACATCGACAGCACAACCCTCTAGGATGCTCTTCTAGGACGGCTATGTCATCAGCCCCTAGACGGTCGGGGGAGTAGGCCAGGAGGGACCCAGAGGGGTCAGAAAGATAGAACCACTTTCGATTCCACCCCTTCTCTAAGGTGGGGAAGGAGAGCTCTAGGTACCATAGCTTTAGGTTGTTGCACAGATGGATGGCGGCGGTGCCGATCCGCTGCACGGATTGGTCATCGTCCTTGTTCAGGTTCAGTCGAAAGACCCTCCACCATAGATTGAAGTGGGGCTTAATCCCCAAGTAGCACTCATAGAGGGTGACAAACACCGCGAGGTGCCCCACCCCGTGTGGTGTTAAATCATGGAGCCATAACCCAAAGTGGTGGAGGAACCTCTGCACAAACGGATGCATGAGGACCCTAAAGCCAGGAAGGTGGAAGGGACGAAGGAGACAACCTGAGATTCCCCCAATGCGGGCTCCACCACCCCCGGGTCTAGCAGATCCCACCTGGTGGGAGGAAGGATCATCCATGCCTAGGCCACCTCTAGCATCTCACCTTCAGCCTTTGAGGTGTCCCACTCCGCTATTGCGGCACCACCACAAACGGGCGCAAGTGAGCTCGGTGGCATGAAGGAAGGAGACAATGGGGAGGCTAGAACAGAAGGTATGGCTGCCTCTCTCCCTATCCTACCCTTTCTATAACCCAAGCATGCAGGAGTGAACCTGAGACAACCGTGCATGCCACCCCACTCTACGTACTCCTCCTCATAGGATTTGAGGGGATCTGACTCCCCTTGGGCCTACCGACTGCCATCAACAGCCCGGATCTAGCACACCAAGTGTCGTGGCTTCTCCTCCACTAGATCCGCTCCACATGGCCCGATGTCCCATCTCTTAGATAAAGTGGGACGACATGGGAGTGCACGCCATAACTCCTTAGCCAGGCATGGTGCCCCAGGCGCCATCAACCGCCTGCATAGAGAGTCAGTCGATGGGATGTGCCCAAAAGCCGCCATGCCTGCTAACATCAAGGCCCCACGATGGCCTCAATGGCTATGCTGGCTCCCCAGACAGAGCAACTGGACCCCCCTGATCGATGGGTGCTCGGGCAGCACGCCCCCAAAACCAACCAACTCTCTAGGGTTGGGTTAGGAGACGTTGAGCAGTGGACCCAATGAGGGCCGCTCACCCAAGCTCGGTGCTCTCCCCATGCCCTGACCTATGGCCATAGAAAGTCAACCCAAGAAGGCTAGCTTGAGAGGATCGGGGCCTGCTACCAAAGCCCCTAGAAGGGCGTGGCGCATTGGGTGATTAGGTGGCCCTAAGCCAGAGCCTAAACGCTCTCCATCACTCGACCCACAACAGGCTTCAACCAAAAGGAGGGTGCCCCTAGGCCTAAAGTTGGTAACACCTAGACGAGTTCACCAAACCCTCGCTTGCACCGCAAACCTATGCGACATAGGATCAAAAGAAGGGTCAGCGCCACTACTGCCTGGCCTCAACAGCCGGGCACCCCCATTGCACTAGGGAAAAGGCCCCATGTAGGGCATCACACTATCATCAGCGGAAGTCATCCCCACCATGGCTAGTTCGGTCACTAAAAGATCGAATTTAGCCCTTCATCACCATCATGAACAAGTGAGGCCACGAAGGACTCAGGGGCTCCTGACGAGATCCTAACATATGGGTATGTTAAGCCTCGGGATCTATGATTCCTGATCAAAGAGACCCCCTGGCTGATCCCCTAGGATTGCCTAGGGGTTCAAGGGTTGTACCCATCGGGTAAGCTCACGCGCACCTTTAGACTAAGGAGCTTGCCCAAGCCAGAGCATGCCAAGCCTCTGCTTAGGGCCCGAGGGCTCACCCGAGCCTTAGGCTCCTAATCGACAGGAATCCTAAGCCTGACTCTTGGCTCTTGCCTAGCCTACGATGCCAGCCCTGGGCACAAGAAGACATGCCACCAAGGCTCAAGGGCTCCTCAACGCAGCCCTTTGGGCGTGACCTTGTTGGTCGCTCCCCCGACAGTGTCACGCACGGGGCGTGCACAAGAAGACAAGCTCTCCCTCAGCCTCCAAGGGCTCGGGAGCTTCCAGGCCCGCACGTCAGCCCCTAGAGCTGACCTCCTTCGCCACCAAGAAGACTCCAGAAGGTCCACCTGGGGGAGGCCAGTCTAAGCCAACATAGCCTGACACGTAGAGTGTCAGAACAGAGCAGCCGAACAACGCCTAGGGCTTCTTCGGCTCCTCAATATCGCCACGATCCACAGAGTGCCGCTGCGAGACCCTCCTGGACTTCGGCGCATGTACACCGTAGACACGTCCCCCAAACTACCATGTACCCAACCTATCTCGATATATAAGGGGGTAAGGTCAAATCCTAGAGGGAGGAGGATGATCCGAGATAGATCATTCCATTTCTCACCATCCATCCACTCCTGCTCAGCACTTAGAGCAGAGCAACCTAGAGAGGGGCACCGAGAGCTCCTCCACCACATATGTCGTCTTCCTCCTCTCCGATGAGGGGAAGGCTCCACCGGCGGTGAGGCAACCTTAGGATTAGCACCGAGCTAACCCCCTACCAAATCTCTCACTTCCTCCTGTACACTCTGTTGTAACCCTACGATTTTGGGTGCTCTTGAGTATAAGGATCATCAGCTACTAGACGTAGGGCATCGAGCGGCCTGAACCAGGATAAACCATTGCGTCCTCTTTATGATTCTTGTGTTCTTGAGTCCAACCGAGCCACTGCAGGCACATACTCTAACACCAACTCAAACAACAATTATTGTCGTGGTTCCGACCCCACGACACCCACCATGGGAATACCATGAGATGGACGATTACAAAGTGTAATTAGCACCCCAGACATACCAAAGGCGGCGATCCTCCCTATATCTTCACTAAACATCCACTAGCACCAAGGACAATCAGCCATTGCTGCACCCCAAATGCGAAAGAAAGCCAATCTTGAAGGCCTTGTCCCATCACCAGTGCTGCCACCAAAGAAGTTGAAGAACGAGCGCAATGGCGATGAAGAAAATATAGATGGTTGGCTCAAGAGCTTTATCTGTATCTATCTATATCTAAGGAGGAAGGAGTGTGTGGATTGCTAAGAAGCGCATCCAGCCCTGGCTTAAATAGGCCACCCTTGAAGATGGAGAAGCGGAGACGAGTATATCTTTTAGCATCATATAACCTTGCCCCTTGCATTGCATCCTAGCAAGTAGATAGATTTTAAATTGTAAAATTTTATTATCTGCTTGCTTTGGTTGTGTTGTCATCAATCATCAAAAAGGGGGAGATTGTAAGGAAAATGGACCCTTGGCCCATTTACTTTGGATTTTGGTGTTTGATGATCAACACAACCAAATTGGACTAATGAAGTTGCAAGTGATTGTTTTGTAGTTCAATAGGATGCAAGACGTGACTTGGACGAAGGTGACGTGATAATCCGATGATCAACACCATAAGCAAGATCCTAGGAGCACAAGAGAAGACCCAAGATATCAAGCAAAGTCCAAGCACAAAGATAGGAACCAAGCCGTACGCAAGATCACGAAGAAACAAGCTTACAGAAGTGACTGGACGCTAGACCGGACGCTAGAGGAAAGTGACCGGATGCTCCAATCAAGAGGCTCGACGACAGGCGTGACCGGACGTTAGACCGGACGCTGGCGGTAGATCGACTGGACATAGGACAGTAGAGTCCGGTCGAGTACAGAGAGGTTCCAGAGCGGCGAAAATACGACCGGACGCGTCTGGTGGCATGTGACCAGACGCTGGCAGCATCTGATCAGTGGATCGTGGCTCCAATGGTCGGGATGACCAGACACATCCGGTCAGGACGTGATCAGCGTCCGGTCAGTAGCAGAAAAGCGAGATTTCATCCCTAATGGCTACTTTCTCAGTGGGGCTTATAAATAGACCCCCAACCGGCCATTTGAGGAGAGTGGAGCTGAGGAAACAAATCTAGGGTGTTGATACACCATTTTAGTGATCTCCACTTGCATAGTGCTTAGTGTTTCTTTAGGTGAATAGCGTAGGTGCTTTGCGAAGTGCTTAGGTTGATTAGACCACCGTTTATGCGCTTGCTCTAGGTTTAGGCCTAGTGTTTAGTGAGGTTTCCATACCTCTTACCACTCGGTGCTTGCGTGCACCATTGTTGTACATCGGAGGCGCTTGTAGTCTTGCGAGATCATATCAACCGCGTTTGTGGTGTGGCCGCCACCGTGTACCGAAGGGAACAAGGCCCACGGCGTTTCGGCCAAAAGCTTGATAGCAACACATTAGCAAAACTGTAGTTGCACATTTAGATAGTTTATCTTTTGCATAGGTTTTGTAAAGGGTAGAAAAAGAGGCCATAGTTTAGAATTAGAATTTTAAGTTGCGTAATTCATCCCCCCCTTAGGCATCACGGTCCACTTCATACTCAACCTACCATGACCAAGGGGCTTGAGCAGAAAGGCCCAAGGTCACCCAATGACCACGTCACCTCGCATAGCGAGAAGTCGATGACCCGCTCGAGAAACCTTGATTTCATACTAATGAGCCCAAACTCGGCCAAATGGCCTAGGGGCTCACCACTGTTTCACAAGAGGCCACAAAAACTCCAGAGGGAGGATTCCTTGAGCTTTTATTCATGCTTCATGATTACAAAGCAAAGTGCGGTCGATCGGCACACAAGGAATACAAAACTGATACCACCCTAGTGGTGGTATCACTAAAAAGCCTTTGGGGAGCACACTGTAAGGGGAGGCAAGACGAAGCAAAAATGACTCGCAAGCCTTCCTACAGCGTCACAACCCCCCAGGAATAGAGCGCGGGGAGGAAGAAAGCGACAGAAATGCCTAGCTCCAACAAGCACCTTGGTAACCACTCTGGTGCCAAGAAGGAGCAAAAGGAAGGCCAAAATGCAGCCATGTCACAAAGGCTGCACGGCCCCCTACATGGTAGGAAGGCCATCCCATCCTTCCTCACTCGCAAGACTCCTTCTAGCACCAGTTGTTGGAAGGGGTAGCGCCAACCTCCAGCCACCGCAGGTGGCCCCTAGTGGGTCACATGCTAAAAACCTTATTATCCCCCTTTTGAAGTTCTCCTTCTCTTTCTCCCATGCTTAGCCTTTCAAAAGGGCTAAGAGCAAGTTTGTAGAAGTAGCTGCAAGTGGTTCAAACAAAAGGAAGGCCCCCTATTTATAGGCCTAAGGGTGAACTGAGCAGCCTGAGACCACCTCGTCGTGTGGCGAACCATGGGAGGTCACAGCCAATTTCAGATGCCCACGTGAGGTCGGGGAAATTGAGATCCTCCCAAAGGTAGAGCCATTACAGCATCAATGAGACCAAATGGCCCCATATGGATCACGTGCCTCGATACACGACACACTGACATGCCAGGCTCAGCAATCGCGTACCACACCATCAGATAGTCCTGGCGAGATGAGACGTAACAGCCACCTACCGCATTAAACCCACTAACCCGCAAGGGGTCAAGCAACAAAGCTTAGACAGCCACGACTATGAGCCCACAAGCAACACACACAAATATTAGCACTTTCATGATCACTTCATGATCGCAAAAATGCTTGGGGCCTACTATCGATGTTATGATACCCTGGGTATCTCAAAGCACCGATTAGTCAGCTGCTCAGGTGGCCCACGATACACCAGCTAGTATAAGCCCAAATGATCGAGGACTACCTAAGATGCGTAGATCTAGGCAAAAACACCAAGGCAGGGGGCGGACACGACCTCTCCCCTCAACCTTCACCGCACACCGTGCAACTCCTCATGACCTCTCCTCTATCCTAACCTCTAGGAGGAGCGGGGAGAGATCGAGCCCCACTAAGCGTGCCAGCTCTGACAAGAGTAGGCACACCGCACTGACCCTATAAGGACTGAGGGGACACTCGGTCAAACGCCATCCCTACGCCATATAGCGATGGCAAGACAACACCACCGAGCAAAGATGGCCAGTACGGCTGCTCATCATCCAAACGGCCCTATGAGACAGACATACAACCCCACCCACTCTAGGATGGGGAGCCACGATGGAGGCCTTGACTTTTGAGGCCAACTAAGCCAACGAGGGCCATGACCCTGGGCCACGGGATCGTGGCCACCGACACAACAAGCAGCAAGATGGTCAATGGCCTAGGGGCGGCTACCAACTCCTCTATGATGCCCCTGGGAGATCAAGAGGTGATGACAAAGGCCACGGCAAGACCACGTTGCACAGGACGGCTGTTGAAACACCACCGTGCCCATAGTGTCGCCACGACTGGCACTGTAGCACCATGCCATACCATGCCACGATGTGGGCACAAGACCATGATGACAGCCACGCCTAGACGTGCACCACAAGATGGTGTTACTTGCAAGCCAAGTTAGCTAGACCCCCTCCCTCAGGCTCACAACCCCTCGGTCAGGAGAACCTTCTTCTTTACATGTGACCTAGCCCCAGACTCTATATAAGGGTAGCCAGGGCACCCTTCCCAGGATCATCTTCACAATCTCTGGACTCTCGAAGCTTGCACTCGAGCAGTCTATCTCCTAGCTCTAGCTCTCCTACCTCTTCCACCATTCTTGCACCCCCCATTGTAAGAACTTCAAAGCATTCAAGCGAGGAACACGTACTCGATCATCTCAGAGATTGGACGTAGGGCTCTGGCCTGAACTAGTATAATTCCTCGTGTCTTTTGGATGCTACCTAATGAGGACATCACTCCTTTGGATGTACCAGCTGATCCTCCAACCATCATGCAAGGTCTAATGACCCAGGCTCGAATGCGTCAACTCAATTTACAAGTGAGCTCGTTCTTAAGCGATCCTTTTCATACTTTTGAGAATAGACTACTACTTAATGATGTTATCTTGCTTAGGAACATTGGAGAGGGTCAAGAGGGACTAAGAGGACGTGGAGGAGGTGATGATGACCAGCAAGGACGTCCAACACAAGCCGGAGGCCCAATCCAACACGAATTCGAGTCTGCCTCGGCCTCCAGGACCAGTCTGCCTTAAACTGGTCATCCAGGACGCATCCAGACTCTGTTTTCGATGATCCACATATGGATGGAAAGCTAATTTGATAAGTAAGCCAATCCAAGTGGTTTCACATCAAAAGCTATTCGGAATCAATGGGAATCGTCAAAACAAGTCAGCGTCCAGAATCTGCCAGGGTGCTGCGCCACCGTCTTTTGGTCCGTTGGACCATGTATCGAGTTTGGGCCCATTAGGGGCGCGTCCAGGGGTCTTGCATGACCCTAGAGTCTTCATAAACAGCTGCCGCCCCTCCATTAGGGTTTGGGTTTTGCTTAGATTAGTCTGTCAAGAATAGTTTCGCCGTTCATCGGTTTGTGAGACCCCAACTCGTGAGATTAATCATACATCCGCAATTTGGTTGCGATCTTTCTTGTTCTTGCTTGTGTTCTTCGTTGCGCAGGCAGGGATTAACCTTCTTGGTGAGGTCAACCTGGTCCGAGACTCGGTTGATAACTAGAGGAGCTGTGGTGCTAAGATTGTAGGGTTCGATCTTTCGATCTGAAGCCGGATCAGTGTGTCATTCTCCGCCACAACGATAGTTACCATCACCTGACGGAAGATCGGGATCCTCGTCTCCATCAAGTGGTAATCAAAGCTAAGGTATACCGTCAGGTTCACTTTTATTCCCTAGTTTGAGTGTTTCGTATTCGTCCCAGTCCAGTGTCATACTCGTTTTTCCTATCCTAGAACCTTCCGCGCCATAGCCTTTGCATATTTTAGTTTCAGAGTCTGTCGTGTTGAGTTTGTGTCCTGGTCGAGATCTTGTTGCTGGTTAGGTCGTGTTAGAGTCTAGTTCGTGTATTTTCCCCCATCGTTTCCATCAAATCTTGGCTGTTGTGACCAATTTTGCACATATTGTTCCCGTTTTATCCTCTAATTCGGAGTCAATTCTTAAAACTGGTCCAGTTTTCGCATACGAACTCCGTTTTTGATGTTCCATATATGCAAATCGATTAGAAAAAATTTTTGGATCCGTCCATCCCAGGTGTTGCAGGGGTTCGGAATTTTTAGATTGGCCAAAAAGTGGTCACAAGATCCTCGTTTCGTGGTCACAAGGTTTTTGTCGATTTTCATCCAGTTTTCTAAAAATTCCACAGGCCACGTCTTACACTTGTTTGAGCACATATTTTCTATGGTTACTGCTTTTGTGCTCCTAAGTAAAGGAAAAATATTAAAAAAAATAAAATAAAAAAGTCGAAATTTCCCAAAAAACAACGACAGCCCAAAAAATAGAAAAAAAGAGAGGGGCAAAAGAGGAACAATATCTAGAGGAGCACATAGAGAAGCCCAAAGTGAGCTGTGTTTGCGTGTGCTGTCTGGTTTCTTGTTTGTGTTGTTGTTTCCATCCACCATACTTGTTTTTCTCATACCTATCACCTTGCTATCCACCATACTTTTGTCACAACCTGGTACTTGCAACACTTTAGACCAGCAACGAGAACAAGTACTTTGGACTATAATTCAGCATTACTTTATATTACTGACTTGTGTGCCAGATATACATATTACTCTTTGTTTGCCTTCCAAGCTCCACAAATTCTTCAGATCAGTACAGACAAGGGGCCTTGCAATCTCGGTACCACTACCTCACAGGTATCACGAACCAGCCACCGGTTGTGCCGTCCACTGCTTGCGTTGGTAAGAACTTGGTAAGAGCTTGGTAAGACGCTTCCACTTACTGTGAAAAGTGACACCACTCCAACCATGTAGTCATTTGGTAGGGATAACTTTCACATGTTTGTTCCTATTTTTGTGTTTTCAATGGCAGGAGGTGAACAGACTAGAGATAACAATCTTAAGGGTTTCAACGAGTGTGTCAGCCAAGAGCAACTACAAGCTATTGTAGAGGATGCCCAAAAAAGGATGAATGAGGCCGTCAGGAAGGCTGTCACTGACGTACTCATTGAACTCAACATTGGCAATAGCATGGAGAGATTGGACAAGCGAATTTCTACGCTAACCGACACGGTTACTAAGTTGGAAACCTTTGTGGCGGGCAACAACGACGTTTCCGGTAGCAACACCAACGGTCAAGACACGGTGCATGATGCCGCTGGAAACATAGGTCGAGCAGCTATCCGACAAGAGAGATTACGGCAACGTCTTCACCGCAACACGACAGGTATGGGTGGTGTCCACCACCACCACCGTCAAGGTAATAATCACCGTGTGCCTGATGATCCTTATGCTAAGATTAAGTTCACAATACCATCTTTTTTGGGTCATTATGATGCTGAGGGATATCTTGATTGGGAGATGATGGTAGAACAAAAGTTTAGTGCCCACCTTGTACCTGAGCAGCATAGAGTTAGACAAGCTACTAGTGAGTTTAAGGATTTTGCCATTATTTGGTGGAATGGGCTAGCTACACAGGATGCTTTACCTGGTACATGGGAAGAACTTAAGGTAGCTATGCGTGATCATTTTGTTCCTCCTTCTTATCATAGAGACTTGCGTAAGAAATTGATGCGTTTAGAACAAGGAGATAAATCTGTACAGGATCACTATGGTGAGCTCCAAAAGGGATTGATGCGTTGTAGTGTTGTAGAGGGAAACGAAGATGCCATTTGTCATTTTTATTCTAGTTTGAGGCGTGACATTCAGGACATTGTTGATTATAAAGAATTTAACACTGTCAACCAGTTGTTTTAGTTTGCTATGCTTGTAGAAAAGGAATTGCAGGGGCGTGAACAGCAGGGCAAGAGCAAGGTCAGCACCAGCACATACACGCCACGCTCGGCACCATCTTTGGGGCTGACCAAGCCATCCACTTTTTGGATGCCTCCACCAGTGAGCAAGCGATCAATAGCCTCTGGAGTTTCCACTACACCTAAGACACCTCCCGCACGACCTTCAGATTCAGGTAAAAATTCTTTGCAGGTGCCTACCAAGAGTTCCTCATCCGTTGCATCAACGGGACACACTTTGAGTATTCAGTGCCACCGCTGCCATGGCATTGGCCATGTGCAGAAGGACTGCCCAAGTCAGCGAGCATATATTGCTACAGAAGATGGTTACATCAGCACCTCTGACAATGAGGATGAAGAAGACCAAGATGTAGATGAGGAGGACGGTGAAGTCCTTGGTGACGAGGCCACGACGTCCTATAGGAGCATTATTGTACAGCGGGTGCTCAGCTCACAAGTCCAGCAACCTGAGAAGCTACAATGCCATAACTTGTTCCAGATTTTCTTCGTCATCAGCGATCGTCGAGCACGTGTCATTATTGATGGAGGTAGCTGCAACAATTTGATGAGTTCTGATTTGGTCAAGAAGCTTAGCTTGACCACACGCCCACACCCACGTCCATATCATATTCAGTGGCTAAATGATTCTGGTAAAGCAAAGGTAACACAAACTTACAGAGTTTCATTTTCTATTGGTTCATATGCTGATTCTGTTGATTGTGATGTGGTACCTATGTAAGCTTGTTCACTTTTATTGGGTCATCCTTGGGAACATGATAATGATGCTACACACCATGGTAGAAGTAATAAATACACTTTTGTGCATAAAGGAAAGAAAATTACTTTGGTACCTTTGACCCCTACTCAAATTGTACAAGCTGATAGAGAACGCGCTGCTAGTTTGAATGATGTTCAATCTGAAAATTAGCAAGTTGCTAATTCTATTTTCCCACCTAAAAAGGATAAGTCTACATCTATTTCTAAGGCTGAGGGGATTAAATTGAAGGGTGGTGTTATGCTTGCAACAAAATGTGACTTTGCTAAAATTTCTGATGATGATATTTGCTATGCTTTGGTATGCAAACGAGCTATGTTTTCACTTGATGATATTGTTAGCTCGGTACCTCCTGCTATCACTAACCTTTTGTAGGAGTATGAGGACATTTTTCCAGCTGAGATACCCCCAGGGCTGCCACCTATAAGAGGGATAGAGCATCAAATCAATTTGATTCCGGGAGCGACCTTGCCCAACCGAGCTGCATATCGAACCAATCCTGAGGAGACTAAGGAAATTCAGTGGCAAGTCCAAGACCTTTTGGACCGCGGGTATGTACGTGAAAGCCTTAGTCCTTATGCTGTTCCTGTACTTTTGGTTCCTAAGAAAGATGGAAGTTGGCGTATGTGTGTTGATTGTAGAGCCATCAATAATATTACTATTTGGTATCGTCATCCTATTCCTAGGCTAGACGACATGCTTGATGAGTTGTGTGGTTCTATAATTTTCACTAAGATTGACTTGCGAAGTGGCTACCACCAGATTAGAATGAAACATGGAGATGAATGGAAAACTACATTTAAAACCAAATTCGGGTTGTATGAGTGGTTAGTTATGCCTTTTGGTTTGACAAATGCACCTAGCACTTTCATGCGCTTAATGAATGAGGTTTTAAGAGTTTATATTGATCATTTTGTGGTAGTTTACTTTGATGATATATTGATTTACAGCAAGTCTTTTGATGAACATATGGATCACTTACGTGCTGTTTTTAATGCCTTACGTGATGCACGTTTATTTGGTAACCTTGAGAAGTGCATCTTTTGCACGGATCGAGTTTCTTTTCTTGGCTATGTTGTAACTCCACAGGGAATTGAGGTGGACAAGATGAAAATTGAAGCCATAAAGAGCTGGCCAGTTCCCCAAACCATCACACAGGTGAGGAGTTTTCTTGGTCTTGCAGGATTCTACCGCCATTTCGTCAAAGATTTCAGCACCATTGCTGCCCCATTGCATGAGTTGACAAAGAAAGGAGTGGTGTTTCATTAGGGAGAGGCACATGAGGAGTACTTTGACACTTTGAAGGACAAGCTTACACACGCACCATTGCTGCAACTTCCAAATTTTGGTAAGACTTTTGAGCTAGAATGTGATGCTAGTGGACTTGGCATTGGTGGTGTTTTGATGCAAGATGGTAAACCTGTTGCTTACTTTAGTGAAAAATTACATAGTCCTATTCTTAATTATTCCACGTATGATAAAGAATTGTATGCACTTGTCCGTTCTTTAGAGATGTGGCATCATTATTTGTGGCCTAAAGAATTTGTTATTCATTCTGATCATGAATCGCTTAAGTATCTTCGCTCTCAAAATAATCTGAATCGTAGGCATGCTAAATGGGTTGAATTTATTGAGTCTTTTCCTTATATTATCAAACACAAGAAAGGGAAGGATAATGTGATTGCTGATGCTTTGTCTAGAAGATATACATTGCTGTCTCAACTTGATTGCTGGATTTTTGGTCTTCAATCCATTAAAGAACAATATGCGCTTGATCCTAATTTTAAGGATGTGTTGCTTAATTGTAGAGAGGGACGCACATGGAATAAGTTTATGATTAGCGATGGGTTTTTGTTTAGAGCTAACCGCCTATGCATTCCAGTTGGTTCCGTTCATCTTTTGTTGTTGCAGGAGGCACATGGAGGCGGATTGATGGGACATTTTGGTGCCAAGAAGACGGAGGAGGTGCTATCCACACACTTCTTTTGGCCTAGGATGAGGCGTGATGTGGAGCGGTACGTGGCTCGGTGTGCTACATGTCAAAAAGCTAAGTCGCGATTGAACCCACATGGTTTGTATATGCCTCTTCCTGTTCCTTCTACTTCTTGGGCAGATATATCTATGGATTTTGTGTTGGGATTGTCAAGGACTAAGAGGGGGAGGGATAGTATTTTTGTGGTGGTTGATCATTTTTCTAAGATGGCACATGTTATTCCTTGTCATAAGAGCGACGATGATGTTCATATCGCTGACCTTTTCTTTTAAGAAATTGTTCGCTTGCATGGTATGCCTTCTACTATTGTTTCAGATCGTGATGCAAAATTCTTGAGTCATTTTTGGCGCACGTTGTGGAATAAATTGGGGACCAAGCTGCTGTTTTCTACAACATGTCATCCCCAAACTGATGGGCAAACTAAGGTTGTGAATCGAACATTGTCCACCATGTTGAGAGCCATTTTGAAGCGCAATTTGAAGATGTGGGAAGAGTGTTTGCCGCATGTAGAGTTTGCATATAATAGGGCGGAACATTCCACCACCAAGGTAAGTCCTTTTCAGGTAGTGTATGGTTTTAACCCCCGTGCTCCTATTGATCTTTTACCTTTACCTACCACTGAGAGAATACATAGTGATGCTAGAGAGCGTGCTGATTTTATTCGTAAGTTGCATGAAACAACTAAAGCAAATATTGAAAGTATGAATGAAAAGTATAGAATTGCTGGTAGTAAAGGTAGAAAAGAGATTAAACTTGAACCGAGTGATTTGGTTTGGTTACATTTAAGAAAAGATAGATTTCCTGAGCTACGTAAGTCTAAATTAATGCCAAGAGCAGCTGGTCCTTATAAGATTATTGAGAAAATAAATGATAATGCATACAAACTTGAGTTGCCACCCGAGTTCGAGGTTAGTCCCACATTTAACATTGCAGATTTAAAACCTTATTTGGGAGAAGAAGATGAGCTTGAGTCGAGGACGACTCCAATTCAAGAGGGGGAGGATGATGAGGACATCACTCCTTTGGATGTACCAGCTGATCCTCCAACCATCATGCAAGGTCCAATGACCCGGGCTCGAATGCGTCAACTCAATTTACAGGTGAGCTCGTTCTTAAGCGATCCTTTTCATACTTTTGAGAATAGACTACTACCTAATGATGTTATCTTGCTTAGGAACATTGGAGAGGGTCAAGAGGGACTAAGAGGATGTGGAGGAGGTGATGATGACCAGCAAGGACGTCCAACACAAGCCGGAGGCCCAGTCCAACACGAATTCGAGTCTGCCTCGGCCTTCAGGACCAGTCTGCCTTAAACTGGTCGTCCAGGACGCATCCGGACTCCGTTTTTGATGATCCACATATGGATGGAAAGCTAATTTGATAAGGAAGCCAATCCATGTGGTTTCATGTCAAAAGCTGTTCGGAATCAACGGGAATCATCGAAACAAGTCAGCATCCAGAATCTGCCAGGGTGCTGCGACACCGTCTTTTGGTCCGTTGGACCATGTATCGAGTTTGGGCCCATTAGGGGCGCATCCAGGGGTCTTGCACGACTCTAGAGTCTTCATAAACAGCTGCCGCCCCTCCATTAGGGTTTGGATTTTGCTTAGATTAGTCTGTCAAGAACAGTTTCGCCGTTCATCGGTTTGTGAGACCCCAACTCGTGAGATTAATCATACATCCGCAATTTGGTTGCGATTTTTCTTGTTCTTGCTTGTGTTCTTCATTGCGCAGGTAGGGATTAGCCTTCTTGGCGAGGTCAACCTGGTCCGAGACTCGGTTGATAACCAGAGGAGCTGTGGTGCTAAGATTGCAGGGTTCGATCTTTCGATCTGAAGCCGGATCGGTGTGTCATTCTCCGCCACAACGATAGTTACCATCACCTGACGGAAGATTGGGATCCCCGTCTCCATCACTACCATCGTCTTCCTGGAGCAACATGACATTCGTATAAATTCATTAGTCGGTCTACAAAACACCGACAATATCACACTCGGCCACTTGTGGAGTGGCATTATTGAAGAACAAGTGGATGAGGATGCTGATCCTATTGGAGGTGATTAGCATATAGGATCAAAAAGGAAAGGTTCTTTAAGGAAAAAGAAAACAAACTTTCCCTCTAGTGTTAAATCTAACAAACAAGGTTCAAAATGAAAGGCTTATTTTGGAATAGCAGAGGTCTTAGAGACTTGGCAACTCTTGTGATCATCACTTAGACTTTTTAGCTATTTTAGAAACACGAAGAGATGATTTTTTTGCTTCGGATTTGGACCACTTTTGTGGTGGTAGGGACTTCTTTTGGCATTGGACTTCGCCTAGAGGTCAATCAGGTGGAATTTTGTTGGGTTTTATCTTCAATTTTTTGATATTGGAAATATCACTGTAGGAGACTTTCGTATTAAATTTGATGTTACAAACAAGGACGATGGCTTTCAACAGGCTCTAATTGCAGCTTATGGAGCAGCACAAGATGAGTTCAAAGAAGCCTTCCTTACAGAGATGGTTTAGATTTGTAGGGCAGGTGATAAACCAACACTCATAGGGGGTGACTTTAATATTATTAGGAGGCCTTCTAAAAAGAATAATGATAGGTGAGGCCTTTTATTTTTAATGCTTGCATTGAAAGTCTCGATTTGAGAGAATTAGAACTCTCTGGAGACGTCGACATTTGAAAGGCTAGACAGAGTCTTAGCACAGACTGGGAACATAAATTCCCTTTAGCGACGGTGCAAGCTCTCACTAGATATATTTCAGATCATACCCCTTTGATGCTAGATTCAGGGACCCCTGTTTTTCGAGATAATCAATAGCCTTTCCAATTTGAATTATGCTGGCTCATTAGAGATGGTTTTTATGAACTAGTAGCAGATGTTTGGAATAGTGAGAATAGGGGCTCGAATTCTTTACAAAGATGGCAATACAAGATCAGGCGTACACGCCAATTCTTGAGGGGATGGGCCAAACACATTAAAGGCAAAAACAAAAAGGAAAAAATGCTATCTATTCTTTCCCCACATGAACATGATTTGCTTCGCTATTTGAAAGATAGAATCTCTCATTTGTTGAGAGAAGAAGAAATAGCCTAGTTCCAAAGATCAAAAACTAAACACCTTTTTATAGGGTGAGAACAACACTCAGTACTTCCATCTCATTGCTAATGGTAAGCATATGAAGACTAGGATTTTCCAATTGGAAGGAAATAATAAGATCCTAAAGGATGAGGCCAAGTTAAAAGAACACATAACCTCTTATTAACAAAATCTATTTGGCCCTCCCGAGAAAATAATTTTACTATATTGGAGAGTAGGGTTGATGACATTCCTCAGGTTTCTAAGCTAGAGAATAAAATCCTTATTGCTAAGTTTTCCGAAACAGAGGTAAAAGAGGCCATTTTCAGCATGGAACACAATAAGGCTCCAGGCCCAGATGGTTTTCCTGCTGAATTTTACCAAGTTTTCTGGGAAGTCATAAAAGCTAATTTGATGGCAATGTTTAAGGTGATCTCCCTCTTTTTTCTCTCAACTTTGGAATTATAACTTTGTTACCAAAATGTCAAGAGGCAATCAAGATTCAGCAATTTAGACCTATTTGCCTACTAAATGTGAGCTTCAAGGTTTTCACAAAAGTTGCAACAAATAGAGTAAATCCACTAGTTTAGAAGGTAATTCAACCATCCCAGACAACTTTTCCTCCTAGGCTTTATATTCTAGAAGGTGTGACCATCTTACACGAAACAATTCATGAACTACATAGAAAGAAACTTAATGGGGGTAATTTTTAAAGTGGACGATGGGAAGGCATATGATAAAGTCAAGTGGTTATTCCTTCAACAAACACTAAGATTGAAAGGATTCTCACCTTTGTGGTGTCAATGGGTCCAACAATTTGTTTCTGGGGGCAGTGTTGCAGTGAAAGTGAACAATGATGTGGGACGTTACTTCCAAGCCAAAAAAAGGTCTTCGTCAAGGGGACCCCCTTTCACCTATTCTTTTTAATCTAGTTGTTGATATGTTAGCTATATTCATAACTAGAGCAAAAGAGGATGGTCAGATTCAAGGCTTGATCCCATATTTGGTAGATGGAGGTCTCCTGATTTTGCAATACGCTGATGACACTTTACTATTCATGGAGCATGACTTGGACCAAGCAAAGAATATGAAGATTATTTTATGTGCTTTTGAGCAACTATCAGGTTTAAAAATTAACTTTCACAAGAGTGAATTGTTTTGCTATGGAGAGGCAAAGGATCATATAGAACAATATTCACAAATCTTTGGGTGTGAAATTGGTCTCTTCCCTTTGCAATACTTGGGCATTCCAATGAATCACAAAAAACTCAATAATAAAGATTGGAAGGTAGTTGAAGACCGTTTCTAGAAAAAATGAGTAGCTAGAAAGGAAAGCTTTTGTCCTATGGTGGACGACTAGTTTTAATTAACTCATTTCTAAGTAGCCTTGCTATGTTTATGATGTCTTTCTTTGAAGTACCAAAGGGCATTCTTAAGAAACTAGACTTCTATAGGTCTGCCTTCTTTTGGCAAGGCAATTGCCATAAGAGAAAATATAGGCCAATAAAATGGGAAATTCTTTGTTTCAAGGTGGCCTAGGAATCTTGAATCTTGAAATCCAGAATGTTTGCTTACTTAGTAAATGGCTATATAAGTTAATTAATGAAGATGGGGTTTGGCAAGAGCTTCTTAGGAAGAAGTACCTAAAAAATAAAACCATTGGTGAAGTTAAGTGGAAACTAGGAGACTCACATTTTTTTGTCAGGCCTTATGAAGGTCAAAGATTGCTTCCTTCATCTATCCACTTTTAACCTTCATAATGGTACACAACATAGGTTCTGGGAGGATAGATGGTTTGGAAACTCCACTCTCAAAGAACAATACCCATCTCTATACAACATTTGTAGAAAGAAACACATTTCAGTAGCTAGTGTTTTCAGTTCTGCACCCCTTAATATCTCTTTTAGAAGAGCATTAGTTGGGGAAAATCTACTTAAATGGAATGAGCTAGTTATGAGGATTGCATTTGTACAATTGGATGACCAACGAGATTCCATTAAGTGGAGCCTTTCAAAACTAGGATCTTTCACCATACAATCAATGTATAAGCATCTTGTGAACCAACTTGCCTTGTCTCTAAACAAATCAATATGGAAGTTGAAAATACCCTTAAAATCAAGGTTTTCATTTGGTTCCTACTAAAGGGTAATTTTAACGAAAGACAACTTATTAAGAAGATGTTGGAAAGGAGATGATCAATGTTGTTTTTGTGACAACAAGAAAACCATCCAATATATCCTTTTTTATTGTCATGTTGCGGGATTTGTCTGGAGAGTCTTTAGTATGGCATTTGGTTTGCAAGCTCCTATAGATCTATAAGATTTATCTGGAGTATGTTTTCAACAAACAGGCCAGCATATGCGTTCTCTAATTTGCGTGGGGACAAGTGCAATTTTATGGTCTATTTGGATTTGTAGAAATGATGTGACTTTTGACAAAAAAAAAGATTATACTCTAATTTGCAGGTTATTTTCAAGGCAACTTATTGGACTCGTTTCTGGAACATCCTGCAAAAGGAGTGCAACAGATCACCTTTGAAGTGGGCATGTCGCACATTAGAGACTTTAGCTACGGAGGTCTTTGCCAAGCATGGGTGGTCGTCTTTTAAAAGAATTAATGCTTAGACAGACGCTCGCTTGCTTGGTTTAGCTTTTTGTGAGCTTTTTAAATATAACCGCAGTTTGAAGCTGTAATAAGAATTGGTTGTTTGTAAGGCTGGATAACGAGCTAGCTCGGCTCAGCTCGTTCTGGCTCGTTAAGATAACGAGCTAGTTCGTCTTGGCTCATTATCCTAACGAGCCAGAAAGGTAGGTCGGCTTGGCTCGGCTCGTTCTGGCTCGTTAAGATAACGAGCTAGTTCGGCTCGGCTCGTTATCCTAACGAGCCAGAAAGGTAGGTCGGCTCGGCTCGTTAAAAGCTCGAGCTGACTCGTTAAGCTCGCGAGCCAGGTATAAAAAATACACAAAATATAATATTTGTATTTATCTAAAGTTTGAGAATAATAATAATATAAAAGAAATGCATCTAAACCAGTTACCAGTCAATTTATAGGGTCTAGACCAGTTATCAGTCAATTGTAAAGTGCAAGACATGAAGTAATACAAAAACTAATATAAGTTTTGATATTTTTTTCCTGCAAGCTTGGCTTGTTTAGCTCGCGAGCGGCTCGCGAGCTGGCTTGAGTTGGCTCGTTATAGCTAACGAGCTAAAATCTTGGCTCGGCTCGGAGTCGAGTCAGCCACGAGTCGAACGAGCTTCGATTTTTTTCGTCCAGCCTTAGTTGTGTGCAAACCTCTTGTAGTGGCCGGAATACAAATTCTTTTTTTCTAAAAATTAAGTAGTGTAAGTGTGTAATTGGACTCTAAAGAACATTACAACCCCAGTTCTAGTATATGCATCAATTGCACAGTCCGATGGCAAATAAAAAGAGTTATGCACCACTTTTAACTAAATAATAACCTATGGTCACCAAATGGTATATAGTTATTATCCACATAAAGTTTGGGCTATTGGACTACTGAACCAAAGAAAATGCAGGCACAACGGTCTTGCCTTCAAAGAAAAATTTATTTGCAGCCTCAAAGAAACTGGTTGCAGATCCGGTAGTAATTCAACCACACACCAACTTTAAGTTCTGAACGATCTTGTTAGCTTAGAGCAGAGGGAAGAAGAGGAAGGGGATACGGCAAAGGACAGGATTGTATTCAGAATTTGAGTTTGCAATACAAATTTCACAAGTTCACTCTGCACTCCTCTCAGCACATATATAGCTACACACTCCACATGGGCCTAAATACTCTGGTACTGGGCTTGATGCGCGCTCGATGATTCTTCAGCTTCGTAGCCCGCCGTCTTCTGCTGAAGCGCGCCATCCTGATCAGCGTCTCGCTGTGCATCCGGGCCATTGATGACAGATCTTCGCCACGGTCTGGCTCGGTCTGGTGTCGGGGCCGAGGACCCACCGCGCTGACCCAACAGAATCCCACTACACTTTCAGTGGGTATTGGGCCCCATCGGATCAACCGGTCCAACAACGACGGAAAGTGACCAAGTGTAGTTTTTCCTCTTTCTGCGCCACGTTGGGGGCCTAGCCCATAATCGTCCGTGACACAACTGTGAAATACGCTGGGCCGATTTCCTCCGCGCCGAACCAGCATAGGAAGGAATACAGTCGGTCCGTCTATCTGTGTGGGCTTGTGGCCCGCTGCGGGACGCCGTCCGGGTTTGGCGTGCGCTTTCTGGGCTGAAAATCCCAGGATTCAGCTCCCAGGCAGGAAGCGAACGGCCGTCACACCACAGCTCCACTGAATCTCTTCTCTTCCTTTCGAATCCTGAGCCAAGCTCGAGCGTCTCACTGGGCCACGTCGCCCGCTTTTCTCAGCCATAGGATCGAGCGACGAAATGATGTGGACCGTCCGATTATGGGTCGAAACCTCGGAACCTTCTCGCACATCGGCTCGTCCTGCCGTGGCAGTCCGAGTCCCGACGCTCCTCCTCCCGTAGCCCCGCGCCGCGACTCGGCCGCCGCCACCGCTCCCATCTAAGGATGGCAACGGGGATGTACCCGTCGGGTATCGTCGGAACGTTCTCTTCCCCGCTACGGAGAATTCATCCCGTCCCCGTCCCCGTTAACTGTCTCGGGTATAGATTCTTGCCCATCCCCGTACCCGTTGGGCATCGGTCGGGTAACGGATACCCGACGGGTACTGCATACCCGATAAACAAGGCCACTTGGGGTCGTAGCTTTGCAATCGGAGACGTTTCTTCTTCATCCGGGCATAAGTGTCGGAGTCTCGGAGATGCCGAGAAGAAGGAGCGAGGTTGCGAGGAGGACAAGCAAAGGTGGCAGAGAGACCGAACGGAGGAAGCGAGGGAAACGAGCGCTCGTAGGGCAGGTATGCTTGTGCTGCTGGCGGAGATGGTGAGGAAAAATTGAACTAGGGTTTCTAGAACACACAAACTATATATATGATTGTTCAGATTTGGGCAAAAATACCTATGTTGAGCTTCTTTGGGCCTAATACTAGCATGACAGCTTAAATAGTCGGGTTCCCCAACGGGTAACGGGGACGGGTAAACAGAGAACGTTCTCGTACCCGCAATACCCGTCGGGTATGGATTCTTGCCCATTTATATACTCACGGGTAAAGATATGATCCCATCCTCATCCCCTAATGCATCAAATACCCGTCGGGTATCGGCCCCGTTGCCATCTTTACTCCTATCCCCGTACCCGTCGTCGCCCCTGTCCTAGCCCTCGCCTAGGCCGCCACCCCCGCCCCCCGCCGAAGCGATGCCGCCGTTCGCCGCCCGCTCCCCTGCCGAGGCCGCGCCGCTGCCGCTACTCGTCACGAGCGCCGGAGAGCGGCGCGAATACAAGGACCGCGCCTCCGCCGCTCGGTCGCGACGCGAGGTCGAGGGGCGTGACTCCGCCGCCTAGGCACGGCCGCGGTACTAGAGGAGAGCGGCGCGAAGACGTCGGTCGCGGCCCAGGCGCTGGAGGAGATGGCAACGTGTTCTCACCTGCGTTCACTGCCTCGACCGATCCACACTCGTCTCACGCCGCTCGCATCCACTTGATCCAGGCGCTGGACCTCAAGGAAATTCCACGACGAACTGGCGGCGGTCGCCCCTCACCTCGCCACTGCTCCTGGCGTCCCCTCCCCTCCCCACGAATGTCTCCAGCTGCTACAATCTTCTCGCTACATGCAGGCAAGGAAGAGCGTTCCACACTGGGAGGTATGTGTCCTGCTACCCACCTCTGTCTATTCAAAACACATATGCACAGCAAGTGTTCGATGCTCTGCCTATGAGATGATTATTCAGTTTAAACCTAAAAAATATGTGAGATGACTGCTATTCTGTTAGTCACCTACCAATAGACTATTGTCACGATGGCACTTGATTGCCATCTACGAGCTTGACCTGGACGAGATGGCTTTCGTCAGGTCCACCTCCGGTGCTCACACTGCTGCATTACATCAAGATCATTTAAAATTTGGAATGGGACTAACTATTGGTTTGTAGGCTTTGGTATATGCTACTATTTAGCTGCCAGCATCTAGACATTGTTTTGTTTGTGGGATGGTAGACTAAATTTTCTTTGAACAAAGACATAGCAAAGTGCATACGTAAAAACATTCTGTAATGTGGTTGCTCAGGTACATATTTACAGCAGCATCTTAGGCAAATCGAGTGGGGCATGAGCCAATAGAGTGCGGCTTGCGGCAGCGGCGCCGACGAAAGGGTGGCACGAGACACGGCAATCTCGCCCGCCAGCCTCCGCCCTCTATGTACTCTGCGTCTCTGCCTTCCACGCAGCTACGATCGCAAAGACACACCCTACCTGTCTGCCCCAGCGCCTCTATCTGAGAACAGGTATGTGCTAGCCGGCCATGGCAGTGGGCGCTTGCCGGGTGGCACCGGTACGTTCCGCCCCTCTCCATCCCCGACCTCGCTCCCGTAACCTGCTTCTGTGCTGTTGTCCACTGTGGTGCTGTCATCTCCGCCTCACAGTTCTCGCTTCCTCTCCTTGCTGCCTACCTCAATGATCTTCATCATAAGACAGCTACACTTCTCTACCACAAGAGCCCTGCAATAATCTACTTTCCCGAACCTTTAGAGTTCCTTGATCTGCATTTCCATTAACCAATAAGTAAACAGCTTAGCTATTCACCAGTTCAGTTTATTGTACAAATGGCTAGAAACCAGGTGCAGATTAGTTTCCATCTGCAGAATCAAAGTTTTCATTTTCTCATTATTACAGTACTAATGAGTAATGCCCTTCATGCTTTACATGTCATCATGTGTTAAAAAAAACACTGCTACTAAGTAATATTCAAACTAAAATATCAGAGCATCAGACAATTCATTATGCACTGGCTTGTCAAGTGGACAGTTCTGGAAAACAATAGAATTGTTTTGGAACATCTAATCCTTCATCCTGCTCTCTTTAGTTATTTTTTGTAATTGTAATATAATCTTTATGTAGTGTGCTATTTCGCACCATCGTGCAATTTACTGTTCGTCCATGGTTTATTTTTTATGATAAAAATGATTTATTTTTTATTTTGTGTTTATCTGTAGCTCATTTCCATTTGAGGTCTGTTATTTATTATTATTGACAATGAAGAGTAAAGGGGAACCCACGGGATCCAACACCAAAATCAGAACTTGGGAGAACATGACATACTTTATTGTGTCGAGAGCCTGCTCATCCAAAGCTGTGAGACGGCATTAGTATGAACTCATGTGTAACTTTAGTGTTTTATGTACTGCTTTTACCATTGGCTTCATAAGATGAAAATACTTGTAAGCTCCATTAATTCCAAGTGAAGTATGTTAATTCTATACCAAAGCTCTATTTATTTATATGTCACAGGAAGATCATACAAATTTATTGGCTGCTAGTAGAATGTCGAGGTTCATTGGGAATCTTCCATTGCCATTGGACGTGCTCAAAATGTGCAGACAATGACTCACAAAAATTAATGGTAGGAGCAATACTGTTGTGCTAAACTGTTACCTGGTTGTTCTACAACAAACTAATGTCCATGTAAAAAATTAATGTTGCTTTGGCCTATTCTTCCTCAGCACAGTCATTTAACTCTGAGAAATTTGTACAGTTACTCAAAACTCACATGGGTTTTGATAACTCATGACTACGTTTAGCATATCAGTGATTGAGGACGGTGCCAACCAATAACTGGACGATCTTGTATAGCGCGGCGAAGCCGCGCCTGGGTTTCTAGTGCTGCTCTGGTTTCTTTTTCTCAGACGTGTCTCCTTGCTACTCCTTCCTACTTGCTGGGTTCATGGCGCAACGTACGGAAGAAAAAACACCTCGCCGGCACGTCGCTCAGGAAGCAGGAGCAGAAGAAATGTCAACAGGTGTAAAATTAGTGACGAACTACCTGTACCAGGACTGGTTGTCTGGTTGTTCGCCGCACTACACTAGCTCCCCACTTTCATCTGGTACAGGTGAGTACATTTTCGTTAAGGGTTTGATTAAATTCAGGACGTAAAGTTTTGGGTATCACATAGAGACGTCGTATAGAGTGTTCAGATACTAATAATAAAACAAATTACAGAATCTATCATAAAATTGCGAGACGAATTTATTAAGCATAATTAATCCATCATTAGCAAATGTGTTACTATAGCATAACATTATCAAATCGTGAACTAATTAGGTTTAAAAGATTCATCTCGTAAATTAGTCGTAAATTATATAATTAATTATTTTTTAATCTATATTTAATATTTTATGTATATGTCCAGATATTCGAAGAGATAGAACGTAAACAAGGCCTAACCTACACCCCTGGCATGGGAGCTTGGGTAACCTGCCAACCTTGTGCTCAGCAAAATTCCGTCCAACAGCACTGCACCCCTGTGGCATCGTGTACTGTGCAGTGTAGACTACTGGTAATCTACTACTAGTATAATGCAGAGCTCCAACATGCCAATCCAGTTTATTCGGTAGGGTACTTGTCTATTCGCCAATATCAAGCCATCTGACATCCCATGCCTGCTTGCGTTGAGACTCGAGACTGCATGTATGGACGGTGGACAGAGTATACTTGGCCAACCGGGCCGCCCGGCACGGCACGGCATGGCCACAGCCACGGCCACGGCATGGCAGTCTAGTCATGCCGTGCCTGATAGTGCCGCCGTGTTGAGACCTCGGTCCAGGCACGGCTCTATCGCCGGTTAGCCGTGCCGTTCGTGGCGTCCAGCATGGCAGCCCGACGTGCCCGTGCTGGCCCGAGCACTGCAGCTCCACGCGAGGAGCAACCTCGTCGTCGCCGTTGTCGCGCCATCGCGTCGTAGTTGCTGTCCCCGTGGACCCGCGTCGCCGTAGGAGAGGAGGACGCCGTCACTAGGAGCGACGACAACGGGGAGAGCCGAGCGAGGGGGAAGCGGTGGTGGCTTGCCCCGGCAACCATTCTCCCGCGCGGCAAAGAGAGAGGCGGGGCACCACTGCGAGCCCCATGCGGCCTCCGCTTAGCGCGGCGCCGTTGCCATTGTCGTTGCCGCGCGCTCGCCGCCGCTGCAGATCTCGCCGCTACGCGCTCGCTGCTGCCACCACGCTGCGTCAGGCGAGCCGCGCGGCCTCCGCGCCTCGCCGCAAAGCCGCTGGAGGGAGTGGAGAAACGGAAGTGGTGGGCTTGGAGCAAAGTGCATGAGGGAGAGTGAGTGCGTGAAGGAGTCGGAGGGAGAGGCAGTGTGGACAGGAAACTCAGAGATGTGGGAAGATAGTTAGGTTTTGTGATCCAACATTTGTGATTCATCTAGAGAAAATCTAACAATCTAAAATACTCGGGCCGCATCGTGTTGACCCAAAAACCGTGCCGTGCCCGGACCGGCACTACGGGCCGCTGTGGAGGCCCAGGCACGGGCACGACGCCGAGCCGTGCTAGGCACGGGCACGAGGCAGGCCGTGCTTTTTCGGACCGGGCCAGTGCCGGCCTAGCGTGCCAAGCCCGTCTGAGGCTTTTCGTGCCTTCGTTCATCAAATTTATATATACTGGTAAATAAGCGAGGACACAGCAGGCATTCTAAAGTGCACATGGTGAAATTAAACTGCGAGTTGATCAGCATTCATGCGTAGTGACACTACTAGCCAGTACTTTACCGAATCAAGGAAGACGCTCCTGCATATCGACACCTACAGCGAAGTGGTCATGTTAGTGTTGAATCGTTGTGGGGTGTTTGATACTAATAAAAAAATAAGTTACAGAATTCATCAGTAAACCATGAGACAAATTTATTAAACATAATTAATTTATCATTAGCACATGTGTTACTATAGTACCCCATTATCAAATCGTGGACTAGTTAGACTTAAAAGATTCGTCTCGCAAATTAGTCATAAACTGTGCAATTAGTTATTTTTTTGTCTATATTTAATACTTCATACATATGTTCAAACATTCGATGAGATAGAGTGTAAATTTTTTAAAAAAGAACTAAACAAGGCCTAACTACCACCTATAATACTTGGTAGTACGTACTTATCTAGTATCTGACTGGCTGTATTCAGCTTCCAGAAAGGCCCATTATTTCTGATCACTGATTGCCAGACATGCACACAACCATCATCTTGGCCACTACCGGACACGGCTGATTTGCCAAGTGCAAAAAGGTTTGCCGAGTGCTTTCTGTCAGGCACTCGGTAAAGGCAATATTTGCCGAGAGCCGGACCCAGCGGCACTCGGCAAAGATAGGCCGTCGGCAAATCTACCTTTGCCGAGAGCCGGACGCTCAACAAACTTTAGCCGTCGGCAAAAATTTTCCTTTGCCGAGTGCCGGGCGCTCGGCAAATATTGGCTGTCGGCAAAAAAATCTTTGCCGAGTGCCGGGCGCTCGGCAAAATTTGGCCGTCGGCAAAGGTGGCCGGCGTGACGGCAGCCACCTGTCGTCAGCCTTTGTCGAGAGCCCCGCCGTTAGGCTCTCGGCAAAGGGTTTTTTTTAAAAAAAAATTCTTTGCCGAGTGCCCTGTGAGCTGGCACTCGGCAAAGGCTTCTTTGTCGAGTGCCAAGGTTGGCACTCGGCAAATTAATTTATTTTTGTTTTTTTTGCCCTATTTTTTTCTGGGGACTTGCTACAGTAATTAAAACTCCATTTCAAAATCTGGGACAATTTTGAGTTTTGTTACTATATTTCCTTAATTATTTTTGTTTCGTTGAATTTTTTTTGACTATTTCAAATTTGAACTGCATGTACATGAAATAATGAAATTTGGTCATTCAAAAAATGGTATTCATGATGTTTGGCGTATGTTGAGGCCGTATCCAGGAACTCGCATGAAATTACGAGCATCTTGTTGTCGTAACATGATGATGTACTTGTGGGAAAAGTGTATTTAAATTATACAAAATCCAAACGAAGTCCAAAAATCACGAAACTTGTCGAGGTGTCTTTTTATCGCATGTGAAGGCCGTGGTAAAAATTTGAGAAAGTTTGGAGCAAGTTGTGACGTCGAATGCCTAAAAGCCAGACATCTCCACATGTGATGGCGGGCACTCGTGTGCCAAGGAAAGTGAACTCGAGGTTCATGAGGGCACGCGATGCAGATCCGGATGCAGAAGAGGGGTCGTCGGACGGGAGGAGGCAGAGGGCCAGGAGCAGCGGTAGCGGCAGTGGCAGCAGGAGGGGCCGGCCTCCTCTAGTCAGGCCACGTGACGTGCCGGAGGAGGAGCGCCGTACCCCGGACTCCTCGGACGAGGAGGAGCTGGTTCGGCAGACGGACGACGAGGGAGACGAGGCACAGCAGGGCGGCGAGGCTAGAGGCACAGCTGGTTCAGACTCCTCTACTGTGGCCAGGATCTACTTGCGAGGTCCCTCGAAACTCCCTGGGCCTCCGCTTCTTCCCCTACGCCCAGTGATCCGCCCCCAGGGGGACAGGTAAGTAACTTTAGATTTTATCACAGCTACTTCATATAACCTGTTGAAAATTGTCAGAGAAACTAATAATGTTTGTTAATGACTTGTGCAGGCACTGGCTGGTTGTGTCGCCTGGTGACTCACGCAACCCCAACCGCATCCTGGGTCTTGTGTGTAGGCACTTTTACCCCGGCATTGTCACACACAAGGGGAACACTGAGCCGGTCAAATCGTGGGACCACTACAAAGATGCCCCCGACACATGTGGAGATAAGTAGGAGCGGGTGAGGAGAGAGTTCTAGGTAAGTCTCGCTCGCACAACTTTGATCAATACATCGCATTCATTTGACTTTTTTTGACATAATGAATTGATACATTGTGTCTATCTGCAGACTTTTTTCAGATGTGAAGAGGGACAGGAGGACAGGGCGGAGAAGGTGATAGTGAAAAGTGCCAGGAAACGAATCACCGACATGCACTATGAGGAGCGCCTCACTTGCATCGTCAAGTACTACGCCACGCACCTTGGTGAGAAGATCACCAAGACACAGGCAAGACAGAGGACGCTGACCCGGGAACAGTACCTTGAGGTAAATGAAGAAGAATAATACTGATTCGTTTTGAGATTAAGTAGCTTTAATTTGGTCTTCTTACATCTCAAATTCTTTATGACATGTAGACAATTCCATGGTGGTGCGAGTCGTATCGGGACTGCTGGGAGATGATCGTGGACATGTGGTTCATAGAGGGTTATATCTAGGACCACGAGGCGGGGCGGGAGCGGCGTATGGCAGCGATAGGCCCCACACACCATCAAGGCAGCCGCAGCCTCGGCGCGTACAAGCAAGCATGGGTACGTGAATTTTTAGTATTCTGACGCTCCATTTTGCATGTTTCTTCTAATCATCTTGTTGTCTTTCTCGCAGTCGTCGTCACATGGTGGGCAGTCCATCTCCAATTTCATGGCATATGGTCTGGCCCGCAAGGGTAATGCGACGTCTGCTGTCACCTTCACCCCGGATGACCCGTCCGAGTTCTACAGCAACCCGAGCGTCCACACCCGCATCAGTTCGTACGCGTCGGAGGCAAGGTCGGTCCATGGGCCAAACTGGGATCCGAGCACCGACGACATCGATGGGACGATGGTCATGAGGCTCGGACAAGGCAAGAAGCATGAGTGGTACTGGATTGGCGATGGCACCCTCGAGCCCAGCGAGATTCCCTCCCTCTCCCAGATCCAAGCACAGACCCCGAGCGGAGGCCTGGCCATACGCCAATGGCCGTCCCCTTCACAGCAGCGGGTCAACGCACTCCAGGTTAATCCCGTTTAACTCTTCGTACATTGATCTTTAAATAACTTAGTTACCTTTGCATTACTGAAACATTCGATTGAAATATTGCAGGCCGAGAACGAGAGGATGGCTCAGGAGCTGCGGGACCTGGCGGCGAGGACCGAGTAGGCCGAGCGGGAAAGACAGGATGAGCGAGCCGAGTGGGAAAGGCAGGCCAAGCAGCTGGCGGAGATTACGACGTTCTTGCAGAACTTTAGGCAAATGCACGGTGTAGCTGTGCCGCAGTTCGCTCCACCGTCGCCGCCAGTTAGAGCTAGTCATGTGAGTATGAAACCAAATTGTTTCGACTAGTGCTTTCATTAGATGACCACTCTAACAGATGCAATCTCTTGTCCTTTATGCAGCCTCCGTCGGTGGGTTCGAATAACCCATCTCAAGCGCAAGCAGGCGACGACACTTTTCCTTCATCAAGCACTCAGTTTCCTCCTCACCGGTAGTTTGTATCTCTTTTTCATCGCTTGATGGGCATGTGATGTACTGTGATCAACTATCGACTTGTTTCGATGGATATTGGACCTATTAGGCTTGTGATGTCGTGTATATGAGATATTGTGTGATCGACATGTGATATATATGTGGTATTACCTTTGTGATGAGATGGATGTGATATATATGTGCTATATTGTGTTTGCGATGTCATATATGTTATATATATCTCTTATATGCTGTGTTTGTGAATATAGAATCAAAAAAAAAATTAGCCTCTTTGCCGAGTGCTGCTCTGACAGGGCACTCGGCAAAGAAATTATGAAAAAAAATTAAAAAATATTTGCCGAGCACTGACCTGGCAGGGCACTCGGCAAAGAAATTATTAAAAAAAATAAAAAAAAAATCTTTGCCGAGTACCTCCCCGGTAGGGCACTCGGCAAAGAAATTTTGAAAAAAAAATTAAAAAATCTTTGCCGAGCGCTTCTGACATTGCACTCGGCAAAGCATTTGCTAACGCAACCGGCGCCGTGACAGTCACTTTTCTTTGCCGAGTGCCGAGATTGTACTCGACAAAGACTTTGCCGAGTGTCCGATAAAAGACGCTCGGCAAAAAATTCTTTGCCGACGAATTTTTTATCGGAGGCTCTTTGCCAAGTGCTACCCTCGGCAATGACTTTGTTGAGGACAAAGTAGCATTTGCCGAGTGCATTAGGTACTCGACAAAGCGCCTGAATCGAGTCGTGATCCCTTTATTTTGTGCCATTTTGGCACTAGTAGCAGCAGTAGAGATGGAAGTTGACGTCCTACCGTGCCCCGCACCGCAACTGCATGCTACATACGGCTCGCGCTGAAATTACTTCACAGCTTAAGCCGACGAAACCCCCTCCCTCCCATGCATGGCTCCTAGAAATTAAGCACACCACGCCGAATCATGGCGCTCGTGCTTTGCTTCAAAAGCTAGCAAGGGCCTCCGCCCTATCCTATCATCGTCAGTCACCCAATGCATGGATCCAACTCTACACATCGCAGGGCAGCATCGGTGGATCGAGCGAGGCTGCGAGAGCGAGACCATGCTAGATAGCTTACCTACGACAAGTACTCCATCCATCTCATAATACATGACCTTATAGTGTTCAAAATTTGTCTCACAAAGCAAGATATTATAGCCATCCCAGCCTAAGCTGACGTCCCATCAGTCCATCCATACTTGCTCAGCTACTCTTTCCGTCATCAGGAGGTGAGAAAAACAGAGGCGAAATATTATTTTGGCCGATTTATTGTAAGAAAAAAATACTAGAGAGATGAAGGGTGGTGTGGTGCATGTCAAATCAGAGAAGTAGCAGATGTGCAAGGGTAATACAGATATTTATCCTCGTCCCTGGGGTACGTGACTAACTCTATAACGTCCACGTGACATAGGGAGTATACTGTACAATAAAAAAACGCGAAGCATATGATCGTACGTCCACCACGCGGCGCCTATAACTTTGCTCGAAACGACCATAAAATACGTCATGCTTTGCGCTTACCCTTTTTCATGGGGTCAGTATAGAGAAATGGCCTCTCAGGAACTTTCTAGAAGTACGTGAGAATCTCATCTGCCCAATGAAAAAATTAATTACACCAGCACCAAGGGGACACACTTATGTCAGCCTGTTCGTTTATTGGTTTCAGCCGGTCCAAACCAGTCAGCCAACAGTATTTTCTTCTCACAATAAACCAGCACCAGCCAACCCAAATCAGCCCAGAAACCAACCAGCAAACAGACCGATGGACTGCATGCCCCATGCCAGGAGGTTGGTTAAAAATTTTACAGCACAATCATTCGTCTACATGCATACGCTACTTAAGGGTGTGTTTGTGTTTGTGTTTGATTACTTTCACAGCCGTGCATCGTATATCTTGCATTAGTAGACTGAATGGATACTATTTAGTTGTAATCCTCTGTAAAGTTATTTAGTTGCCAGTATGGGTAGATACAAGGAATCTTCCTAATAGGATGATACTTGGGCCATCACAAGATGCTGCATCGTCCATCTAGCCAAGATGAATAGTGAAACTATTATCGGCCAAAATCAGTTCTACTTTTCGGCTATGAAAATAGTATTTTTTTCTCACAACAAATTAATCGCAGCAGCAATAAGTCCTACCGAATAGGACCTTTGAGCGTATCCACTGGGACAGGGTGAGGTTGTATTTCTGCATCCACTCAGCAACGAGATATAGGCTTACACATCCACCCATGGCATCAAGTATGAAGGCGAATGTAGCCAACCAAACACACCTTAACGGTATACTCTTCGTTCCAAATTATCATTTTTGCTTTTTAGATGCATGATATTTATTATATATTTAGATTATAATATATATCTAGATGCATAGCAAAGCTACGTATTAAAAAAACATAGCGGATTAATTACATTAGCATACTATAGCACTAGATTTTGCAGGCTTGTAGCTACAGATCCAGAACCCTAGCACGTGCCCTCGGCCTAATGTTCCCTTATCGAATCTAAGAAAAGCGCTGTTTTTTTTTTCCACCTCACTACTGCAGGATATATGTCAAGCAGTCAACCTTTTCTTGTGTGCAGGCACGGGCCCACTGCACTCGTAATTTATGTATACTCTCGTGACGGTCACTAGCAAGTAATATGTGAGACTGCAAATCTGCAACACTGCAAAGGGTTGAGAAAGAAAAGCAGACCTATGGGAATGTGCTTTCATCATTTTCATATTCATATACTGGCAAAGCGATGCTATTTTCATGGCCTTGCATGTGCAGCGAGAGAGCACCTTTCAATCGCAGTGGCACCAAACCAAGCCTTGCCATTTGCCAAAGCATATACCTTGCGGTAACATTGCTATGATACTAGCTAGCTGGCGCGCGAGATCGATCTTTTTCTTGCCATTTCAGGGCAGCGACATGCATGCCAAACCTGGCTGAGCGACAGCAACAGCTTTGGACGTATACATGTAGTGAACCATGATACAAGAGCTGGCCAGCTATTTCAGTCGTCGGTGGTGTGTGAATGGATGAACTGTAGGCGTGGCATATGCATGTATCTTAGCAAGTAGTAGTTCTTGTCTTTTGTTGATGAGCTCACTCGAGCTGCATTGCTGGATGTTAAAAAAAAATATCTTGTCCGTTCAGTCCCGTCTCACCTTGCTAAGGCCACGTTTGGGACACAGAAATCTCACAAAATAGCAGAAAAGAAAACCTTCCAAACACACATCTGATCTCATACGACGATTCCCACCGACAGCATGCAGTTCACCGAGACACAGTCATATGTACTCTAGTGCTGGCTGGTGGGCGTTTTTCCGGGCGGTGTTTGTGCGTGGCCACACCAATAAAGACGAGCTGGACATGAGGAGGAGGACGAGAGCATCTCGATCTCGATTTCCGGGGAAATGATCGATTTCGCCTGCTTTCGTGTGGTTTGGTTCGGCGGACGGAGGAGGGAAGAAGACAACCGGCTCAGCTTTTTCAGCGACCATCGTCGTCCCGTTCAGCTGGTTTATAAGCCGAACAAATAATATTTTTTTTCACAATAATTTAGTCAATAGTACTTTGAGCTACGTCAGCCAAGCGAACAGGGCACATATATAAGCTAAAACTGCCTTTGCTCAGATGAATGCACATGCTTCTCGTCGTCGTCAGCCATTTGTGGGCAACATCCTCTCCCTTTCCTCCTGCAGAGAACCGCGTATAATGTATTCGTCCCCTAGCCCAAAACCTTTTCACACTACACGAGCTCCTTGAAGTACTACTCAAAATTTCTGCGACTTTGCTTTGCATAGGGCAGAACGAGAGGACATGACGAAATGCTCTGGGTAAGGTAAAACAAGAGCCGAAATGCACAAAAGCATACTAACGATTCCAATTAGTTGGGCCTCGTTCTTAATCACTTTAGCCCATTAGTCCTAAAAGGAGGCCTGGTATTTTTTTCCCCTGGAAAAAAAGAGAGAAAATCCTACAAGGTGGCAGATGTTTTGTTCAGTTCCAATCCGATCTTAATCCATTAGTTCACCTTCACGTTACACTTCACCTTCTTATCATCCTGTTCTTCGGCAATACTTTTCAGCAAAGGAACAATGTTTTTTCTCTCGTAACAGATCAGCATCAGCATCAGCATCGGCATCATCAAATTTCAGCGAAACAAGCGAACGGAGCCATATCTCCGGTTCAACACATTGGACAAGTTTCCTCATGATAAAAAAGAAAATATTTGAGTATGTATATAGGTTGTTGAGGGTATAAGTGGATGCAGAACTATTGGGAGGCCGGAAGCAAATTTTCTTTTTTTCTTTGAAAAAATATAGGTCGTTGACGGATGGAATATTATGCCATAAATTGGAGTTTGCTGCTAGAATTATAATGACAGCTAGATTAATTTTACCTCCGACGAGGGTAATGTGGGCATGTGCCCGTGTGAGACTGATCAGATCGCATGCTCAAGAACAAATGTGTGTGGTGTGGGGAACGGGAATATGCTCCTACTGATGAACACATCTCTACTTGTATATATACTATCTTTCCCCTACGCAGCATTCTCTGCTGTGCAGCTGTGCTTGATCCACGTCGTTTGATCTCGGCGAGCTGCGCGAACGTCACATGCCTCTTCTTGCTACTTCAGGGCGCGTTTAGTTCCGAATTTTTTTTTGTTTTTGACTACTGTAGCACTTTTATTTGTATTTGGCAAAAATTGTTCAATTATGGACTATTTAGGCTTAAAAGATTTGTCTCGTCAATTACAGACAAACTGTGCAATTAGTTATTCTTTTTACCTATATTTAATGCTTCATACATGTGCCACAAGATTTGATGTGACGAAAAATCTTAAAAAAATTTTGTTTTTTTGATGGAATCTAAACAGGGCCTCAGTGCAAGTGCAAGGCGGAGTGATGCATGCAGCCCTGGGTACGGTTCGGTGCAAAATACTTGTATATGCAACGACGTAAATGCACCTGCTCCACCGCCCTAGGAGCTATTCACGGCTCTATATTCCATGCCGAGCGTCAGCAGGTTCAGACTGGCCCGTGATGGACCAGTGAGCGGTGAGTGACCAACGGGGAAGCCTCCCGCGCCACCCCCTCCTCCGTGTATATAAGCAGTGGCAGGGTGAGCGTCTCTCCTCAGACCACCACAACACAGTGGGCAGCTGGAGCCAAGCAGAGAAGAGCTTGGAGTGAGTGAACGAGAGTGAGAGAGGATGGGTGGCAAGGCCGCTCTGCTGGTGGCCCTGGTGGCCGTGAGCCTGGCCGTGGAGATCCAGGCCGACGCCGGCTACGGCGGCGGCTACCCGACGCCGACGCCGCCGGCCACCCCCACCCCGAAGCCGGAGAAGCCGCCCAAGGAGCACGGCCACAAGCCGGAGAAGCCGCCCACCTACACCCCGAGCCCCAAGCCCACGCCGCCGGCAACCCCCAAGCCGACGCCACCGACGTACACTCCCACTCCGACGCCCCCCAAGCCGTCTCCGCCCAAGCGCAGGCCGCCGACCTACACCCCGACCCCGACGAAGCCCACACCAAAGCCAGCTCCTCCGACGTACACCCCCAGCCCCAAGCCACCAACCTACCCGACACCGAAGCCAACTCCACCGACGTACACCCCTACCCCCAAGCCACCGGCTACCAAGCCTCCGACACCCAAGCCGACGTACACCCCGACGCCGAAGCCACCGGCTACCAAGCCGCCAACCCACCCGACACCCAAGCCTACCCCACCGACTTACACACCGAGCCCCAAGCCACCGGCTACCAAGCCTCCGACGCCCAAGCCGAGCCCGCCGGTGTACACTCCGAGCCCCAAGCCGCCAACGTACCCGACGCCCAAGCCGGCCCCGCCGACGTACACTCCCACACCCAAGCCACCGGCTACCAAGCCGCCGACCTACACGCCGATGCCCAAGCCGACGCCGCCAACCTACAAGCCCACGACCCCTACTCCACCGGCGTACAAGCCGCCGACCCCTACCCCGCCGGCGTACAAGCAGCCGCCGGGGTCTCACACCCCCAGCCCGCCGCCGCCGCCGCCGCCTTACTACTAGAAGAAGTGAGGTCTACCACTCTGCTGTCAATCTCTCGGAGCATTAGGTACGTACAAGAATGGAGCATACGCATATGCTTGCACACATAAACATTTTCTATTCTATGCTTGTGTCAAGAAAATGTGTCGTAGTTTCCTCTCCTTCGAGTTTGTCTAATGGGTATGTACTCTCCTACTAACAAATAACAATTACTCGGTTCCCCTTTTTGTGTTGCAGAAGGTGATCGATCGAAGAGAGTTGTGTCGTAGCCAGCCGGGCCAAGATGAGCTGATGATGATGAGAGACGAGTCGCCGAGTCCTACACTCCTCTCCGTGTGCTGCCATCCATCCCAGCTAGTAGAGGAGAATAATGCAGAGCTCTGCTCCCACTGTTTCCTGTCCTCCCGTTTTAAAGTTTTGTGTTCGTCAATGTGTTAGCAGGTGTATTTGTGTGGGTAATGGTATTGCAACTATTGGTGTAAAACCGAAATGGATGTGGAAAATGCAAGAAAAAGCTACTATTAGTGTTTTTAGTAAATCTTTTTAAATGTGGAAAATGCAACAAAAAACTACTATTAGTGTTTTTAATAAATCTTCTGCAGTCTGCACTGCACCGTATGGCCTTCTCCTGGTACTGGAGCTCTTTTCAGCGGTGACGTGACGACTACACTGTAGCTACAACGTCGTTTTGTTTCTATTTGGTAATAATTATTCAATCGTTCAAAACTTTCGTTTCGTAAAGTACAACCAAACTGTACAATTAATTTTTGATTTCATCAACATTTAGTACTCTATACATGTATCGTAAGTTTGATGTGATGAAGAATTTTCTTTTTACATAGTATCAAAGATAGGAATTTGGTGGAACCCAAATGTCCTGGAGTGTACAGATGCGTCTAGGTGCATTCTAGACGCATCTAGACGGTGAATGCACCTTGCCTAGGAGTAGACAAATCGAGATGCTTGCATTCCAGACTCCTACGGACGGAAACACAGCTATAGGAGCAGAAGTGCGATGGACAGAAAGATGCAGCCACCGTGCGGAGCAGGACAAATCGAGATGCTTGCCGTGTCTTCTAGGGTCAAATGCGGTTCGGTACGGTGTTGTTATTAATCTGTTTCATTCACAGACACAGACGATGTTGCTAGATCAAAGGGTTAAAAACGCAAGTTTCAGGGCAAATTGCAACCAGAGTGAGATCCATGCCCCCACATTTCCTACTACTACTAGTAGCAATGAAAGGCAGCATGGACGCATGGTGCCAAGAGAAAGCAAACAAGAACACTGGGTTTTTTTTACCTGCAAAAAGAAAAGGAAAAAAAAAAGGAACGCTAGCTACTCAGTGAATAAAAAAGTTGCTACACTGACGCTGGTGTACGGCATGATACTTTACCTTACCCATTGCTGTAAACTGATAACCATTTTTTTCTTTCCCCGTGTTAAAAAGATTACCAGTATTCCGTACATATTACACAGTGCATGAGATAAGGCACTACTGGATTCAGGCGCTTTGCCGAGTGCCTAATGCACTCGGCAAAGAGCCTCCGGTAAAAAATCCGTCGGCAAAGAATTCTTTGCCGAGCATTTTTTATTGGGCACTCGGCAAAGTCTTTGCCGAGTGCAATCTCGGCACTCAGCAAAGAAAGTGAGCGTCACGGCGCCGGTTGCCTTAGTACGTGCTTTGCCGAGTTCCATGTCAGAGGCGCTCGGCAAAGATTTTTTAATTTTTTTTAAAATTTTCTTTGCCGAGTGTCCTACCGGGGAGGCACTCGGCAAAGATTTTTTTTATTTTTTTTAATAATTTCTTTGCCGAGTGCCCTGCCAGGTCGGCGCTCGGCAAATATTTTTTATTTTTTTTCGTAAAATCTTTACCGAGTGCCTTGGCCCTGGCACTCGGCAAATAGGCTATTTTTTATTCTATATTCACAAACACAGCATATAAGAGATATATATAACATCTGTGACATCACAAACACAATATAGCACATATATATCACATCCATGTCATCACAAAGGCAATACCATATATATATCACAAGTCGATCACACAATATCTCACATACACGACATCACAAGCATAATAGGTCCAATATCCATCGAAACAAGTCGATAGTCGATCATAGTGCATCACATGTCCATCAAGCGGTGAAAAAGAGATACAAACTACAAGTGGGAGGAAACTGAGTGCCTGGTGAAGGAAAAGTGTCGTCGCCTGCTTGCGCCTGAGATGGGTTATTCGAACCCGCCGACAGAGGCGGCATAAAGGACAAGAGATTGCATCTGTTAGAGTGGTCATCTAATGAAAGCACTAGTCGAAGCAATTTGGTTTCATACTCACAGGACTAGTTATAACTGACGACAACGGTGGAGCGAACTGCGGCACAGCTACACCGTGCGTTTGCCCAAAGTTCTACAGGAACGTCGTAATCTCCGCTAGCTGCTTGGCCTGCCTTTCCCGCTCGGCCCGCTCGGCCTGTCTTTCCCGCTCGGCCTGCTCGGTCCTCGCCGCCAGGTCCCGCAGCTCCTGAGCCATCCTCTCGTTGTCGGCCTGCAATATTTCAATCGAATGTTTCAGTAATGCAAAGGTAACTAAGTTATTTAAAGATCAATGTACGAAGAGTTAAACGGGACTAACCTGGAGTGTGTCGACCCGCTGCTGTGAAGGGGACGGCCATTGGTGTATGGCCAGACCTCCGCTCGGGGTCTGTGCTCGGATCTGGGAGAGGGAGGGAATCTCGCTGGGCTCGAGGGTGCCATCGCCAATCCAGTACCGCCCATGCTTCTTGCCTTGTCTGAGCCTCATGACCATCGTCCCATCGATGTCGTCGGTGCTCAGATCCCAGTCTGGCCCATGGACTAACCTTGCCTCCGATGCGTACGAACTGATGTGGGTGTGGACGCTCGGGTTGCTGTAGGACTCGGGCAGGTCATCCGGGGTGAAGGTGACAGCGGACGTCACCTTACCCTTGCGGGCCAGACCATATGCCATGAAATTGGAGATGGACTACACACCATGTGACGTCGACTGCAAGAAAGACAACAAGATGATTAGAAGAAACATGCAGAATGAAGCGTCAGAATACTAAAAATTCACGTACCCATGCTTGCTTGTATGCGCCGAGGCTGCGGCTGCCTTGATGGTGTGTGGGGCCTATCGCTGCCATATGCCGCTCCCGCCCCACCTTGTGGTCCTGGATATAACCCTCCGTGAACCACCTGTCCACGATCATCACCCAGCAGTCCTGATACGACTCGCACCACCATGGAATCATCTACATGTCATAAAGAATTTGAGATGTAAGAAGAACAAATTAAAGCTACTTAATCTCAAAACAAATCAGTATTATTCTTCTTCATTTACCTCAAGGTACTATTCCTGGATCAGCGTCCTCTGTCTTGCCTGTGTCTTGGTGATCTTCTCACCAAGGTGCTTAGCGTAGTACTTGACGATGCAAGTGAGGAGCTCCTCGTAGTGCATGTCGGTGATTCGTTTCCTGGCACTTTTCACCATCACCTTCTCTGCCCTGTCCTCCTGTCCCTCTTCACATCTGAAAAAAGTCTGCAGACAGACGCAATGTATCAATTCATTATGTCAAAAAAAGTCAAATGAATGTGATGTATTGATCAAAGTTGTGCGAGCCAGACTTACCCAGAACTCTCTCCTCACCCGCTCCTGCTTATCTCCACATGCGTCGGGGGCATCTTTATAGTGGTCCCATGATTTGGCCAGCTCAGTGTTCCCCTTGTGCGTGACAATGCCGGGGTAAAAGTGTCTGCACAAAAGACCCAGGATGTGGTTGGGGTTACGTGACTCACCAGGCGACACAACCAGCCAGTGCCTGCATAAGTCATTAACAAACATTATTAGTTTCTCTGACAATTTTCAACAGGTTATATGAAGTAGCTGTGATAAAATCTAAAGTTACTTATCTGTCCCTCTGGGGGCGGATCACTTGGCGTAGGGGAAGAAGCAGAGGCCCAGGGAGTTTCGAGGGACCTCGCAAGTAGATCCTGGCCATAGCAGAGGAGTCTGAACCAGCTGTGCCTCCAGCCTCGCCGCCCTACTGTGCCTTGTCTCCCTCGTTGTCCATCTGCCGAACCAGCTCCTCCTCGTCCGAGGAGTCCGGGGTATGGCGCTCCTCCTCTAGCATGTCACGCGGCCTGACTAGAGGAGGCCAGCCCCTCCTACTGCCGCTGCCGCTACCGCTGGTCCTGGTCCTCTGCCTCCTCCCGTCCGATGACCCCTCTTCTACATCTGGATCTGCATCGCGTGCCCTCATGAACCTCGAGTTCACGTTCCTTGGCACACGACTGCCCGCCATCTTTGTTCAATTACCTGTAATTAAAAAGAAACAAACAAGACATATTAGTACATGTGTTAAAAATAGATGCTAAATAAATAAACAAAACACGATTACAAAATAACATAGTATTACATGTATTAGAAATAATCATCATTATTGGGATTATCTGGATCATATGTCTCGTCATCACTATCAAAATTGTCCAAATAAACAACATTGTCCGAAGGTTCAATGTTGCCTTCATCGTCATCGTCTAAATGTAATCGCTCAAGCATTTCTATGTCCTTGGCATTTTGCACCTCATCTCCTTCTTCCTCGCCATCGACCCTTTCATTGTCTACTTCCATTCCGATCGCCTCGGTTAAGTCTATCACCAACCTCCCTAGTAGCCCATCTTCTTGATAGAACTCTCTTTCATATGTGTTTGGGTTGAAGTTGTAATCTTCATCGTTTGGGACAGCTAGTCTACCATGTGGCGATACCTGGTGCATAATAGCCCAACCCTTAAGAGCCTTGTTGCCTTAGCACGCATATGGCAAATAATAAACCTGCATGGCCTGGTGAGCCACAATAAAGACATCTTTTTCTTGATAGACGGAATCTTGTCGAATCTCGACTTGACCAATATTAGGGCTCCGTTTCGTTAGTCGAGGATTGAACCAGTGGCATTTGAACATGACGAGACAAAGAGGTTTCGAACCATAAAATGAAAGTTCATATATTTCTTCGATTATGCCATGATACTCGAGGCCATCAGTGCCGGGAGTACAAACTCCGCTGTTTGTGGTTTTTCGATGGGGCCGAGCTCGCTCGTAGCTTGCTGTGTGAAAGCGATATCCATTCACATCATAACCTGAATAAGCTTTCACCTTATTGTCAAAGCCATTTGCAACCTGTCTCAACTCCTTACTCATAGTTGCATCGGTTTGGGCCTGCAAGCGCAAGAATGAAAGATTGCCAGACTAAGTACGCGAAACTCAAAATCTCGAACTAGGTACAAGGTAAATTGGACAATACCTTTGTTTTGAACCAAGAAATGAAATCAGGCCTCCCTGCTCCCGGACCCTGTGAAAGAAGGGTATCGGTTTGCCGTGGGGTAGGACCCCTTGGTTGATGCCAGGATAAATGAATAAATTCCCTGTGCAAACGAGAAAGAATCAGTTGGATACAGAATAGTGACGGCGTATTGAAACAAGTTCGTTGAGAACTTACTCAATGAATGGCTTCACCTCGGTTAGGTTCTGCAACACATATAGCATGATACTGTGCCACTCTTCATTATCACATGTGGAGATGTCTGACTTTTATGCATCCGACATCACAACTTGCTCCAAACTTTCTTAGTTTTTTTACCACGGCCTCCACATGCGATAACAAAGACACCTCGACAAGTTTCGTGATTTTCGAACTTCGTTTGGATTTTATATAATTTAAATACACTTTTCCCGCAAGTACATCGTCATGTTACGACAACAAGATCCTCGTAATTTCATGCGAGTTCCTGGATACGGCCTCAACATACGCCAAACATCATGAATACCATTTTTTGAATGACTAAATTCCATTATTTCATGTACATGCAGTTCAAATTTGAAATAGTCAGAAAAATTCAACGAAACAAAAATAATTAAGAAAATATAGTAAAAAACTCAAAATTGTACCAAATTTTGAAACCGAGTTTCAATTACTGTAGCAAGACTCCAGAAAAAAATGGGACGAAAAAAACAAAAAAAATTAATTTGCCGAGTGCCAACCTTGGCACTCGGCAAAGAAGCCTTTGCCGAGTGCCAGGTCAGAGGGCACTCGGCAAAGATTTTTTTTTAAAAAAATAAAAAACCCTTTACCGAACGCCTAACGGCGGGGCACTCGGCAAAGGCTTACGGCAGGTGGCCGCCGTCACGCCAGCCACCTTTGCCGATGGCCAAATTTTGCCGAGTGCCCGGCACTCGGCAAAGATTTTTTTGCCGACAGCCAATCTTTGCCGAACGCCCGGCACTCGGCAAAGGAAAAATTTTGCCGACGGCTAAAGTTTGCCGAGTGTCCGGCGCTCGGCAAAGGAAGATTTGCCGACGGCCTATCTTTGCCGAGTGCCTTTGGGTCCGGCTCTCGGCAAAGATTGCCGTTGCCGAATACCCGACAGAAAGCGATCTTGCACTCGGCAAATCAGCCGTATCCGGTAGTGAGGAGATTATGGAATAATAATGGGGATATTATCATGACGGTCTAGATATATGAAGGACATATAATAATTTTAGTAAAAATCCAAGAGACCTGCGGAGTGGGCCATGTGGCCGGCTCGGAAATCGCCGGCTATAGTCCTTTCCGAAACTAATCATATTTTCGCACAGTACACCACATTTACGCGTGAATTTATGCCGCCCACGGTCGACTTGAGTTCACACGTACGGATGAGATATCGTTTTCGGTGTGGCGGTGCGGCCACATGCTCACATCACATGCGCATGTCGATGGATGTCAGAGAGAAAAATAGTCAAGTTTTAACCTCACAGAGAGAGCTTTGCCTTGCCATACCTCTCACTGCAAAAAAAAAAAAAAAACAAAAGTGGCAGGAACATGCAAAAGTAGCAGGAAGAAAACAATTGTGCTCACGCTAAAAGAAAAAAAATCTCATTGAATCTGAATATATTATACCGTGACGGATAAGTGTGCTTCCCAGCAAAAAAATTAACAGCCGTTGATCTGAAAAATTATAATTAAATATTCTTAAAGGTAGTTTAGTATTTCCCTCCTCTTCTTCCTAACGTACAGTTACCTTATCCTGATTCATGAACGGGAGGCCCCGAATAACACAGCCACGTAGCTCAATCCGCCGACAATGTCACTGCTGTCTTGCGTCGTCTTCACACAGCCTCCTACAGGGGTCGCCCACCTAATTCGATCACCCATCACGGCGCGAGGGACTTCGGGATGCTTTTTTTTTTCCTCATCGTATTAAATAGTATTTTTCTCAAACATAAATCAATGAACAGTAACCGACCAACCGAAAAGGCTGACAGTTTTCGAGAGATGGAGTGCAGCAGGTGGTACAGTACAATACAGACTGCACTGCAGACGCCGAGACCTGCAGTGCAGGAGCAGGAAACCTGCAAGCCCCACCGCCCGCCACACAGGAAACAACAAACAAACAAGCAGGCGAGGCGGGGCCCACCCACCATTGAGTCACGCTGAGATCGAGCGGTGGATCGGGTCGGGGCCGTGACACCGGGGGTTGGAGCGGAACGGCGCATGATCAGTCTTGTGATGGCAACGGCAGGCATGGAGCCGGGCCCGGGGCTTTGACCTCCGCAGGCAGCCGAAGCCGCCGGGATGGAGCACATCGCATTTACGCCGACACGGCACCACCGGGGAACACGGCCGTCGTGGGACGGAGGACGTGCGGGTCAGGACAGGCGGACGCGACCAGGAAGCAGCAATTACTTATTTTTATGCGAGTGCGATGCGGAGAATGAAACGAGCGCGCCCGGCGCGTTGATCGCGGGTTTCAGATTTGGGATGGCACTCCAGTTCAAATCTACTCAAGGCTTTTTAGTTCCTCGTGTTTACTTTCTATCCGTCAAATGTTTACACAGGTCAGTAGAATATTAAATATAGACTAAAAAAATAGTTTGGGACTAAATTGCAAGACGAATCTTTTAAACATAATTAGTCCATGATTTGGCAACTTGATGCTACAGTAACTCATGTGCTAATAATAAATTAATTAGGCTTAATAAATTCGTCTCGTGAATTACTGCCGGATTCTGTAATTTGCTTTTTATTAGTATCCGAACACCACATACGACACCACCACGTGACACTCGATGTGACACTCTAAAACTTTACACCATGGATTTAAAGTGCATAGACAACGACATAGGCCTCGTTCACTTGTCTTATAAGCCATACCGTGTCAGCGAATAAATAATATTTCTCTCTCACATCAAAACAAACAGTATTTTCCATTGTTTTTCACCAAAACGATCGGTCACGGAGTGTGTGCACGTGAACGAAAAGGACTGCTACAGTTCACGTAGCACCGCTTTATATATCTTTTTCGACTTGTTTTTTAGTCGAAACTATGTTTATCTCTCATAACAAATCAGCCGGAATCATGTTACGACTTTTGTTTCAGCAAAGCGAACGGGCCACGGTATTTTTGCAGTGAGGTTAACCAGGTAATTTGCCATGTCTGCTATTTTGTCTTGGGAAGCTCCGGCGTCCACCCTTCTGAGACAGTAAGCGTTACAGGCAAAAAAAAATAAGCAGACGTCGTTCCAGATCTATGCAACTGCGCAGCGAGTCGTGATCGGATCCACCTAAAGCACTACGTACCCCGTACACGCATTGCCTTTCCGGCTGACCGTGCCATTGCCGGCAGACAGTGCCGTCCATGCCGGACCGACTGACTCCTGTCTAGCTAGCTTCGCCTAACATTCACTAGCCATCTCATGCTGCTCACATGCCTCCAGAGCACACGTCGTACTAGCGATGTGTTTTTACTACAGCTGCCCTTCAGGCATGAGCGAGAACGCATGCACGGAACAATTAGAAGAAAGTCACCGCGCGCGGCAGTGGTGCTGGGCAGATCTCAAAAGTCCAAAATCCAAACTATGGGCCTCAGGTCGATCCCGGGAGCGACGACGCGATGTGCCGTGTGCGGACCGAGGAGCGGGCGAGGAAGAAATACAATAGAACAAAACGTATCGGTATCCTGCGTAGCGGTGGGTTGTAATTTTTCGTAACTCCACTCATTTGAGTTTTCATAACACCTTTTTGAGGTGCTCCATGAAATACATGGATCTAGGGGTATATCCATGGATTTTGTGAAACTGCTCTATGGTGGATCAACGTAGATCTAGAAATGTTTGGCTTGAAAAGGTAGATCCTAGTGCTCTTCCAAACAGGCTCCATGACATCTCTAGAGATCCATCACTAATAGAAACTTTAAGAAGCTAGAATTCAAGAGGGCACTTGCCAGCACTACTGCAAACTACATTTACACGGGCGGTTATTTAAAGGTCTGTTTGTTTTAGCTTTTTGCCAACTTCTGCAAGTCATAAGTTAAAAGCTGAACAAAAAGCCTAGCTGTTGAGCTGGTTTTTGAAAAGCTAAAAAACTGATTTACAAAGAAATAAACTAAAAAGCTGAAAAACACGTTATGTGGAGCTTTTCTAGCTTCTGGTGTGCTTAAAATTTATTACAAAAGTAAAAAAAAAAGATTAAAAAAAGTTAACAGTCAGAAAGCTAGCTTTTTAGCTAGAAGCCAGAAAGATACATCTCAAACAAACATGTCCTCAGTATTAAACTATTAGCAAAAGCGGCATACCTCTAAGAGGAAATTTCTTTAAATCAGAGATTTCCATAGGTGGACGATATTTTCTGAGGCGAGATGATATAAGTACGTGAAAACGGAACTGCAGGCGGGTATTAGAAATGGACGATTTTCATAAATAAGCCTCTTAGCTGCCCATCTCTAAAATAATTTTTTTATAAAAGCGGATATCAGATGAGAGACACTCCAATAAACTTGAGAGACTCTAGTTTTTTTTTTATAACCGCATTGTAAATAAAAAGGTTTGTCTTATGAAATCAATTTTATAGTAGCATAGGAATAGGAATGTCAGAAGCTCATAGAGCAAAAGATCGATAACGAGTCAAATTCTTTTAGGCTGAAATTCTGTTCAGCGTGATATATACTCCCTCTATATTAAAAAATGAAGTCGTTTTGGACAGCGACACGGTCTCTAAAGAGCATAACTTTGACTATTTGTTTTTATAAAGATATTTATCAAAAAGTGATATATGTAAATTTTTGTGAAAGTTTTTTTTCAAGACAAATCTATATATATGGTTTTCATATTTCTAAACTCAACAACTTAGACTGTTCGTTTCGGCTGAAACGATCGTAGATTATAAGCCAGAAGTACTGCTGGCTGGTTTGGTGTGAGAGAAAAATACTGTTCCAACTTATAATCTATGATCGTATAAGCCGAAACGAACAGGCTGTTAAAAGTTATTCATGATTTATATTCCCAATGTTTGATCCAAGCCTTGTCCAAAACGACTTTGTTTTTTTTTAGTATGGAGGGAGTACGGATTTGTAATGCTTAGGAGTTAGGCACTTTAATTAATCCGTTACCCAGTAATGAAACTAAACTAAGCGTCAACCATAGAAATGGCACGATTGCACGGTCCAGATATCGCAAGGTCTCCAAGCCCACTCGGTGTAGTTTGGTCCGAACACACCTGCAGCAGCACAACCAAGACCGATGGGTACGTACGATAGGTCTCTTGAGGTCCAAAGCCCATTAAACTCTCGGTGCTACCCATCCATCCAGTTCAGGGGTAGAGAACCTGCCAAATCTAACCGATCGCTCAAGACACTCCCCGGCGAATCCAAGCCAGATAATCACTGGTCTTATCTGAATATGGGTGGGAGCATTAGTATTAGTAGCACTATATACAGCGTTTTTTTTCCATTGATATGATATCCTCAAAATTCGTCGGGGTCTGGCATGTGGCAAGCCGTAGCTTCGTCCCTGCTTCATGCCTCTGAATAAGTGAAAACAGTCTAAATGGATGCAGGAACTCTAATTAAAAAGAAAGTGTTTAATTGTTGTATATGCAGATGCAGTAATAATGTTTATCTGTGGATGCAATCACTTTTGTAAAGATGTTTCTGGTTGGCTATACAGGCAGATGTGTTATTCGTCTGAGACCGATCTGTGAGCAAACATGTTAGCACTGCAGGATGCCAGCGCCAGAGCAACCAAACGTAGCTTCATGGGTAGTGCCAAGGTTGCGTTAAAGATCGACGTGGTTCTATACGGAGTATTAATCATGCTTAGGCTCTGTTCGCTTGAGTTTATCAGCCTGGTTTATCAGCCATGATACAGTGTTTTTCTCTCGCAACAAATCAGCGAATATTACTTTTTAGTCTGACTTTAAAACTACTGCATAAGAATTTTTTTACCAGCTTACCACAGAAAGAAATCCAAATCTGTAATAATAATACAGAGAGTACCGAGGCCAGGTTTAACGTTCATTTCATCATCACTTTGAAGAGACAATACTTGCTGATAATTGATGTGCACTCAGCCGTCAATTTTGCTAATGAAGTACCTGCGTGCTTCGAAGTCCAAGAACACGGCATTTCCGGCCCCGTCCCCGTGAAGCACGGCCCAGTCAATCGCTCGCACATTCTTGGGAGAGATAGCCCCTCTGCAGTTTGTCTTTGTCCACCAGCAGCACCCAACCCAAGATAATGGGTTTGGTAACATCAAACTCAAGATTCAAACGGCCACTGCCACTATATAAGGCGCGAAATGGAGGAGCATCGGAGGCAAGCCAAAACCACAGCATGGGCATCACCACGAACATGAAGGGCATCGCCCTCCTTGTTGCTCTTGCCGCTGCGTTCTCCTCGTGCTGCAGCGCTGCATCGTCTCCCTATGCCTTCCCACCGGTAGAAGCACCAGAGGCTCATGCGCCCTATGCCGAGGCGCCACTGGCTGCACACCCTAGATCTGAGCATGGGAAGCACCACCACCATGAGTCGTTGGCGCCGGTCGAGCCACCGTCCTACCACGGCTCGCCTAACCACAAACATCATGGCCACCATGGCCATCACCACCACCACCACCACCATGAAGCTCCGCCAAGCCCTTCCCCAGCTCACCACCCTCCACCACCCCCTGCTCATCATGCACCACCGCCTGCACACCATGCACCCCCACCCCTAGCTCACTACACACCGCCACCTCATTTTCCACCGCCTCATTTTCCATCTCCTCCTGCACACCATGCACCACCACCCCCAACTCACCACACACCGCCACCTTATTTTCCACCTCCTACTCACCATTTACTGCCGCCTCATTTTTCACCTCCTACTCACCCTTCACCACCCCCTCCGTCTCACCATGCACCACCACCTCATTTTTCACCTCCCGCACATCATTCTCCACCGCCTTATTCTCCACCCCATGCTCATTATTCTCCACCGCCCCCAGCTCATCACTTCCTGCCACCGCCTCCAACTCGCTACCCGCCACATAATTCGTCACCTCCAACACACAAGTATCCACCACCACCGGCGCCTTCTCATGGTAAGACACCACCACCACGTGGCCATAGGAAATTCCCGCCACCATCTCGACCGATGCATTCAGCTATAGCACCCGCACCAGCAAATTACAATGCTATCTCACCATCCGAGCAAGGTCCCAAGATCACATATCATGCCGCTCCGAGTAATGCACCTATGCCATCAGGTCAAGATGGAGCATTGCCTCCGTGGTATTTTTGATAGCAAGACCAAGATGAACACTTACCTAAGTTATTAAGATTGCAGTTCAACTCTGCGCAAGAGATCAAAAGCTCAATAGCTACTTCGGAGGGAGTCTCTTTTTTTCTTATCATACGTTATCGTGTCGAAACAGAGTACTATTGAATAAATTATGTAATCCATTTGGATCATGTTGTCGGTCAACTCTTATATCAAAATGTTTCTTCATCCTTTGGTGTCTATGTTATGGAACCCATACTATATAAATTGTCCGTGCCTATAATATTAATTGTACGCCCCTCAACTTTTACTAATTGACATTAGTTAGTTCAAGCTAACCAATGTAAATTATTAAAAATAGGAGGTAGTATATCATTATTGTTTAATCTATCATATCATTTTTCTATCCTTACAAGCTCATTGATGCAATGAGATGTAACCTTAACCGGTTTCATTGTAGCTATTATGGCATCTCATATCATATAGCATAATAAGACAAATTGTTCAGTGGACAAACAAGAAGTGCATATCCTTTGTTTATCACCAAAGGTCGAAGTCATGAGGGGATTTAGAGCCATTGTCTCCATCATCATAATTGTCATAACCCCTGTCAAAGTCATGGTTGTAGTCTTCAACATCGACCATCCTAGTCATAATAATCACCGCCAAGGTTGTAGTCTCTTGCACCAGTGTTTCCCTTATAGAAAAAATAATATATTTTTACTTAATTAGGAACCGCCACAAATGTCCGTGTAAATGCATAAGCTAGTTTGTAGTTGTCGGTGTTGTTTCTGGTATTTCGAATATCATTACCTTCAATGTGCTTTTTAGCAGAATTCTAAGGCAACACGTTGTACTTATATTAATTTATACTTAGTACAATAAAGAGATATGACACCAGAAGAGTCATCGATTTCTAATGGTCCGTTCAAATGTTTAAGAGAAGGACTTTGCTGCGGTACCCCAAATGACTATAAGCCGTTCATTGATTTCGATCGGACGGTCACGATGAACTATTACCTTCTAGGAGGTAATAGATGAAATGTATATTTATTATTTTTTTATTTTATAAAATAGGATAAATAAGGAAAGTTTTAGATATAAAAAATGAGAAATACTCAAGCACAGTTGCCTGATAATCTGCTTATCCGTCAGTCGACAGGCTCACAAGAAGATGAACGATTGACTAATTAACTCCGACGCTGTGCCCAGCCAGGCACCGGCCAGCCAGCGATCTCTCCCAGCCAGCCAGGCACCGCGTGCCGGTCCACTGACGCCGCTAGATAGTTCAGGGGCGCTTGCACATCGAGGGTTCCAGTGCGGTGCAGTCCAGGGCGCACAGGCAGGTAGGTATAGCCGGGTTAAGCAAGCAAGGAAGGGCCGGCGGCCCGGCGCGCGGGTCAGCAAGCGATGCTTTTGCGGCTGCAGTTGCACACTTACACGACGAGGCAGGACGGCACCAAGGGCCGGCTAGCTCGGGGCACTCGGCGGAGCAAGAGGTTGAAGATGACCGAAGCTTATGCAAAATCTCAGGCAACTGCTGTGGAGACACACCCATAAAAATACTTTTTCTAGATTTGATTGATGCATGCGTGATCTCTGACTGATATGGTAGATTTTTTTATTTTATAACTTTTACTTGATATATTTTGATTACTATATTATTTTGTATGTAACTATATACACTTGATTTTGTACGTGTTAGGATTTGCATGTGTACGTGATTAGCGTGTGTGGTTAGCTTGTAGCGTGTACGCGGTTAGCCTGGTTAACGTGTGTGTGTGGTGAGCCTGGTTAGCGTGTGTGTACATGGTTAGGCTACCAACAAACTCCTTAGAGGTAGGGGCCAAAATTGTACCAACTGCATATAGCACGAAAAGTCTAGTAAAGTGAACCTCGTATTTGAATGTCATGGCTGGATCACCCTTTTGTTTATAAAGATTAAACAATATAGGGTCCGCATGTTTTCTACTAATTTCAATCTTCTCCCCTTTATCAAATAAACCTTAGATACAGTACACATCCCAATTGGAAATAGGAACCACATATATGGCTGCGTAAGTTGAAGGTACTGTCCGTTTCATTGAAATTTTCGGCGAGAGACTCCACTAGCACGCGTTGAATAGGCATGGACGGTATACAGTATACTAAGCAGGCCGCCTAATCCTATTTTTCTTACGATACGCTTTTGTTCATCTGTCAAATTCCTGCACAGTGCCCCAAAATTTTCCGGCATACAAACGGTTTGAACCTGGTTGTCAATCATATAAAAAAACACATCAAAATTAAACTATTCTCTTCAAACCTTACACAATGTATGTATACTATGCCAATTGTAAAATACCATTTTAAAGCAGCTAAGGCCCACACTGGGGGATGGGGGAGCAGCGACCGGAAAGGGAGGAGCTAGACCTCGCGCGGCTGACCATGCGGGAGGCACGCCGGGGATGGGGAGCACGCTGCACGCGCGGTAGAGCCCGCGCCCACGCCCACGCGCGGCGGATCTCGTGCCTGCGTTCGCCATCGGAGCAGCGCTGCTAGCTAGGGTGGTGCGTAGACCTCGTGCTCGCCGACTTTATCATCTGCTGCTCGCGTCTAGGAGGGAGGAGGAGGCGGAGCTGAGAGGCGCGTAGGCCGAGATACATCTTTACCAAGCGATGAGGATGAGATGGACGAAGAAGAAATAGATGAGGAGTAACAAAGTCATTTCACATCCCACAGACACGTTGGCTTCCCTACGTGTCCTACCACGTATGCAAAAATGGCTTAAAGTTATGAATTCTTCTCTCTCGTTGGTAAATATGTAGTAGCAATTTTAAGAGTGCTATCTGAAGAGGTGACATCCGTTATAATGGTAAAAAGTTAAATATCCCCTAGACCTAGACTGAGATGAAGAAGGGGACACGAACATGGATGGCGTCGATGTATTCGAAGACAACTGCAAGGTAGACGTTGGGGGTCACCAGGCCTGGGCAAAGACGAAGACGGAGAGTGTGCGGCGGCAGTGGACGTTCAGGCGTGGCTCCGTCCCATCCGCGCGACAGCAGGCGCGGCGGCGTGCCGTCCTGCCCGCCCGCCGCAGCATCCGGGGCCACATCCGCGGCGCGAGAACCGCGTGCCGTGGGGAGGATAGGTGAGGTGTACTCCAGGGAAGCTTCTGGACGTAGGAAGATGTGGCCACGCCAGCCGGATCGGACGGACTCGACGGGGGGGGGGGGGGGTTGTGGATATAAACAGTGCAACAGTGAGCCTTGGCTTCATAAACTAAAGATTTGTATTTGTATTTGTATGATGATAATAGAGCAATCAAACCCGGTGCCCAGCAAGTACTCCCGTTGGTCTCAACGGGAATGGGGACATTGGCCCTGATTGCTTTTCCTATGAGCCGTACTGTTTCAGCGAATGAACAACGTTTTTCTTTCACAATAAATCAGCGAACAATATTTTCAGCCATGACTTTTCAACAAAACGAACAGGGCCATTCTCCTCGTTTCAAAAAAAATGAGGCCTTCATCAAACAAAAAGTTGTACTCCATCCGTTCTAATTTATAAGATAATATGGATTTTTAGATACAATGGTTTTACTTAGCATCTAGACATAATATATTTCTAAATATATAGTAAATACTATATAGCTAGAAAAGCCAAAATATTTTATACTACTTTGGAATGGAGGGAGTGGTTGCCTGTTTTTACCTGGAGAATTACTGAACAATAATGCTAGTCATATGCATGAATAATGATGCACTTTATCTATCGAGCGTCATTTGTCAGTGCTCGTGGTCGTACTTTTTATAGTCTTTGTGACGATCACCTAGGGCGTGTATGGTATGCCGGCCCGACGGCCCGGCTACGCCCCCGAGCTGCAACGCTCGTGTTTGGTACGCCTGGGCTGTCTCTCAACCCGGCTCCCGTGGTGCTTTTCCTACCTCTCGGCCTGTCTCTAGAGAAACGACTTCCCCCCTCTGTTTTTAGGGCTCAGACACGCGCTGCTCCTCGCGGGCGATTCGAGGGCGATAGTGGGTGGCTCGCGTGGGCTCACGCTAGAACGGTGAAACCTCCGCGCGCGCTCCCGCCTTTGGTGAAATCTGCCACCTTTATAAGCGGCCCCTCCGGTGCTCCTCTCCCTTCCTTCTTGTCGCTTGCTTCTCCACCCACTCCCATGAGAGTATGGTGGTGGTGCTGTGGTGTGGTGTCCGACGAGGCTGCTCTTCTTCCTCGGCAGCTTCCTCTCCGCTCCCCCACATCGGATCAGCTTCGACGCGGTGCCTCACCGTCCGCTTGGCTGGGACTCCACGAGGCGGGCGTCTTCTTCCTTCGTCTTCCTCGGGTCGGGTGGTGTGGATCAGATCTGCATCCTCTCCGTCCAGATCTTCTTCCACTCCGTCACCTCATCTTCTTCTTCTCCGTTTTGTGCTCCTCGGTTCCTCCGACGACCACCGCTAGGTGAAATCGATCCCCAATCCCCGCATTGTTTGATTTGGTCGATGCAAGGGTTAGGGTTTACTTATTCATCTTGCTGGTTTATGGGAGTACTTGCTATTGTTTGGTTTAGGGTTTTACTTGCTTGCTGCCTTTGTTGCTTTGGTCAGTACTAGTTCATGTGGGATTTATGGTTTATATTGCTATGTGGCTATGCTGTGAATGTTCGATGATTATTTCTAATGCACTAGGAGGCATGTTCATGTCAGATTTTTGGTTTATATTGCTATGTGGATATGCTGTGAATGGTCGATGATGATGTCCAATGCACTGGGAGGCATGTTCAAGCATGCAGTTGTGCTTTCTATCTCTTTTTAACTGCTTACACATTCATGTTGAGGCCAGCCAGGGTCTTATAAACTAAGTTTTGCCTTGATTGTTCATGCATGTAGATGGATCCGGCCTAAAACCGTGAACTGTTGGGCAGTCAAGCAGGTGCCATGGTAGTTGTTATGATGTCTTTTGTTAACAGTAGGCTTAAGAGGTCTAGGCCTGAACCAGACTCACTGTTGTATCATCTTAGGAGTGATGTTGAACATCATAGGAAGCAGACTCTGCAAGCCATTTACAACTCCACAGATGCAGAGTGTCTGTCCATGTTAAGGATGACCGAGCTCATTTTTATGCTCTATGTAACCTATTTAGAAATAGGGGCCTAGTTCCTGAAAATGTTGGGTGCACAGTTGAGAAGCAGGTTGCTATGTTCCTTCATGTAGTTGGACACAACCAAAGATTTAGGGTAGTTCACAAATCCTTGAGGAGGTCAATTGAGACTGTCTATAGGCACTTCAACCAGGTTTTATATGTTATTGGTGAGCTTAGAAGTGAAATTATTAAGCCTCCTATACCTGGCATACATCCAAAGATCCTTGCAAGCCATAGATGGCGGGTAACTATAAATTTAACTGTTAAGCCATAACTCACTATATGTGTCAACCAATATAATTCTCCCACTTACACCTTTTTTAGGACTGAATTGGTGTCATTGATGGCACCCATGTGTTGGCTAGGGTGCCTAGACACATGCAGCAGGCTTTTAGGAGAGAAAAAAACTTATTATTTCATGCAGTTATAGCTCAAATTCAATTTATATCAATTAAAATTCTATAATTGCACTTAATAAATTAAAATTATCAAACAGATCCAAAAAATTACCAAAATTACATATGAATCAATATATGTTCTCTATTGCCTAACAAAAAGTTTTAAAGTCAAACCCCAATTCAACCGTCACTTTGACTCCAAATCTTACCGAATCCTTCTCAGCGCTACGATTCTTCTTCTAAGATACTTTGGTTTGTAAACATCGTACGTGAAAGATTATGTAAAACCTTCTCAATTTTTTATTATAGCCTCCACATATGATATCATGAGATCTTGACAAATCTCATGATTTTCAGACTTTGTTTGCTTTTTTGGAATTTAAAAGTCATTCAGCCACACGTTCGTGGTCGTGTTTTCTAAATAAGATGTTCGAAATTTCTTTTTATTTCCTAGGTAAGGCCTCTCACACTGGACTCAATAACATGAATATCATTTTTCTACTCATTTTATTCTATTATTTGAATCACTTGCAGTTCAAATTTGACTTATACCAAAAAATTCCTTAAAATGCAATAAATTAATTAAATATAGAAAACAGGTCTAGAAATATACCAAATCTTAACATAGAGTACCACATATTGTATGTGGACAGTAGAAAAAGTTTCAAGGTCAGAAGAGAGAAAAAACTTATTATTTCATGCAGTTATAACTCAAATTCAATTTATATCAATTAAAATTATATAATTGCACTTAATAAATTAAAATTATCAAATAGATTCAAAATATTACCAAAATTATACATGAATCAATCTATGTTCTCTATTGCCTATATAAAAAGTTTTGAAGTTAAACATCAATTCGACCGTCACTTTGACTCCAAATCGTATCGAATCCTTCTCAACGCTATGATTCTTCTTCTGAGATACTTCAGTTTGTAAACATTGTACATGACAGATTGTGCAAAACTTTCGCAATTTTTTACCATGGCCTCCATGTATAATATCATGAGATCTTTACAAATCTCATGATTTTAGACTTTGTTTTCTTTTTTAGAATTTAAAAACCATTCGGCCACACGTTCGTGGTCGTGTTTCCTGAACAAGATGTTCAAATTTTTTTTTCATTTCCTAGGTAAGGCCACTCACACCAGATTCAATAACATGAATATCATTTTTCTACTCATTTTATTCTATTATTTGAATCACTTGTAGTTCAAATTTGACTTATACAAAAAAATTCCTTAAAATATAATTAATTAATTAAATATATCAAACAGATCCAGAAATATACCAAATCTTAACATAGAGTACCATATGTTGTATGTGGACAGTAGAAAAAGTTTCAAGATCAAAAGAGAAAAAAATTATTATTTCATACAGTTATAGCTCAAATTCAATGTATATCAATTAAAATTCTATAATTACACTTAATAAATTAAAATTATCAAACGGATCCAAAAAATTACCAAAATTACACATGAATCAATCTATATTCTCTATTGCCTATACAAAAAGTTTTGAAGTCAAACGCTAATTCGACCGTCATTTTGACTCCAAATCTTACCCAATCATTCTTAACGTTATGATTCTTCTTCTGAGATACTTTGGTTTGTAAACATCGTACGTGACAGATTGTGTAAAACTTTCTCAATTTTTACCACGGCCTCCATGTATGATATCATGAGATCTTGACAAATCTCATGATTTTCAGACTTTGTTTGTTTTTTTAGAATTTACAAAGCATTCGGCCAAACATTCGTGGTCATGTTTATTAAACAAGATGTTTAAAATTTCTTTTTATTTCCTAGGGAAGACCTCACACCAGACTCAATAACATGAATATTATTTTTTACTCATTTTATTATATTATTTAAATCACTTGCAGTTCAAATTTGACTTATACCAAAAAATTCCTTGAAATGCAATAAATTAATTAAATATAGCAAACAGATCCAGAAATATACTAATTCTTAACATAGAGTACCACATGTTGTATGTGGATAGTAAAAAAAGTTTCAAGGTCAGAAGAGAGAAAAAATTATTATTTCATGCAGTTATAGCTCAAATTCAATTTATATTAATTAAAATTCTATAATTGCAATTAATAAATTAAAATTATCAAATGGATCCAAAAATTACCAAAATTACACATGAATAAATCTATGTTCTCTATTACCTATAAAAAAAGTTTTGAAGTCAAACTCTAATTCGACTGTTACTTTGATCCCAAATCTTATCGAATCCTTCTCAACGCTACGATTCTTCTTCTGAGATACTTCGGTTTGTAAACATTGTACATGATGGATTGTGCGAAACCTTCTTAATTTTTTACGATGGCCTCCACGTATGATATCATGAGATGTTGACAAATCTCATGATTTTCAGACTTTGTTTGCTTTTTTAGAATTTAAAAACCATTCGGCCACACTTTCTTGGTCGTGTTTCCTGAATAAGATATTCAAAATTTCTTTTCATTTTTTGGATAAGGCCTCACACCGGACTCAATAAAATAAATATCATTTTTCTACTTATTTTATTCTACTATTTGAATCACTTGCAGTTCAAATTTGACTTATACCAAAAAATTTCTTGAAATGTAATAAATTAATTAAATATAGCAAACATATCCAGAAATATACCAAATCTTAACATAGAGTACCACATATTGTATGTGGACATTAGAAAAAGTTTTAAGGTCAGAAGAGAAAAAAACTTATTATTTCATGCAGTTATAGCTCAAATTTAATTTATATCAATCAAAATTCTATAATTACACTTAATAAATTAAAATTATCAAACGGATTCAAAAAATTACCAAAATTACACATGAATCAATATATGTTCTCTATTACCAATACAAAAAGTTTTGAAGTCAAACCCTAATTCGACCGTCACTTTGACTCTAAATCTTACCGGATCCTTATCAACGCTACGATTCTTCTTGTGAGATACTTCGATTTGTACACATCGTTCGTGACACATTATGCAAAACCTTCTCAATTTTTTACCACGGTCTCCACGTATGATATCACGAGATCTTAATAAATTTCATGATTTTCAGACTTCGTTTGCTTTTTTTTAGAATTTAAAAACCATTCGGTCACACGTTCATGGTCGTGTTTCCTTAACAAAGATGTTCAAAATTTCTTTTCATTTCCTGGGTAAGGCCTCACATCGGACTCAATAACATGAATATAATTTTTATACTCATTTTACTCTATTATTTGAATCACTTGCAGTTCAAATTTGACTTATACAAAAAAAAATCATTGAAATACAATAAATTAATTAAATATAGCAAACAAATCTAGAAATATACCAAATCTTAACATGGAGTACCACATGTTGTATGTGGACAGTAGAAAAAGTTTCAAGGTCAAAAGAGAGAAAAAACTTATTTATTTATCGAGTGCAAAACAAAACACTCGATAAAATTATTTTTTGTCGAGTGCTAAAGAAAAACACTTGGCAAATTTACTTCTTTACCGAGTGCCACTAACGGACACTCGGCAAACTCCTAACGACCAACAGACTAACTGACGGATGTCCACGTTGCGGTTTTTTGCTGAGTGTCTCTGTTTTGCCGAGTGTTTTTTCATAGTTTGCCGAGTGGTCTTTTTTCAGCACTCGTCAAAGATATTGGTATGCCGAGTGCTATTATTTTACCGAGTGTGATTTCTGAAGCACTCAGCAAACAACTTTTTTGCCGAGTGCCCGATAAAATGCACTCAACAAATCTTTTGACACTCGGCAAATCTGGTGTTTCCGATAGTGAGTAAAAATCCAAGAGACCTGCGGAGTGGGCCATGTGGCCGGCTCGGAAATCTCCGGCTATAGTCCTTTCCGAAACTAAGGGCGCGTTTAGTTCCGAAAATTTTTGGCTTTTGGCTACTGTAGCACTTTCGTTTGTATTTGGCAAAAATTGTCCAATTATGGACTATTTAGGCTTAAAAGATTCGTCTCGCCAATTATAGACAAACTGTGCAATTAGTTATTCTTTTTACCTACATTTAATGCTCCATGCATGTGCCACAAGATTTGATGTGCCGAGGAATCTTAAAAATTTTTGGTTTTTGGGTGGGATCTAAACATGGCCTAATCATATTTTCGCACAGTACACCACATTTACACGTGAATTTATGCCGCCCACGGTCGACTTGAGTTCACACGGATGAGATATCGTTTTCGGTGTGGCGGTGCGGCCACATGCTCACATCACATGCGCAAGAGAAAAATAGTTTTAACCTCACAGAGAGAGCTTGGCCTTGCCATACCTCTCAATGCAAAAAAGAAAGTGGCAGGAACATGCAAAAGTAGCAGGAAGAAAACAACTGTGCTCACGCTAAAAGAAAAAAAAAATCTCATTGAATCTGAATATATTATTCGTTCAGTAAGAATTTGGATTTTTGCTGGGGCAGCTCGATATACAGAAGGGTTGAAAATCGAGTTAATTCAGAGTTACAACGTGCGGAAATGGGTAGAAATGTGCAGAACTACAGATCGCGCGCATATATGTATTGGTTTGCTACTCTGATTTCTTTCAGTTTATTTTTTTCATTTGCTCGGGAGCCCCAGCCACACGGAGCGGCCCCAAAATCTTTGCCTTCTCGATCAAAATGAGTTACGGTGACCCCAGCGAGAAAACTGAAAAGTAAACATCGCCGAGTGTGGAGTGTGTAGAATGCGGTGAGAAAGCAGTACAACTAGTAGTACATCGTGCATGAGAAAGGAAAACATGCTTTCATTTTAGTGGTAACGTGGCTCGTGTCCCCCCTGTGCCGAACATTTTAGCAGCCGATGAGAAAAGCCCAAAAGAGCCGTGTACGTGCAGACAGGGTAAAAAACGTATAGGGTACCAGTAGGTCGAACTGATGGTGCGCCTGTCCTGCTCCTGCCCGGAAACTCACGCCGTAGAAGGTTGAATTGACTTACGGTGAACATGACCTGTCAAAAGGTAAACCAAACCTTATAGCGTGCTTTTTACTGACTGTTGTTTAGTACCTACTGCCCTGGACGAATACAATTATAGCACCGTGTCACGTCTTACTATTTTAAGTTTGATCAATTATATATAAAAAAATATTCATATTTATGATATCAAATAAATACCATCAAATTAATTATGAAATATATTTTTATAATAAATTAATTTAAAGACATAACTGTGAATATTATTAACTAAAAATTTGATGAAACGTGAGCCACTTTTCGTAGCACACAGCTCATAATTATATTTTTTTTAGGATGAAGGTAGTAACGGCCTAGAGCAAGTCATTAGGCAGGGCATCCATAACTAGCTAGCTACTTGCGGCTATTATAACGACAAAAATACCTTGCCGTTTATCAAATTGAGACATTGTCCCATAAGAATTGAGCGAGCTGTTGATAGCTTGTGTGACTGATAAAACGGCTGAAGCTGATTTATCGTGAGAGAAAATCACTATACCATGACAGATAAGTGTGCTTCCAAGCAAAAAAATTAACAGCCGTTGATCCGAAAAAAATATAATTAAATATTCTTAAAGGTAGTTTAGTATTTCCCTCCTCTTCTTCCTAACATATAGTTACCTTATCCTGATTCATGAACGGGAGGCCCCGAATAACACAGCCACATAGCTCAATCCGCTGACAATGTCACTGCTGCCTTGCGTCCTCTTCACACAGCCTCCTACAGGGGTCTCCCACCTAATTCGATCACCCATCACGGCGCGAGGGACTCCGGGATGCTCTAAATCGGTGGCTGCAGCAGACTGCCTGCTCCGCGGCGGCCAGGCGCTGCCGCCGCGCGGGGTGGCCGTAAGATTCACCTACGATGGAACTAGAGGCAGTGAGTATACATGGCCATCGGGCCGTGCCGGCCCGGAACGGTGCCGTACCTCAACGGGCCGCCGTGCCTGTCGGGCTGTGCCTGTACCGTGCTCGTGCCTGGCCTTCAGCCCAAGGCACGGCCCGTGGGCCGTTTGGCCGTGTCGTGCCGCCCGTTGGGCACGGCCATTTTCACCGTGCCGGGCCGGCCTATAGCCCGACAGGTAAAAAAACACCTCCAAAAAACCTTTTCATTTTCAAATTTCAACAAACAAAAGATCACATTTTCATTCACATTCACACACAGTTATCAACATTCACATTCATACACAGTTATGAACTGATCTGATCAACATTCAACATTCACATTCATATTCACACAACTGTTAACTGCTGATCAAGTTACCATTTTCATTCACAGTGACAGACTGACAGTTCACATCACAGATCATAGCACAAAGACAAAAGGAGACTAGATTATATGAAAATGATGATCAAAAGGAGCTATTTTGTGCAATGCCACCTCATTAAAAACCTTTCTAGGTAAAACTCACCCTTATGAGAAACCCTAAAAAAGAAAAAAGAGTGCATCCAACTCAAAGTCTTAGTCTTAATGTGTTATTACAAAAGCCAACAGTTGTGGCAAAGTTCACAGAATGACTGTGGCAAAGTTCACAGAAACAGAATGACAGAATTAGAGTCCACACTCAGTCACTCACTCTTCTTACTGTCACAGACACACAGACTCACAGTCACACACACAGCTTCACAGCACAGCACAGCAGACCAGCAGTCCAGCACAGCACCAGCCACTAGCAAAAGACCAAAACTCCAAAAGTACCTGCAAAAATAGAAGAATCCAATCAGTCCAAAAGTATTGAGTTGATTGAGTCATAGTATTTAGTTGAGATAGACAGTCAGTACCTTTCAGGCTCTTCTCTCTCCAGTTCTTCTTCACTTGTTGTATCCAGCACAGTAAAAGAAGTCCAAAAGTACCTGCAAAATTGTACATAATTCATGTTATTATTTTGCCATTAATGTAAACAGGCTGGTACTTATAGTTATAGATTTGAGTTGAGTACCTGAGAGCGAGAGGAGAGGTTCTTCACTTCTTCTATCCAGCACCAGCAGCACTGTCGCTGCCGCTGGCTTCGCCTTCACCATCAAGGAAGAGGTTCTTGAATGTCTCCTCCAGGTCCACATCCTCAGGTGCACGCTGTTCTCTTCTTACTGCTTGCTCCCAGTTCTTCATGCAGGTGAGCATCTCCACATGCTCCGGCAACAAGCGCCGCCGTTGGTCTTTGAGTATCCTAGCTGTACAGCTGAAACAAGACTCGGAAGAGACATTAGATACAGGAACAGACATGATATCTCGAGCCATAATAGATAGGATTGGATAGGTTAGCTTGTGGTCATGCCACCAGAGCAGTATGTCAAAGGATTCCTCATAACATGTGACAGGGTCACTGTCCAAGTAAGCTGAGAGCTCACTGACACCAAAACTAGATGGAGTAGATGAAGATGAGGGGGAACAGCCAGAGCCAGGGGAAGCACTAGGACCTCCAAAGATCCTTCCCCATGTCTGCTTTCTCTTACCACAATGAGCTAAAGGCTGTGAAACCCTTTGAGTCCTAGCTGCCCCACCAAATTTTTGCTCATACTTGTTAAACAATCTGTACAATTCAGCTTTGATATCACCATAGTATAAACTATAACTTGATCTAGTATGTTGAGCAAGCAATTCAAGCACATTAAAGAATCCTTTGATCTTAGCTCTAGGATCAAGAATGAATGCATATGAATAGAGCAGTGAAATTTTCTCCCAATATTTAAGAAATTTAAGCTTCATAGGATAAGCAATCATTCTAAAATTCTGATCTGTTTTAGCTTTATGCAGATGCTCAGCAATGTCAAGGATATGATGCAAAACAAGTGGAGCTATGGGATAGTAAACACCAGACAGAACAATAGTAGAATCATAAAAGAGTTTCAGGAACACCATTATCTGTTCAGCAACATACCAATGTTGTGCAGTCAACAATTCCGAACCATAATTAGAGTTAAGCCACACAGAAAATACTTCTTTGTATGGTAGCAAATGCTTAAGCATTAAATAGGTGGAATTCCATCTAACATCCATATTCAATCCAAACTTTCTAGGCCTTATACCCTGAGCAATACAGTATTTTTTGAATAATGCAATTTTTTGATTAGAGGAATTCAAAAAGTTTATTGCAGTTCTGAAATCTTCAGTAAAAGGTTTCAACCTCTTCAAGCCAGATTTGACAATGAGATTAATGATATGACAGGCACAACGCTAATGCACAAGCAAATACTTGACCTTGTGAGGATCATCATGTGTAGGTGCAGGATAAGAACTCAAGTAACCAAACAAGACAGGTTGCAAGATATCATAAGCCTTAGAATTAGCTGAAGCATTGTCTAAAGTGACAGCAAAGATCTTATCAATCAACCCAAACTCCTCAACCACAACAGATATCTTCTTAGCAATGTTTTCACCAGAATGTGACACCTCAATTAGCCTAAAACCTATAACCTTTTTCTGCAACTCCCAATCAACACTAACATAATGAGCAACAACAGAAATATAGTCCTCCTTAGCATTACCAGACCAAATGTTAGATGTCAAAGACGCAGATGAGCAAGCAGGAAACAAAGAATTCATAAGCATAGAACGTTGCTCAGCAAACAATTTACCCATATCTCTAGTAGTGGCCTGTCTGGAAACCTTCTCAAATCTAGGGTTATGAGCACGCTTAATGTAATCCTCCCAGGCCTGTGTCTCACCTATGCCTAATGGAAGGTCCAGCCTAGCAATCAACCGGCACAACTCAATACGAGCAATAGCAGGGTCATACACCCAGTTATGCAAACCATCAGCATTCAGAGCAAGCCTAGACTGGACCCTCTTATCATTATCATGTTTAGCCTTGCAAGATTTCTAGTGCCTTTTCAAATGACCAGTGCCAGCAACAGATCTAGCAGTATACCTCTTGCCACACATTTTACAGATAGCAGCTACTCGTATGTTATTTTCCTTAATCTCAGTGAAATCCTCCCAAATAGCAGATATGAGCTTACCACCACCACCAGTCGATGAGGTACCATGAGTGTCAGTGGAGGCTGCCACCCCACCGTCGTCATCGCCGGCATCGAGATCAATCGGATGGGTGCCATCACCATCACCGAGATCGATGCCGAACAGCCCAGCTGCATCCTCACGGATGTCGTTGTTGTTCTCCACTTCCAGAACCTCCCAATCCGAGGCTGAGGGGGGGGGGGGAGGGGAGGGAGACGGCCGGCCGGCCCGGTCCTGGCCTCGGCCCCTGGCTCCAGCTCCAACACCGCCCCTCGACGGTGGACAGGGGCGCTTTGACACTGGTGGGCTTGCCATGGCGCCTCCAGAGGAGGACGACACGGCGTCAGGCACTAACCTGCGAAGAAGATGAAGAAGAAGATTACAAATTTAGAACTTACAAGAACAGAGACAAGAGAGTGACAATGAGTGAAAGAGAGAGACAGATCTAGGGTTAGGGTTTCGACTCACCTACGCCACCGGAGCCCAGTGCCGGAGAAGAGGCCAGGGGCAGGGAGCCAAGAGCCCAAGACCGAACCAGAGGAGAGAGACACCGGTTAGAACAACGGCGAGCGGCAGCGGAACGACTGACAGGCACAAGCCACTCACATGGTAGTATGGTACACCGGAGGAGGAGAGGAGGGAAAGGAGGGAGGAGAAGGAGAAGAGGGAAAGGAGGGAGGGAGGCGAGGTGCAGGACTGGCGGCGAGGTCACCGGAGTAGGGCCGGCGAGCACCAGGCGAATGGCGGCGATAGATCGAGGACGAGGTGTCGAGGCACCAGACGTGAGGCGAGAGCGGAGAGCGGTCAGCGACTCAGCGGCGAGGCGATTTGGAATGTGAAGCTAGGGTTAGGGTTAGGGGCGTATGGTACACCGGAGGAGGAGAGGAGGGAAAGGAGGGAGGAGAAGGAGAAGAGGGAAATGAGGGAGGGAGGCGAGGTGTAGGACCGGCGGCAAGGTCACCGGAGCAGGGCCGGCGAGCACCAGGCGAACGGCGGCAACAGATCGAGGACAAGGCGTCGGGGCACCAGACGCGAGGCGAGAGCAGAGAGCGGTCAGCGACTCAGCGGCGAGGCAATTTGGAATGTGAAGCTAGGGTTAGGGTTAGGGGCGGCCCGCAGCGGCGCCTGCATTTTATATCAAGAGGGGGAGCCGGGGGAGGGGGCTTGTTGGGCCAGCCAATGGGCCGTGGGGGCACCGGGCTGCCACAGGGCCGCCTCTTTGGACCGAGCTGTGCCCGTGCCGTGCCATGGGCCAGGGTGGCGGCCCAAGCCCGTCCTGGTCGCTCGGGCCGGGCCGGCCCGGGCCCGGTGGCCACCGTGCCGTGCCGTTCTCGGGCCGGGCCAAAACGCCGGGCCGCGAGCCCGCGGGCTGCATGGCCATCTATAGCAGCGAGCCCCCGCGCACTAGGGGCATGTTTGGTTGGAAGATGGATGACTTGCCTGGAGAAAAATGTTGCCTGAGAGTTGCCTGGAATTCTGAGAGAATCTGCTTGGCCAGGCAAGTTGAGAGTTATTCATTTGGTTAGATGTCTGGCTTGAGAAAGCTAATGAATAGAGATCATGTGTTTTCTTCTCTGCTGAAGAGGTAATTAATTCATTTTCTTAATTAATAATACCTCAAATATACACAAATAAACATACGGTGACAAAATAAAAACAGATAAGTGAGTTTTCTTAATTTATAATATGCTTAAATTAATGTGTTTTTTATTTATCTCTGTATAGTTAACATGTATTTTTATAATCTGATTAACCAAAATATATAATTTAGTAAATTGTTGTCATGTGTTTAATATTAGATAATCATGTTTAATAAGATTAAATAGGAAATATATTGATAAATTATGTCTTTTAGTATAATATATGATTTTAATACTTTTGATTAAATAATGTGAGGATAAATAAAAAATAAGTAATCAATATAAGAAATCTGGATTTGAAAAAAATAATGGTTATGAACAGTAAAAGATCCTTTCCATGCCTATGTGATAATAACGTGGATGTAATTTTTTTAGCAAACCTGTGTATCTTTTGTGAATAATAAAAGAACAGAACAACAATAGTTAATAATAGAACAAAACTTGTGTATCTTTTGTGAATAATAAAAGAACAGGACAACAATAGTCTTCGATCCTGAAAAGAAGAACGTAATATGTTTCTAAAAAAACACAATCTGGACTTCTCATTAGTTCAGGTTTATTGGTATACATTTTTTATGGAATTTTGTGTACACAGTACCAGCTAATACAAAGAATAGCAGTAAATAAGGCAACAAGTGATTAGACGGGTGATTAGTCCAGTGTCCAGGCAAGCCAGCAGCTGCACCCTAGGCGACCGTTTTCGTGCACCTGAGCCTGGGGGCTGATGCCTGGGACAGGCAACTCACCAGGGCTGCATCCAAATACCGCACAGGCAGCATCCAGTCACGCTACAGGCCAGGCATCTTTACCCAGGTTTCAATCCAAACACGCCCTAGAAGAGGGAGTGAGGTGCGGGGACTGCCCACTGGGGGCTGCTGTCGGTGAGCACTCGCGCCCACCACGAGTTGTGGGAAACGATAAGAGAGAGCACGCGGAGACGAGACGTAGCCCATGTGAGACGAGAAGCAGTTCCCGATACGTCAAAATATTGTTATGCCTTTCAAATTTAATTAGAAATAAGTTCCAAGTCCACGTATTTTTTTTAATCCGATCCACAACTTAAGTTCTTTCTATCTTGTTCTTTCTATTTTTAAACCATCAGATCTAAGGGAACGAAGGGCTCCTATTATTTTTTAGCGCCGTAAATGTGTCAAATTAAAAACCTAACTTACTTCATAGGTATAAGATGTGCGTTTTAGATCGAATTGCAGAAGCACTCCACACTGTGCATAACCGCAGATTTGTGGGCACCTCCTCCTAAAATAACTGGACACCTTGTATTTCAAGAAATCAATCGGTCATAAGTTTTTAATTAAAAACAGTATTAACAACTGTTCCTCGATCTAAATAGATTGAATATAAAAAAATGTATGATGTAATAAATCTACTAGTTGACATATCAAAACGTATAAGATGTGTATTTATGTTAGGACGGAGAGAGCACTGAGTATACGTATAGCATGCTAATCTGATTCCCGTGGTCTAGTTCCCGTCTTTGACCGTGACCTCCCATGCATGGCCTAATAAACGTGCAGCTGTCCTTAATTTCGCTTCACATTGAATCGTATAAGGTCAAAGTAATTTAGAACTTTTTGTCATGTGGTTCTTTCCCAACCATGCATGTGTTAGTGATGTCTGCAGACTGCATTAGCGCAGTGCTTGCAAGCCTTCCCCTAAGATACCAGAACAACCTTCTTTCCGGTGTCATCTGTCTGGAAAACTTTTCCTGGAAAGGTAAAAAATGTCAACACTTGAACGGATTGTTCACGGTGAAATAAAATGGCTGGCCAAGTCTGTAAAAAAGCAGCGATCCTAGGTCCCTGACTCCCTGTACGTGGTATGTGGAGGAGTATCTATAGGGAAAAGGCAAGACACGCACTGAGTAGTGCTAACATAGGTGGCTCCTAGTAGTCAATTCAAACGTAAAATTCTTTCCCCTAAAAGTGGTGCGCCCTATTATACAACTGGATTTACGAGCAGCTAAAACTTAGACTAGACTATCTAGAGATCGACGAACAAACAGCGGATCAAAGAATCGTGTCCACTCGTCGGAGTCCCACCACAGTTTTCCAGAGGATGGAGTGCAGCAGGTGCGGTACAGATCAATGAGACCGGCAGTGCAGGAGTGGTGGAGGCCAGCGAAAGCGAGCCGTGGCCGGCCTGTTTGGTTCTTTAGCTGACTCCTAAAGTTACTATTGCATCGAATATTTAGACACATATATTGAATATTAAATATAGATTAATTACGAAATTAATTACACAACTTGCGACTAATTTACGAGACGAATCTTTTAAGCCTAATTAGTTCATGATCTGACAACGTGATGCTACAGTAAACATATGCTAATGATAGATTAATTAGGCTTAAAAATTTATCTAAAAAATTAGTCTCCATCTATGTAATTAGTTTTGTAATTAATCTATATTTAATGTTTTTTATTAGTATCTAAGCATTTGATGTGACACGAATTTTAAGAGCGACTAAACGACCAAACACCCGACTCCGCGACGGGGATGCGCTCTCCATGACTCCTAAGCTGCTAGGGGAGCTTTGTAGCCATAGCCACGACGACCTGCCTCATTATACTCAACATTTTTGCTAGTACTAGTACATGTGATCGTTTTAATCAGGCTTCGAATTTTTCGTCGCGTGCTACCGTAGTTCGGTCTGAATTGCTGCTTTAGCTTTTTGCCAACTTCTGCAAGTCACAAGTTAAAAGCTAAACAAAAAGCCTAGCTGTTGAGCTGGTTTTTGAAAAGCTAAAAAACTGATTTACAAAGAAATAAACTAAAAGCTGAAAAAACACGTTATGTGGAGCTTTTCTAGCTTCTGGTGTGCTTAAAATTTATTACAAAAGTAAAAAAAAAAGATAAAAAAGTTAACAGTCAGAAAGCTAGCTTTTTAGCTAGAAGCTCTTGGGAGTGTTCGGCTGAGCTGAATTATTTACTGTTCATGTTGGAAAACACTATTTATACTGGAATAGAAAGATACATCTCAAACAAACATGTCCTCAGTATTAAACTATTAGCAAAAGCGGCATACCTCTAAGAGGAAATTTCTTTAAATCAGAGATTTCCATAGGTGGACGATATTTTCTGAGGCGAGATGATATAAGTATGAGAAAACGGAACTGCAGGCGGGTATTAGAAATGGATGATTTTCATAAATAAGCCTCTTTAGCTGTCCATCTCTATAATAATTTATTTATAAAAGTGGATATCAGATGAGAGACACTCCAATAAACTTGAGAGACTCTAGTTTTTTTTATAACCGCATTGTAAATAAAAAGGTTTGTCTTATGAAATCAATTTTATAGTAGCATAGGAATAGGAATGTCAGAGCTCAGAGAGCAAAAGATCGATAACGAGTCAAATTGTTTTAGGCTGAAATTCTGTTCAGCGTGATATATACTCTCTCCATGTTAAAAAATAAAGTCGTTTTGGACAGCGATACGGTCTAAGCATAATTTTGACTACTTATTTTTATAAAGATATTTATCAAAAAGTGATATATGTAAGTTTTTGTGAAAGTTTTTTTTAAGACAAATCTATACCTATGGTTTTCACATTTCCAAACTCAACATCTTAAAAATTATTTATGATTTATATTCCTAATGTTTGACCAAGCCTTGTCCAAAACGACTTTATTTTTTTAGTACGGAGGGAGTATGGATTTACAATGCTTAGGAGTTAGGCTCTTGTATTTTTTTTTTGTGCCTAGGCTCTTGTAATTAATCCGTTACCCAGTAATGAAACTAAACTAAGCGTCAACCATAGAAATGGCACGATTGCACGGTCCAGATATCGCAAGGTCTCCAAGCCCACTCGGTGTAGTTTGGTCCGAACACACCTGCAGCAGCACAACCAAGACCGATGGGTACGTACGATAGGTCTCTTGAGGTCCAAAGCCCATTAAACTCTCGGTGCTACCCATCCATCCAGTTCAGGGGTAGAGAACCTGCCAAATCTAACCGATCGCTCAAGACACTCCCCGGCGAATCCAAGCCAGATAATCACTGGTCTTATCTGAATATGGGTGGGAGCATTAGTATTAGTAGCACTATATACAGCGTTTTTTTTTCCATTGATATGATATCCTCAAAATTCGTCGGGGTCTGGCATGTGGCAAGCCGTAGCTTCGTCCCTGCTTCATGCCTCTGAATAAGTGAAAACAGTCTAAATGGATGCAGGAACTCTAATTAAAAAGAAAGTGTTTAATTGTTGTATATGCAGATGCAGTAATAATGTTTATCTGTGGATGCAATCACTTTTGTAAAGATGTTTCTGGTTGGCTATACAGGCAGATGTGTTATTCGTCTGAGACCGATCTGTGAGCAAACATGTTAGCACTGCAGGATGCCAGCGCCAGAGCAACCAAACGTAGCTTCATGGGTAGTGCCAAGGTTGCGTTAAAGACGTGGTTCTATACGGAGTATTAATCATGCTTAGGCTCTGTTCGCTTGAGCTTATCAGCCTGGTTTATCAGCCATGATACAGTGTTTTTCTCTCGCAACAAATCAGCGAATATTACTTTTTAGTCTGACTTTAAAACTACTGCATAAGAATTTTTTTACCAGCTTACCACAGAAAGAAATCCAAATCTGTAATAATAATACAGAGAGTACCGAGGCCAGGTTTAACGTTCATTTCATCATCACTTTGAAGAGACAATACTTGCTGATAATTGATGTGCACTCAGCCGTGAATTTTGCTAATAAAGTACCTGCGTGCTTCGAAGTCCAGAACACGGCATTTCCAGCCCCGTCCCCGTGAAGCACGGGCCCAGTCAATCGCTCGCACATTCTTGGGAGAGATAGGCCCTCTGCAGTTTGTCTTTGTCCACCAGCAGCACCCAACCCAAGATAATGGGTTTGGTAACATCAAACTCAAGATTCAAACGGCCACTGCCACTATATAAGGCGCGAAATGGAGGAGCATCGGAGGCAAGCCAAAACCACAGCATGGGCATCACCACGAACATGAAGGGCATCGCCCTCCTTGTTGCTCTTGCCGCTGCGTTTTCCTTGTGCTGCAGCGCTGCATCGTCTCCCTATGCCTTCCCACCGGTAGAAGCACCAGAGGCTCATGCGCCCTATGCCGAGGCGCCACTGGCTGCACACCCTGGATCTGAGCATGGGAAGCACCACCACCATGAGTCGTTGGCGCCGGTCGAGCCACCGTCCTACCACGGCTCGCCTAACCACAAACATCATGGCCACCATGGCCATCACCACCACCACCACCACCACCACCATGAAGCTCCGCCAAGCCTTTCCCCGGCTCACCACCCTCCACCACCCCCTGCTCATCATGCACCACCGCCTGCACACCATGCACCACCACCCCCAGCTCACTACACACCGCCACCTCATTTTCCACCGCCTCATTTTCCATCTCCTCCTGCACACCATGCACCACCACCCCCAACTCACCATACACCGCCACCTTATTTTCCACCTCCTACTCACCATTTACTGCCGCCTCATTTTCCACCTCCTACTCACCATCCGCCACCACCTCATTTTTCACCTCCTGCACATCATTCTCCACCGCCTTATTCTCCACCGCCCCTAGCTCATCACTTCCTGCCACCGCCTCCAACTCGCTACCCGCCACATAATTCGCCACCTCCAACACACAAGTATCCACCACCACCGGCACCTTCTCATGGTAAGGCACCACCACCACGTGGCCATAGGAAATTCCCGCCACCATCTCGATCGATGCATTCAGCTATAGCACCCGCACCAGCAAATTACAATGCTATCTCACCATCTGAGCAAGGTCCCAAGATCACATATCATGCTGCTCCGAGTAATGCACCTATGCCATCAGGTCAGGATGGAGCATCGCCTCCGTGGTATTTTTGATAGCAAGACCAAGATGAACACTTACCTAAGTTAGTAAGATTGCAGTTCAACTCTACGCAAGAGATCAAAATCTCAATAGCTACTTCGGAGGGAGTCTTTTTTTTCTTATCATACGTTATCGTGTCGAAACAGAGTACTATTGAATAAATTATGTAATCCATTTGGATCATGTTGTCGGTCAACTCTTATATCAAAATGTTTCTTCATCCTTTGGTGTCTATGTTATGGAACCCATACTATATAAATTGTCCCTGCCCATAATATTAATTGTACGCCCCTCAACTTTTACTAATTGACGTTAGTTAGTTCAAGCTAACCAATGTAAATTATTAAAAATAGGAGGTAGTATATCATTATTGTCTAATCTATCAAATCATTTTTCTATCCTTACAAGCTCATTGATGCAATGAGATGTAACCTTAACCGGTTTCATTGTAGCTATTATGGCATCTCATATCATATAGCATAATAAGACAAATTGTTCAGTGGACAAACAAGAAGTGCATATCCTTTGTTTATCACCAAAGGTCGAAGTCATGAGGGGATTTAGAGCCATTGCCTCCATCATCATAATTGTCATAACCCCTGTCAAAGTCATGGTTGTAGTCTTCAACATCGACCATCGTAGTCATAATCACCGCCAAGGTTGTAGTCTCTTGCACAAGTGTTTCCCTTATAGAAAAAATAATATATTTTTACTTAGGAACCGCCACAAATGTCCGTGTAAATGCATAAGCTAGTTTGTAGTTGTCAGTGTTGTTTCTGGTATTTTAAATATCATTACCTTCAATGTGCTTTTTAGCAGAATTCTAAGGCAACACGTTGTACTTATATTAACTTATACTTAGTACAATCAAGAGATATGGCACCAGAAGAAACGTCATCGATTTCTAATGGTCCGTTCATACGTTTAAGAGAAGGGCTTTGCTGCGGTACCCAAATGACTATGAGCCATTCATTGATTTCGATCGGACGGTCACGATAAATCTTGAAGGTAATAGATGAAATGTATATTTATTAATTTTTTTATTTTATAAATATGATAAATAAGGAAAGTTTTAGATATAAAAAATGAGAAATACTCAAGCACACTTGCCTCATAATTTGCTTATCCGTCAGTCGACGGGCTCACAAGAAGATGAACGATTGAGTAATTAACTCCGACGCTGTGCCCAGCCAGGCACCGGTCCACTGACGCCGCTAGATAGCTCAGGGGCGCTTGCACGTCGGGGGTTCCTGTGCGGTGCAGTCCAGGGCGCACAGGCAGGTAGGTATAGCAAAGTCAAGCAAGCAAGAAATTAAAGGGCCGGCGGCCCAGCGCGCGGGTCAGCAAGCAATGCTTTTGTGGCTGCAGTTGCACACTTACACGACGAGGCAGGACGGCACCAAGGGCTGGCTAGCTCGGGGCACTCGGCGGAGCAAGAGGTTGAAGATGACTGAAGTTTATGCAAAATCTCAGGCAACTGTTGTGGAGACACACCCATAAAAAATCGTTTTTCTAGATTTGATTGATGCATGCGCTGACTGATATGGTAGATCTTTTTTTTTATTTTATAACTTTTACTTTATATATTTTGATTACTATATTATTTTGTATGTGACTTTATACACTTGATTTTGCATGTGTTAGGATTTGCATGTGTACGTGATTAGCGTGTACGCGGTTAGCCTGGTTAGAGTGTGTGTGTGGTGAGCGTGTGTGTGTACACGTGGTGAGCCTGGTTAGCGTGTGTGTACATGCATCCTGTTCGCTTGCTTATAAACTGTACTTTTTTTCAACCAACGAACAATATTTTTCTCTCATAATAAATCAGCCAACAGTACTTTTAGACATGGCTTATCAGCCAAACGAACATGGCAAGATTGTCTTCAATAGATGACCCATATGAGCACCCAAACCTAAAATAGGTAGCAGGAGACCTAAAATTAGCCTCCAACAGAGTACCTATACGGGAGACTCGTTTTGGGTTGTCTAAGACGGTCTCCAACAATAAAACCTAAACACAACACCTATTCTCAGATTTGGGTCATGAACAGGAAAAAGCAACCGCACCTAAAAATTTGTTTCTCCAGCAGCTCACGCAAATCATCCCCTATCTCTCTGTTCGTTCGTTCACTGCATTGCCCCCCGAACCGTCCGGCCAGGAGGCAACTGAAAGGGCAGAGAGAGATGGCGGTTGCATCCTTCACCGCCGCCAAGTTCCTGGCGCCGGTGGCCGTGAGATTCGGCGGTGAGAGGGCGCCCCCGCTCCCTGCCGGCGCCTCGTCCTCCTCCTTCGCCAGGACCCTGCGCCGCGGCGGGCCGCACCACCCGGCCTTGTCCCCATTTTCGTGCTTGGCTTCGATCACGATTTCCCGGAGTTTGGGTCAATCCCAGGCGATGATTTTTGGGGAATAGGTTCGTGCTAGGTTGAATTGCATCTGTGCAAAGTTTAGGCTCGATTCCTTTTGATTTGGTTCGGTTTTCATTGTTTTCTCTCTCGCGTTGCTGCTGTCCAGAGCACCAAGTTCTGCTCTGTGTTCGTTGGTTCAGGTGTGTGCACTCAGGTTGAGTTTTGGTTTAGGGGACGTCGGTCTCCTCCGTTCTGTGTCTCCAGCGCCGGCGTACAGATGCTGTGCGTGCTCCCTAGAGCAGCGCTTGCCCTTTCCCCTGCTGTCCGTTGGTCCTCCTCTCTCTCTGCGTGGTGTCGATCTCTGGACCTGCTCGCGGGGAACAAGGCCGCGCAGGCCGCCGCCACGCATCCGGCTGCTCCTCGCCGCGCCAGCGGCTCCCCGCAGCAGCCCTACCTGGCCGCGCTGGCCGCGTGCGCCGCGGACCCGCCTCGAAGCGCCGCCGGCTCCCCGTCACGGCCGTGCCTCGCCGTGGGCCCACCACTACGGCCCCAAGAGATTTGCGTAGGCTCTCTCTCGAGACGCTTATTTGCGTTTCCGATCGGCTGCTATGCAAAATACGTCTTCTGTATGCCTCATCTGTTGGAGCGTGTTTTGGATACCTAAAAATACCGTGAACGACCTATTCTGCGTCTGGGTCTCATTGCCGGAGACAGTCTAAGAGGCATAACCCAAATATGAGTATCATCTCTCCTGAAAACTCATTTACAGAAATGATTCTCTTTTGGGTTCTATTGTTGGAGAAGACGTCGAATGGGTATCTAACTTTTTGACTGTAGTGCTACCCAAACATTAAATATGTCTTATATTTTAGGTGTTGTTGTTGGAAATAGTCTTAGATGTAGGGGCCAAAATTGTACCAACTGTATATAGCACGAAAAGTCTAGTAAAGTGGACCTCGTCGGTCTCCCTTGGTATCCTTTCCTCCATGTATTTGAATGTGATGGCTGGATCACCCTTTTGTTTATAAAGATTAAACAATATAGGGTCCGCATGTTTTCTACTAATTTCAATCTTCTCCCCTTTATCAAATAAACCTAAGATACAGTACACATCCCAATTGGAAATAGGAACCACATGGCTGCGTAAGTTGAAGGTCCTATCCGTTTCATTGAAATTTTCGGCGAGGGACTCCACTAGCATGCGTTGAATAGGCATGGACGGTATACTAAGCAGGCCGCCTAATCCTATTTTTCTTACGATACGCTTTTGTTCATCTGTCAAATTCCTGCGCAGTGCCCCAAAATTTTCTGGCATACAAACGGTTTGAACCAGGTTGTCAATCATATAAAAACACACACATCAAAATTAAACTATTCTCTTCAAACCTTACACAATGTATGTATACTATGCCATAGTAAAATATCATTTTTGAAAGTTTTTCATAAATATGTCCCTAGCGGTATGTTTTCAAAATCTGGACCCTTAGCTCGGCATGGAACCGAGCTTACACGTCTCGGCGCCAAAGATTTTGGTGTCTAGGTCTTGGGCTCGACGCAGAAGTGGTGGTAACTTGGCAGGCACCTTGGCACCGAGCTTGGCGCCGTGGTTATTGGCACCGAGGTGGTGTTTTAACCCGGCGCCTAACCTTTCTGCCCGAGCCTTCCTCCTCTTCTTTCTTCTTCCTCTTGGTTTTTTTTTCTCTCCCCACTTCGCCCTACCTCACGAATTGGCATATCGGACCTTGGAAACTTTGATTTGATCCGTAGATCTTCGAGAGCAAGGTATCCTCGCTCCCTCGTTTTTTTCAAATCGATTCGGTATATATTAGTTGGATTTTTTAACTTAAGAATCGTCATTACTTAGGGTTTCATACAACTTTAATATTTATATTATACAACCGTAGGATGCCAAGGCGTGGAAAAGCTGTCAAACCAAGGTAACCTCAGAGCACATTGTTATGATATGGTTTCATTGTTGTGGATCAAATGAAAAACCCTAGGTGTAGGGTTTATTGTTAATTGCTTTCGGTTCTTAGAACGAAAATAGCTAAATTGTAGTTATGGCCGGATGACCGGAAATGCCTTCGACCCATTGCCTCTGCCTAGTGGTGTTCTAGTGCCCATATGCTTTTGCGGCGATCCTTGCAAGGTAGTCAAGTCCGATGAAGAGGACGCGTATAGGCAGAGGTATTGGATGTGTTCCAATTTTACATTTGAGCCTACACTTCGTCAGCGCCGCATTAACAAGATGGTGAGGAATTGATATTTGTGTCATATGACATCTTGCATGATTTTTTTTTGTTTTGTAACAATTGCATTTTTTGCAGACCCCTCCACTGCTCTGTGATTTTGAGCAATAGATCAACACTAAGATCAAGCCTGAAGACAAGGAATGGATACAGAAACTGTTGCGGTAGGAGGTAGAGGACAAGGAGATGATGGAGAAGAGACGCAGAGAGGAGGCTGCAAAAAAGAGCATAAGGAAGAGGAGGAAAGGAGGCATGTTGCTGCGTATAGGGAGGAGAGGGAGAAGAAGCTTGAGCGTGCACGCCGAGCGAAAGCAGCGATGGAGGAGAATCCCGATGCCCCGAGGAAGGAAAAGTGGCATCGTTGCACTCAGTAGTCTCCATTACTTGCTAGTTCTATGGTTTATTCATGAACAATGTTGTCTATTGTTGGACTTTTCATTGTGTTGCCATGTAATGCACTTTAAGTATGGGCATGCTTAGGTCATGTACTGCGTTATTTAGTTTGTCGACGTGTACTTCTAGTATTATTGTGTTCTTTAGTGTGTCATAGTATTGGACTTTTCATTATGTAGTTGTTTTCATTATTTGTGGTCATAATATTCAGTTTAATATTATGGACGTAGTGAAATATGATCACGTGCTGCAAACAAAACTTAATGAAGTAGGACCTTATATAATTCAACACACAAAACACATAAAATGACATATGAGAACATGTACAGAACTAGGATACAGAGGTCCTAAACTAAACCTAACATGCCTTGGGTAATTGAAGCGAACAACAAGCACAAGAAATGGCATGTGAGAACATGTACCAAACAAGGGTACATAGTTCATTCGACTAAACCTAATATGCCTTAGGTAATTAAACCAAACAACAAACACATGGATGTGCCATGTGAATAAGATAGAATCGTCCTAGTAGTGTGGCCACATAGCAAATTGTGTTGCACCTTCTCCACAGTAGCCTCCCATTGTTGATGGTGGTGGTGGCAGGGGTGACGGCGGAGTACATTTGTTCTTGTGATTAGGGCAGGTGCAATATAGATCATTGCAGAGTGCCTCCTGTGAACTTGCACTATTATTGTTGTCGTCGTCTTCGTCTTCCTTGTCCCCACTGCTAACTTCCCTTTGTATATCGAAGATTTGGTCCTGCAGGTAGTAGATGTACTGCTGATGCGGATAAATTGCTCGAGGATCGACCCACCTAGTGAACCCACAGTTTTCTTTGGACTCGGAAGACTACAATAAGTATGTCCTATGAGTTGTAAGGGTATTCGAGAAACAATTTAACAAACGAAATGTAATAGCAATTACCCATGCTCGTAGGTATTTAAAGAAGCGACGACCTCTGTCGATCCCCTCGGTGAACATCTGCACTAAGTAGTTCTCACCATGCATGCATTTTTGTCAATCTTTCTTTCTGTTATCGTATCCTCTGCGAGAACACTCTTTAGTGAAATCACTCTTGCTCTCAGGAGAAAAACTGATACACTGGTTCCTCAAAGAAATCAGACCCAAAAGACCCCTCCCACACAATGGGAGTTCCCTTCGTCCCCCCGTTTCCTCTCCCACTCTCAAAACCCTTTCCTCTAGATGACCCTCCAGACATTCCTACTCCAACGAAACCGAATACTAGTTTGGTTTTCCGTTTAGTTAGCAATGCATCCTAGAACGCATATATATAGGCGGAGGCAGGTTTGCTAGCCATTGTATTGTTCTATATATGCTCCTGGAAAGTCTACTCAGAATCACTAAAAAGCCTACATCGTAGGACACTGGAGAGCCTAGATTACATGACTGAAAAGCCTATTCAATTTTAGACTTCAATCACTATTTCGTAGGACACTGAAAAGTCTATTCGACGGTGACATGACAAATCACTATAAAGGCTATTTTCCCTAGATTCCATGACTAAAAAGCCTATTTGATTTTAGACTTCAATCACTATTTTGAACTAGAAAAACTGATGCCACTGATTAATATATACTTTAGGCAGAAAATTTCGCCATAATTTTCCCTATTTTTATGCCATCCATACACAAATATCATATGAATATTTAACCTCAATACAACATGTACAAACATACAAATATATGCCACATTCGTCTGAAACCATATACATGAGCATATTAATAGTCCACACAGTCTATAATTATAGTCCATAGTAGTTCATATTCGATAATAATAGTCTATACAGTCCACAATAGTTCATAATGAAAGTCCACAAAGTCCATAATACTACATAATAACATCTACCACAAATCCTCACTACCTCCTAGTCTTACCCTTACCCTTGTGACCAAGAGCGTCGGTGCCTGGAGTGTAAGGGTTAGGTGGATGACGTCGCCTAGTGCCTGAAGGCTGTGTAGGCTGAGTCGAGGGAGCGTCTTGGAGCTGAGACGGGCTAAGCTCCTCGTGCCTCTAGTCCAGCTCATCGTTGTCCTCGTCCTAGTCCTCATACGCAATGCCTATGGACCCTGTAGGTGCTTGGCTAGACGAACCTAAGCCTCCTCTGCCTGTGGAAGGAACATGCACGTCTTGCGTCGTGGCTATCCTGCAACCATAATGAGCAGCCACACGGCATAGCCGATGTGACAGTCTCTATTGTACAAAATAATGTTAACTAAAAGAATTTAACGTATTAATAATATATTTTAAAGAATATAATGAATCTTTCGTCTAGGAAGCTACACGTGTCGTCGTCCCTGACTCTTGGACGAAAGCGCTCAATGTCTTCAACCGAGCATTTGAGGGTATTGCCCTGCAACAAAGTTCACAGTAAGATTATGGTGGACATTAAAAATGAGGACGCTACTAATCTGGTATGGAGTACTAGTTAATTTCTGACCAGTTTCTCAACTCTATCTGTTGTACTACATTATAAAGATGCTACGACTCGAAGGTGCCACTAACTAAAATAGAGACCTCAAATGCAGAATGTATTGGTATGCAACTTAACATAGAAAAATAAGGCAATTGACTTACCACTCTATCCAAGATTAGTCCTGCCTCTACCTGCCTTCCTACATGAGTAGTTTGGTCGTACGCGTGTCTTCATCATCGGAGGACTCGATGTCGGCGTAGTCATCTTCTGTCCATTATAGCCTCGGCCTACAATGTGTCGCACGTTGGTACCAAGCTTGGTAGCGCCTGTACTCACGGTTCATGTGCGGCTCATTGTTCTCGTCTATGTTGTCATGTAACAACTCTCATTGTTTAATGTAGTACTGGTGGTGCTTCTCCCAATCAAAAATCTTCCTGTTCTTCTAACGATCCAACCTACACGTCACATAAGATGTTAGTTTCTGACAGTTATGAAATTGATGCTGTAAAATGATGGACCATCATGAGACAATTGAAATAGCAAAACACTTACTTGTATAAGTCAACGCCAGTCGAAAACGAGTAATTGACACAATTACAAGCATAAATTGAGACATGCATAATTAATTGAATGAATACGACAAATATGAAATAATGAAAACAACCAATAGTCGCACCTCACTTACCGAACTTGTACTGCTCAGGGTCAGTAAGAAATGGGGTTCCTCTCCCGTGCCTCGTTCTTTTGGGTATCTGATCCATAACTATCCTGTGCCTCGTCCTCTTCCTTTATCCACGCTTGTTCCAATGGTAAGCTAGATCCACAATGTACTTTGGCCCATCATATGGAGGCCACTCTCCAGGGTCTCAGAAAGGCATGAAGCGGGAGCTTCATGTGTGCACAAGCGTGTCAACACTAAACTCGTGAGGTATCATGCTCTCGATATTAAAGTTGCAATGCCTAGCTGCTGTCACCAAATGAGAACATAGAAAGTGGCACTACCTTGGTTTACCACTAGTGCATGTGAAATCTTGGAGGATTACCGCATGCATCCTCGACTCTTGGACCTCTCTGTCGGACATTGTACCGCCCCTATGCTCAACCTGATAAGTCCATGTGGCATGGTCAAAACATGTAACCTCATATGTGCCAGCTCTTTCATTTGCCTTCTCTAGGCGTGCCTTTGGTTTCAGAGCCCATATCTCTCCATCACTCCACAACTTCAATGCATGGGCATGTTTGTCATTGAACCAAGCAACAAGCTTGTAGAAGGTGAATTGAACGATTGCATTCATGGGCATACCACGTATCCCCAATAACAACTTATTGAATGACTCTGCCATGTTACTGCACTGAAACTTGTACCTTCATCCACCGGCGTCATGAGCTCTGTCCATCTCTCCAAATCCCTCATCAAACCTATGAGCCATTGTCTACCTTCTGCATTTGATGTGGTTCTGACCTGCTCCAACTTTTTCTGAAAGTACTTGTCCTCAAGCTATCGAGCAGCCTCTTGGAATAGATCAAAGTTATCCTTCACACCATCCTTTAGGAGTAGATTCTCGGCAAGGTGCTGAGTACACCAACGATGGTGTAAAGGTGCATACCCCTCTATTTGCTCTCGCGCAACATTAAGTATGCCTTGGTGCCTATTAGATATGACGCCAACCTCCCTACCAGGCCCAACCACATGTATCTAGACTAGCCTCAAGAACCATCCCCAACTATCATTATTCTCCTTCTCAACCAAAGCAAATGCCAAAGGAACCAACTTGTTGTTCGCGTCACATGATATGGCTATAAGAAGTGTGCCTTGGTATTTACTAATCAAGAATGTACCATCAATAGAGAAGACAGGACGATAGTGCCTAAAGGCCTCGACACACTGAGGAAAGCACCAGAAAGCACGGAAGAATATCTACCTCCCATCGTTTCATGCATTTGAATTTGGGATGTACTCATAATGCATGCCTTAGGGGTCGAACGAGACGTAGCACGCACCCAAGGGTTGGGCGAGACGGAGCCCACAGCCTCAAGGCCGGGCGAGACAAAGCCTGCGGCCTCAGGGTCGAGCGAGACAGAGCTCATGACCCTTGGGGTCAGACAAGATGGAGCACGCAACCCAATGGTTGGGTGAGACGGAGCCCATGGCCTTAGGGTCGGGCAAGATGAAGCCCACGACCTTGGGCGAGACCCCCATAGCCTTAGGGTCGAGCAAGACGGAGCCCATACCTAAGGGGTCAGGCAAGACATGTTAATACATCTTGCTCTATCTAGGAAAGTTAGCATGGGCACTAACTCCCTTGCTTTGGGTATCCCTAATATCGATACCCAAAAGTAGCCCCCGAGCCTCTGGAAGAGTAGAATACTCCTTTAGAGGCTTTTCTAAATGGGAGGACTCTGAGGGCCTTGGTCTTCTTTTTGTAGCCCATGGCGTGTCCTGGTAGGACAGTGGTTCCCTTTCATCATGATTGGACCCCTCGAGGGTATAGCTGTGAGATTTGGTGGGTCAAAAAAGGTCTTTCTTGATTCCAACCCCTATGAGGGTCTATCGTTTTATGATCACGTGTTCGGTCTCCTTGCGAGTCCAACTTTCCTCGAGCCCCCGCCCATAGTGGGGGTCTGGTCAAGGGTTGGCTCGTCTTTGTGATCGTCACCCCATCCATGGTTTCCGCAACCGAAGGGGTTGAACTAACGTCACTTGCCTCGATGGCTCAAGTGTCGCGCTCGGCAAGCTCGCTAATGGGCATGCCCGAGTGGTGCCTCGGCATCCTGTTCATGGGGGCCCAACTTGGGTTAGCTGGTGACAAACTCTAGATTCTCAGCAGTTAATCCATATAGTTCTTGGGTCTGTTCGACCGGTCCCGAGGGCTCTTTGCCTTTCTTCGAGGAAAAACCATGGATCATATCCCGTCGAGTCTTGAACATGGGCTGGGATGCCCGCGGTGCTCGTGCGCCTAGGTATTGGCCGCTAGCGGGCCCATCCCTTTCCACCCCTCACTCTAAAGGTGCTCGGAGCAATTGTTGGACCCATCGATGGGCCAACCTTCGAACTCCTAGGCCTAGATGGGTTGTAGGAGCATTTTAGCTCTGTATCCCTCTTACCTATGACGGGTCATGGCCTGTTCGGGGAGGCAAAATGTCTGGTGCGTTTTCCAAGGGGATGGCCATAGGTTGCGTGCGCACCCCCATGATGAAGCATGGTGACAGGTCATGGTAGGCATGGTGATCTAGGTGGGCGGTTGGTTTCCTTGCACCCATCACCCCACATGAGGGGGTGACGCCGTTGATGACGCACGCGCTCCCGCTATACGCTATGGTGCCCGAGCCATCGTTCGATGAAATGGCGGTCATCGAGGGAACACTCCCCAACTCTAAGATCGTGCAACACATCAAGGAGACGATGGAGCCTTTGCAGGACAACACGGGTGCTGCCCTCGACTTTGTCTACCTGGTGCCGGGGCATCCTCTGATTCGGCTAGAGCCAGACTATGTTGTCTTCGTAAGTTTCTCTTTCTCTTACCTTCTCTTCAATTGATGTCCTGACCCCATGAGACTAACTTTGAGTGGGGCAGGACCATCTAATGGACCTCATCCTCACGGATCACCCGACATCGCTGTCGAGGGATTCGACCATGAAGGTGGTGAATCACGCCGAGGGCGAGCGGCCGAGGAAGGCAAAGGAGGACAAGAAGAAGAAGAAGAAGAAGAAGTGGAAGCTGTGGGCGTGGGAATGAGGGGTGGACACTGACAACAATGATGACGATGATGATGGTGATGACAATGAGTTGATGGAGGAAGAAGAAACGGTAGCCAATGATATCGAGTGGGACAAGCTGGAGAACAAGGATGCACTGATAGGCATCGATTCATCCTTGTAGGTGTCGGGGCCCTTCCTATTCCATGGAGGGGAGGGTACATCTAGGGAGCCAGTGGAGGCAGGACGTACTGTCGGCCTACCCCAAGAGCCAACAGAGGTGGATGGCTCTACCATCGCGCCCCAAGAGCCAAGGGGTGGGGCATTCCACCAATGTGCCCTAGGAAATGCCAGGGGTGAGCCCCTCTACCTAGGAGCAGGGGCCAGGCTCAAAATAGCCTCGTTCCAATGAGGCGGAGCAAGGGTCAGGGGGTTCATCCCCCAAACACATCTGCCGCCCTACAACACTAAGGTGAGTTATTAATTCCTCTATTTTTTCCTATTTTAGTTGGATTTCATCATGGCTTATGTTTTTTGTCCCTTGCAGCATCGGTAGGCAGCAGAATCCTTTGGCGCTGGCATCGAATAAGAGCATCGCTCTCTAATTAGGGTGGCGGCTATTGGCTGGTGTCATGCCCATTTTGGGCGGGAGCAGCGCTAGTGTGACCGCATCGCCGACCGGTCAGGCGTCGCCCATGGTGGTGCCTGTGCCCTCTGTGGGATGGGCGGATGTGGGCGTTCAAGGGGCGCCTTCGAAGGTCGTGGAGCAGCCGCTGACGACCGTGATACCGCTGCCAACGGCAAGGCGAACGAGGCTATCGACTGTGCTCATGGTGCTGACTATGGCAGTCACGGCGTAGCCGGTCATGACCCCACCGATGCAGGTGGAGGTGGTAGTGGCCATGACAGATGGGTCACTGCTGGGTGCAACCACAGCGTCACCTGAGGTATCAGTGTGACCCATTGAAAGCTCGAGTTTGGTTTTGGTTAATTGATGAAACCCTAAGTGCTAACCTAGTTTATCAAAGTGATTATGAGATAGGTAGCACTACTCCAAGTGATGAAGCAATGGCGAAGATCATGACGATGATGATGGCATGGTGATGATCAAATGCTTGAACTTGAAAAGAAGAAAGAGAAAAACAAAAGGATCAAGGCAAAAGTATAAATAGTAGGAGCCATTTTGTTTCGGTGATCAAGACACTTAGCGAGTGTGATCACATTTAGGTTAGATAGCCATACTATTAAGAGGGATGAAACTCGTATTGAAATGCAGTTATCAAAGTGCCACTAGATGCTCTAACTCATTGTATATGCATTTAGGATCTAGTGGAGTGCTAACACCCTTGAAAAAGTTTGTGAAAATATGCTAACACATGTGCACAAGGTGATACACTTGGCGGTTGGCACATTTGAGCAAGGGTTAGAAACTTCACCAATAGAGTGTTCGCCCATAGAGTGTGGACAGTCTGACGGTGCCACCGGTGCCCTAGACAAAAAAGATAGGGGTTCATAGAGTGACCGGACACTGGTGGTGTAGTGACTGGACGCTGGGTTCAGAGTCTGGCCAGTAGCAACTATGAGCATGTGTCTCAGTCTTGTGATCGGACACTGGTAGGGTGCGTCTGGTCAGTGCTAATGTATGCTGATGTGAGGCGCATAGAGGAAACGTTGAGTGACCGGACGCCGGGTGAGTCCGGTCAAGCATGACCAAAAGCGTCTGGTCATAAAATTTCATGTTTGGAACCTTATTGGAAACGACTGGACGCTGGGGTCCTACGTTCGGTCATTTTCTAACTGACACGTCCAGTCATCACTTGACCATTGAGATTGGGAGAGAATCCAAGTGCATTGCTTAAGTGATTGCATCTAGAGGCACTTGGCATTCGTGTTTCGCTGCGGGATTCACTTGTTACTCTTAGTGGTTGCCACCACCTAGACAGCTTGGAGCAGCGAGGATCATTGAGCGGAGGTTGGTGATTGTCTCCAGCTCCGATCGTAGTGATTGTGAGGGGTCTTGTGCCTTCCCCGGCGGAGAGCCAAAAGGTAACTCTAGTGGATTGCTTGTATCATTGAGTTACCTCACTTGTGGGTAGGTTCTTGCGGTGTACAATTGTGTGGACGAGGTTCGTGCAACACCTCTTAGACGCCGAACCACCAAGTGTTGGTCGACACAACGGGGACTAGCATGCTGGCAAGCACGTGAACCTTGGGAGAAAAATTGGTTGTCTCTTGCCCCTTGGTATTCTCCCAGTGATTGATTTAGTATTCATCTTGTGATTAGTTCACTCCTCTACACGGCGGTATAATTACCCTACTCACTCATTTATATTCTTGCAAACTAGTTGTGACAAGCTCTTTAGTGTAATTAGAATTGAGAGCTTGCTTTGTTATTTTAAGTTTATCTAGTGGAGCTCTTTAGAGTAGCAAGATTGAGAGCTCTTAGTGAATAGTAACATTGCAAGTTGTGTGCCTAGTAATCATTGCAACTAGAATTGTTGGATAGGTGGCTTGCAACCCCTGTAGAGCTTGAGCAAGTTTGCATTTCGCTATTTGTCATACTAATCAAATTGCTCTAGTTGATTTGTAGATTTTTAAATAGGCTATTCACCCCCGTCTAGCCATATTAGGACCTTTCAAGTGGTATCAGAGCCATGGTCACCGTTTGATTGAAGACTTAACAACCTCGGTGTCAAATTATGGCTCAAGTTGTGTTCAACCATGTGGGGGGCAAACCACCATTCTTTGATGACACGTGCTATGATTATTGGAAGAGAAAGATGAGGATGTATCTTGGTTCAATCAATGATCAAGTATGGGAGGTGACCGAGAATGACTATGCTATCATTGATCCTGATGACCTCACCAACCAAGACAAGACTAACAAGCAATGCAACACAATGGCTCTCAATACCATATACAATGCAATTGATTCCAAGGTGTTTGAGCAAATCAAGGATTGTGAAAGAGCAAATGAGGTGTGGAGGAGATTGGAGGAAACATATGAGGGCACACCGGCGGTGAAGAGTGCTAAGTTGTATATTCTCAAGGATAAGTTGACAAGCTTCAAGATGAAGAAAGATGAGAGCATTCCGGAAATGTTCCATCGGTTGCAAGTGATTGTAAATGACTTGAAGGCCTTGGGAGAGAAGATCAAGGATGATGATGTCTCTCATCGGTTCTTGATATGCTTACCTCCAAGATTTGAGATGTTGAGATTGCTTATCATAAGAGGATGATTGAAGGAGATTACCCCTAACCAAGTACTAGGTGATGTCATGACCCAAGAGACATACCGTGTGGAAAGGGAGGGGGATGACAAGGATGACAAGAAGGAAGAAGAAGAGCATAGCATTCAAGGCTAGCTCATCATCATCCAAGAACAAGGGCAAGTCCAAGAAAGAATCAAGTGATGATGATGATCTTAGTGATATTGATGATGAAGCTATGGCCCTCTTTGTATGCAAGATGGGAAAATTCATGAAAAAGAAGGGCTATGGTGCAAGAAAGAGAAGAGATCACACCAAAAGCAAAGAATATATGAGAAGATGCTACAATTGCAAGAGTCCCGATCATGTTGTAGCAAATTGTCCCTACAATAGTGACAATGATGAGGATGAGAAGAAGAAGCACAAGAAGGAAAAGAAAGAAAAGAAGGAGAAGAAGGAAAAGAGAATGACCTTCCAAAAGAAGAAGAATGGTGGAGGCTATGTGGTCACTTGGGATAGTGATGGCTCTTCAGATAGCGATGACTCTAGTGATGATGACAAGAAATCTATCAAGAAAGCACTAGCAAGCATCGCCATCAACAACAAGCCCTCCATCTTCGACACTCCATCGACATGCCTCATGGCAAAGCCTACCAAGGTAAAATATGATGCTTGTAGGAGTGATGGTGATGACGAAGAGTACTCCAAGGAGGAGCTCATGGTCATGTGTGAGCAAGTGCACACTTGCTTTGAGATGAAGAGAAAGGAGTGCAAAGAATTGAACAAGGAAGTCAAATTTCTTGAGCAATCTCTTGATGAGCTCAATGCCACTCATGAGAGGCTAATGGAAGTCCATGAGAAGCTTGGCAAAGCTCACTCTAAGCTTGAAAAAAGCTTACTCCTCTCTCGTCGAGCAAGTCAAGAAGGAGGAGGCCAAGAAGGAGCAAGTGATCGTGTCTTGTGATGTGGGACTAACATGTGATCTTATTGATGAAACTTTTTATCGGCACATTGTAGTTGCTCCCACTAACACTTCTTGTAGCACTGCTACTTCTACTTCAACTTTGAGTGATGGTCTCACTTGTGATGCCTCACTAATGGTGGAAAATGAGACCCTCAAAAAGGAGGTGAATGAGCTCACTCGTGCCTTAGGCAATGCCTATGGTGGAGATGCCTGCTTGCTAAAGTGCATGGGTAGCCAAAGGTTTTCTCTCAACAAAAAGGGATTAGGCTATACCCCCAAGGAAGGCAAGGCAGCCTTTGTTACTCCCAAAGTTAACTTTATGAAGGGCAATGGTTGGTTTTGCAATAGATGCAAGCAAGTTGGGCATGTAGAGCAATATTGTAAGATTAACAAGAACAAGCTACCTATTGTATCCTCAATTAAATTTGATTCTTGTTACATGCTTGTTAAGGGTCCCAATGGTGTAAAGGCTAAGTTCATTGGTACACCAATTGTGGGCCCAAAGAAGAAGGCCATTTGGGTACCAAAGACCTTGGTAACTAACCTTCAAGGACCCAAACAAGTTTGGGTACCTAAAAAGAATTGATCTTCTTTTGTAGGTCAATTATAAAGCCGAAGGAAGGCATTGGGTGCTTGATAGTGGGTGAACACAATACATGACCAGTGATCCAAGAATGTTCAATTCAATCAATGAAAATAAGAGCAATGAGATTGATAGTATCACATTTGGTGACAATGGCAAAGGCAAGGTCAAAGGGCTTGGTAAGATTGCAATATCCAATGACTTGAGCATTTTCAATGTGCTACTAGTAGAGAGCTTAAACTTCAACCTTTTGTCGATAGCTCAATTGTGTGATCTTGGTTTCAAATGCATATTTGGTGTGGATGATGTAGAGATTATAAGTGTAGATGGCTCTAACTTGATATTCAAAGGATTTAGATATGAAAATCTATACTTGGTTGATTTCAATGCTTTGATCACTAAGTCTAGCATGGGTTGGTTATGGCATAGAAGGCTTTGTCATGTTGGAATGAAATAATTGAACAAGTTGATTAAGCATGACTTAGTTAGAGGCTTGAAAGATGTCACATTTGAGAAGGATAAGCTATGTAGTGCATGTCAAGCCGGAAAACAAGTTGGTAACACACATCCTAAGAAGAGCATGATGAGCACATCTAAGGCATTTGAGTTGATGCACATGGACTTATTTAGACCAACCATATACACAAGCATTGGTAGAAACAAATATGGATTTGTGATTGTGGATGATTTCACTAGATACACATGGGTATTCTTTCTTGTTGACAAGAGTGATGTGTTTGCAACATTCAAATCATTTGTCAAGGGCATTCACAATGAGTTTGAAACAACCATCAAGAAAGTTAGAAGTAACAATGGTAGTGAATTCAAGAACACTAGAATTGATGAGTTGTGTGATGAATTTGGAATTAGACATCAATTCTTGGCCAAGTACACTCCTTAATCAAATAGCTTAGTTGAAAGGAAGAATAGAACTTTGATTGACATGGCAAGATCAATATTGAGTGAGTACAATGTGAGTCATTTATTTTGGGCCAAAGCAATCAACACGGCTTGCTATTATAGCAACTGACTCTATTGTCACCCCATGATGGAGAAGACACCTTATGAGCTTTTGAATGGAAGAAAGTCCAACATAGCATACTTTTGGGTTTTTGGTTGTAAATGCTACATATTGAAGAAAGACACTAGATTGAGCAAGTTTGAAAAGAAATGTGATGAAGGTTTGTTGCTTGGTTACTCTACTACTAGCAAGGCCTATAGAGTTTGGAATTTGGCTAGTGGTACTCTTGAGGAGGTTCATGATGTGGAGTTTGATGAAACAAATGGTTCCCAAGAGGAAGATGAGAATCTAGATGATGTAAGAGGCACTCAATTGGTCAATGCAATGAAGAACATGGACATTGGTGATATAAGGCCTAGAGAGGTGATTGATGTTGAAGATGACAAGAATCAAGTGCTCTCTAACTCAAATGTGCAAGCTAGTGGTTCTCATGATCAAGTTCAAGCAAGAACTAGTGATGACAAAGTGCAAGATCAACAAGTGGCTAGTTCATCATCTCAACCAAGTGATCAATCAAATGCAAGCAATCAAGTACAAGTGCTTCAACCAACCAATGTTGCAAGAGATCATCCATTGGACACTATCATTGGTGATATTTCAAGAGGTGTGCAAGCTAGATCAAGATTGGCTTCATTTTGTGAGCACTTCTCATTTGTGTCATCTATTGAACCTAAGAAGATAGATAAAGCTTTGAAGGATGTTGATTGGGTCAATGCTATACATGAAGAGCTAAACAACTTCATAAGAAACCAAGTATGGGAGTTAGTTGAGAGGCCTAAGGATCATAATGTGATTAGAACCAAGTGGGTCTTTTGGAACAAACAAGATCAAGATGGGATAGTAATAGGAACAAAGCAAGATTAGTGGCTCAAGGTTACACTCAAGTTGAAGGTCTTGACTTTGGAGAAACATATGCCCCTGTTGCAAGATTGGAAGCAATTAGGATCTTGTTAGCCTATGCTTGTGCCCACAACATTCAAGTTGTACCAAATGGATGTGAAGAGTACATTTCTTAATGGGTACATCAATGAGCTTGTGTATGTTGAGCAACCTCTCGGTTTTGAAGATGAAAAGAAACCCAACCATGTTTATAAGTTGAGAAAGGCTTTGTATGGATTGAAATAAGCACCAAGAGCATGGTATGAGAGATTGAGGGATTTCCTACTCTCTAAGGGATTCAAGATGGGAAAGGTTGACACCACTCTCTTCACTAAGAAGCTTGGAAATGACTTGTTTGTAATGCAAATCTATGTTAATGATATCATATTTGGGTCAACAAATCAAAATTTTTGTGAGGAGTTTGGTAAGATGATGGCAAGTGAGTTTGAGATGTCTATGATTGGAGAGCTTAGTTACTTCCTTGGTCTTCAAATCAAGCAAATGAAGAATGGCATATTTGTGAGTCAAGGCAAGTATATCAAGGACATGCTCAAGAAGTTTGGAATGGATGATAGTAAAACTATTAGTACACCAATGGGGTCAAGTGGAAGCTTGGATAGTGATGCTAGTGGCAACATGGTGGATCAAAAGATGTATCGGTCTATGATTGGAAGCCTACTCTATGTGACTGCATTAAGGCTGGATGTGATGTTTAGTGTATGCATGTGTGGTAGATTCCAAGCCTCACCAAGAGAAAGTCATTTGAAAGCAACAAAGAGAATATTGAGGTACTTGAAGCATACACAAAATGTTGGATTATAGTATCTCAAAGGAGCAAGATTTGAGTTGATTGGATATTCGGACTCCGATTATGTGGGATGCAAAGTTGAGAGAAAGAGCACATCGGGCACATGTCAACTATTGGGAAGATCACTTGTGTCTTGGTCATCAAAGAAGAAAAATAGTGTAGCACTTTCAACCGCCAAAGCGGAGTATATTTCGGTCGGTAGTTGTTGTGCTCAATTACTTTAGATGAAGGCTACTTTGAGTGACTTTGGAATTAAATTCAAGCAAGTGTCATTGCTATGTGACAATGAGAGTGCCGTAAAGCTCACCAACAACCCGGTTCAACATTCAAGAACAAAGCATATTGATGTCCACCATCATTTCATAAGAGATCACCAACAAAAAGGGGATATTTGCATTGAGAGTGTGGGCACCGAAGATCAACTTGTCGATATCTTCACCAAGCCACTTGATGAAAAGAGGTTTTGCAAGTTAAAGAATGAATTGAACATACTTGACTTCTCCAATATGTGTTGATGCACCCCCCATTATATGACACGCCTCTCCTTCGAGCAAAGCAAGGTAAAGTTGATTGACATGTCATCCATCCATTGCTAAGGACTTGTTTAGTGCATCTAGTGATTCCTACCATGTCCTAGGCTCATTCATTAAAATCAAATGAATTTGATGCTTGTATGGTACCACTATTGCTTGTATGTTTGAAATGATATAGTGGTAGCATATGATATTTTTGTGGGCTTGTAAACCTAGTGTTTGATCTAGAAAATAAGCTACAAGTATTTAACTCAACATGGTATAAGATAACCCTTATTTGGAGGTGTGAAGAAGCTTGTCCTTGGATCAAACCGAGTTAAATATCTTTTGCAAGTAATCTAGATTGAACCAAATTGAGAAAATGATCCTCATTTCACATGGTTTCACCCCAACCTATCTATAATTTGAGCTGACCTTTTGTGCTAATTGTTGACAAAGGGGGAGAAATTCACAAAGATAGTAAGATAGAAGGAGCAAACAAATGAACCATTGACATTGTAAGGGGATCATATAAAAAATGCACACAATTAGGGGGAGCAAGCTTGTGTGGTGTATGCTAGTTATATGCTTGAGTGGTGAAATGAAAAACTAGCATGCATAGGCTAAAGTAACTAGACTTATGTTCATTTTATGGAAACTAGACCCTTGCTTGTAATGTTGATCTCATGGGGTATTCTAGTTTTTGTGTATGTATAGTTACTAATGGTGCTAAGGATGGTATATTAGTGCACTCTAATTGGTATCATGCTTCAAAGGTCCATCTCTTATACCTTAACATCATATGGTAGAAATTGTCTCCTATATTTCCTATCTAAGCATATGTGCAAGCTATAATCCAAACTCTTAGCACATATGTAGGGGGAGCAATTGCTACCATTTGGAGTTCATGAAACTTGTTCATATTCTTTTACACATGGTAAATATGCTAGTCCCCGTAGAGCAATTGCTACAACCAGTTTGTGGGAATGTAAATGAGCAAGTAAGGTGATTATATCGCCACGTAGAGGAGTGAACCAATCACAAGATGAATACTAATTCAATCACTGGGAGAATACCAAAGGGCGAGAGACAACCAATGTTTTTCTCCTGAGGTTCACGTGCTTGCCGCCATGCTAGTCCCTATTGTGTTGACCAATACTTGGTGGTTCAGTGGCTAAGAGGTGTTGCATGAACATCGTCCACACAATTGGACACCGCAAGAACCTACCCACAAGTGAGGTAACTCAATGACATGAGCAATCCACTAGAGTTACCTTTCGGCGCTCCACCAGGGAAGGCACAAGACCTGTCACAATCACCGCGATCGGAGCTAAAGACAATCACCAACCTCCACTCGACAATCCTCGATGCTCCAAGCCATCTAGGTGGCAGCAACCACCAAGAGTAACAAGTGAATCCTGCTGAGAAACACGAACACCAAGTGCCTCTAGATGTAATTACTCAAGCAATGCACTTGGATTCTCTCCCAATCTCACAAAAATGATGAATCAATGATGGAGATGAGTGGGAGGGCTTTGGCTAAGCTCACAAGGTTGCTATGTCAATGCAAATGGCCAAGAGAGTGAGCTTGAGCTAGCCATAGGGCTTAAATAGAGAGCCCCCCATGAATAGAGCCATTGGCTCTCTGTTCCTAGGAAAATCAGGGTGATCGGACACGCCGGTCGGATTGACCGGACGTAGGACCCCAATGTCCGGTCCTTAGATTTTCACCACATGTCCCCTGCTTCAAATGTTGATTGCCCAATCTTAATGGCTAGTCTGCTTCACGTCATGTGTTAAGTTGTGACCGGATGCACTGCTCAAAGTGACCGGACGCTCCATCACTAGAGTCTGGTCGTTTCCAGTAAGGTTCCAGAGACGGTTTTTCATGACTGGACGCGTTCGGTGGCTCATGACTGGACCTAGGCCAGCATCCAGTCAACTCAGCCTCTCTCTGTTGCTTGTGTTAGCATATGTCACTAGGTGACCAGACGCAACCCCTACGCGTCTGGTCCGTCTTTATCTTTAGCGTCCGGTCAAGGAATCGAGGGCGGCCTTCACTACGTGCCACTGACCAGACATGGGGCCAGTGTCCGGTCACTGCCCAAGGTAGAGTCTGGTCAATACGAAACTTCTCCTTTTGACCCCAAACTTCACCACCCTTGATCAAATGTGCCAACCACCAAGTGTATTACCTTGTGCACATGTGTTAGCATATTTTTACAAACATTTTCAAGGGTGTTAGCACTCCACTAGATCCTAAATGCATATGCAATGAGTTAGAGCATCTAGTGGCACTTTGATAACCACATTTCGATACAAGTTTCACCCCTCTTAATAGTATGGCTATCGATCCTAAATGTGATCACACTCACTAAGTGTCTTGGTCACTTAAACCAAAAAGCTCCTATCAACTTCACCTTTGCCTTGAGCTTTTTGTTTTTCTCTTTCTTCTTTTCCAAGTCCAAGCACTTGATCATTATCATGGCATCACCATCATCATGTCATGATCTTCATTTGTTTCACCACTTGGAGTAGTGCTACCTATCTCATAATCACTTTGATAAACTAGGTTAGCACTTAGGTTTTCATCAATTCACCAAAACCAAACTAGAGCTTTCAATCTCCCGTTTTTTGGTAATTGATGACAACCCTTTCACAAAGATATGAATTAAAATTCATTTGAATCCATGTTGCTTGCCCAAGCATATTTATTATGTGTAAAAGGATATGGACAAGTTTCATGAATCCCATATGGTAGCAATTGCTCTCCCTACATATGTGCTAAGAGTTTGGATTGTAGCTTGCACATATGTTTAGATAGGAAATGTAGGAGTCAATTGTCTACAAAATGATGCTAAGGTATAAGAGATGGACCTTTGAAGCGTGATACCAATCGGAGTGCACCAATATACCATCCTTAGCACCATTGGTAATTAGACATACACAAAAACTAGAATACCCCATGAGATCAACATTAGAAGCAAGGGTCTAGTTTCCATAAAATGAACATAAGTCTAGTTACATAACCTATGCATGCTAGTTTTTCATTTCATCATTCAAACCTACAACTAGCATACACCACACAAGCATGGATATTGAAATTTAAAACTTGTGCCATGCAAGCAAATATATGAAATGCACATTCAAATGCAACATACAAGTTTATAAGCTTGCTCCCCCTACTTGTGTACAATTTTGATTGACCCCCTTATAATGTCATTTCATTTGTTTGCTCCCCCTATCTTACTATCTTTGTGAATTTTTAATGGCATTTCATATGTCTGCTCCCCCTATCTTACTATCTTTGTGAATTTCTCTCCCCCTTTGTCAACAATGAGCACAAAAGGCGAGCTCAAATTTTAGATAGGTTGGGGTAAAACCATGTGAAGTGAGGATTATTTTTCCAATTTGGTTCAATCTAGATCACTTGCAAAAGATATTTAACTCAGTTTGATCCAAGGGCAAGCTTCTTCACACCTCCAAAAGAGGGTTATCATGCACCATGTTGAGTTAAACACTTATAGCTCATTTTCTAGATTAAGCACTAGGTTTACAAACCCACAAACATGTCATATGCTACCACTAGATCATTTCAAGCATACAAGCAATAGTGGTACCATACACGCATCAAATTCATTTGATTTTCATGAATGAGCCTAGGACATGATAGGAATGACTAGATGCACTAAACAAGTCCTTAGCAATGGATGAATGACATGTCAATCAACTTTACCTTGCTTTGCTCGAAGGTGAGGCATGTCATATAGTGGGGGTGCATCAATACATATTGGAGAAGTCAAGTATGTTCAATTCATTCCTTAGCTTGCAAAACCTCTTCTCATCAAGTGGCTTGGTGAAGATATCGACAAGTTGATCATCGGTGCCAACACTCTTAATACAAATGTCCCCTTTTTGTTGGTGATCTCATATGAAATGATGGCGGACATCTATATGCTTTGTTCTTGAATGTTGAACTAGGTTGTTGGTGAGCCTTACGTCACTCTCATTGTCACATAGCAATGGCACTTTCTTGAATTTGATTCCAAAGTCACTCAAAGTAGTCTTCATCCAAAGTAATTAAGCACAACAACTACCGACCGAAATATACTATGCTTCAACGGTTGAAAGTGCTACACTATTTTGCTTCTTTGATGACCAAGACACAAGTGATCTTCCCAATAGTTGACATGTGCCTAATGTGGTCTTTCTCTCAACTTTGCATCCCACATAATCAGAGTCTAAATATGCAATGAACTCAAATCTTGCTCCTTTGGGATACCACAATCCAACATTGTATGTATGCTTTAAGTACCTCAATATTTTCTTTGTTGCCTTCAAATAATTTTCTCTTGGTGAGGCTTGAAATGTAGCACACAAGCATACACTAAACATCATATCCGGCCTTGATGCGGTCACATAGAGTAGGCTTCCAATCATAGACCAATATATCTTTTGATCCACCATGTTGCCACTAGCATCACTATCCAAGCTTCCATTTGTCCTCATTGGTGTACTAATAGCTTTAACATCATCCATTCCAAACTTTTTGAGCATGTCTTTGATGTACTTGCCTTGACTCACAAATGTGACATTCTTCATTTGCTTGATTTGAAGACTAAGGAAGTAACTAAGCTCTCCAATCATGAACATCTCAAACTCACTTGCCATCATCTTGCCAAACTCCTTACAAAAATCTTGATTTGTTGACCCAAATATGATATCATCAATATAGATTTGCAATAAAAACAAGTCATTTCTAAGCTTCTTGGTGAAGGGAGTGGTGTCAACCTTTCCCATATTGAATCCCTTAGAGAGTAGAAAATCCCTCAATGTCTCATACCATGCTCTTGGTGCTTGTTTTAATCCATACAAAGCTTTTCTCAACTTGTAAACATGGTTGTGTTTCTTTTCATCTTCAAAACTGGGAGGTTGCTCAACATACACAAGCTCATTGATGTACCCATTGAGAAATGCATTCTTCATATCCATTTGGTACAACTTGATGTTGTGGGCACAAGCATAGGCTAACAAGATCCTAACTGCTTCCAATCATGGACATCTCAAACTCATTAGCCATCATCTTTCTAAATTCTTCATAAAAGTCTTGATTGGTTGATCCAAATATGATGTCATCAACATAGATTTATAACACAAATAAGTCTTTACCAATCTTTTTGATGAAAAGAGTGGTGTCAACCTTGCCCATCATGAACCCTTTAGAGAGTAGGAAGTTCCTTAATCTCTCATACCATGCTCTAGGTGCTTGCTTCAAGCCATACAATGTCTTCTTCAATTTGTACACATGGTTGGGCTTCTCGTCATCTTCAAAACCGGGAGGTTGCTCAACATATACTTCTTCATTTATGTAACCATTGAGTAATGCACTCTTGACATCCATTTGATAGAGTTTGATGTTGTGGGCACAAGCATAGGCTAGCAAGATTCTAATTGCTTCTAATCTAGCAACCGGGATATATGTTTCTCCAAAGTCAAGACCTTCAACTTTAGTGTAACGTTGAGCCACTAATCTTGCTTTGTTCCTTATTATTATCCCATCTTGATCTTGCTTGTTCTGAAAGACCCACTTGGTTCTAATTACATTATGATCCATAGGCCTCTCAACTAACTCACATACTTGATTTCTCTTGAAGTTGTTTAGCTCTTCATGCATAGCATCGACCCAATCAACATCCTTGAAAGCTTCATCTATCTTCTTAGGTTTAATGGATGACACAAATGAGAAATGTTCACAAAATGGTGTCAATTTAGATCTTGTTTGTACACCTCTAGAAATATTACCAATTATAGAGTCCAAAGGATGATCTCTTGCGACATTGGTTGGTTGGAGCACTTGCACTTGATTGCTTGCATTTGATCAATCATTTGGTTGGGATGATGAACTAGCCACTTGTTGATCTTGCACTTTGTCAACACTAGCACTTGCTTGACTTTGATTTTTAGAACCACTTGCTTGTATATTTGAGTTAGAGAGCACTTGATTCTTGTCATCTTCAACATCAATCACCTCTCTAGGTCTTATATCACTAATGTTCATGTTCTTCATTGCATTGACTAATTGAGTGCCTCTCACATCATCTAGATTCTCATCTTCCTCTTAGGAACCATTTTTTCATCAAATTCTACATCATGAACCTCCTCAAGAGTACCACTAGATAAATTCTAAACTCTATATGCCTTGCTAGTAGTGGAGTAACCAAGCAAGAAACCTTCATCACATTTCTTTTCAAACTTGCTCAATCTAGCGCCTTTCTTCAATATGTAGCATTTACAACCAAAACCCCGAAAGTATGCTATGTTGGGCTTTCTTCCATTTAATAGCTCATAAGGTGTCTTCTCTATCATGAGATGACAATAGAGCCACTTGCTATAATAGCAAGCCGTGTTGATTGCTTCGGCCCAAAAAAATGATTCACATTGTACTCACTCAACATTGATCTTGCCATGTCAATCAAAGTTCTATTCTTTCTTTCAACTAGGCCATTTGATTGTGGAGTATACTTGGCTAAAAATTGATGCATAATTCCAAACTCATCACATAAATCATCTACTCTTGTGTTCTTGAACTCACTTCTATTGTCACTTCTTACTTTCATGATGGTTGTTTCAAACTCATTATGAATTCTCTTGATGAATGCCTTGAAGGTTGCAAACACATCACTCTTATCAACAAGAAAGAACACCCATGTGTATCTAGTGAAATCATCCACAATCACAAATCTATATTTGTTTCCACCAATGCTAGTGTATGTGGTTGGTCCAAACAAGTCTATGTGCACCAACTCAAATGCCTTAGATGTGCTCATCATGCTCTTCTTAGGATGTGTGTTACCAACTTGCTTTCTGGCTTGACATGCACTACATAGCTTATCCTTCTCAAATGTGGCATCTTTCAAGCCTCTAACTAAGTCATGCTTGATCAAATTGTTCAATTGTTTCATTCCAACATGACCAAGCCTTCTATGCCATAACCAACCCATGCTAGACTTAGTGAGTAAACATGTTGACAATTGAGCTTCTCTAGCATTGAAATCAACCAAGTATAGATTCTCATATCTAAATCCTTTGAATATCAAGTTAGAGCCATCTACACTTATGATCTCTACATCATCCACACCAAATATGCATTTGAAATCAAGATCACATAATTGAGCTACCGATAATAGGTTGAAGTTCAAGCTCTCTACTAGTAGCACATTAGAAATGCTCAAGTCATTGGATATTGCAAACTTACCAAGACCTTTAACCTTGCCTTTGTCATTGTCACCAAATGTGATACTATCAATCCCATTGCTCTTATTTTCATTGATTGAATTGAACATTCTTGGATGTAGCACTCGGTTTTAAGAACAAAACCAGATACACACCATATGTGAGCCTAGGAAGCCCAATCTCACATATAGCTACAAATAAGGGTAATATCAAAAGACAATGCTCAATATATAACGTACTTAGTATAAAGAGTATAACCTTAGATAGCAAACAGTGGAAAGACAACTCTGATCTTTGGGTGAAGACTCTATTTCCACAGGGACAACTAACTGGTTGATCACAAGCCTAATTCCTCCAAACTCTAGCAATCTGATACCCATCCAGGATTTTTCTAAAGATTTAAAAAAAGTAAAGCAAGTGTAAGTACATGTCATACTCAACAAATATAACATGGGGTTCATAAGGCTCAAAAGGCTGACACTGGCTTAACTACGATTAGCTTTTAATGAGTCATCTTTTAGCAATTGAGTAGCAACAAGTTTATCACAAGCCCATGTAAACACATGATCAGGTAAACATGAATAATGAATAGCATAAACAATTAATCATTAGTGAGCATCTTCATCATCTATATCATTAGTGTTCATTATCTATTATGTAAATGTTCCAAGGCCACTCGTGACCATGAGCACGGCTGATATACCCATTTTACACTCTGTAGAGGTTATACACTTTCACTATGAGTCATAATTTACCCTTTCGCCTAAGGCAGCCAACCTCTTGACCCACTACCAAGGAAGGTCGGTAGGGTTCACTATGAAGTCTTTCAAAGGTTCGTCTAACAAGTTAGGGCCATTAGATTCACTCGGCAAACAGATATAGAAACCCCCTATCGAATGGCACAATTCTATCATGGCTATACACATAAGAGTAGAGGCTGTCCCATACCCAATTTGTCAAGCCATTCTTATGCCAATAAAGGTAACCTCTAACAAGCTAGAAAAGGTCCTCATACTGAGCTAAAGCCAGAGCCATATGGCCCTCACAATTGTATTGTAAGTCCCAGATGATCACTTACAGATAAGTCCTTAGGGAGAGGAATCTAGAGCACCATAAAATAACCTAATGCTTTAGCCCCTTTGTTCCATATTTGCTAAAAAGCATCTTTTAATGTTTATTGCATATTACATTAGTCAAGTTACAAGATCATGGTTGTAGTGGAGCACTAGCATCATACTACCCATTGCAATAACCCAAAGGTATCAAGGTACAAGGTAACAAAGTACTAGGAAATCCTTAGTGGCAGTTAAGGTAGACACATGCAATATGAATTAAGTGATTAAAGGTGTATAGGACAACAAGGAAGATCCCATGCTATAATTGTCTTAAACACCGATCATTTGGTAAGCTTTAATCTTCAATGTTCTTCTTCTTCTTGATCACCACGTATATCTCACCGACTGGACGAAATCATAAAGCACCACACAAGCATCCATGCAATCATAAACAAAGCAAACAATAGATCTAAATTAGAACAGTACACCAATCATAGAAAAATAAGTAAAAGAGTTTGAAACATGATTCTACGCATCGCTATGAACACATAGACGTGAGAGGCACGCTAATCGGAGCTACGGTTAAAAAGATACAACTACCGATAGATCTACTCATAAAAGAAAATATAAAACTATTAGCTTCATGTGTTTTAATTATATAAAAACATATATAAGATATTTTATAGATAATATAAATTAAGTCAAATTTAAGTTTGAGTTATAATACTAAAGTAAAACAAATCATATTTTATTTATAAAATCTAGTTGCATAATTATTATTCAAATTAGAGTTTAAACCATGAAATTCTAGAAATGGTAATATGATAAACACTATTACTAACGCATAGATCTCATCGCCATGAATCTAAAGCAACTTGACTGGACTAAAACAAAGTTAAAACGTAGTAGATATGATTTAAACAAGATTTCCTTTAATAAAATAATAGATTAAATCTAACCTCAAATTTCAAAAGTTGAAAACCCACTTAACAGTAGTATGAACATATAGATTATGAAATTATGAACCTAACGCAAGTTGAACGGGTCAAATCAGAGTTAAAACAGAGAAGTTATGGCCAAAACAAAATCAGTGGCAAATATGTAAATAAGTGAAAATGTATTTTGGATCTAATCTGAAGAAACTACGCTTTCCAAAGAAGAAAACACATCCTAAAAATATGCTTTGGACCACGGGTTTGAAAACATAAAACTGGAGGGCTCTTTTAAAAAACCCAGGGACGATGGGTTGAGACTCAATTAGTTGTAATGGCCTTTTTGCAAAAAAGCCAGCAAAGGGGTACGATCTAATCCTAGCTTTTGATCTTGAATCGGATGGACGGAATTGAATTGGGAGGGGGAGGCGTGCCGGCAATGAGCCTAGGCTGTGGTGCATGACCGGAAAAATAGAGAGCCCATCGGAGTTCACGAATCCAACGATTTAGACCATGGTTAGACTCGAGAGAAGTACGGGGAGCTAGATGAGTTTATCGTGGACTCAATGGAGGGATCGGAGAGGGTCGCGATGTCACGGTGGCAACGCCACCCTTGAATTGGTGGCTCGAGCTTGTTGGCTAGGCTTTGGCAAGTCGGAGAGAGGGATAGAGACCGAGAGGGCAGGCGTTTGAGGCTCCTACTGTTTACTTACCTCCAAGCGAAGCTCGGGGACGCGTTTGCGGAAGCAGAGTAGCGACGGAGCGATGAACGGTGACTGCAGATCGGAGGCAAGGCAATGGCTGGTTCTAGGGTGAGATAGGGAAGGCAGCACAGCGCGGCTGCTATTTAAGAGTGGGGCGACTTAGGTGGCACACCGAACCAGGAGAGAACGGCATGGAGGCGGACTCTTCGCGCGGATGGAGTGTCCGTGTTGGACATGAGCTAGGGAAGACAATGCTGACGAGTGGGCTCAAGATGATGGTGACACAAGGCGTGGGGTTAGGTCTTCAGCAAAATAAAGGAAGGGGCAGCGCGGCTTCCGTAGACTTGGGCTTGCTCACTGGGCCACGCGAGAGAACAGAGAGGGGGAGATGGCGGCCTGTTGGCTTGATGACGGTGGCCCAAGAGAGGAGAGGTGGGCCGCTGGCTACTAGGCTACGCGGGAGGGGAGGAGAAGTAGCTGGGCTACTTGGCTTGCGGGGCCGACTGGGCCAAAAGAGAGAAAAAGGGAGAATGGAGTTTTCTTTTCCAAATACCTTTCTATTTCCTTTCTTAATTCAAACCAAATTTAAAACATGAACCAAATCGAATTCTGATGTAGTTTCAAGTATACTTTTCATCTCAAATAAAAATGAGCAATTTTAGTAAGTTTTCAAAAATAAATTTTTACAACTTTTTAAATGCTTTTATTTCGGAGCCAATTTCAAATTTACTTCTCAAAAGCATTTTGAATGTTTTCAATGTGAATCAAATCCACACAATACAAAGAAACAAATGCACCAGCATGTATGCACCAACATGTTGCTACCTTATGATGAATTTTAATTTAATAAAAAAATATTTTCCTATATTTCATGAGCTCAAAATTCAGAAAAAAATCATTTTAAACCTATTTTCAAAAGAGGCAAATTTTAGGGTGTTACATTGGATCACCGATCATGTGTTGTGTGCACCCACTATCAAGCATCCAATGTCTTCCTCCTACTTTATAATTGACCTACAAAAGAAGATAAATTCTTTTTAGATACCCAAAATTGCTTGGGTCCTTGAAGGTTAGTTACCAAAGTCTTTGGTACCTAAATGGCCTTCTTGTTTGGGCCCACAATTGATGCACCAATGAACTTAGCCTTCACACCATTGGCACCCTTAACAAACATGTAACTAGAATCAAATCTAATTAAGGATACATTAGGTTGCTTGTTCTTGTTAGTCTTGCAATATTGCTCTATATGACCAACTTGCTTGCATCTATTGCAAAACCGATCATTGCCCTTCACAAAGCTAGCTTTGGGAGTGACAAAGGCCACCTTGCCTTTCTTAGGGGTATAGCCTAATCCCTCTTTATTGAGAGAAAACCTTTGGCTACCCAAGCACTTTAGAAAGCGGATATCTCCACCATAGGCATTGCCTAAGGCACGAGTAAGCTCATTCACCTCCTTCTTGAGGGTCTAATTTTCCACCATTAGTGAGGCATTACAAGTGAAACCATCACTCAATGGTGAAGTTGAACTAGAAGTGCTACAAGAAGGGTTAGTGGGAGAAACTACAATGGGCTTATAAAAAGATTCATCAATAATATCACATGTTAGTCCCACATCACAAGACACAATAACTTGCTCCTTCTTGGTTTCCTCCACTTTGACTTGCTCGATGAGAGAGGAGTGAACCTTTTCAACCTTAGAGTGAGCTTTGCCAAGCTTCTGATGGGCTTCCATTAGACTCTCATGAGTGGCATTTAGCTCATCAAAGGATTGCTCAAGAAATTGGACTTTCTTGCGCAATTCTTTGCACTACTTTCTCTTCATCTCAAAGCAAGTGTGCACTTGTTCACACATGTCCATGAGCTCCTCCTTGGTGTACTCCTCCTCATCATCATCACTCCTACAAGCATCACTTTCACATTCATCATCATCACTCACATCATATTTTACCTTCATAGGCTTTGCCATAAGGCATGTCGATGGAGTATCAAAGATGGAGGGCTTGTTATTGATGGCGACGCTTGCTAGTGCTTTCTTGATAGATTTCTTGCCATCATCACTAGAGCCATCACTATCCAAAGAGCCATCACTACCCCAAGTGACCACATAGCCTCCACTCTTCTTCTTCTTTTGGAAGGTCATCTTCTTCTCCTTCTTCTCCTTCTTGTGCTTCTTCTTCTTATCCTCATCAGTGTCATTATTGTAGGGACAATCCGCTACAACATGATCGGGGCTCTTGCAATTGTAGCATCTTCTCACATATTCTTTGCTTTTGGTGTGATCTCTTCTCTTTCTTGCACCATAGCCCTTCTTCTTTATGAATTTTTCCATCTTGTGCACAAATAGAGCCATGGCCTTATCATCAATGTCACTAAGATCCTCATCATCACTTGATTCTTTCTTGGACTTGCCCTTGTTCTTGGATGATGAGCTAGCCTTGAAAGCTACACTCTTCTTCTTGTCTTTGTCTTCCTTCTTGTCATCCTTGTCAACCCCTTCCCTTTCCACACGGTATGTCTCTTGTGTCATGACATCACCTAGTACTTGGTTAGGGGTAATCTCCTTCAATCCTCCTCTTATGATAAGCAATCTCAACATCTCAAATCTTGGAGGTAGGCACATCAAGAACCAATGAGAGACATCATCATCATTAATCTTCTCTCCCAAACCCTTCAAGTCATTGATAATGACTTGCAACCGATGGAACATCTTTAGAATGCTCTCATCATCCTTCATCTTGAAGCTTGTCAACTTGTCCTTGAGGATGTACAACTTGGCACTCTTTACCACCGGTGTGCCCTCATATGTTTCCTACAATCTCTTCCACACCTCACTAACTCTATGGCAATCCTTGATTTGCTCAAACACCTTGGAATCAATGGCATTGTATATGGTGTTGAGAGCCATTGTGTTGCATTGCTTGTTGGCCTTGTCTTGCTTGGTGAGATTGTTGGGATCAATGATGGCATAGTCACTCTCGGACACATCCCACACTTGATCATTGATTGAACCAAGATACATCTTCATCTTTCTCTTCCAATAATTATAACATGTGCCGTGAAAAAACGGTGGTTTGCCCCCCCCCCCCAACATTGTTGAACACAATTTGAGCCATCTTTTGACACCGATTGTTAAGCCTTTAAACAAAAGGTGACCACGGCTCTGATACCACTTGAAAGGTCCAAATATGGCTAGAGGGGGGTGAATAGTCTATTTAAAAATCTACAAACCAATTAGAGCAATTTGATTAGTACGACAAATAGCGAAAAGCAAACTTGCTCTAGCTCTACAAGGGTTGCAAGCCACCTATCCAACAATTCTAGTTACTATGATCACTAGACACATAATTTACTAAGTCACTACTCACTAAGAGCTCTCACACTTGGTACACTAAAGAGCTCCACTAGATGAACTTAAGCTACAAAGCAAGCTCTCAATTCTAGCTATACTAAAGAGTTTGCTACAACTAGTTTGCGGGAATGTAAATGAGCAAGTAAGGTGATTATACCGCCGCGTAGAGGAGTGAACCAATCACAAGATGGATACTAATTCAATCACTGGGAAAATACCAAAGGGCAGGAGACAACCAATATTTTTCTCCTGAGGTTCACGTGCTTGCCGGCATGCTAGTCCCCGTTGTGTCGACCAACACTTGGTGGTTCGACAGCTAAGAGGTGTTGCATGAACCTTGTCCACACAATTGGACATCGTGAGAACCTACCCACAAGTGAGATAACTCAATGACACGAGCAATCCACTAGAGTTACCTTTTGGTGCTCCATCGGGGAAGGCACAAGACCCCTCACAATCACCGTGATCGGAGCTAGAGACAATTACCAACCTCTGCTCGACAATCCTCACTGCTCCAAGCCATCTAGGTGGCGGCAACCACCAAGAGTAACAAGTGAATCCCACAGCGAAACACGAACACCAAGTGCCTCTAGATGCAATTACTCAAGCAATGCACTTGGATTCTCTCCCAATTTCACAAAGATGATGAATCAATGATGGAGATGAGTGGGAGGGCTTTGGCTAAGCTCATAAGGTTGCTATGTCAATGCAAATGGCTAAGAGAGTGAGCTTAAGCCAGCCATGGGGCTTAAATAGAGAGCCCTTATGAATAGAGTCATTGGCTCTCTGTTCCTAGAAAAATCAGGGCGACCGGACACGCCGGTCGGATTGATCGGACACAGGACCCTAGTGTCTAGTCCTAAGATTTTTGCCATGTGTCCCCTACTTCAAATGCTGATCGCCTAATATTAATGGCTAGTCTTCTTCATGCCACGTGTTAAGTTATGACTGGATGAACTACTCAAAGTGATCGGACGCTCCATCACTGGAGTCTGGTCGTTTCTAGTAAGGTTCTAGAGACAGTTTTTCACGACCAGACGTGTCCGGTTGCTCATGACCGGACCTAGGCCAGTGTCTGGTCAACTTAGCCTCTCTTTGTTGCTTGTGTCAGCATACGTCACTAGGTGACCGGACGCAACCCCTACGTGTCTGGTCCCTCTTTCTCTTCAGCATATGGTCAAGGGACCGAGGGTAGCCTTCACTTCGTGCCACTAATTAGACGCGGGGTCAGAGTCTGGTCACTTCCTAATGCAGAGTCTGGTCAATACGAAGCTTCTCCTTTTGACCCCAAACTTCACCACCCTTGATCAAATGTGCCAACCACCAAGTTTATCACCTTATGCCCCATGTGTTAGCATATTTTTACAAACATTTTCAAGGGTGTTAGCACTCCACTAGATCCTAAATGCATATGCAATGAGTTAGAGCATCTAGTGGCACTTTGATAACCGCATTTTGATATGAGTTTTACCCCTCTTAATAGTATGGCTATTGATCCTTAATGTGATCATACTCGCTAAGTGTCTCGATCACTTAAACCAAAAAGTTCCTATCAATTTCACCTTTGCCTTGAGCTTTTTGTTTCTCTTTCTTCTTTTCCAAGTCCAAGCACTTGATCATTACCATGACATCACCATCATCATGTCATGATATTCATTTGTTTCACCACTTGGAATAGTACTATCTATCTCATAATCACTTTGATAAACTAGGTTAGCACTTAGGGTTTCATCAATTCACCAAAACCAAACTAGAGCTTTCATCGAGGGGTCCTCGGGAGTCATGGTGCAAGGAGAGAGGTTCGTGTTCACTGTTGACCCCTATCGTTGCTGAAGGGGGCGTCCTAGTAGGGATGTCATGATGAGAGGGGTCGGCAGCACTTAGGGCCAGTGAGGAGTTGTCCCTAACCCTGACATCAGTGGACAGTGGCTCGCCCGCGTGGGGTGAGTCCCTACTCTTGTGGATAGATCCACAGGATCTGACATTGACACTTTTTACCCTTAACGACGCCGCAAAGAGCATGGAGCGAGAGAGCCTCGACATAGGGATCATGTCTATGCTTGAGGCCCTAGACCACACCATAGGCACATTGCAGGATGTTGTTGTTCCCTTTGGCTAGGTATTGCTTGGTCCTACTTCTTGCCCTTTTCTTCCACTATATAATTTTTGTATCCTGGCCATCGTCTCCCTGCAGTCCCTTATAGCTTGCAGCTAGGGAAAATCTTGGTTCCTTCATCAATAGAAGGAAGCCTAGGACCGCCTCATTGAGGAGGCGTGGCTACATGGGGAGGTGATAGTTTAGCTCATTGCTACCCAGCACGGGGTGGTCGAGCTGACTCCCCTCATCGAGGAGGCAGCCAATCTTTAGTCATGGGTGGCCAAGGCCCATTGGGATGCTGACAAGGCTGAGAAGGTGTTCAAGGCCCTATTAGTGAGGTCATAGAAGGATGACGAAGAAGATGCTAGGGTCAGGAAGGAGCAGGATGAGTTGCTCCAGAAGGACGCCAAAACCCGCTAGTGAATCCTTGACCTTTTGGGCGAGGTTTAGAAAGAAAGGGGTCTGAAGCTAGGGGACGAAGAGAAGCTCATGGCCCTAGAGAAAGCGGCGAGCCTAGATGCCCTGGCGGTTGCTTGGCTACGCAAGGAGCGAGATGAGCTGATCCAAACCACAGAGAGGCTCTGCTTGGAATGCGGTGTGGCTTGTGAGGAGCATGACCAGGCTTTTCGAGAGCATGACCAGGCCTACCAAGAGCGCGATGGCGTGCGATAGAAGGTTGGCTCCCTCTAGGCCAAGCTCAAAAGGGAGATGACCCAGAAGCTGGAGGCTGAGAGCATTTCTACGGGGCTAGCTATAGATCTCGTCGAGGTGAGGAGAAATCTTCAGGCGAAGAGTGACGAGCTCGGTATCCTAAGCACCATCCTCGGAGTGGTCTATGATGACCTTGAGGTGGTGCGGTCAGAGGGGACCAGCTCACTCGTGGCTCGTGCCATCAAGTTCATGGCTCGGGTTTGCTAGCTTGAGAGGAATGCACTTCGCGCTGGGGTCAATCAGTCCTTCATGATTGCTCATTCTCATTATGAGGACAACATTGATCTGGAGGCGATGAGCCACGGCTATGTGCCTAGTTATGAAGTCCATGAGCTAGAGGAGATGGAAACAGTGGTGGCTCCCCTTTCGCATGACCTGGCGGACAGGATAGAAGGCATAGTTCTCCCCTAGAGGGGCTAGTTAGTTAAATAGGTCGGGTGGTCATTTTTGTAATAAGAGGACAAGTTTCATCCCCTTTGTTTCATTTGAACAAGTCTGTTCTTTTGTTTTGATTGAACAAGTCTATTCTTTTGTTTTGTTTGAACAAAATTGTTCTTTCTCCTTTTTGTGTGTAAAAAAGGGTTAATTCGTTCTAACCCTTTTTGTTGTTAAGACCGTAGAGCTCAAGGTGTGGGCGAGAAACTCTGGTCACACTGGTAAGAGTGGCATAGCCGCTAGGGCATAGGTTTCTTACAGTTCGACCAGTTTCACTCGACATTTATTTCTGCAAACCTGGCCTCTAGGTTTTTAATCGTGAGTAAGGGTGGAGCAAGGTGGCTATTTCAAAAATGGTATATATATATATATCCTTATCAACCCTCGAGTTAGACCTGACCCCTTGCTGTTGCTAGGGTCGGGTTTCACTTAAGATCAAGGGGACGATAGCAAAAACTAGTAGGAGAAAGCGTCTCTTGTTTTGGAAACATTATTCTTAGTTTTCATAAGTACCCCCTCCCTATGATCTAGGCCATCATTCTATGACCATGCATTCGGTCTCCTTGCAAGTCCAACTTTACTTGAACCCCCATGCGTAGTGGGGGTCCAGTCGAGGGTTGGCTCATCTTTATGATCGTCACCCTGTCCGCAGTTTCTGCAATCGGAGGGGTTGAGCTAACGTCACTTGCCTCGATGGCTCGAGTGTCATGCTTGGTGAGCTCACTAACGGGCATGTCCGAGTGGAATCTGGGTCCGTCATTTGTAATGGGGTTTGTATAGCCCTCATGTGGCATTCCACTACTCCATAACCCACCTCCCGGTAGATGCCCGAGTCATTTTGAAGACCGATTTAGGTGGCCCACTGGCCTCCCCTCGATGGAGATTATGTGGGCATGGCTCAAGGTTCGGATCGAACAAGAAGGTTGAGATAACCCTGTCCACTTCTGAATGGGTCGGGTGAAGGCTGTTGGGGCTTATTTGCATTTTCTCTCCTAGCTCTATTTGACGCGAGGCAGCCTCAAGCCCTTCGTGGGCTAGCCTTCGAACCCTGGTCGATTGTCGCTCATGTTGATATGAGGCGGCCTCAAGCCCTTTGCGGTCTAGCCTTTGAACCCTAGTTGGTTGTCGCTCATGTTGAATGAGATAACTATCGCTTCGTGTCGTGACACGAAGCGTCGTGATGCAATAATTGCATATGTGATGCTTGGATGTATGAGAATGGGTGAATGAATGCTCATGCATTGGAAAAGTAAAGTGGGGGTTGGTAAAGTTCAGGGAGCTCTTACCCGCTATGTCTGAGTGGAATCTAGGTCCATCATTCGTGATAGAGTCAGCATAACCTGCATGGGGCATTCTACTGCTCCTTACCCATCTCTCGGCACTGGCCTGAGCCGTCCGATCAACTTGGGTGACCCGTTGGCTTCTCCTTGATGGAGATTCTACCGATAGGCCCCTCCAAACCCTTCCTGGGAAGGCAGAGGCTAAAGCTCGGGGTGTGGGCAAAAAAAACTCTAATCATGCTGGTGAGCAAAAATGTCGCAGCCGTTGGGGCGTAGGTTTCTTGCGGTCCGACCAGTTTTACTCAGCGTTTATTTCCACAACCCTTGCCTTTATGTTTTGTAACATGATAAAGGGTCAGGCATAGAGAATGTCTATCAAATAGACATACTCTTACCTACCCCTAAGTGAGGCTCAATCCCTTATCATTGCTAGGGTCACGCGTCACTTAAAGATCGTGGAGTCGATAGTGAAACTAATAAGAGAAACCATGCATAAATTAAGGGTGAACCCATCTCTCGGCAATGGCTCGAGCCGTCTGATCGACTTGGGTGACCCACTGGCATTGGAATTACCTTGATGGCTCGAGTAATAGGTTTGGGGAGCTCTTATCGGATATGTTCAAGTGGAATCCAGGTCCATCATACGTGACGGAGTTGGCATAACCCGCATGGGGCATCCTACTGCTCCTTACCCTTATCTTGGTAGCGGCCTGAGCCATTTGATTGACTTGGGTGACCCGCTAGCACAAGACTTACCTATGGAGATAGAGGATGAGATCACCCCCAAGAAATTAGTTAGGCAGATAAGCTAGGCAGCGAAATCATAATAAGTGGACAAGCTCTTAAATTTTGTTATGGCCAAATAGATTTTTAGCCATTCTCCCCTTTTGTATAAAAAGGTTAATGCATTCTGACCCATTCTGTTGTTAAGGCTGTAAAGCTTGGGGTGCGAGTGAATAAACTCTGATCACGCTGGTGATCAAAAATACCATAGCCGCTAGGGCGTAGGTTTCTCGTAGTCCGACCAGTTTTACTAAGCGTTCGTTTCCGCAACCCTTGCTTCTAGATCTTAACATGAGAGAGGGTCGGGCACAGAGAATATTTGCTAGGTGGATATACTCCTAAATGTGTCCTAGCTCTTTCCATAGTTAAAGCTTAAGAAGCTCGGGGTGCGGGAAAAACTCTGATCACGCTGGTGAGCAAAAACACTGTAGACACTGGGGCATAGGTTTCTTGCAGTCTGACCAGTTTTACTCAGCGTTTGTTTCCATGACCTTCGCTTCTAGGTCTTAACATGAGAAATAGTCAGGCATAGAGAGTGTCTACCAGATAGATATGCTCCTACTTATCAGCCCCTGAGTGAGGCCTGACCCCCTGCCATTGCTAGGGTTGGGTGTCACTAAAGATTGAGGAGTTCATAGCGAAACTGATAAGAGAAAGTGTGTGTAAATTAAGGGTAAAAGCAATGTAGTTGTTCAATATTTTAGGCATTGACGAAGACTTCACCATTGATGGTCTTGAGCTTGTAGGTGCCTAGACGATGTATGGTTCCTCCCATGACAGAGAGAGCTTGTGGCAATTCTTGTTGCTCTAGACGAGACGGAGCACCAGGTCCCCGACATTGAAGACCCAACCCCACACTCGATGGCTGTGGTACCGATGCAACACTTGCTGGTACTTGACCAAGTGGAGGAGGGCAATGTCATGGGTTTCATCTAGCGGTCCATGGCATCCTCGAGGGACACCTCGACTCCCGATTCATTATATGCCCTGACCCTTGACACTCTATAATTGAGGTCGGTCAGGAGGATAGCCTCAGAACCATAGACCATGAAGAATGGTGTGTAGCTAGTAGCCTAGCTAGGGGTCATCCTTAGGCTCCAAAGCACCGCAGGAAGCTCCACGACCAATCGTCCACCAAACTTGTTCAACTGGTTGAAGATTCTAGGCTTGAGGCCTTGTACGACCATGCCATTTGCATGCTCGACCAACCCATTTGTGCGGGGGTGCGCCATGGCAGCCCAATCAATGCAGATGTGATATTCATCGTAGAATTGGAGGACCTTCTTTCTGATGAACTGCGTGCCGTTGTCCGTGATGATGGAGTTCAGGACCCCAAAGCGATGGATGATGTCAAGGAAGAACAACACAGCTTGCTCGAACTTGATCACGGAGACCAGTCGAGCCTCTATCCACTTTGTAAACTTGTCTACATCGACAAGCAAGTGCATATAGCCCCGGGTGCTCTCTTGAGAGGTCCAACCAGATCGAGTCCCCAGACCGTGAATGGCCACATGATGGGGATCATTTGGAGCGCTTTGGCCGATAGGTGGGTCTGCCGAGCGTAGTTTTAACACCCTTCATAGGTACGCACAATCTGTTTAGCATCGGCTACTGCAGTCAGCCAGTAGAAGCCTTGTCAGAATGTATTTCTAACCAGGGTCCTAGGCACGGTATGGTGCCTATAGACCCCACCATGGATATCACTTAGCAATTGCTTCTCTTGTTGGATGGGGATGCAACGCTATAGGATCCCGATGTGGCTTTGCCTATAGAGCTCACCCTTAATAAGGACAAAGGACTTGGCGCGATGCGTGAGCCACGGAGCTTCTGTTTTATCCATTAGCAGTGCCTCATGGAGGTGGTAGTCAAGGTAGGGTGTCCTCTAGTTGGCTAGAGGATCGGGCTCTATCGCTGGATCCTCATCAAGCTCTATGACTTTAGGGTCACATGGAGCCATCGGCTGGTTAGCCCCTGAGCCTAGGGCAGCCGACCCATCACCGGTTTGTTTCAGCTCCTCGTAGTGGACCAAGGGCTTATACTAATCGCTGGCGAAGATGCCCATCAGCATCGGCTCTCGGCTAGACACCATTTTTGCTAGTGCATCGGCCGCCTCGTTGAGACACCTCAGGATGTGATTGAGCTTGAGACCATCGAACTTGTCTTCCAGTTGGAGGACTTCTTGGCAATATGCAACCATCTTGGCATTGTGACAACTTGACTCCTTCATGACTTGGTCGATGACTAGCTGGGAGTCGCCTCGAACATCGAGCCATCAGATACCCAACTCGATGGTGATGCATAGGCCATTGATGAGTGCCTCGGCCACATTGTTGGATGAGGGGAAATGGATGCAAACCATGTACCTCATGCGTACCCTGAGGGCATGTTCGCAAGCTCCTTGGAGGCAACAATTGACGTGGCGTGTTCGCAGCACTCGACCTCGCACTCATAGGCACGCTGGAAGGAGGTGCCGATGGTGATGACCCCACATAGTCCCAGCATCTTCAACTTTAGATAGGTGTAGTTGGGGACGGCCATGAACTTCATGTAGCACAGACGCCCCAGGATGGCGTGGTAGGTTCCATGGAACCCGACTACCTCAAAGGTAAGAGTCTTTATCCTATAGTTGGTTGGATTCCCGAAGGTGATAGGCAGGTCGATGCCCATGGTGTCCCGATCGGCCAGATGTGCGCTCGGTCGATGCCCATGGCATCGAGCGTTTCAGCATACATGATGTTGAGGCCGCTGCCTCCATCCATTAGCACTTTGGTGAGCCACTTTGTTCCGATGATCAGGTCAACCATGAGCGGATATCTGCTCGGCTGTGGGATGCTTTTTGAGTGGTCGGTCCGATCAAAGGTTATGGCGGACTACGACCATTGGAGGAAGGTAAATGCGACTGACTTGGCCGTATAGACCTTGCGGCATGCAAGCTTCTAGTGGCGCTTGGAGTCATAGGCTGCTGACCCTCCAAAGATCATGAGGTAGCCATCTAGCATTGGAAATCCACCATCCTTTCCCTTAGCATCATCTGCAGTCGGCATGGGCTCCTTATTATGTTCCCCCTTATTGGAGCCTCTAGATAAGAACCATTTCATGAGGATGTAGTCCTTGTATAGGTGCTTGACAAGGAAAGCATGGTTCAGGCATGGCCCTTTGAGCAGCATCTCAAAGTGGTCTAGGGTACCCTCAGCGGGCTTCCGACCCCCTTTGCGGTCAGTGGTGGCCATGAGTCAGCCCTCGTGTCGCTGCTTGTTCTTCTTTTTGTTGGGACGGTTGGAGGCAGCTTTGCTGGCATCCTCGTCCCGCTTTGCCTTGCCTTTGAGGCTATCGAAAATCACCCCAATCGCCTCCTCACCTAAGGCATGGCTGGTGGCAATGTTAAGGAGCTCTTTGGTGGTTCGTGGGCCCTTACATCCTAGCTTGTGAACCAGGGACTCACAGGTGGTCCCAAATAGGAAAGCTCCTATGATGTCAACATCGGTGATGTTGGGCAGCTCGTTGCACTGCTAGGAGAAGCACCGTATGTACCCATGAAGAGTTTCCCTAGACTTCTGTTGGTAGTTTTTGAGATCCCATGGGTTCCTAGGACACACGTATGTGCCTTGGAAGTGCCCCACGAAGTCTCTTTTAGGTCTGCCCAACTTTGGATTTGGTTGGGCGGAAGGTGTTCCAACCACGTTTATGCCGAATCGGCTAGGAACAATAGAAGGTTACGGATAATGAAATCATCATTATAAGCTCCACTGGCTTGGCAAGCAAGCCAATAATCCTCGAGCCATAGTCCGAGGTTCATTTCCCTAGAGTATTTCAGGATGTTGGTCGGCAGTCGGTACCACGGTGGAAAGGTAGCGTTGAGGATGTGTCAGCTAAAGGCCTAAGGTCTCGGCAAGTCGGGCCTCAGGCTTTGGTCCTTGACACTATCGTAGCGTCTGCCACGACAAGGGTGGTAGCCAACCTTCTCCCTCGCATCACCGTGGGTACGCCTATGGGCGTCGAGGGTGTCGCGCGCATCACATTGGAGGCCAAGACACTCATGCACCAGGACCACAGCATGTGGCCAATCGCCTTGCTATGCCTGATGGATAGACATGTCCCTATTGGGTTGCTCTAAGGATGCACGCTGGCTGGCGTCAAGCTCGTGTCGTTGGGACAGCGAGCTTTTGGCCTGTTGCGCCGCCGCACGCTCGAGTAGTATGCGAATCTCACGATGGGCCCGATGATCCTCAGGTGTCGTGGGCCCCATAACCCCTAGAGCAAGGCTACCACAACAGCGATGTTCTGGCTTGCCCGCATGAAGTGTGGGAGGGCTTCGTCATCCTCAATGATCCTCCGATTCATGTCGCAGGCCACGGCGCACGCACGCCCACCGTCTCCATAGCGCTTGATCTCTCGTTCTAGCTCTGTGCATTCCTGCTTGAACTGGAGTCATGCTTCCTCAAGCTCTTGGTGCTAGGCCTTCAGCTACTCTACCCGTAGGTGAGGTGGGCCCCTTGCATCCCCCTCGACCTCGTCATTGAAGCCATTCGTTAGGGTAGCTTCTCCCTCATGGATGCTTTCGACGTACCCCTCGAGGGTACCTACCATGAAACATTTATGAGTGGTGATGGTTCCCCCTATTGAAATCAGAGTTGGAGGGCGACCTCGATTCTCCAGCGAGGTCATAGAAAGATTCCATGACATATTCGGTCAAACCCATGAACTCATCGTTTATGGGGGATGGGGGCATGCGTTGTACCACAAGGTGGCCAACGGTCTCGACGATGTTGCGCAGACCAAATGGGAGCGCTATCGGGGTGCTCCAGATGATGTGTTCCTGGGAAAGTGGCTCTCCTTCAGTAAGCTATGTCATGACATTAGCGAATGAGAAGGTGAGGCAGCCTATGTCCTCCTAGGATGGTTAGGGTCATAGGAAGGCACCGAGCTGGCGTTATAGCCTCCCATAATCGAAGCTGAGGAGCTAGTCATTCTCGGGGATGCGGGCCTCCGATGCATGCAGCTATAGCTCCTCAAGCACCTCAGCAATTGCATCGAGGCCGGTGGAGTGGACAGGTTGGACGGCGATGGGAGCCTGCACCAACTCTCCCCCTATCGTGACAATGAAGTCCAGGTTCCCAAAGCGCACATGCATGCCCGGGACCCAGCTGACACCGTGACTAGCCATCTAAGGCTTGATGTGGACATTGAGATGTGCAAAAAGCCCCTACCTAGCATGCCAACTATTGGTGTTTTTGGACCACCGATGAGTAAATTTGTATTTATGTGTCTAGCTCGGATGATGTGCTCGAAGGACATAAGGGTTTATACTAGTTTAGGAGGAATGTCCCTACATCTAGTTTGCTACTACTCATGTTACCAGCACTTGGTTTGTAGTAGGGGTTACAAACAGGCAAGAGAGGGAAAGGATCCTAAGTCTCTGGTGAAAGGAATGAATGGGTGTTGAGAGCTTGATCGCTGCTCAACAGTGTGCTTGTGCCATGCTCTTGTGTTTTTATCTCATGGTTCGGTCTTGTGCGGATCTAGATCCCCCATGGGGCACCCTGCTTTCCCTTTTAAAGGCCAAGGGAAAGCGTAGGTTATAGCGGAGGAAAAGGAGAAGAATGAGAGAGAGAGGAAGGCTTCCAGGATCGCTAGTTCCTTCTTCTCCTTCATGTGGGCCCTACTGATCTTGTAGATGTCAACAGGGATGGCTCCATGTCGTGGCCCCGTCCATCACTGGCACCATACGTAGGTGTCATCTGCCGGTCATGGTGCTCCATCCCGTCCCAGCGAACGTTGTGCTGAACTGACACGACTATCAACGTCCATACGAGGGTTAGGCAAAACAGCATCGGTACGCCCGACGCTATTCTTGATGTGAATCCTCAGGTATGGCCTGTTATGGCCTTAGGTTACATCGAGTCATGCCCGTATCTTCCCTGATGTCAGAGTTTTGACCCAAGCCCATACGCCTAGACTTGGAGTGGTTGGCGACGATATGGGTCCCCGTTGGGCGAGATGGAGCCCATGACCCTTGGGGTCATGCGAGAAGGAGCCCGTGACCCTTAGGGGTCGAATGAGATGGAGCACACACCCAAAGGTTAGGTGAGATGGAGCCCACGGCTTGGAGTCAAGCGAGATGAAGCTCATGGCCTTAGGTGAGACCCCCGTGGTCTTAGGGTCAGGTGAGGTGGAGCCCATGACCCTTGGGGTCGGACAAGATGAAGCATGCACCCCAAGGTTTGGGCAAGATGGATCCTACAGCCTCAGAGTTGGGTGAGACGGAGCCTGCAGCCTATGGCGAGACCCCCGTAGCCTCGGGGTTGGGCAAGACAGAAACTGCGTCCTTAGGGTCGAGCGAGATGGAGCCCGTACCCAAGGGGTCAAGCAAGACATGTTAATATGTCTTGCTCTATCCAAGGAAGTCAGTGTGGGTGCTAATTCTATTGCTTTGGGTATCCCTAATATCGATACCCGATAGAAATCAAACCCCACACAAAATGTGATGGCTACTGTAGACTTTGACCTCAAGTTCACTGAGGGCTCAGCACATGATGCCCTCATCCTTGCTGATGCCATTGAGAGAAATGATGGGTTCATTATGCCTACAGGTAACTAAAACTAATTGCCCACTGCACTTATGTCCTTACCATGTCATAGACATTCACCAAGAGCATCTTTGGTGCACTTGTAGGTAAATTCTACCTTGTAGATGTAGGATATGTCTACCACAGTGGCTTCCCCCTCCCTACAGGGTGTGAGATACCATTTGTCTGAGTATGGCAGTAGAAACCACCCAACCAATGCAAGGGAATTGTTCAACTTGAGACACTCCTCACTTAGGGTCATAGTTGAGAGGACTTTTGGGGCTTTGAAGAATAGGTTTCATATTTTAGACAACAAGCCATTCCACCCTTACAAGACACAAGTCAAGCTTGTGCTAGCTTGTTGCATTCTTCACAACTGGATTCTTAGCTTTGGCATGTACCAAGTAGTCCCATTAGAGGATTGGTTGCCACCAAACCAATCAATTGAGACTGTCCATAGGCACTTCAACCCAGTTTTATATGTTGTTGGTGAGCTTAGAAGTGAAATTATTAAGCCTCATATACCTGGCATACATCCAAAGATCCTTGGAAGCCATAGATGGCAGGTAACTATAAATTTAACTATTAAGCCATAACTCACCGTAGGTGTCAACCAATGCACTTATCCCACTTACACCTTTTTTTAGGACTGTATTGGTGCAATTGATGGCACCCATGTGTTGGCTAGGGTGCCTAGACATATGCAGTAGGCTTTCAGAGGTAGGAAATCAAACCCCACACAAAATGTGATGGCTGCTATGGACTTTGACCTCAAGTTCACTAAGGGCTCAGCACATGATGCCCTCATCCTTGCTGATTCCATTGAGAGAAATGATGAGTTCATTGTGCCTGAAGGTAACTAAAACCAACTATCCACTACACTTATGTCCTTACCATGTCATAGACATTCACCAAGAGCATCTTTGGTGCACTTGTAGGTAAATTCTACCTTGTAGATGCAGGATATGTCTACCGTAGTGGCTTCCACCCTCCCTACAGGGGGTGAGGTACCATCTGTCTGAGTATGGCAGCAAAAACCACCCAATCAATGCAAGGGAATTATTCAACTTGAGACACCCCTCACTTAGGGTCACAGTTGAGAGGACTTTTGAGGCTTTGAAGAACATGTTTCATATTTTAGACAATAAGTCATTCCACCCTTACAAGACACAGGTCAAGCTTGTGCTAGCCTATTGCATTCTTCACAACTAGATTCTTGGCTTTGGCATGGACCAAGTAGTGTCATCAGAGGACTGGTTGCCACCAAACTAGCCTGATTCTCAGCCTCTCCATGAGCTGCTATCTCAAGACTCTAATGCCATGTCCACTAGGAGGGATGCCATCTATACTGTAATGTGGGAGGGTAGGGGTACCTCTAGGACCTAATTCATGCATGTTCTTTCATTTGGAGTTTAGTTTAATGACCCTGGTATGGAACATATGATTTATGTAATGATTATGTAATAACTATTGGGCAAGGCTGAGACCAACTGCTCACCAATGTTAATAAAATAGGATGGCTTCAGCTCCTGTTGATGTGGTTGGTGGTCAGGGAGGGTTTGTAGCTACTACTGACCTCCTAGAGGTTCCTAGGGCTACAGCTGCTGCTGGTCATGCTAGTGTTCTAGCCCCTATTGTTGTAGCAATAGCTGCCCTAGCTGTTGCAGCTCAAGGTGCTCTTGGACCCATGAGGTGGAACAACAACACCTCTGGGTTTGTGCTTAGGAGGATGGCACAGCTGCTCAGTGATGGTAGTAGGCCTGACAAAGTGTTCAAGGACAAAGATGTCAACTTAGTAGCCAAGCATCTAAAGGAGTATAGTGGGGAGACAGTGAGCCCAACTCAAGTGTACAACCACCTGAGGAAGTGGAGGCAAAAGTGGGCTAGGATCTCTAAGCTCAAAGATCTTAGTGGTGCTTTGTGGGACACTGACACTAACTCCATCATGCTAGAGGGGGAGCACTACCTAGGCCACTGCAAGATATAACACATGGGTTAACTTCCTCACCTCTGTCCTACATACCTTACATGTTCTATGTCTTTCTACCATCAATCACCTACTACAGAACCACCCTAAGGACTTAGAGTTCCTTTACTGTCCTATAAGGTTCTACACTGAGATGGAGGCCATCTTTGGTCATGCCATGGCCACTGGTAGGTTTGCACTAGGATCTAGTGAGGCCCTTGGGGTGAACTAGGCTGATAGTGTAGCTACAAAGGTTGAGGGTTGTGCCTTCAACCATGTGTGTGAGGAGAAAACCCCCCACTGAGGTTGGTGAGGCAGCAAGGCCATAGAGTTGCTCTCATCTTAGGTGGGAGGCAAGAGGAAGATGGGCAATTTCACTGAGGATGAGATGCTCATGCTGATAAACATGTTAGATGTTGTTAACAATGTTGCCAATGCACTTAGGGAGACTGGACCAGCCCATGTTGATCCATACCTCTTTCTTGTTGTTATGGAGATGCCTGGATTTTCTGAGGAGGCTCTCATTTGTGCCTACACCTTCTTGCTGGACAACAAGGCCCATGGCAGGGGCTTTATTGGCATCAGTGACAGCCCCATGACCTTTTGGCTTAGGACCTACCTAGCCAAGAACTACTACATGTAGTTCAACTACATGCTGGTCTGCTTGGCCAAAGTGGGGGTTTACTGTTGAGATATATAGTTCCTCCACCTCCCTCACCCACTCTCTCACCTTTTGTACACACCTTGGTATAGCTTTTGTGCAACTTAGTTGGCTAATTCACACCTGTCCTTTTTGGGTTAGTGTAGTTGGAGGGTGGCTAACTATAGGTAACATTGGGCAAAATGGACCTTATTTTAGCCTACATCTGTGAGGCTGTACTGCTATCTGTAATGCACTATTAGTGGCCTCTATTGGTTGCTCCATTTTCTACCATTGATGGTTTCATATATTTCTATTGGATTTGTTGGCTCTATTTACTACACATTGGTTCTATTCTTTTGGCTCTATTTACTACATCATTTGTCACTGTTACCTGGTCTTTGGCCATGAAACTCAACCATACAGTGGTAGCAGCATAGATCAATTATGATGCTGTTGTTGAATGGCTGTGTCCCATGGCCAAAGCTTATGTCTATTCATGATTCTGATGTTAATCTATGCCAAGTTCCTATTGTGTCTTCTGCTTCTTCTTGCTTTGTTGTTTAATCTAATTTATGTCTTGGTGGAAACTGTGGGAAACTTGTATGGCCAGTGATGCAACAACTAGAATGAGGTGGCTATCTTTTTTGTCAATTGTTGTTGCTATTTTCTCATGTCTGTCATCAAACCCATCTGAACCATCCATTCTCTAGCAACAATTGGGTTATATCCAAGGTGATGGCAGAGAATGGATGGTCAGTAGGGTTCCATACTAGCCATGACTTTGGTTTTTTACTTGTTTGCCTATTGTGTTTGTTCTTTTCATTTGGATGGCAGCCACCAATGACTTGCTTATATGAATGAAACCACCAAATTCATAAGTTGAGGCCACTCTTATTCTTCTTACTGCATGTGATGTCACATATGTTGTTTATAACTTGCTAAAGTTTGTCATTGATGAGGAATTTGAGATCAACAATTTGGTTCAACCCAAACCGTAGATCTTCAAGTTCCGCACTCATGTCTATCTTCATTGCTTATATTTGATTGAGGCTAAACCACTATTTCATTTAACAGAAATGGGCACTTGCTATGTTGTTTTCAATGGGGAGAAACCTGGGATTTACATGACATGGCATGAGTTCAGTCAACATGTGCTTGGCTACAAGAATGTCGTATACAAGAAGTACTCTAACTATGAACATGTTGTTAGAGATTTCAATGCCTCTCTTGTTGCACCAATGGCTCCCCCTATTGATCTCCATGATGGTTCTCAGCTGCTGCCTCCCCCTGTTGATGGTAAGTATGGTTCTTGGTAGAATGTGGTCTTTGGTTCAGGCTATCGGTGTGCAGCCAGTGCAAGTGCACTTCTTAGGCTAATGATGACACCGGAGAAGAAGGATGAGCTGGTTAGGTGTTTTTCTATTTTCTGTGATGCATTTCTGTTACCTCTATCTGTTGGTTGGCCTACTTCGCCTTCTATTCTCATTTGCTTTAATCTAGGTTACCTCTAATTAGTACCTGCTATGATTTTATGATTAATTAGTGATGGTGTCTGAGGCCTGTAACTTGAAACTGTAAAATTTGTATGCTGGCAGCTCTATTTATATTGTAATGGAACTCCTTCAAACTCTATTCTATACCTATGTGTTCGTTCATTGCAAAGTCTGTTCTATTGCTCTGTGTTCTTCTCTGGTGGCGGTTTGGGGCCTAGCTGCATGCCAAACACCATCTCAAAGTGGCAGTTGGAGTTAGTTGGTCTTTAGCCGGGCTATTGGGTGTGCTATCAAACACAATCTCTTATGGCCCTGGTCCATTTGGTACAGGCAGCCAAACAAGGTCACTTGCACCGGGTTGGGCCGACTGTGGCTGGCATTGGCATGGCGCTGGGCCGGGCTGGCTTGAGGCCGCGTACCAAACACGCCCCTAGGTATCTGGTATCCTCACCAAAACACTAACTCCTACTTGATTACTAGGTTGACCAAGCCAATTGGTCTTAGACTGGCCACAGCGTACCGATGCGGAAAAACATCTCAGCATGCCACCTTATATCGATGCCCGAAAACCATATATGGCTACAGTGTCAACATCGATGCTTTGTTGTACGTGGGATCTAAAGTTTCAAACCAACGTGCAGAAGGTGAGTGTCCACTGCTCAGCGTGCGAAAGAGCAGGACCAGCGGTCAACTGAAAAATATTTTTTTTACTCTTTCAGCACTGGGGAAGGAACATGCCACGAGTAGACAAAAATTGAACTTGACATCAATAGCCACAATGGTCGGCACCGATGCTCCAACACTCTCTCTCCTCTTTTAGCATCATAGAAAACCAACATTGGCTTTTCCCACACGACAAGGTGCTTAGTCAGCAAGCTTGGTCGGGAGCTCAGGGGCTTTTGAGTCAAATACATGAATGAAGATCTGCAACACGATAAAGAGGCTATAGTACTCCCCACACCTAGATTGGTACGAATTGTGTTAGGCACAAATGAGCATGCTTGCCAGTATGGCCCCGTTCGCGTGCCCTTAAACCTGGCTTGATCCGCTTCTTTTTTTATCCAGAATAGTATTTTTCTCTCATAAATTCCTCCAGAATTCCTCCAAACCATCTAAATTCCTCCACAACCATACCAGCCGAACACCCCCATGTTGGCGTGATCTCACCTAACCAGCTTGGAAAGGGGGGACGTTTTCCCACCTTCCCAACTTGATGGAATCATCGCGGTCGTCCGCTCCGATCCAACGATGGCAGTAGGGAGTTAACTCTACAGTACATTGATCGGACATAACAATGCATGGGCGACTATTAGTCGAACATGACTTCACCAAGCAGGATGACACCAATACATGTAAACCCACAATTTCATAGGGTTTAGTCTTTTGTTCCAAAGGGACAAATGGGAAAGTTTCCTATAGGATTACAATCCTCCAAAATTCCTATAATTTTCCTTTGGTCCAAATGGAGCCTAATTTTCTAAATTTTGAATAAGCGCTTCTAAGTTCGAGAGGCATGCGAGAGGAATTGCAAGCTCCAGGAGGCCAACCATCTTGTGAAGGAAGCTACCCGTTTTTTCCTAGGTCTGATTTGAATTTATGGCATGACAATGTCGGTTTATTAGTGCAAAAAGTCTCTTCTACGGTTCTACCTTCACAACTATCGTATTTTCCTTGTCGAACTCTAAAACCGGACACCATATCCCGAAAATCATAAAAAATGTTTAAATTATTTTTCTACTTCGGTTAGAAGTGGTTTCAAGATGGTTTCATTTATTTAGTTTAAAAATCCCATAAATACCGACTAGGTTTTTAAACCACAAAAAAATCTCTAAGCTTCTAAAATTTCAAGAAAATTTAGATATATATTCCGACATGAGTACACGACATGCCCAAAAAAATATCTAGAACTTGTGAAAGTATATCTAGAAAATTCAAAAAGTTAAATTTATCTCTAGGGAAATGAGATCTAGAGTGTTTTTGAAAAAAAAAATCAAAAAGCATTCTAATCAATGTCTAAACCCGTTTAAAAAACTTTCCATAATAAACACATGAGATGCAACTATCATGAATATGTACAGTGAATACATTCAACATCAAACATTTGTTGCATTCTTGTTAGTTGCATCTTATACTTTGGTAATGAAAATTCTTAAAACACATTTATTTAGACATCAATAATGTTTTGATAATTTTCTAATTTTTTGGGATATTCTTCTTATTTTTTATAGTGTAAAATCTATTTTTGGAACCTTCTCGAGGTATTTTCACAAGCTCTAAATATTTTATTTTCGTTTTTTGTCCAATTCTATCTCTAATTTTTTTCTCAAAGATAAATCTTAGAGACATATTTCGTGATTTTAAAACCCTTATTATGTATTTATCATATCTTTTAACGAAAAGGAATAAAATCATCTTCAAAACTACTTCGAAGCTGGATATAAAGGTAATTTAAAGGACATAAGGTAACTTAAATAATTTTATATAAGAGTTAATTAAAGAGTAAGATATCTAGTTACAAAATTCAACGACAAGAATTTTTTGTTGCTGGGTCTTCACCGAAACAGCCTAACGGTGATATCCTCTGCTGGGCTTTGTCTGTATCTCAGCAGGCCCGGTTCGACGAATCGTGCAAACTGCCAAGCCAACCAGCCACAAGCCCACAACACAGAAGCCCACAGGCCACAGCCCCACATTGTGGAGGCGGCGGCGGAGCCTTCGCCGGAGGAACTGGAGCCGCCGAGGTGACGAGGTGGTTGGTGGTGGAACTTGCAAGGGGCGAAGGAGGTCGACGCAGCCGACAAGGTCATAGGGGAGAGGGAAGTCGCCTCGTCGGTACCACCAAGCGCCACCTCGGTGAACTCGCGTCAGCCTCTCTTCAATTCCTCCTGAGATCCTCTGTAGGCTTAGCAGGGTATTATCGGGGCACACTGTGGTTGAAAGTTAGAATTGTTGTCAAGAGTTAGGACAATTAGGACAAATTTATAATTTCTCATTCTGGCGAGGTAGAGTGGCACATAAGCATCCAAATTCATATGAACAGAACTCGCAAAAAAAAAATCATATTAACAGAAACATCTCTTGTGCATATTGGATCTTTAGCTGTCCTGAGTACATGTGAGTTGTGTCCTAGGACTAATTTGAGTCTTTTTAGATCCCTGTTGGCAAATTCTATTGTACATTCAGGTGAGAAGTGGGGGTGCCATTTTTTTTTCTTTGAAAGCGCAGTGTGTTTCATTGTATTACAGAGATGAAGCGGGGGGGTGGGGGTCAAAGAAGTGGGGGTGCCATTTTGATGCCTAAATGTCCAAAATGGCTAGTTATTTGCGACCTTCAGTGCCATCTAGATTATTTTGAAGCCAATAACTTTAGTATAATGCATGCAGCTCCACCTACCACTAACAGCATAAAAGTTAATCTATCTGTCAGATAAGATCAGGATCCCAAAATCGACTAGATGTCGCATTCGCCTTTACCTTGATTCAACATGTTTTTATCAGTCATGGAAGGAGCCAATAATCAAGAAAGGTGTGAATCTCTTGATATCATCATTAATTATACTTTGGTCTTTGGTACCTTTTACCTGTAGCTGATGTAGTTCTGTGATTTATGAAATGTATGCTAGCTTGCTTTGGTAAATTGTTCTTCGACGAAACCTTTGCTAAAATTCATGAAGTAATATTCAAATTGTTGAATTGTAATAATAACTAAGGTCTGAAGTTCATCATACAAATGGTGTGAAGCTGCTTAGATATTAGGCCGGAAAAGGTATGCTGCATCATAAAACTGGACCTCTTCCTCTTCCTACCTTTGTGTGCCTTATCCGCAGTGATAAACTTGGGGACCAGAGTTAGCATAAAGTGATATAAGCCTATCACCCTTTATTTTACTTGTGACTGTGATTCACACCTGAATATTTAAATGCCACCCTTTTCTAGAAGTGTGTATGTGAGCTATGAATTCACCCAATCCATATATAAAGAGTTAATTGTTCTGGTAATTGTTTCAGATTAAATAAAGATGGTATGCGATCTTGGCTTCTTGTCTCCAATGATATTTGTACTGTTCTTTTATAGACTTCTGTCTGAGCTCTTATGTCTTATCTTCAGAGTATTCTTGAGGAAAGTATTGGATTGAAAAAATGCTGTTACTAACGGAAACACTTTGCATATGGTACTTAGTTATTCTATAGCAACCCATAAAATCTTGCCTTATAGCAACTCCACCAGATTGATTAAAACCAATTCTCTTTCCCTATAACCAGCCATAGAGGGGATTAGATGCAAAAAAATGAGCTCCACCAGATCCACTTTCTAATCCCCTTTCCTCAATTTTTTTCTCAGTTCCTCAAAATCTCCCCTCTCCCCCTCAAATAAAGGGGACCAGGCAGCAATTTTTCTCAATCCCCTTTCATACTTCCCCTCTCACTGATATCCGGACCCCATGCTGACACTGCGTCTTGCAAAGACCGGGCGAATTGGCGTAGCGCCGTGCCGTGCGGCCTGCCACACCGCACAGAGTCCTGCACCACCCAGACTTGGGCAGGCCACTGCCACACGTCCCGCGCCACACTGATCCCCGCATCGGGCAAGCTGCATCTGCAGCAAGAGGAGAAGAGAGATTTGTTTCACTGACACGCGGGTCCCACGTATAATGGATGAGTGTTTCTCAATCTGCTGGAGCACATATCCCCTATACTATTTAATTCAGTTTTCTCAAGCCGCATGCATGATTTTAAGGGAAAGGGGAAAACAAAACACTGTGTGCATGTATGAACTTTCAACTGAATTCTTGGCTTGCTGTATGGTATTTGATGGCTAGCTTACTGTAAGGGGGCTGCAACAGTCCTGAACATATTGGCCCCGTTCGCTGGTCTGAAACTTGACTGAAAAACACTGTTTCGGCTGAATTGTTGTGAGAGAAAAACACTGTTCCGGCTGAAAAAAGAAGCCGAATATAGGGTAAGCCGAACAAGGCCATTGCTGGGTCGCTTGATTTTGGACAGGCAGTAGATGAGAATTGGAAGTGAGAGAGTATGTGTTATGTGGCTGCTAGGATTTAGAGGGAGAGAGCTGAGGCAGAGGCGGCGACGGTCGGGCTACAGTACCCGCGGCACTACAGTAGCGCGTGTATTGTTCACACGAGGGAGGCTGGAGGCCGGCCGGGGGCCTTGCCCACGACCGAGCAAGAGGGAAGGGATTTCCTTCTTAATTCTTGCTTGATTAGATCGATACATCTCCTCTCCTTATATAGAGAGGTTTACTTGACTCCCAAGCAAGACTTACTTGACCCTTAAGTAAGCGACCCTTATCTCTAATTAACCCTAACACTAATGGGCTATACAGCCAGCCCAAGCCCAATAGGCCTCTGACGTACTCTAACACTACACCCCACCTGGACATGCAGCTCATGCACAGAGAAGAGCGGAGGGCTTCCGATGGAGAACGAGGTCGAGGGATGCGCCTCCCCAACTGCCGCCCGCAGGGAAAATAGCATGCCCGCCGCCCGTGGGGGAAACCGCATGCCCGAGATCCCCGACGCAGCGGACGAGATCGAGGTCCTCCACGCAGCTAAGCGCAATTGGCGGCAGGTCCTATGAGGAGGCCGAGGGCGCCGCGCCCATGCTGTCCTGCGAGGGCGACGTGGCGGAGAGCGTCGGCATCAGGCTGCCGCCGTCCACCCCGCCGTAGAGGACGCCCGAAGCCAGGGCGCCGCCATGCGCCATGACAGCCCCGGTGGTCGGGAGGTGCGGCTGGGTATTGGGCGCCGTGTGGATGGGTTTCGACAAACCGGCGATCCAAGCCGGAAGCGGTGGCAGCAGCTGCTACTGGGACGTCGGCGGCGGGTTCGGCTGCGGCCCCAGCAGGAACCCATGAATCCCGGCCACCATCTTGCCGAGGTCAAGGACAGCCGTCGTCAACTGCCCGTTCGTCATGACGCCCACGGCGGAGGACGACGCACCCGCGGCCATCTGCAGCGAGGATTGCGGCACCCTGGCCGACGTGGAGACCGCGGACAGCGGTGCGGTGGTGCCTGGCGGGTCCGCCGCGGAGAGCGGGGGCACGGTGGTGGAGGGCAGCGGGATCGACATGGCTGATACCAGGTTGTTATGTGGCTGCTAGGATAGAGGGAGAGAGCAGAGGCAGAGGCGGCGACGGTCGGGCTACAGTACCCACAGCACTACAGTAGCGCGTGTACTGTTAACGCGAGGGAGGCTGGAGGCCGGCCGGGGCCCTTGCCCACGGCCGAGCAAGAGGGAAGGGATTTCCTTCTTAATTCTTGCTTGATTAGATCGATACATCTCCTCTCCTTATATAGAGAGGTTTACTTGACTCCCAAGCAAGGCTTACTTGACCCTTTAGTAAGCGACCCTTATCTCTAATTAACCCTAACACTAATGGGCTATACAGCCAACCCAGGCCCAATAGGCCCCTGACGTACTCTAAGAGTATGCCCTTGCTGACCTTTTCTATTTGGTACTGTCAGAACTCAGAAGTCCTTTTGAATATTAATATGGATGTAAAAACAGTGTTTCAGAAAGAAAAAAAAAGTATAAAGACCTACTCAACCTTTATGGCTTTATCATCTGCATTATCTATTCAAACTGACAACTCTTTTCTTAGTTTTGTAGTATCTTTATAGATTTTTCCGTCTTGTTGTGAAATATAAGCTTTACATATGAATTTATCGATGCCCCCTTTTCTCTTTCTTCACTCGCCAACTTATCCTGTATTCTCTATCATTTAGTAAGTATTTATAGCACAGATACCAGGGTCATTTTCTCTCATATTTTGCTTTTCACCTTGTTAATCCTTGTGGCTATGTTGCGCAAGAATGCAGGCAAGGCAGAAATGGCCAGATGCATTCATGTAACTATGCATGTAGATTTTTCTTGAGCCTTTTCCGATTGAGTAATCTGGATGCACCACTGATCAGTAGCCATACCTTTTATTCTGTTTTTATTTCTTTTCCTGGTTTGCTTTAATCACTTTTGTTGAATGAATGCTATTGCTGACTAAGTTAAGATAAGGTATTAAACCCTTCTTATAACATAAGAGTGACTAGATAGATCTAAGGCTCCAAAGCAGAAAGTGATGGGTTGAGATAAGCTTAACTATGGATAGCCTGGAACAATCATATGACTCACACGTAGATGTCTACAACTTCACACCGAAGATTCATTAGGCAAATGGTTCGACCAAGGAGTTCGTTGTGCATATCCGAAGTAGGAACCATCTTATATTTTTCACATTTTACAGAGCTCATATGATTGTGTTTCTCTTTGCACATGATCATTTAACTAGAAATTAAGAATAATGCATCATGACTGATAAGAGGCTATATGTTTGTCAGAGAACTGTTGTGACAACCATTAGTTCAAATTGAAATAAAAGTGCTTCACCAAGTAATTGAATCTTCATAAAAGCAACCATAGCTGTTAAGTCCACTTGTCTAAAGAAAAGTGCTTCCTTCAATTTCATTTTTAATGGGGTACTGTGGTTATATTTTTAAGGAAAAATTGGTTGTGTAGCATCGAAAGATCACGATCTCCGTAAAATACCACCGAAAATTTACATCTCCATAAAATACCACTAAAAGGTTGGACCATGAACTAAAAGTAGCACTCTTAAAATAAAGTGACGGAGCTGAGGTGGCCGGGGTAGAAGCAGCCGCCGAGCTGGTCCGCCTGAGGCCACCGCGCACGTGGACGCCGGAGGAGGACGCACGCCTGCGGCGCCTGGCCAGGGAGAACGGCACCGAGGACGACGCGGCGCTCCCGGAGGAGATCAGCGACCCGCTGGCCGAGCTGCGTGGCGCCGGCGGGCTCAGTCGGCGGTCGAAGCGCCTCCTGGCCGCGGCCCTTGATCTGGCTCCGGCGGCGGCTACCGCCTCTGCCCGGCGCCTGCGCCGCGCCGGCATGGCGGTGCTCGCGACGCTCGGTGCCATGGCCACCGCCGACATCGCGCTCGCCGCCTACCTCTATGTGCGCCGCGCCAACGAGCGGTACGGCCACGCCCTGCTGCCCTCCACCTGATCGTGACCGTGGTCTCTCGCTCCGTCACGCTGCTCTGACGACGCCGATGTCGCCGCTTGCTGTTTCTAGTTGTAGACTTGCAGTAGTAGTACTATACACGTACGTACATGCGTAGCTACTGTTGCAGTCTAAATATCTAATAGCTGTCGTTACCTTGTTTTGTATTACTGGTTACTGCATCATTGTTGGTTTGTTACAGTAGGTACAATCTTAGAACGGCTCGGCTCTGCATTGCTGCACGTTTTGCATTCCATTCCTCTGACGAAACTGAAGCAACATCTCAGATCACAACGGACGCACCGACAGCGACGTGCGCTTCTCTTCCGAACCGTTGTGGATGGCTGCTGTCATCTTCTCCGCCTACTCTGCCTTCTTCTTCTCGGCCCAGCTGTATCCTGTATGCATAGTTGTGACTCACGGGGCTTCACCCAGTCGAGTGGAGGCAGCGCGCAGGTCCACACGGAGGCCGGCGGAGGCGGGGCGCAGGGGCATCCGACGGCCGGCGGAGGTGGTGCGCAGGGGCGGCCGGTGGCTGATGGAGGCGGTGCCCAGGCCTGTGTGGCGGCCGGCGGAGGCCGCACGCTGACACCTGCGGCGGCCGGCGTTAGGGGCGAGCAAGCGGCAGACCCGAGCGCACCGCGTGCGTGCTTTCTGTTTCGGTCTCGGATGAGTGAGATAGGATAAGCTAAGGGTAAATAGGTAATTTCATGTTTGAGTTCAAGGTCAGGTTTAACGTTTCTATACACAAAAGCTGACGGAATGCTACTTCTAATTCACGGTGCAACCTTTCAGTGGTATTTTACGGGGGCGCAAACTTTTAGTGGTATTTTACGAAGATCGCGATCTTTCGATGCTCCACAACCAATTTTCCCTATTTTTAATCATATTACCGAATCAGCCCCATAGTCCCTGGGAACGTGGAACCTTGTGGCTTCTCAAAACCTTCCGAGGAACTTGGTGACTGATCAGTCCTTTCTGTGCTACACCGATAAACGAGTTAATTGACTTTGCTACCGGCTGAGCTTGTGTATGTAAGCACCATATTAAAGAAACATTCAGCTTTGTGGAGGAAGCAGCACTCATAGTTTATATAATGCTCCATAGATAACATGTTTAACATATTTTTTGTGCCTAAATTGCTTTTTGTCGACTAACCACTCATTCAAGGGGTGCTCCACCTAGTAGGATGCTGTTGATAGCCCAAGCAGTTTTAAGCTGACAAATCAGACTCCAATTTGGTAGATTGCTATGGTTCACACAAAGTGGACAGGATCAAAACAGAGCAACAAAGGATAAACATATGCTTTGTGAGTGCGCAACGAATATATAGCTGCTCCATTTCCTTTGTGTTTAAGTTTAGATGATTCCTTTCCCCTTTTTAGTATTAGCTGCACTCTTATCTTTCTTGTAGCTATAAGTTAAATAATGTCGCTGTGGGCTTTGGCTATATATTTTATTCCAAGTTGCCATCGATCAGCTTACACATGAATCGAATTAATTCAAATTGATCTACTTATTCAGCATGTTCTTTTTCTGCAGTTAGGAGTCTTGTTTTGCATAAAATAAAGAGGAATTGCACCGAGTGATAGGTATTTATATTTCTCTTTTACTTAGCTCGATAAGTATGACTGCATATTATAGAGAGAAATTTATTGCCAAAAAGTGAACAATATTTGGCGCCACATCATTTCACTTTGCAGGCGGTGTGAGTATGACGTGTGCTTTGCATGGACCAGCACCTGACTCAATTCCTGTGAAGTCATGAATCCACCAACAGAGGTCAAATAGCTGACTGCAGCCAGAATGTTTATAGCCACACATGATGATCCTATAGCTGGCTAGAAGCTTAAAATATTTACAGCCATCCAGAATAACCTTAGAGCTGGTTTGAAGAGGATGCAACCGATGCAGCTACACAAATGGTCAGTATATGTTTATCCTTTTACAATCGCCATTCTCTTTTCTCAGACAAATCTGAGTTCTAGTCTCCACGCTTTGCATATGTACTTCCTATACATTATTATCAAGCAGACAAGAGATTGTGCTGCGTGTGGCCCTCTGTTTCCCAAAAACCCACTGAGATGCAGTCCACTTGCCACAAGCAAAGAAGCTTCCAATTGTGCACATTCCAACCTTTGCCAAATGCTTTTTGTCTCAATTGGCTGGCAGAGACGAAAGGGGCAAGGGCGAAAGAGGTAGCACATCATATACCAAATAAAATAATCCACGTACTATATTATTGCAGCCTCAAAGAGCCTATAAATACTTAAGCACAGACCCAGTTGATGATTCTACATGAGGCAGACTAAAAACAAGAACATACCTATGCAACTAGTAGAGCTACAGATTTTCCCTTGCAGGACTCTGAAGAAAGCTGGGTTTGTGCACAAGGACATGGAGTACCCAAGAAGGACACTGCTGCACACTCCATTCTCTGGTCATCCCTCTGGTCCAAGCCAGCCATTAGATGGAGCCGCGGCCACAGATGGTGGGGCTCCAGGAAGCAACTTCGATGCAAACATCGTCATGATCCTGGCTGTTCTTCTGTGCGCACTGATCTGCGCTCTTGGGCTCAACTCCATCGTTCGGTGTGCACTGCGGTGCACGAGCCAGATGGTGGTGGGCCCTGAACCAAACCAGGTGACGCGGCTTGCTCAGAGCGGGATGAGGAGGAAGGCCCTCCGAGCCATGCCGATCCTGGTCTACTCGGCTGGGCTGAAGCTCAATGCTGCTAACCCGATGTGCGCAATCTGCCTTTCAGACTTTGAGGCAGGGGAGCATGTCAGGGTCCTCCCCAAATGCAACCATGGCTTCCATGTCCGGTGCATCGACCGGTGGCTGCTGGTGCGGTCGACATGCCCAACGTGTCGGCAATCCCTGTCTGGAGTGCAGCAAAAGGCCTCTGGCTGCTCTGAGGCGAGTCGGGCTGAGCCAGAGCCTGCACCTGCTCGCTCTGGCCTTGCGCTGCTCAGACCTGAAGGTTTGGTCACTCCTTATGATTTTTAGAATGTTCAGTTGCTTCTTAATTGTTACATAAAGGTCGAAAAAAGGTAGAAACAAAAAATTGTGATCATTAGATCTTACTGCCAATCTGATTTGTACATTGTTGCTGGAGAAAAGAAGATGTAAAGATTTTCTAGTTTTTTACTTGCTGTGTCATTGCCGATTGTTCCTGGAGAATGTGCCATGGAAAATACCAGTTGCTATGGTGGGCCTTTTTGTGAATCACCATTTCAATGTGAGTTTGTAAAATGTAAAAAGAAGAGACATGATTGGCCGGTCTAATCATATGGCAGTGCTGCACCACCACTATGGTGAATTGGTGATTGGAGATCAAGCTTTAGCTGCTAAGGTTCACTTCAGATTTCAGTGGGAACAGCATATTCTATGCCATTATGAAGAGGTCCGGGGCTCAGGGCTTGTGATATGCTTTGCTTCAAGGCATGGTTTTAGACCTTTATTAGTGGTCATGTAAGCACCCGCAGAATTGAGAGGTGGGCCCACACCCAACTATACCTGATGCACATTGGCTAATTATTTGTTATATTTTGTTCGTGCCATCATGTGAATTGATGTGCTGCCAACAGAAGAACGGAGTGGCCATTGATAAAGCTCAGGCGCTGTGTCAAATTGGTATTGCTCATGATATTTTTTCCTGTTTGCTCTAAAGGCTAAAGCGATTAAGCTAGTGCCTTTGGAAAATAGCTGGTTTAGCTATGTGGCTCTCGTATCTGTTGCTTAGAAAATCAGCAAGAACTTTGTGCGCGCAGAGAAAAAGAACTGCCCGGATGCCCACCCATAAGAAAGATACGCTTGTGTTTTTTCAGAACTTAAACGGCTATTTGGCCCGGGAATCTTCAGAATGATAACAATGTTTCCGCTATGTCGTTATCAAGAATTCAGGAATAGTGCTACAGCTATTCGAAGAGGCCCCGTTTGCCGGATATATAGACGGCACTTTACAGAAATCTGGCAACAGCGTCAGCTCTTTATTCGCCAAACCGTCCCAAGTTTATGCCATTTTGAACCCAATCGTCGATGTTATGCCTGTCATACCTTTACTCTTTTTTTTTCTATTAACGTTTGTTCAGCAAGTTGCTATAAGTTTGGACGAAATATTTTACTATTCTGCTTGCCAATCTGTGACCCATTATAGGTGAATTTTTTTTAATTTTAACACTTGTTGTAAACTATTTTTAAATCTAACACTAGATGTTTTTTATTTTTAAAATTAACACTTTTGGCCGCGCCTATTGCCATGGCGCGGCCAAACGCCTGTGCCGCGTCATGCATGGTGGCGCGGCGGAAGGATGATGTGGCGAAGACCAGAAGCGCTGACTGGTGACGTGGCAGGGTCTGTCGCGCCACCGATCTTGGCATGGCAGTGACGCGCCCTCGTCAATGGCGCGGCAGTACAGCGCTACCAGCCCACTACTCAAGCAGTCTACTGTAGCCTCGTCCCGTCTTGTCCGTCCTCCCTCTGCGTGAATCTGCCTTCCAACACTGTGCGGGATGTGCAGCTTCGTGGCCGCCGAGCGGACCCCATGGCGTCTACTAAGAGCGTGCTTTCCTAGGCATGAGCAGCGTGGTTGTGGGTATTTGATGTGGATGGCGACGCGACGACGGACGGGACGGGTGCAGTAGGAGTAGATCAGTCGATTAGGCTGGTGCCGAAGACATTGCCCCCTGTTGGGTTGATTTGCCGAAGCTCGGCGGCCACGAAGCTACACATCCCGCACAGTGTTGGAAGGCAGATTCACGCAGAGGGAGGACGGACAAGACGGGACGAGGCTATAGTAGACTGCTTGAGTAGCGGGCTGGTAGCGCGTCACTGCCGCGCCACCGACGAGGGCGCGTCACTGCCGCGCCAAGATCGGTGGCGCGGCAGACCCTGCCGCATCACCGGTCAGCGCTCCTAGTCTTTGCCACGTCATCCTTCCGCCGCACCACCATACATGGCGCGGCACAGGCGTTTGGCCGCGCGCATGGCAATAGGCGTGGCCAAAAGTGTTAGTTTTAAAAATAAAAAACATCTAGTGTTAGATTTAAAAATAGTTTACAAAAAGTGTTAAAATTAAAAAAAAATCTTATAGGTCATCTCCACCAACCATAAAACAGAAATTTCTAACTCCCTCTATTCTAAATTGTAAATTGTTTTGTGTTTTCTAATTGTCTAGATAAATAATAAAATATAAGTATTTTAGAAAAGCAACAAGAGCATCTCCAAGAGTCTTTTTAAATCTTATTCTCTAAATCATCGTTTGGAGAGTTGTCTGCAAAAAAACATTTTCTATATCTTTCCATTTTTCAACAGTTTTTCTATGTGCGCTCTAGAGAACCATTCTCATTTTCTATTTTGGCTAGCGAGAAATCTGGAATATAGGATGGCTATATTTGAATAACCATTTAAAGAAGCGGTTGGAGGTTATTTTTTTTTCACCAAAATCTCTATTTCTAGCAATTAGGTAAATATAGTCTCTTGGAGTTCTCTTATAAGAGCATCTCCAAGAGTTTCTCAAACTCAATCTATAAATCACCATTTGAAGAGTCATTTACATAAAAATCGTTTTCTATAACTTTTCACTCTCCAATAATTCTTCTATATCTTGTGTACACTCTAGAGAGTCATTCTCGTTTTCTATCTTGGGCTAACGAGAAATATGGAATACAAGATGACATAGGCCATGTTCGTTTGTCTTATGAGCCGTACTATTTCAGCGAACGAACAGTGTTTTTCTCTCACAATAAATCAGCGAACAGTACTTTCATTCAGCAAAGCGAACCTGGCCTATATTTGTATAACCAAATAAAGAAACTATTGAAGGATATTTTTTGTTATCTAAATATCTATTCTAGCAATTCAAAAAGATATAGAGAGTCTCTTGAAGTCGCTCTTTCGAACGTAGGGCAGTAGCTGAGAGACGAGATGTAGACATTTTCACCATATGTATTTTAGAATTCGAATGGAGGGCAGTAGTTGAGAGACGAGATGTAGACATTTTCACGACACAATTCATTCATACAGCAGCATTGTTTTATTGTTGGCCCACAACTCCTCCGAGCTTCAACTTTATTTTATAGAACAGAAAAAACTGCTTAAATGTACCCATAGCTCTGTATCCACAGATTTTATGGAGCTAGAAATATCAAGTTCCAAAAAAACCACAAATAATGTTTTATAGTTAGTTAGAGCTCTTTTTAAACGAGGCTACATGGACAAGATAAAAGAATGCAAAACGCCCATCGGCCTGTTCGCTTGGTCGTAAATGATCGTAAATTTTCAGCCAAAATAGTGTTATCAATATAGCCTCACCCCACCATTCCTTAGATATTTCTGCAGTCTCCAACATGGCATTAACCAAATCAGTTAGAGTGTGGTTCTTTCTCTCTGCAATCCCATTGGACTGTGGTGAGTATAGTGGCGTCTTCTCATGAATAATTCCATGCACCGTGCAAAACTTAGAAAATTCATTTGAGAAATATTCTCCCCCGCGATCGGACCGCAAACGCTTGATTTTCTTCTCAAGTTGATTTTCTACCTCAGCTTTATAGACTTTAAAATAATGCAACGCTTGATCTTTTGTTTTTAATAAATACACGTAGCAAAATCTAGTACAATTGTCTATAAATGTCATGAAGTATCGTCTACCGCCTTTAGTCAATTCGCCATTCATTTCGCATAAATCAAAATGAACGAGTTCTAATGGTGTCAAGTTCGTCGCCTCAGCAGCCTTGTGAGGCTTGCGCGGTTGCTTCGATTGCACACATACCTAGCCCTTAGAATCTTTGACTAAGTTAAATTTCGGGATTAAATTCAGATTTGCAAGCCGCGTAAGACAGTCAAAATTAATGTGACAAAGTCGTGAATGCCATATATTCGACTCATCTGAAACATTAACATTGTTCACCACTTTATTACACACATCACCAAGCAAAGATAAGCGGAACAAGCCTCCGTAATCATAACCTTTTCCAACAAATGTTCCATGTCTCGACACAACATATTTATTGGACTCAAGTACAATTTTAAAGCCATCGCGACACATCTGAGAAGCGCTAACAAGATTCTTCTTGATGGAGAGGACATGTTGCACGTTCTTTAATAGCACCCTCTTTCCCGAAGTAAACTTTAGAACTACCGTACCAGCACCAAGAACACGCACATGCGAACCGTTTTCCATCAGCAAGGCTCCACTCATGTCGGCCTGATAGGAAATAAACAAAGAAACATCAGCACACACATGAATATTAGCACCACTGTCTATCCACCACTTAGGTGAAAGACAAACTAAAAAAACAAAGGATAAAGAATTACCATACCCAGATGTTCCTCCTCCAGTCTCGCTAATGACCATGTTTGCTGATTTCTTTTCTTGTTTATATTTGCGGTCTGGGCATGCACTTGCCCAATGCTCATCACTCCCGCAAACAAAGCATCCTCCACCTTTCTTATTGTTTTTCTTCTTAAACTGTGCAGTCTGCTTAGGCTTTGCATTGTTGTTCTCTTGCATATTCTTCTTCTTTTTATTACGAGATGCAAATGAGTTTTTCTTCTGCACCATATTGGCAGCGGAAGACTCAACTCCTTTTCCACGGTTGTCTTTTGCTCTCACCCTCTCCTCAACATCAAGAGATCTAATAAGCTCAGTCACGCTAAACTCTTGTCTCTTGTGTTTTAGAGAAGTAGCAAAATTCCTCCAAGAAGGTGGCAACTTAGCGATTATACCGCCGGCCACAAACTTGTCGGGCAACAGACATGGGAAATGTTTTAGTTCCTTCGCTAGCGTCTGTATCTCATGAGCATGTTCGACCATAGAACGGTTTTCAACCATTTTGTAGTCATACAGCTACTCCATAAGGTAGAGCTTACTACCAGCATCAGAAACCCCAAACTTTGCCTCAAGAGCATCCCATAACTCTTTGCCTGATGTGCAAGATATATAGTTTTTCTCATACTTGGGATGGAGTGCACTAATCACAGCGGCTCGAAACAGGTTATCGGCAGCTAAAAACTTTTGCTCCTCCTCAGGAGTAAACTGTTTAGGCTTTCCCTGTGCAGCGTGATAACAGTTCATCGCAGTCAACCATAATACCATCTTGGCACGCCATATCATGAAATTCTTGCCATCAAAATTATTTGGCTTCAAAGCAGCAGCAAAACCACTGATAGAAAATTGTCTAACATTAGGTTTTTGGATTGTTAGGAATTTAGGCAATTTCATTATCAGTTTAATCCAGAAAAATAACATCAGCAGGTTTGTGACGACATATATGTGTATGTGTATATTTCTTATGAACACTACAGCATGCAGAGATGACATGCTGATAAATACAGTAAAAACACAAAGTACAGAAATCACAAAGATTAGACTATACCCAGCGGAGGGTCCCATGCTGAGGGCATCGGAGGCTCTATTCGCACTAGTCGACATAGTGCGTTGCTCGAAGTCGCGGACCCCAGTCGATGCAGAAAGATGTTCGCAGTGCAGTTCCACGAACGGATCACCAGGAAGAAGACACCTTGACGTTCCAGCGGGCAATCACCGAGAAGAAGATATACGTGGACGAGCAGTCGGGGATCGCTCCCCAAAAAACCTAATCGCCGCTCACCCCGTATAGTGTTCTCAGGCGGACAAGGGTTCCGGAGGCACCTGCTCTCCCGTTACTCCGTGCGCGCAGAGGAACAGGACGGGGAAGACAGAAAGCTGCGGAGATGTGGAGTCTCTCGGGAACAGTTGCGAAGACAGGACTGTATCTAGACTGACGGAGGAGTCAAATATATGGGTGCGACAGGGAAGCCAGAGAGGCAGCGGAGAATCCCAGGAGACAGAGACGGAAGCGGAAAGGATGGTAACTGCCGCCATCAGTTCGCCTCCACTATCAAGAGAAGTAACTCCCGTTGTTATGTGGATTAAGTAGCAAAAGACTGGCCACGCCCGTCCGCCTGCTCGCCGCCCGCCTGCCATGGCCCGCGCTCGCGGCGGCGGCGGCGCGCGCACGTGTGGCACGCCTTTATCCTTTTCTCAGCTTCTCAATTTAGATGAATAATTTCCAACTATATAAGCTGAGTCAGCGTTCAGACAAAATCTCGTATGGTATTAAACCATATAACACTTAATATTACGTACCATAGAGTTTTATTTGATTATTAAATATTATATAGACTAAGCTCATGTTATATCCAACAATACCACGCTAAATTTACAGGACGTGCATCACTCCACGCCTCCACGGACAAGGTCAGATCATGCCGAAAGATGAGCTGATCAAGAGGAGCAGGCAAGGCTTTGTTTAGATTCTCCGTTAAAACTTTACACCCTATTCTATCGAATATTTAGATATATATATGAAATATTAAATATAGATTAAAAAATAACTAATCACACAGATTGCGACTACTTTACGAGACAAATCTTTTAAGCCTAATTAGTCCATGATTTGACAATGAAGTGCTACAGTAACGCATTTGCTAATGCTGGATTAATTAGGCTTAATAAATTCGTCTTGCGGTTTACTGACGGATTCTGTAATTTATTTTTTTATTAGTATCCAAACACTCTGTGCAACATCCCCATATAACATCTAATGTGACACCCTAAAACTTTACCCACTACATCTAAAGTCTAAACGAGGCCTAAGTGGAAGTTCTAAGAGCCGTATATATCATGGCAGGCACGCCAGATGACTGATTTAACATTCGACGTCTCCCGATCCTTGATCCCATGTGGTTGGTTCCCCGTTTCCATGTCCACCACGGCATGACACGTCCACATTGCAGCCATCCCAAGTTCAAGTATGGCCACTCATTTTTTAATTTGCATAGCATATTGTGGGTGTATTTGGAACCACTTAAAATTAAATTTGTGGTGAGAATAATCGAGAATTATATCTAAACTACTTGATTTTTTCTTTGATAAGGCGACGGAATGAATCGGGGATTGAACTAGGAGCCGAGAATCATGTAACATATGGCTTGAGCCATGTGTTTCCCACTGCGAACTATTTTTCCGCCGGTGTCCTTCTCGCCTATGCACCCGCCCCAGCACTACCGATCATGGAGGCCCTGTTAGAGGGCGGCACAGACTCGGGTGCAGGCGTGGGCGAGGGTGCCACCGGCATAGATGAGGTCGACGCAAGGCTAGGAAACATAGACATGGGGCGAGGCCAAGCAACTATGCGGAGCAGATGCAACAAGAGAGAAAAAGGGAAAAGAGATATAGGAAGAGGTTGACGTGTGGGGGGGCCATACTAGTCGGTCTCTAGGGTACGCATATCATTTTACCCTTAGGATAGAGAATTAATGAGAAATAATCAGAATTGCCTAACACCCAAATCTTTCAAACGATGGATTTTTCAGGTAGTAGGTTAGCAAAAAAATCCTGATAAAATTAAAATTAATCGTCAAACAAGCATATCCAAATAGGGCCTATACAACTATATAAGCCCATTAAGAATGGGCATGCGACGGTCGCCATTTGCCCATCTCCCAATTGTTCTTGTGGCCTATGTTTGAGCCTTGCGTATTTCCATTTCTATATTCTTTTACAGAAACAAGATCGGATTTAGAAAGGTTGAGAACGGAAACTAAATTGAGATATACATACGGAACAACAAATACAGATTTAGAACCGAAAACTTTAGTTAGGGTCGGATTTAATATTCTCAAGTATTCATGTATAAAGTCACGTAACTATGTACACGTATGAAGATCAGACTAATATTCACTTTTGTATGCCATGTGTGTTAACACATTAACATACATAATTGAATAATAGGTGTATTTTTCTTTTGTGAACAGAATAATAGGTGTATTAACATAAGGACATGCAATTGTTAGTCATATCCACACAGATTGAAAACGCGATAAATACATGTTCATTCTAGATGAAAATAGGATGCCGCACAGAATGGACGTGAAATCCCCTCTCCTGTTTTCGTAAACATAGAAATGGGATAACGCAAATACGGAAAGGGGGTGAAACAAGAGTAGAAAACAAAACGAGATAAGTTTGTTGTTCGGCTGATATTGTTTTGGCTGAGCTGGTAGGACCGCTGATCAGCCAACAGTGTTTAGTCAAGCAGCTTCAGCCGAGCAAGCAGCCGGCCCAGTCATGACTGCACACAGCAGCATTAAATGCCATTCAAATTTAAAACTGTTGTAACTAAATCAATTCAAATTCTGACACCAAACAACAAGGCATGGCATTGCCACTTCAATCCAACCGTTGATAAACAAGTTCAATAATGGTTACTTATGAACACTACTAATATTGGACAAGTTTACATACAAAGTTCTTACATGCCTCAATAGGTTCTAAGCATAAATAGAAATTACAGTCCAGTTCAACATTCCATATAACAAATTAATACAACATAGCACTACCTACATATTAGACCATTCCAACGTTATACAATTAGGCATACATGCAACATTTACAAAACTTGTAGCCTTCACTCTTCGGCTGGACACATCCACATGCAACCTGTAGTTGCACATACACCTTCGCCTTCGTTCTTCGTCTGCATGCACCAACAAGTCTCATACATATAATTGAAACCAGAACCCATCTATTTTTAATTGAACTACTTTGCATGCTAAATTAAATCACCTTTGCTGAATCATTCTCCCCCAGAGAGCCAAAAGATATGAACTCCCTTATTGCTATCATACTATTATTTGCATTGAGATGCACCCAATCGGACAGTAAGTACGTAGGTGAACCAATTCCATGCTCACGCATCCACAAAAAAAATTGTTCATTGCAAAGCATGATATAATCATCATCGATTGCTTTTCCCTCTCGCAGTAAGGTACCCCTTCCAAAATATGCCAACGGGCTTTCAGAACCCCAAATGTCTGTTCGATGACATTGCGGTGCCTCGAATGAGTCAAGTTAAATTTCTCCTGTCGAGATAATGTCTCAAGGTTTAAGCCCCTAAAATCGTCTAGATGGTACCTTGTATTTTTGTATGGACCCATGTAGCCATACTCCTGCGCATATCCAGCGTCCACTAGATAGTAGTGTCCTGCAACAGACAAACCATTTCCATAATTAATTTTAATTTTGTGCCCAAGCAAATTTTGTGCCCAAGCAACTACAAAGTCGGTCCATCAATTGCATGCCAGTAATCACTAACCGTGTGGTGGATGCGGGAAGCTTGGTTCCTCCCAACAATCTCTTAGGACCGACATGTCATGCACCGACCTCGCCCTCCCGGCACCGACAAATGTGAAGCGCATATCCATGTCGACAATGGCACAAACATTAATTGTTACATCTCCTTTTCTATTTATATAGTCAGCTTTGGCCCGCCTATTCACGCTAACTTTCATGTGAGTGCCATCCAAAGCCTTGATGCACCCATCAAAGAATAGTGCATATGCTAAAAGATTATGGTTCACTCCAGCATAGTTGCTATCGGTTGGAACAAGAATAGTGTCTGCCCACCTATACATAACCTCGGCGACATGAGTAATCTTCCTACTAATTGTATCTAAAGACCGTTCGAATCTATCCCTGCTCCTTCTAGTTGCCTGGTTGTGAGCACATGTCCACACATATATATCTAAAGCTTCTAGGGATCCTGTCTGTTGTGTACCAGTGAGTCCAAACCCAAGTAAAATGTCATGCAAATGCATGAAGTGATCTAGAGACATACGCAAGTTGTCAAGGCACTTTCATTGGGTGCGTAGATTGAGTTCGATCCACTGTTGCCCGGTCAACTTGGGTAAGGGGACTTTAGGGTTGACCATTGGAGCCGCCTTGGGCACTGCTGCACTATACCTTGCAAGCGTAACAGCAGCCGCCGCCAAGTTGAACATGGATGTTCCTTCGCTCGAATTGTCGTTGTTGTTGGAGTCCTCAGTGCTGCTCATCTACAAGAACAAATGGGTCAGATACAAGAAATAGCTAGTGGACACAATATAATGAACTGATGCAGCAAACCTATCAGTTCAAACAAATATGTTACCTTGATATGGTCAAATCAGCTACTGATCTGTGAAAAACAACCTATTAGTTCAAACAAATATGTTTAGTTGGGAAATTGCATATGAATACCTGCTACACAAGATGAACTGTAACACGACACAAACTTGAACAACAGCTCAGCACACATAATACAAGAACAATTGAGCACACATAATTGAAAAAAAGTTGACCACACATAATTTTATAACCGTGCAGCAGACATAGTTTATCCAAATTGCCGACATGAAACCAAACATAGTCCAGGAAACAGGCCACATTACAATGAATAATACAAACCAAACGAACATATGGTCAAACAAAGAATTCAACATGCGCGTTATTGAAAATAAAACAACATAGTGCCGCGATAGGAATGCTACTTGGGATCACTTCTACTTCGTTCTGGATGTCCTGTCCTCCCAGCAGATCTTCAGAAAGTTCAGCCAGCCCTCTTTTGTTTCCATGGACAGGAAGTTCCTATGATCTAGTGTGTTCTTGCAAAGAATTAAAGCTTGAGCATACACAGGATTAGACTCGCGCAAACCATCTTCTTTCAAAATCTTAACGACTTTGTCCATCTGCTCTTCGTGCATGCTCATACAAGCCTTTTGCTTCCTATGGTCTTTAATAATGTTGGAGAGGTCTTTAAGGCAGTGATCAATGGAAGCACTCTTCTTACTAGGAGTGCTATTGATATAATGTTCTCTAGTGGATCTCTTGGAGGACTGACCAACACTCTGGGCACCTACGGGCTCCTAGGACATGTCGTGTGGAGTATCATGGCTAGCAGTACTTGGTGTCCTCTCACGATGATGTCCACCAGAAGAGAGCAACGTCCCCCTGTCATGGGGGGTGTGCTCAAAGAGTCATCAGTTGGTCAAGGCATGGGGGGAATTTGTTTCACTCCTCAGCAGATTGGCTATTTTCCTACACGTGTGCCATGGGTCCACATGTTAGAACAAAAAGAATGGGAACATCCATAGTACTTGGTAGTCAAGGGGTTAGAAAGAAATTAGGTCGAAGTTAGTACCCCGTTGCCATCCTTAAAAATGAGGGGTCAGCTGTCACGCCTCCAGTATTCGGGTTACGGCCTAGCCCAGTGTGGGTTTGAAGGTCGCGCCAACGAAAAAATTACCGTTTTAGCTCGTTGAACTTGTTCTTGTAACACCCTCGGTGTTACACTGTAAATCACTTACTAAAACATGTCATAAGCATCATGTTTAAATGTTATTGCATGTGATAATATGAACAAGTGAAGTAGTGTAATTTAAACGAACCGTAAAAACTTAAAATGAAAGGTTGTTCGCGACTTATGAAATTATCAAGTAAGGATATTCGTGAATTTTTGTTGAACAAAAACACTATAGAACATGCATGAGAGGCCTAAATAAAGTTGGAAGTCTAAGAATTGTAGTTAACAGTGAAATACTTGGTGTAGAGAAATAATTGGGTTAAGTACAAATTTTAACAGCTTGAAAATGCAACTAGAAATAGAAATCCAATTAAAACTTAGAAAATTTCTTGAACTTTGGAAAGGGTAGACAACGTGCCAAGCCGCCGCTGGCCCTGCCCTGCGCTGCATGTGTAGTTGTCCGCCCTCTTGCCTTGTTCTTTTCTGTTGAATGGCTATGCGACGTATCGAGCTGTCCCCTTTCTTCATCTCTCTCGCACGCCTTTGCTACCGCCAAGGACGAGCAGGCAGGACCGAGCCATTCCAAAGCCAAATACACAGCGCCTAGTCATTTTCAACGCAATTACTCGCGCCAGGTGCTAGTACGGGAGTCCTGCTATCGCCCAGTCCTCTTCGGCCTTCAATTGAGCCTAACCAAACTCCAATTGGCCGTTTCCCTCGTCGCCGAGCTGTTAAGGCCGCCTCTGGCCGAGGCGGATGGCAAACTCGACCCTAGTGTCGATTGAGCCAGCCATCCACACCATTAGCTTGTCTCCACCTCCACATCACCCTACGCACCCCACTTGCACCGCACTGCCCTTTCAGCGCCACTGATGTGGCCGTGCCACCGCAGTCATTGTCGGGCTTGCCGTGCGCACATGGCTAGACGCGCCCGGTCTATCCTAGGCCAAGCCACCACCATGGGTAGCTGCGGGGTGAGTTGCGGATGCTCACCCAATGTTTCTATCACCTCTATTGTGCCTAGGCTCACCAGAACATGGCTGCCACCACCGTAGGGTGTCCGTCGCCATGGAGGGAGCACCTGGACGCGTCCTCACCCATTCTACCTCCGCCATGCGACTCGCATCAACCCCTAGGTGAGCGTCGGTCTCTTATTTTGGGCAAGGGAGGTCCCGAGTGGCTAGTGCTCACAGAGGTGACCGGGGGGACCTAGCCGATGCAAAGAGGGAAGAGTGAGAGGGCCTTGTTGCAAAGTTTCTCTCTCTAGAAATAGTCATGTGGAGTGCGGATTGATTTGCCGGTAGCTCAAGGGTGTTTTTGCAAGAGTATCAGCGTGCGCGCGGCCTCCCTGCGTGGGCCGTTGAAGGGTCAAGATGGCGGACTAGAGGGGGGGTGAATGGTCTTTTCTAAAATTAATTGCGTCGGCTAACCGATATAAATACGGAATTAAAACAATCGATCTAGCCAAGACTACACCCCTTTATATATGTGCACTAGCACCTAGCAAAGATACTAATTATGCAACTAAGGTGCCAGGCTAGCTAGAGCTCTCCTAAACAATTCTAGGAGCAAGGTCACACAAACCTATGCCACTAGTACTTTAAGCAACAAGGGAGCTCTTACACATGCTAGTAAGCAAAAGCACAAAGCTAACTAAGCTCACTAGCAATGCTCAATAACAAGGCAACCAATGCCTAATTAGAGTGTACAAATACTTAGCTACACAAACTAAGCAATGCGACTAACAAGGTTACTAAAACCAAATTAGCCACGCAAGGGAGCTACTTCTATGCTACATAAGCAAGAAGGTAATTAGCAAGCTACTCAAGCTATCTAATTACAAGAGCAACTACACAAGCTTAATATGTATAAAAGTAATGACAAGCTTGTGTAATAGGGATGCAAACCAACGGGAAGAACAAGGTTGACACGATGATTTTTCTCCCGAGGTTCACGTGTTTGCCAACATGCTAGTCCCCATTGTATCGACCACTCACTTGGTGGTTCGGCGGCTAATTAGCATCACCCGCTAAGCCCGCACGTCGGGCGCCGCAAGAACCTACCCCTTGAGTGAGGGTAGCTCAATGACACGCTTTACTAAAGTTGCTCTTCGTGACTCCCACGGGGCGAACACAAGTGCCCCTCACAAGCACTTCTCCGGAGCGCCGCACAAGCTTCTTGCGCGCTTCGACGGAGACCACCCCAAGCCGTCTAGGAGGTGGCAACCTCCAAGAGTAACAAGCACCACCGGCTTACAACTCAATCACCTAGTGCCACTCGATGCAACCTCATGATGCAATCACACTAGAATCACTCACTCACACAATCGAATGATCACTATCAAGTATATGTGTGATGGAGGGCTTCCAAGCACTCACAAGCATGGACACTAAGTCCCCTTAGGTGCTCCACACCAGCCATGGCCAAAGGCCACTTCTATTTATAGCCCCAAGGGCTAAACTAGCTATTACCCCTTCACTGGGCAAAAATCGGGCCGATCGGACGCTCCGGTCGTGTTGACCGGACGCTGGACCTCAGCGTCCGGTCGCCTACAGACGGCCACGTGTCCTGATTCCAACGATCACTTGACCTGACCGGACGCAGCAGCTTCAACTGACCGGACGCTGAACCCCCAGTGTCCGGTCGTTTCCAGTAAGGTACCGACCTCGACCGGACGCGTCCGGTCACACTTGATCGGACGTAGCCCAGCGTCCGGTCACACCCCAGCTTCTACGTCACCGTACGTCAGCCTGACCGGACGCACCCTGCCAGCGTCCGGTGCTTTTAGACCCAGCATCTGGTCAGTTGACCGACGCCAGCGTCTTCGCGATCAACTTGTTTTCACTTCTAACTTCTTCACCCTTGCTCCAATATGCCAACCACACGGATTTGCATCCGGCAAAATAGAAAATAGGCATTCCATTTTCCCGAAAGCGCCGAATGTGCCAACACCACCATGTGTATGTGTGTTAGCATTTTCACAATCATTTCCCAAAGGATGTTAGCCACTCAACTTGCCACGCCACTCGATCCTAGCGACAATACAAAGTTAGATCACTCGAGTGGCACTAGATGACCGATATGCAAACAAGTTTGCCTCTCTTGATAGTACGGCCATCTATCCTAAATCCGGTCATAAACTTCTCTACACACCTATGACCGGTGAAATGAAATGCCCTAGGTTATACCTTTACCTTGCACATTCCATTCCATCTCTTCCAATGTTGATGCAACACATGCACCAACATGATCAACAATGATATGATCCACTTCATATCATCACGTGATCATATTGGTTCATCGATCTTGACTTTACTTGCTCTTCACCATTGCCATCGTCCATCGACGCCAAGTCTTGCTCAAGCTTCACCGCCACATGGTCCATCACTCCAAAGCCTTCGACTTGCCCTTCACGCTTGCAACCGGTCCATCAAGCCAAGTCTTGTCTTGATCTTCTCCACCTTGATCACATGACTCAATGTCATGTCTCATGTGCAATAAGCTTCTTCATCATCACATGTGTGAGCTTTGCAACATCTCCAAGCTATTTTCACCTCCATGGCATATGTTGCTCACACACATGTACCTGTGGACTAATCACCTGTGTATCTCACATAAACACAATTAGTCCACCTAAGTTGTCACTCAATTACCAAAACCAAACAAGGACCTTTCAGCCGTTTTGCTAGGGCGGCTGCTGGCCATGGGCCGAGCTCAGCTGTTTGCGTTTTCCTTTTTTACCGAATTAGTAAATGCTTTTCTAAATAAGTTTTGAGCTGATCTTTGATAATTAATATAAAATCTTGTAGGTGTCCAAAAATTGTGAAACCAATCTTGTTAGGTTCCTAAATTTGTGCTCTATCTGTTATTGTATTTAGTTCATATATATATATATATTTGTTGATACCAGTGGCTATTAAATCATTTGCGAGTGTTTAGTATTATTTAGTTTAGTATTTGTACGAATTTTTATGACAAATTGGTAATAGCTTTGATCATGAAATTTTTATAGTAGATTCATTGTATTATTATGTGCTTACTATAATTTTTGTAGCCATAGAATCAGTTGAGAAGTATGATAGCTAAGTACTCCTTGTTATAGTATATAGGAAATTGTTAATAAGAGTAAGAATATATTTTAGTTGCTAAGTAGCACTTGTAGGTGAAACCTGCTGGTTTGATGGGAATGATGATTAGCTTGGTATCTTAGTCATTAGAGCTAGCTTAGTGGCTTAGTAGATGTATTCTTATTTTTAAGAACTGTTGTTGCCTTAATATTGAGCATTGCATCGTCATTGCATGCATGTAGAAAATGAGTTGGTGGAGTTCATGACCGAGGGCGAGCAGGAGTACGAAGAGGTGATTGAAGAGTACGAGGAGGAGGTCCCCATGCAGGAGGAGGTCTTGGAGCTGCCATGGACTGACTGAGTTGACACTGCGCCTGCCTAAGGCAAGTCCCGATGCATAACCCTTATTTTGAATAATCACTGGATATATATATGTGACTGGACTAACTTAGCTTGGTTACATTGTTTTCCATGTCCATGTCAGTTAAGGACCGGCCGTTGCATCAGATTCTAGTCAGGTCACAGACTTATTATCCTGAGCACATACTTATTTATGGGAGCAGGGAAGGCTCGTTGCTCTCTTGTCGTGGGTTTCGGCTCTTTTCGGACCGACTGATTGGAGGCAGGGATGGTGGAGGTCTAAGCACCACACTGAGTCCGGGACTCAGGTGTGGGGGCTTGGAGTCCAAGTTAGGACGGGGACCTAGACCCCTTGACAGAAGAGTGGTGTGTTGGTCCTGCTTGTGCCTGGGGTACAAGCGGGGCATGTGTTTCAGGGTATCTAGCTGGGCACATTGATTCATGAATCACCGGGTAATCTGGTACCACTTGTCTACAAACTAGCACCATAGTAAAAACTAGAATATAAAAGATGGTAAAATGGATTTGTTTGCTCAACTCTTTCTTGAAAGTAGAACAGGTGCTTACCTAGAATGGTTAGATAATGAACTAATCATGACTGCTAATAAGAAACATACATAAGGATTCACTACTAGTATTTTGCTTTCCACAAAAAGAAAATCCAGCAAACCATAAAGCTTATCAAATCCTTTGGAGTTGAGAAATTATTCTTACTAGTTGGGTAAGTCTTGCGAGTACATTGTGTACTCAGGGTTTATTTACCATGTTGCAGGTGTAGCTTGAAGGGTGGTTGTTGTGTGGAGGATTTTTCTGTTGGGCATAGATGGATCCTTATATTCTACCGTTAGATGTTTATTGTAATTTCACTGTTTAAATTTCACACTCTGAACTTGGTACTATAATAATGTATTTCTAAGAACTCTTGTTGTATGAAATTGACTAAGTATTATAAACTCGTTCTCATTATTGGATCCTGGAGAAAAAATGTGGATTATTCAAGTTCTCCCTTGGGGTGTGCTCGACGGAACATTTCGATGTAGCTTGTTTTTGGGGTGCTTAGTGTCTGGTGGAAGACGGGTGCCTCCGAAAGTGTGCTATTTCGGGTGATTTTGCCATAGTTCTGCAGCTGTTTCTTGTCCTGCGCCAACCCCGTTGCCTCTCTGAAGGATGGATACACATTTCCCCATCTGATGGTTGCCTCTTTGAAGGCTGGATACACATTTCCTCATCCGATGGGCGCCCTCATGGCGTAGAGAGGCTGGCGAGGAGGGGTCCGCTGACAGCCGACGGGGAGGTACGGTGAAGTGGCGCTCACGGCCACCGCGGCCCGCGTGGAGAAAAAAGGATGAGGGGGCGAGCGAGCGCAAACCCTAGCCATGCGGCGAGCTGGGGAACATAATGAGGGAGGGAGCATAATGCGGCTGGGCAGTAGGCTTTAGGTCTATCGATCGGCTAGACCTGGGCTGTCGAATGGCTGGGCTAATCAGCCTAGCCAAAACTAGCCTAGTCAGCTGATTTTAGCCTAGCTGAACAAACCCTTTTTCGTTTGTTTTTATCCCTACTTGCCTTGCTAGCCAAGATGAGTTGAACCGGCTCTCCTGCCAAAGGAACGAAAAAGCTTTACCAACACAGAATATAAAAATGGAGGCACTAATGCCTGGACGTCCGGCGCCAGTAGCGCGTCCAGACACAACTCCCAATCCCAGCCAAGTGAACCGTGGCTCAGCTCCCAATCCTAGGCCCACCAATAGGAGCATCCCATCTAGCTGTGTCTGGATCCAGGAGCTAAAGTTTAGTCATATCACATCGGACGTTTGAATGCTAACTAGGAGAACTAAACATGAGCTAATTATAAAAACTAATTGCACAGGAGTAGACTAATTAGCGAGATGAATCTATTAAGCCTAATTAATCTAAAATTAGCAAATGTTTACCGTAGCACTATATTGTCAAATCATGGACTAATTAGACTTAATAGATTCGTCTCGTAAATTAGTCTCAATCTATGTAATTAGTTTTGTAATTAGCATATGTTTAATACTCCTAATTGGTATCCAAAGATTCAATGTGACAGGGCTAAACTTTTGCCCAAAGAAAACAAACACAACCTAAGCATCCCCGCATAACAGAAAAAGTGAACCGAAGCGCTACCTGCCCACGTAACGGAAGGGGAGAGCATGCGCTCGCGTCCATACTGCCATCCCCAGCGCCCCCTCTCTAGTCTGAGGAGGATGCAAGGTAGTAGAAAGCGAGGAGGAGACACCAAGGCGAGGCAATAGAAGGTGAGGAGGGAGATGCAACACCCGATCTACTTTTGAAACATCCAGATACAACACTTGCAACATACGTCTGAAGACCGATGAAACGATTGAAACATGCGTCTGAAACACTTACAAAAACACACATGAAAGACTTCAAAAACATTGCAACACATCGCAACATCCAGATAAAACACTTAAAACATATGTGCAAAATCTATGCCACATTCAGATAAACACATTTTGCAACATACGCCTGAAAAAACAGATAAAACATTGGGAACAAACATTTTTTGCAACATAAGTGTACAACCATTATGCAATATCTCGATCTACTTTTGCAACATCCATATAAAACCCTTGCAATATACCTCTGAAACCATTGAAATACTTGAAACATACGCTTACAACATACATTTCTGTACAATATCACCTTGTTGCTTGGATGAATGGAGCTCGTCGTTGTGGAGCTCGACACCAACGCAGAGCTCGATGCCACAGAGTACGCGGAGGTCGTCGGTACGGAGGTCATCGGCGGCACAGACCTCGGCAATGGCCGCGGCACGGCAGGCGTATGGAGCCAGCGTGGCCACGACGGGAGTCACGAGTCCGGGTTTGGGAGGCAGGCGGCGCCGGCGGAGTCCGTCCCTCATGAGTAGAGGGGCCAGACGCCTATATCATTTCATTATCAATATGAAAATAGCTTGGGCCTTGTTTCTGGTTAGAGGTCTAAATAACTTGCCAAACAAAAAATGTTGCAAGAAAGTTGGAAGTTGATCGGTTGGATTGCAAGCGTGCGCCTGAGTAGACTAATGATAGAGATAACATATACACTCGTTTTATCTAATGGAAAGGTGATAAGTTTTTAAATACATAAACAATATACTCGAGTATATTAATAGCTCTTTTTAAATGTGGCTGTCGTCCATGCATATCCATGTGTACCCAGGTAAAATAGAAAAAAACACAAGATAATAGTTTGCGTAACTTAGAAATAATCATTTTTTGTCTGTTACAATTGAGTTGCATATATACCCATCATAGCTAAAAGCTAGCAGATTGGCGGTAGATTTGTGTTGCATAACACGTGATTAGACTAACACGTAATCACAAGCTTCTTGTTTTTTCAATTTCTTTTTTTCCCTATATCTAGCTTCCTAAGGGTATTGGCCTGTTTGTTTTGCTAAAAAATTATGGCTGAAAGTACGGTTTGCTGATTTATTGTGAAAGAGAAATACTGTTCATTCGCTGAAATAGTATGACTCATAGAAAGCAAACAGAAATATCTGCTTGTAATTTCCACTGTATCAATACGAACGAATACCTTCAGTGCCGATTTTGTTATTGTTAAAATACATGTGTTTACAGTCGCTCGTCTGTCGCCTCGCGAACGAGGAAAAACCTCTCTTCCAAAAGAGACAGAGAAGAAAACACGAGACACCTTGTGGGGTCCACGATCCACTCCAATACCGTCTCCGCCAATGGCGTAGCACCATCACCCGTCACGCGGATCGGCACCATCAGCAGCGCCACGACCACCGTCCATCTCCATCCGACGGCCGAGACCCACCAGCCTTTTCTTCCCCGGCCCGCGCCGCCTCCCCCAAAATTTTCGCGATCCCGCCTTGCTGCCGCCCGCTACAAATACCCGCCCCGAAACACAGGCCCAGCATCCACAGCTCGCATCCGTGTTCCCATTTCGAATCCTCCTCCAATCTCGTCGCGCTGCCCGCCCCATCCTCCCGCCGCTCCCTCCGATGGCCCGCACGAAGCAGACGGCGCGCAAGTCGACCGGCGGCAAGGCGCCGCGGAAGCAGCTGGCCACCAAGGCGGCGCGCAAGTCGGCGCCGGCCACCGGCGGCGTGAAGAAGCCGCACAGGTTCCGCCCCGGCACCGTCGCGCTCCGGGAGATCCGCAAGTACCAGAAGAGCACGGAGCTGCTCATCCGGAAGCTCCCCTTCCAGCGGCTAGTCCGGGAGATCGCGCAGGACTTCAAGACGGACCTGCGGTTCCAGTCCTCGGCTGTGGCGGCGCTGCAGGAGGCCGCCGAGGCGTACCTGGTGGGGCTCTTCGAGGACACCAACCTCTGCGCCATCCACGCCAAGAGGGTCACGATCATGCCCAAGGACATCCAGCTCGCGCGCCGCATCAGGGGCGAGAGGGCCTGAGCGCTGCTCTTTGTCTTCGTGTTCTTTCGTTTGGTTTCTTGGTCTGTAGTGTCAGAACTAGACGTGCAATCTTGCCCTGTTATCTTGTACTGATGTTCTAGGCAAATCGGTTTGGCTGTGATGAATGTGATTCAGTGATTATGTGCATTGTGTTTATTTGGTTTATTATCTTTCGTGGTGCAAGATTTAAATTCGAAATTATAGGGTGAGCTGTTGGATGTTGACTGAGACTATCTCCAATCATGAGAACGCAAACATAAGATCTATTTCAAGATTTAAGTCATGTATAGAGAAAAGAGTCATGCACCCAAAATCTTTCATCCCCAACAACGAACCCAAAAAAGACTCCAGTTTCCTCCGTCTTCGTCTTCCCCGTGGCTGGCCACCGAGCTGCGAGCTCCGGTGTGAGATCCGGCGAGGCGTGCGGCCCTTTCGCGCGAACAGCTCGTCTGCATACAGAGCCCAAAACCAATCCAGTATACTGTGAAAAAGAAGAGCTTTTTCCTGAATCGCTGCACTCAAGAAACCAACCGAGGAAGCATCAATCGAATCGAGCTCAAATGCGGAGAGAAGACGGATAAGACAAGGACCTCAGGCAAACCGAAGTAAATGCGTCAACAACCGGAGCTTCAGCAGGTACCTGAATCTAGCAGGGGCAGGTCAATCCAGACGCAAAGCCAAGCAGGCGCGGGGGGTGGGAGGAAGGGAGGGGGGCTGCCGGGGGCCGGCTGTAGCAGGCATAGGCACCGCCGCGTCGCCGCTTCGGGAGGGAAGGGAGAGGGGAAGGGAGAGAAATGGAGGGAAGGCAGAGAGAGGGAGAGAGATGCGAGGGACGAGCGGAGACAGGAGAAAGGGGAGGGGCCGCCGGTGGTGCTGCGCCGGCTGCTGCTGCTGCCGGGAGGGGGTGCCGCACGAGCCGGCTCCGTCCCCACCGCGAGCGGCACCTTCGGAGATTTGCGTCGTCTCTCAGTCGAGACGCTTATTTGCGTTTCGTTGCGGTTTGAACCCAAAATGCGTTCCGTGTTTGGGTCATCTGTTGGAGTATGTTTTTGATACCCAAAACACTGTGAACGACCTATTTTGCGTTTGGGTTGCGTCATTGGAGACAGTCTGACAAAGCCATCTTTGGTGTATCATTCCTTTTGTTTTTTTTTGTTGCTGGAGAAAACGAGAAGTTGGGCTGGCCCATCCTCTTCTAACTGAAGTAGAGAGACCCTTTGTCATGATATCTGCAGAATGTCCTGCTGTTGTGACCTGCATTGCACCGCGTCACTGATGACGATGATGACCACTCTCTGGACGAAATGGATGTGTCCAACTCGATGTGCTTTTGTTTGCCTGTCATGCACACATGCGCGATGCACCTGGTTAGCAGCCATATACATTGTTGATGCTGTATCGCAGAAAACTACAGTAGCCTTCAACAACGACAGTGCAATTCTCTATGCGCCAAATTTGACCAGCACCATTCAGAAATTCAGGAACAAATCTCAAATCTTTTGAAAGGATTTTATTTAAACTAATAAGTTCCACAAGTTTTGATTTATATTCCATCGCATGTGCTCAGAGCGTGTTTAGTTGGAGGGAATTTTGGAATTTGGCTACTGTAGCACTTTCGTTTTTATTTGGCAATTAGTGTTCAATCATGGACTAATTAGGTTCAAAACGTTCGTCTCGCAATTTCCCATCAAACTGTGTAATTAGTTTTTTTCGTCTACATTTAATGTTCCATGCACGTATCGCAAGATTCGATGTGATATGTACTGTAGCACTTTTTGGGAAGTTATTTTGGAACTAAACACGAGCTCAGTGGATAGAGTTGGGCACAAATTTGTGTCATGGGCAGGATGGCCGGCCCACATGAGCCGCTCCCTCCGGCCCTGCACCTCAGCTCTGTGCAGTGTGCACTCCGGAGTTGGGCCTTGTTTAGTTTGTAATTTTTTTGGCGAAATGGTACGGTAGCACTTTCGTTGTTATTTGGTAATTAGTGTCCAATCATAGTCTAATAATTAGGCTTAAAAGATTCGTCTCGTGAATTTCGTCTAAATTGTTTAATTAGTTTTATTTTTTATTTATATTTAATGCTTCATGCATGCGTCCAAAGATTCGATGTGACGGGGAATCTTAAATTTTTTTGCAAAATGAAGTGGAACTAAACGGTACCTTGGTGGATCACTGAATTGCTAGATTTCATCATTGAGAAAGAAGTTACTGAGCCGGGTGCGTGAGTGGCATCAGGCCCGTACATTAGCAGGTGCAAAGTGTTGCGACAGTTCAGGGCCTCCAAAATTATAGGGACTATAAATTTACACATTACACTAAGTATTAAGTACTAAGTAGCAATTAGCGACCAGGCCTGCAATCAATAATTTGTTAATTGGAGCATTGGCCCAACGTAAGGCCCAAAGCCATCCGCCATGCCAGCCCACCAGCCTGCTGGGGTGACTCCTTAGCTTCCCCATATGTACAGATTGGCCGGCGACGTTTTATTTTCCTGTGCCGGTGTGCTGCAAACCGGCCGCTGCTAGAGCTGCAGCACACCGAGTCGCCGACGTCGGTAGTTCGGCACCGCGGCGACTACGCCACCATCATCGCCAAGACGCCAAGCCGTCGTCCGCCGAGAGTCAACACATCGGCAGCTCGGTATGCACACGGCTTTCATCCCCAATTGTTTACGTTTGTATCTTAAAAAGCAAATTAGTCTAAAAAAATGCATTATAATCAGGGATTCCAGAGGAGATTTCGAGATTTGCATCATATCTTCTAGAAATAGGAGGTTTGATTCTGATCATGAAAATATAATGGAAGATATAATTGAAGACTTCATTTCAAAGAATACTAAGAGAATGATGCTTTTTCAGTAGAACATAAGGTCAGTTGGTTGCCTAAGTACTTTTTGTATTGTTTTATCATTAAGATTTGATATGTTCTAAGTACGGTAAGAACAACGTATATTTGAAGCTTTATAATTAAGCAAAAGTATGCTTTTGTTATACTTATATCATTTTCTTATATAATTTTAGGGCCACATCACGCGTTTCGTTTAGGGTCTTCCAAATCGTAGGTACGGACCTGGTGGCATAGTGCCAATGCCAATTGTAGAAGGCGTGGTAAGCGCACCAGGACCCACACTAGACGTTTCTTGCAAAGATGGAGGAGCCATTAGTCTTTGACAATCTTGATGCCACTGGCGAAACAGCGTGAGAGAGAGTGAGACCATGAGGAGAGAGAGAGAGAGGATATTTCCCTCAAAAAAAAAAAGAGAGAGAGGATATTGAAAAGAATGCGATGTTTACTGTCACCACATTGCTAAGTGCTCCAAAAACCAAGTCTCACTTCCACACTGTCGTGTTCGTGTCCTTAGCCTTCATGAATATCCTTGCACTATACGCTGAATATAATTACCGGGGGTAAAAAAACCAAGTGGCCTCAATGGCTCAATATGAACCTTTTATCATTAATCCTGCAAAATAAAGTGAGCCACATATTCTTGTACTCATCAATCACTGAACCCCGCACTAGAGGCCTCCATTTGAAGTGCAGGCGTTTAAACCTGAAGCATTGCCTTGTTCGCTTGGCTGATAAGCCATGGCTGAAAGTACTGTTGGCTGATTTGTTGTGGGAGAAAAATACTGTTCGTTGGCTGAAAAAGTACAGCTTATAAGCCAAGCAAACAGTGCGGCAGAAGTGGTGATGGCAGTGAGCAGTCAGCCAATCACGTGTGTGCGTGGGAATTGTAATAAAGGCATGCTGCCTAAAATTTTCTTTTGGTCCATAAATAGTTTGCTCAACGTATGTATTGGGATAGCAAATAAAAACAGCGGCTTCACCAGTCCATTCGAGCACTATCCTGCCTATCTCTGTTTTTTCATTTTTCATCTGAACATCTGTTGCCCGGTTTGCAATACAAATGAATACATCAATATTGTGTTGCAGTCTGTGTGTTCTGAATTTCTGAACCTGGGCTAAGTCCAACATTCATTACCCAGCCTCTCTTCCGGTCTTCCCTGACAAGTGACAAGGGGTATATCCTGGTCGATCTGTCCATGCAACATGCAAGGCTTCAAAATTTTTCTTTTCCATTCCTAAGGGCGCGTTTAGATGCAATTTTTTTTGGGGTTTTGGCTACTGTAGCGTTTTCGTTTGTATTTGGCAATTAGTATCTAATTATGGACTAATTAGGTTCAAAAGTTTCGTCTCGCGATTTCTCACCCAACTGTGCAATTGGTTTTTTTTTCGTCTACATTTAGTACTCCATACATGTGCCGTAAAATTCGATGTGATAGACACTGCGCAAAAATTTTTAGGAACTAAACAGGCCCTAAGTTTTTGTTTGGGAGAGAGGCGATCGATCAGTAAGCCCTCGGCCGTGTCGCTTAGGGCGAGGAGCCGGTGTGACTGAGTGTGCGTGTGTAACTGGGAAAGGAGCTCGGCGGCTGTGAACTCGTCAACTCAAGCTACGTAGGCGACGATGGGGCTGGGGTTAGGCAGGGGCGTGAGGGAGACAGCAACCATGATATGTATCCCTTTCAGAATACTGCAATCATGTTTGTCAAACACATCCTAATCATATGTGCACCTAATTTCCTGTAGGCATGGTTAGAAATTTAGGCATTTTCATTATCAATTTAATCCAGAAAAATAACATCAGCAGGTTCGTGATGGCATATATGTGCATGTGTATATCTCTTATGAACGCTACAGCATGCAGAGATAACATACACAAGAATACAGTAAAAACGAGTACATTAATCACAGAGATTAGAATGTACCCAACGGAGGGTCCCATGCCGAGGGCATCAGAGGCTCCATTCGCACTAGTCGACATAGTGCGTTGCTCGAAGTCGTGGATCACAGTCGGTGCAGGACGATGTTCGCAGTGTAGTCCCACGAACGGATCACTAGAAAGAAGACCGGTTCCGAGAGCGATCACCACTGGGAAGAAGACGTAAGTGGACGAGCAGTCGCGAATCGCTCCCCAAAAACCTAATCGCCGCACACCCCGTGCAAGGTTCTCAGGCGGACAAGGGTTTCAGAGGCACCTGCTCTCCCGCTACTCCGTGCGCGCAGAGATACAGGACGGGGAAGCCAAAGGGCTGCTGAGATGTGGTTTCTCTCAGGAGCGGTTGCGGAAGACGGTAATCTAGACCGACGGCTCTCGGGAGCGGTTGCGGAAGACGGTAATCTGGACCGACGGAGGACTGACGGGAAGAGAGATGTGGTTTCTCTCGGGAGCGGTTGCGGAATACGGTAATCTGGACCGACGGCTCTCGGGAGCGGTTGCGGAAGACGGTAATCTGGACCGACGGAGGACTGACGGGAAGGGAGAGAGGCAGCGGAGAATCCGCAATCAGTTCGCCTCCACCATCAAAGGAAGTAACTCCCGTGATTATGTGGATTAAGTGGCAAAAGACTGGCCACGTCCACTTGCCGCCCGCCTGCCATGGCCCGGCCGGCGGCGGCGGCGCACGCGCGTGGCACGCCTATGTCCTTTTCTCATCTTCTCAATTAAGATGAATAATTTTCAACCATATAAGCTGAGTCAACGTTCAGCCAAAATCCCGTATGGTATTAAACCATATAACGCTTAATGTTACTGTCGGTGTTTCGGATCGGGGGGTCCTCAACCGACTAGTGAATTTGTTCTGCGTGCTCCCGATTCCGGATGGTGATGCAAAGAGACACAAGGTTTATACTGGTTCAGGCAATCGGCGCCCTACGTCCAGTCTGAGGGATAGAACTTGTATTCCTTGCACCGAAGTGCTCGTAGTAGGGGGTTACAAGCTAAGGGAGAGAGGGAACTTGTCCCAGGTCTCGGTAGGGGTCGTGGGGCCGTTTGAGACGTTGCTCTCAAGCGGCTGGAAGGTGCGTGTGTGTGTGTGTGTTATCCGGGGCGTCCCCCCTAAGTGGCCCAAGTCCTCTCCTTTTATAGTTGAAGGGGGGACAAGGGCAGTACATGTATTACTATGCGGCGTCGTGCCGACAGGGACGGCATGTCCAAGCCTTATGGCCTGTTCCTGTGGTGGCGTGGTCGTCGGAGCGGCCCATCCTTGGAGTACTGGGGCGGCGTGGTCGTCCCATCAGGTCCTGTGCGTCGTGGGAGCCCCAGGAATGCCTCGGAGTGGACGTGGCGGCGACCATAAGCCGCTGTGGACGGACTATGCACGAGGCCATAACTTGGTCGGGGCCGAGGCTGGTACTGCGGTGGGGGGGTCTCGGCAGGCGCGGACCCCAATATTGCCGAGGCCCTGATGTACAGTGCCGAGGCCTTGGTGTACAGCGCCGAGGCCTTGAGCGGGCGGCTGATCGTGGACACAGTGGTAGGACACAGTGGCCGGTAACCCCCGTCATACCCTGTCCCAGGCGCTGATCGTGGGCATAGTGTTGGGACACAGTGGCCGGTAATCCCCGCCGTGCCCTGTCCTGGCCGGTATGGCGCTGATGCGACTTCGGGTCGCATCGGCCATTCTGTGACGTTGAGCCACTGTCCGGCTGAGATTGCGGGAGTGGTTGAAAGTATTAATGAGACGTGACGCGTTGTCGGGAGGGTCGGCCGAGGCGGGGGGCGAGGGACCACGGACGAGCCGGCCTCGAGCGACACGGAGAATGCTCCTTGCCGAGGCCTCGCGCGAGAGGCCTCGCGCGATACGGAGAACGCGGCCTCGCGCGAGACGGAGATTAGGCTCCTTGCCGAGGCCTCGCGTGGAAGGCCTCGCGCGATACGGAGAACGCGCCTCCTACCGAGGCCTTCTGTGGAGAGCCTCGGGCGAGGCGGAGACGGCGTTCCCTGCCGAGGCCTTCCCTGGGGAGCCTCACCAGGATGCCGAGACCTCCTTCTCGGGGCTCGAGGCGAGGAGGAGGAGGACCCAGTGGGCCTGGTCGCGACGGGGAGGGGCCCACGACTTACCTTTTTGCTTTTATTATTTTTTAGATGGGACTTGGGCAACCCATTTGATGTTTTGCTTAGGGTACACCATTCCAAGGTACCCGACAGTAGCCCCCGAGCCTCGGGGGGAGTACGTGTATTCCCCCTGAGGGTTTGCCGAGGCTTGGTTTCTACCCGCTTCGTAGGAATTGGGGTTTGTTTGTTAAGGTTCCGGTGGGCGCGCGCGAGCGCACCCACCGGGTGTAGCCCCCGAGCCCCTGGGGGAGTGGAGTTACTCCTCTAGGGGCTTTCTTCATTTCCGTGTCTGAATGAGTAGTTCTTATTGCATTTGCCAAGCCCCCAAGCGTAAGTTCGGGTTGCGGGGGTCTCGGCGAGGCTGCAGGGAAAAAGGCCTTTAGCCTCCGCGCGGAGCGAGAGGTTCGTCGGGGGTCCCCTGACTTTTGGTATGATCCTCACGCTTCCTTTCGTTCGGAAGGAGGGGTGGAATGTGCCATGCTACCCTCGATGGGCACGAGCGTGGACACTTCCGGTGAGCTGTTAGCGGGTAGTCTGAGTGGAGGCCCGAGCCCCGTTCACTGGGGGACGGCTAGTGGTCCAGGGACGCACTCCAAGAGTACCAGGGGGTTTCTCTAGTGGGTGCCGAGGCCGTTTGTGGGCCTCGGTGGCTCGGTGCCTCCCTACGGTGGGATCCCATTCGGATACTTCCCTGCCGGTCTCGGACACGACTTAGGATGCCCCGAGCGACCGTTCGCTTGGGTCTGGGCCATTCGTAGGCTCGCCCCGGTGTCGTCCCTGACTCTGTTGCCCTGGGGCGGCTGTCGAAACCTTTTGGAGGCCCAGCCTTCGAACCTCTGGACCGTAACGGGCTCAGCGCCCTTTTATCGTGTTTGTAGCGAAACCTCTAGCGCGGTTTTGGACTGTTTGTCTTTGTTTTGGGTGTTCTGGCCCTTTCATCTGGTCTTCACGTGTCCTTTTCGTTCGGACGGAGGGTTAGTTTGCCGAGCCCATTCTGGTCTCGGCAAGGTTGCAGGAAGAGCCCCTAGCCTCTGCGTGAGAGGGCCGTCGGGAGTTCTCCTGACTTTTTATATGCCCCTCGCGCGTGAGGGTTTGTTTGCCGAGGCCCCTTTGGGCGCGAGCCCGGGTCATGAGGTCTCGACATATTTGCAGGAGGAGCCCCCTAGCCTCTGCATAGGGCGAGAAGGCCATCAGGGGTTCCCTTGACTTTTTATGCGACCCTCGCGCTTCCTTTTCGCTCGGAAGGAGGGGTGGAACGTGCCTCGCTACCCTCGATGGGCACGAGCGGTGGCACTTCCGGTGAGCTGTTATCGGGTAGTCCGAGTGGAGGTCCGAACCCCGTTCGTTAGGGGACGGCTAGCGGTCCAGAGACACACTCTAAGAGTACCAGAGGATTTCTCTAGTGGGTGCCGAGGCCGTTCGTTGGGCCTCGGTGGCTCGGTGCCTCCCTACGGTGGGATCCCATTCGGATACTTTCCTGCCGGGCCTCGGTGGCTCGGTGCCTCCTAGGCGTTTCGCTCGCTTGGGTCTCGGCCCCGTATAGGCTCGCCCGCAGTTGCCCCTGACTCTGTTATCCTGGGGCAGCTGTCGAAACCCTTTGGGGTCCAGCCTTCGAACCCCTGGATCGTAACGGGCTCAGAGCCCGATTCCTTCCTATGAAAGGAACAGGCCACGGGAAATATCCTCCCTATTGGCTCGGCCGCGGGTGGCGCGCCTTTTGAGGCGGTTTCACGAGGAGGCGAAACGACGCCTGCTGCCGTAGTGGGCGAGCGCGACATGATGGACGGGACGTAACTGTTCTCGCATTTAATGCGGGAGACGTGGGCGCGTGGGCCGCCGAAATCGGCTCGTGGTTAACCGCGTCGGACGGGGAAAACCTCCCTGATTTCATCGCCCGTTCGTTTCACCTCCTCCCTGCATAAATACCCGAAGAGTCTCGCCCCTCCTTATCTTACCTTGCCTGCCTCCTTCGTTGAGCCGTCACCAGAGCAGCGGGTGCCGGGAAGAAGAGGAGAGAAGAGCAAGTCTAGGGAGAAAGCGAGAAAAAAGCAAGAGCGTGGAGGGAGAGAGAAAAACTCACCACCGCGCCCGATTCCTCCATCGCATTCATGGCCGGCAATGTCGTCGTTGTCGAGGCGGACCCCTGGGATCCGTCAGATGTCACTGAGGAGATGCTCCAGTCGCTTGTCGACGGTGGACTCCTCCGCCCGGTGACAGACCCTATAGGCCGGAGTGGATTGCTCCGTACGGCGAGCTGGAGCCGAGGCCCCGTGACGGCTATGTCGTGAGCTTCGTCTCCTTCCACGAGCGCGGCCTCGGCGTTCCGGTGGATCGGTTCATGCGGGCGCTCCCGCATTACTACGGAGTGGAGCTCCACAATTTTAATCCCAACTCCATCGCTCAGGCGGCTATCTTTGTTGCCGTCTGCGAGGGGTATTTGGGGATCGCTCCCCATTGGGATTTGTGGCTCCACCTATTCCGGGCGGGGCATACTACCAAGCCGACGGGCACGTCGGGCAAGAGGAAGGCATCGAGGGCCGGAGGCTGCACTCTCCAAGTGCGTCAGGACCGCCTGCACCTCTACATCCCGGCCCAACTCGCGTCCTCCAACCGCCGGTGGTACACGAGTTGGTTCTACCTCCGCAATGACGACGGGGGACTTCCCTCTTATACTGGGCGGATTGTGGGGAGTTGCCCGGAGAAATGGAAATGGGGCGTCCCGAAGGTCGACCAGCCCAAGCTAGAGCCGCTCCTGGAGGGGCTGGCGAGGCTGCGGAACCATGGCCTCACCGTCACTGTGGTCGTGGCCGCCTTCCACCGCCGGAGGGTGCTGCCACTGATGGCTCGACGGCGGCGGCTGTTCGAGATGAGGCCGGGTGAGCCCGTCGAAGGCACCCGGATGTCTTCCTCCGCCCTCTCCGACGAGGAAATTCACCGTCGGGTGGGGGAGATGGTAGATGTGAAGTTGAGGGGCGGCAACCTGACCCCCTTCATGATGCGACCGTCGTGGGGGTTTCTTTCGCTGGTAAGTCGAGTGCCGCTGCAGCCTCTGAGCCTTCTCAATCTCCCTTTATCCCTTGTTTCCTTATGCGCGTTTGTGGTTTGTTCAGGGGATGAGGGATGTGCGCTCCTCCCCGCCGCCCGTTCCCGAGGACGCGGGGCAGCGGGCGATTAACCGCGCTCACGCCGACGTGCAGAAGAAGCGGAAGGATGCTACGGCGAGGAAGCACACGAAGCACATCCTTGCGCGCGAGGCGTTGGATAAGCGCCGCCGTCAGCAACGGAAGGAAGGTCTCCCGTTGGAGGAGTCCCCGTCGATGTCGTTGTCGACGGAGGCCTCGGACGGGAATGACAAGGGCGAGGTGGGGCGAGGCCCCCTAGACCACCTTCCGGACGTCGAGGAGGTGGCGCCCGGGGCGTCGGTAAGTAGCCCGGCACCCCCGGGAAGGGGAGAGGAAGCGGACCCGGGGCCGGCGGTGGCCCCCTCCGGGGCCGAGGCCGACACGCCCGAGGCGTGGGCGTTAGGCAAACGCGCCGTCAGCCCGGTAAGCTCGGCGGTCGCGGCGGAGCCGGTGGCGGTGGAGGCGACGCCACCGGCCCCGCAGAGGATCGAAGGGGTGCCAGGGTCCGCCGGGGACCGACCGGCGCCGATGGATACGGATGCGACGCCATTGCCGTCGCCTCCGCCGTTGCGGAGGAGGTTTGCTATGGCGAAGCTGGGGCTGCCCCGTTCAAAGTAAGTGTGTTTTTGGCGGGGTTATGGTGTCTTCCATTCGCTTTTTTGGTCTCGTGCTGACCCTGTAGGTTGTTTTTCTTTAGTCGGAAGCGGCCTGCGGACGACCTCCCCTTGGCGCCCCTTAAAGTGCTTAAGGCAAGCCCCGGCTCCTCTGCCCACTAGGTGGCGGAGGCACAAGCCGCTATCCAGCGCGGCGCGGCGTCGACGAGGGTCGACCCACAGGAACCGGCTGCCCAAGGAAGGGTTGCCGAGGTGGCCCCTACACGGTCAGATGGGGCCATCGTGCCCTTTGTTGCCGAGGCTCCCAGGGCCTTCGGGGCTGAGGCGATGGGGGCCCTGGCGCCCATGACCGCCGAGACCGCAGTGTCCGCGGCCGGCGCTTCTGCGTCTGCCGAGGCCATAATGACGGAGGCCGGAGCCCCCGAGACCGCCAAGCCCATGACTGCAGAGGCTGGAGCCCCCGAGGTCACCACGGCCGTCGTGATGGCAGCGAGGCTGTCTGTGCAGGAGGCGGAGATGTCGGCGGCGGAGGCCTCGGCCGTGCCCTTGGCTCAGGGCCCGCCGTTGTTGCGGGAGAGTGCCCGGGAGACGGAGGTCTATCCGATCTCCTCCGATGATACTTCTCGGGCACGGGAGGTGGTTGGCACCGAGGAGACCGACGCTGTGGAGCAGCCGGTGCCGCTCTTAGACGAGGGAAGCTCGGCCCTCGTGCGGGTGCGACCCGAGCCCCGCGGGTGGGATCACCCGTGGGTACTGTGGCGGAGCCGGGACGACCCTGAGGGGGAGCCTTTGTTCGCCCTCGAGGACACGGCCGAGGGCGGGCGTTGGAGTACCTTCGAGCAGTACCGCGAGCTGGCGGAACGGTCGCTACGGACGGCGCTGTCCGTGGTGGCCGACGAACTGCCCGGAGTCGCTCAGGTTCGTGCTTTCCTTTCTCGCACGATGTTGTTCTTTCCTTGGTTTTGTCGTAATCGACGACCTCTGCTCTGCCTCCTCAGGAGCTCGAGACCCGGTCCCTCGGGAAGTCGGTCTTCCTCCGACGGGAGAGGGGAATCTGGGACCAGCTTCAGACGCAGAGGGGCCTTCTTGCCGATGCTAACGAGCTTCTGTTGGCCCGAAGCGCGGAGGTGGAGGACCTCCGCCTTCACTGTGCCGACGCGAAGGTCGAGGCGGCTACAGCCCAGACGCAGCTCGCCCCCTTGGCGGCGTGGATCAAGGAGCTGGAGGAGGAGCTTACCCGCACCGTCAGCGACCGGGATGCCTTCAGGTCCCGGGCTGAAGAAGCGACGACCTCGGGCAAGGCCCTCGCCGGGCAGTTGGGGGCAGAGGAGAGTGTGCACCGGCTGACCAAAGGCGCTCTGAACGAGGCCCTTGCTGCGGTTGAGGCCTCGCAAATCGAGGCTGTGGTTTTGAGGGAGACGGTCGAGGGTGAGTTTGAGTCCCCTTGTTTTGTTTTCTTCCCCTTATGTTCGCTTCCTAACTTCCTTGTATGACACAGAGCTGGGGAGTGAAGCCTCCAGGGTGGCCGAGGCCTCTCGAGTCGAGGCCCAGCGGTTGAAGGAGAAAGCCGAGGCCTGTCAGGCCGAGACCCGACGCTGGGAGCTGAAGGCCAAGGGTGAGCTCCGTGGGCTCCCGTCCCTAACTTAGGTTGTTTTTTCTCTGGCTCGACCTCATTTCATTTTCCATGGTGCAGAGTCAGAGGCGGAGGTCGTTCGGGCCACCGAGGCTTCCAGCGCGGTGCAGACGGTGCTCGAGACCGAGATCGGGGAGCACGAGGCGCTAAAGCATGCTGCCCTTTCCGCCTGCGAGGCCCTGGAAGTCGAGGGGGTTCAGTCGGGCAGCTCCCTGGGGAGCCGCCTAATTGCGCTGAGCAGCCAGATGCGCGAGCGGCTCCGAGGGGCGCTGCACACGGGTGTCAAGCGGGCGATGGCCGTCATCTCCTCTCACTACCTTAGCGTCGTCCTCCCAGCCATCAGTGATGGCTACGTTCTGCCTGATGATGACGAGGAGGCCCACGCGGAGGTCGCGAAGCTGCTAGAGGTGGCGGAAGGCCCTAGCACGGCGCTAGCAACGCTCTTTGAAGATGAGGTGGTTCCTCCCCTACCCTCTGCCGGTGCTGGGGGCCCTGAGCCTTAATCTGGGCCCCGGGGGCTATGTAAAGATAGAATAGGGGTTATTTTTGTATCATAACGTTTGTGGCCGTCGAGGCTTTTATTTCTGACGTATTTGTGTTTCTTAGTTGTTTTTCTCATATTTTCGAGCCTTTGCCCTCTGTTGCTCCTGATCCGATTTCGTTTGCAAAACACCCCTTTGGGGCCTAAGCCGTCCCTTGAGCGAGAGGTAGTGAGGGAGTGCCATAGCCCGGGGGCGTAGGCCGTCTCGCGACTCAGCCGGCCTCTTGCTTAGGAAACAGACCTTGGTCCGAGGAGTCTCTACAAATGATTCGTCAGAGCCTGCTAGAGACTTGGCGTAGGAATTTTTTCGAAAAGCAACTAAAAAATGGCGCGTGGGACCTAGGGGAAGTCCCCCATCTAGCCCCCGAGGGAGGCTTGGTTCTGCTAAGGCAGAGCCGAGTCTCCCTTATTGTGTTTGTTGTACTGCCGAGACCTACTGTGGGCTCGGGGGGTTTCTCGAAAAGTAAAGACCAACTAAAGAGCGCTTTTTAATTGCATTTCGAGAAACGATATATACAACACTTGGAAATTTAGGGATAAAAGCGACGTAGCTGTTCTATGTTCCAAGCGTTGGTGAAGATTTCGCCCTTCTCATTGGCCAACTTGTAGGTCCCGAGCTTCAGGATTTGGGCAATGATGTACGGTCCTTCCCATGGCGGGGTCAGCTTGTGGCGACCCTTGTTGCTCTGTGCTAGCCTCAGCACCAGGTCGCCTACCTTTAGGTCTCAACCTCAGACGCGTCGGGCCTGATAGCGCCGCAGGCTCTGCTGATACTTGGCCGAGTGTAGTAGCGCAACGTCTCGGGCTTCCTCCAGCTGATCGAGGGCGTCCTCTCGGGTTGTGCGGTTGCTTTGTTCGTTATAGGCTTGCAGCCTCGGGGAACCATATTCCAGGTCGGTGGGGAGGATGGCCTCGGCCCTCCTCTGTTGTCGAGGTGCAGCCGATGGAAGGTTTGTGGAGGTCTCTGGCGAAGACGTTCGGGGGGACCGGGGCCCGTGCCGAGGCCATCTTTGCCAGCTCGTCGGCGGCCTCGTTGTACTTTCACGCGATGTGATTTAGTTCGAGACCGTCGAACTTGTCTTCTAGGCGTCGCACCATCTTGCAGTAAGCCTCCATTTTAGGGTCGAGGCAGTTTGACTCCTTCATCACTTGGTCTATGACGAGCCGCGAGTCGCCTCGGACATCGAGGCACCATGCCCCAAGCTCGATGGCGACTTGTAAGCCATTAATGAGGGCCTCGTATTCGGCCACGTTGTTGGAGGCGGCGAAGTGGAGCCGCACCATGTAGCGCATGTGTACTCCGAGGGGCGAAATGAAGAGCAGACCCGCGCCTGCCCCGGTCTTCATCAGGGATCCGTCGAAGTACAGGGTCCAGCACTCCGTCTGAATCTGAGCGGGTGGCAATTGAGTATCTGTCCATTCAGCCATGAAATCAGCCAAGACCTGAGACTTGATCGCTTTTCGAGGCGCAAAGGTCAAGGTTTCCCCCATAAGCTCGATAGCCCACTTGGCTATCCTGCCCGAGGCCTCTCGGTTATGGACTATCTCGCCTAGGGGGAAGGATGATACCACAGTCACTGGGTGTGACTCGAAGTAGTGGCGCAGTTTGCGCCGGGCCAGGACCACGGCGTAGACCAGCTTCTGGATGTGGGGGTAGCGTGCTTTGGTCTCGGAGAGCACCTCGCTGATGAAATAGACCGGTCGCTGGGTAGGCAGAGTATGCCCTTCTTCCTGCCTCTCTACTACTACGGCGGCGCTGACCACTTGGGTTGTTGCGGCGACGTAGAGTAAGAGGGCCTCGTCCAAGGTCAGGGGTATCAGAACGGGAGGATTGGTGAGCAGCCTCTTGAGTCTATCGAGGGCTTCCTCGGCCTCGGGGATCCAAGAAAAACGCTCGGACTTTCTCAAGAGTCGGTACAAAGGCAAACCTTTTTCGCCGAGGCGCGAGATGAAGCGGCTCAGGGCCGCAAGACATCCCATGACCCTCTGTACTCCCTTGAGGTCTCTGATTGGTCCCATGCCGGTTATAGCCGAGACCTTCTCTGGGTTGGCCTCAATGCCGCGTTCCGAGACTATGAATCCCAAGAGCATGCCTCGGGGAACCCCGAACAAACACTTCTCAGGGTTGAGCTTGATGCCCTTCTCTCTAAGGCATTTGAAGGTTACCTTCAAGTCATTCACGAGATTCTCAGCCTTTCTAGTTTTGACCACGATGTCGTCTATGTAGGCCTCGACGGTCTGCCCGCTGTTGTCGCCAAAGACCTGGGTCATGCACCGCTGGTACATGGCACCTGCGTTTCTGAGGCCGAAGGGCATCGTCACGTAGCAGTACATGCCAAACGGTGTGATGAAAGAAGTCGCGAGCTGGTCGGACTCTTTCATCTTGATCTGATGGTAACCGGAGTACGCATCGAGGAAAGACAGGGTCTCGCACCCTGCGGTGGAATCAATGATTTGATCGATTCGAGGTAATGGGAAGGGGACCTTTGGACAGGCTTTATTCAGACCAGTGTAGTCTACACACATCCTCCATTTCCCATTTTTCTTCTTGACTAAAACGGGGTTAGCCAACCACTCTGGGTGGGATACTTCCTTGATGAACCCGGCCGCCAAGAGTTTCTGTACCTCCTCTCCGATGGTCCTGCGCTTTTCTTTGTCGAAGCAGCACAGGCGTTGCCTCACCGGTCTAGATCCAGCCCAGATGTCCAGGGCGTGCTCAGCGACTTCCCTTGGTATGCCCAGCATGTCCGAGGGACTCCATGCGAATATGTCGGCGTTCGCATGGAGAAAGTCGATGAGCACGGCTTCCTATTTGATGTCGAGGGTGGTGCTGATCCTCAGCGCTCGGTCGTCGGGGCATGCGGGGTCGACCGGGATGAGTTTGATGGTTTCAGCGGGCTCGAACGCCCCCGCGCGACGCTTGGAGTCAGGCACCTCGCCACTGAGTTGGTCGAGGTGGGTGATGAGGGTCTCGGCCTTCGCAAGAGCCTCGGCGTACTCGATGCACTCGACGTCGCAGTCGTATGCATGTTCGTACGTGGACTCGATTGTGATGACACCATTAGGGCCTGGCATCTTGAGCTTGAGGTAGGTATAGTTGGGCACTGCCATGAACTTGGCGTAGCACGGTCACCCTAGGATGGCGTGGTAGGCTCCCCCGAACCCGACTACTTCGAAGGTGAGGACTTCCTTGCGGTAGTTGGAAGGGGTGCCGAAGCAGACAGGAAGGTCGATGCGCCCGAGGGGTTGCGTGCGCTTCCCTGGCACGATGCCGTGGAAGGGTGCGACATCGCCTCGTAGCCTCGACCGGTCGATCTCCAAGAGCTCCAGGGTGTTGGCGTAGAGGATGTTGAGGCCGCTGCCTCTGTCCATCAACACCTTGGAGAGTCGGGTGTTGCCGATGATCGGGTCGACGACCAGTGGGTACTGCTCGGGATTCGGAATACGGTCGGGGTGGTCACCTCGATCAAAGGTGATCGCCTCTCGGGACCAGTCGAGGTACTGGGGGGTGGCCACTTTGACCGAGAAGACTTCTCGGTGTTCCCTCTTGCGCTGCCACGCCGTAAGGCATGCCGAGGGCCCACCGAAGATCATGAAAGCGTTGCGTACCTCGGGGAACCCGTCGTCCTTGTCTTCATCCCAACCGTAGGCGCCCTTCTGCTTGGCGTCGTTGTCGGGGAGCCCGAGCCTGGCGTAGTAGCACCGCAGCATGGTGCAATCCTCAAGAGCGTGCCTGACCGGGCCCTGGTGGTAAGGGCAGGGTTTCTTGAGCATGTCGTCGAAGGGCCTAGGGCCTTTGGGGCCTCGGGGATTCTTGCGCTCTGTGGTCGCGACCAGATCAGCCTCCAGGACCTCCTGCTTCCCTAGGCACCCCTTTTTCTTTTTCTTAGGGAGGTGGGAGGCTGAGGCCTCGGTGGCCTCTTCCCTCCGCTTACCCTTGGTATCGGCGTCGGGGAAGATGGCTCCGACAGCCTCTTCTCCTAAGGCGAAGCTGGTGGCGATGTCGAGGAGCGTGGCAGCAGAGCGCGGGACGTTGCGACCTAACTCTCGGACCAAGTCCCGACAAGTGGTGCCGGAGAGGAAAGCCTGGACGATCTCCGAGTCGCCGACGCTGGGTAGCTCGGTGCACTGTTTGGAGAAGCGCCGGATGAAGTCTCGGAGAGACTCGTCCGGCTTCTGGCGACAGCTCTTAAGATCCCAGGAATTCCCAGGGCGCACGTATGTGCCCTGGAAGTTCCCGACGAAGATCCTAACCAAGTCACGCCAGTCGTGGATTTGCGAGGGAGGGAGATGCTCGAGCTAGGCTCGTGCCGAGTCTGACAAGAGCAAAGGGAGATTGCGGATGATGAGTAGGTCATCGTTCGCGCCACCTAGCTGGCAGGCCAGGCGGTAATCGGCGAGCCAGAGCTCCGGGTTGGTCTCGCCGCTGTACTTCGCGAGATTGGCCGGCTGTCGGAACTGGGCGGGGAAAGGAGCAGCGCGGATGGCCCTGCTGAAGACCCGAGGGCCTGGCGGCTCAGGGGAAGGACTGCGGTCCTCACCGCTATTGTAGCGACCGCCTCGGTGTGGGTGGTAGCCCCAAGTGGGCCCCTCGTTGTCGTGGCGTCGTCGCCTGCTGACCACCTCATGGTCTCCCTGCACCTCGTGTCGATTGCCGAGGCGGTCCAGAAGCACGGGGACCCTGTGGGCTATCGGCGCTCGGTCGAGGTCGGGACGAGCCGGGGCTTTCCTGTCCTGCTAAGGCGGTGCCGTGAGAAGGTTCGAGGCGCCCCCGCGCCGTCGGGAGGCAGAACTCTCGGCCTGCTGAACCGCAGCGGTCTCTAGGAGATCACGGAGCTCACCGCGGACCCGCCGCCCCTCCGTGGTAGAAGGCTCGGGCATTGCGCGAACCAGCATTGCCGCAGCCGCGACGTTCTGACTGGCGCGATTGAAGACTGGGGGTTGCTCGCTCCCTTCGTCGTCATGGATGCGGTGATGCACATCGCGAGCTCTTCGTCGGGCTCCCCCGCCTTCGCCGTGGCCTCGTTGTTCCTGTTCGAGAGAGTCTCGAAGCTGCTGCAGAAGGAGTTGGTCTTGCTCGACCTTGGCCTGGAGCTCATGGAGTTGCTCCAGGTCTGGGCGCTGAGGTCGTGCAAGAGCAACGTTCTCATTTCGTGCGGCCGGCAGGGCATTGCGTGGGGGCGTGACGGCGCCCGCCCCTGGACGAAGTGGGGAGCGGCTACCTGCCCCCTCATCCTCTTCGCCTGCCCTCGGCATCCCGAGCCCGACGTGAAAACACTCGCGAGTGGGGTCGTAAGTGCCTTCGTCGTCGGAGTCGGAGTAACCGAAGCAGTAGTCGCTTGCGGCCAAGAACTGACGCAGAGTCCCAGGGTCATGGAGCCTGGAGAAATCCACTCTGGGCCATGCCTCGTCCTCATCCGAGGAGTCGGCGTGGGTGCTTAGGTCAAGACCGAAGCGCTGGCAGCGTTCTGAGGGACCCTCATGAGCAGCAGCGTATGCGTAGGTGTAAGAAGCGGCGGCATTTCTCAACCCAAAGGGGTATGGGGGTGATGTTGTCGCCAGATTCTGCTCCGCCGGGGTCGGTTCTTCAGGGAGTGGTGGAGCGGAACTTGACGACTGGGCATCATCGCGAGCCACCGGCGATTTCCCTTTGTCCAAGCTCAGGCCAGACAGGTCCCCAGCCAGGGACCTCGTACCAACAGCTGGTCGTAGGATATCGGCGAGGGGTGGCGTGCCGCCTCGGGTTCGCGTAGCGTCGGGGTGGCCTTGCTTGTGTCGTGCCTGGCGAGCGCGGCGAGAGCGGCCGCCCGGGCGCCGCCTGCGCTTGGGCTGCCGGTGCGTAACTTCATCGTCGGACGGTGGGGCTCGAGGAGTGAGGAGTACCATGTCGTACTCATGCCCTAGAGACATGAACTCTAGGCTCCCGAACCAAACTACGGTGCCGAGACGCAATGGTCGCACGGGGTCTGCCATCTGGAACCTGCTGGGATGACAAAACTGACACGCAGATGCCCCTACCTGGCGCGCCAACTGTCGGTGTTTCGGACCGGGGGGTCCTCAACCGACTAGTGAATTTGTTCTGCGTGCTCCCGATTCCGGATGGTGATGCAAAGAGACACAGTCCAGTCTGAGGGATAGAACTTGTATTCCTTGCACCGAAGTGCTCGTAGTAGGGGGTTACAAGCTAAGGGAGAGAGGGAACTTGTCCCAGGTCTCGGCAGGGGTCGTGGGGCCGTTTGAGACGTTGCTCTCAAGCGGCTGGAAGGTGTGCGTGTGTGTGTGTGTTATCCGGGGCGTCCCCCCTAAGTGGCCCAAGTCCTCTCCTTTTATAGTTGAAGGGGGACAAGGGCAGTACATGTATTACTATGCAGCGTCGTGCCGATAGGGACGGCATGTCCAAGCCCTGTGGCCTGTTCCTGTGGCGGCGTGGTCGTCGGAGCGGCCCATCCTTGGAGTACTGGGGCGGCGTGGTCGTCCCATCAGGTCCTGTGCGTCGTGGGAGCCCCAGGAATGCCTCGGAGTGAACGTGGCGGCGACCATAAGCCGTTGTGGACGGACTATGCACGAGGCCGTAACTTGGTCGGGGCCGAGGCTGGTACTGCGGTGGGGGGGTCTCGGCAGGCGCGGACCCCAATATTGCCGAGGCCCTGATGTACAGTGCCGAGGCCTTGGTGTACAGCGCCGAGGCCTTGAGCGGGCGGCTGATCGTGGACACAGTGGTAGGACACAGTGGCCGGTAACCCCCGTCATACCCTGTCCCAGGCGCTGATCGTGGGCATAGTGTTGGGACACAGTGGCCGGTAATCCCCGCCGTGCCCTGTCCTGGTCGATATGGCGCTGATGCGACTTCGGGTCGCGTCGGCCATTCTGTGACGTTGAGCCACTGTCCGGCTGAGATTGCGGGAGTGGTTGAAAGTATTAATGAGACGTGACGCGCTGTCGGGAGGGTCGGCCGAGGCGGGGGGCGAGGGACCGCGGACGAGCCGGCCTCGAGCGACACGGAGAATGCTCCTTGCCGAGGCCTCGCGCGAGAGGCCTCGCGCGATACGAAGAACGCGGCCTCGCGCGAGACGGAGATTAGGCTCCTTGCCGAGGCCTCGCGCGGAAGGCCTCGCGCGATACGGAGAACGCGCCTCCTGCCGAGGCCTTCTGTGGAGAGCCTCGGGCGAGGCGGAGACGGCGTTCCCTGCCGAGGCCTTCCCTGGGGAGCCTCGCCAGGATGCCGAGACCTCCTTCTCGGGGCTCGAGGCGAGGAGGAGGAGGACCCAGTGGGCCTGGTCGCGACGGGGAGGGGCCCACGACTTACCTTTTTGCTTTTATTATTTTTTAGATGGGACTTGGGCAACCCATTTGATGTTTTGCTTGGGGTACCCCATTCCAAGGTACCCGACAGTTACATACCATAGAGTTTTATTTGATTTATTAAATATTATATGGGTCAAGCCCATATTATATCCAACATGCATTAGTATTCCTTTGTGAGGGTAAGTTTAATATTTGCTTGATGCCGGCGAGGACATGCTATCTTTGTTCTTGACCGAAATCAGAATACCCCCGGACAATCTTTTAGATCCAAGGTTTGAAATGGGTGAACTAGTTTTGTTCTGTTCTGACTGCCGGCCAAGCGAGTCCATGCGTCTGCCTCACTGATTCTATTTTCCCAGTCACTACTTGGACTCTCAGACTATGATTTATTTCCTGTTACCATCAATTTCCTCATCAGTGCTGATGATTCCATGTTCCTAAGAGTCATAAGAGAGTTGGCCGTCGTTGACCCCACAAGGTACTGCTATTATTGTTTTAATAATCATAATATCAATTTACAAGAGGGAACCAAAGAAAAAAGACACATTTTGTCAGATACAGAACCAAAGGGCAAAAAGACAGATCTGACTGATGACTGACGACTGATGACTGATGACTAGCATTGATAAGAAATGTTGCGCCAAAAATTAAGAAGGTCCGGTTTGGTAGTGCTTCTTTGCAAACAGTGAGAATCAACCAACCATATACTGATATATTCCATCCTTCCATAATATTTTACATTCTAGCTAATCTCACATATTAATAAGGATCAAGGAGCATTAAAGAGGAAAACTATTCCTCCATTGAGCTATAAGAGCAAGTATAATAGCAGGCTGTAAGCCAACTAAATGCTGATGTGGAGGAGAGAGAGGAGAAGCGGACTGTAAGCTTACAGCCGGCTTGGGCACAAGAACCAAGAAAGTCTGTGAGAGAGACAAGTGGGTCATGTATTAACTGTAAAGAGCTAACTACTATATAAGTAGGTTGAGAGAAGACTGCAAGGAACCTTACAGCCAGCAAGTCGGCTATATTATTAGCCTTACTCTAAGTACTTTGAGATACTCTTTACAGTAACAGACATAGGTAGTTTAGAATTAGGGGTCACTTTAGACTATGTTCATAATAGAGAGCTATAAATTGCTTCTAAAAAACAGATTCTATGGACATTATTGTCAATGACGATTAGAGTCTACCGAATAGATAGCCGGACATTTTTTTTTAATTTCTATGATTTATCTTTTTTTTCTTGGCACTTCTAAACTTCTTACATGATACAATAATTTGCCGCTGATTATGTTGTAATCATGCATGGATTTGATGGTGGAGCACGTCGCCGGGATCAGAAGTGGTTTATTCTAGGAGTCTAAGTGTTCTTTACAACACTAGTTGATGTATCCAACTATTGCTCATTGGAGGCCCTAGAATTTACAATAAATTCTGATGAGGAGTGCAATGAGAAAACATAAATCCTAAAAACTCTCACAATAATCACAAACATCTGTCAGTAGACTATAATCATCATCGTCAATAATAGATATTGGATCTATTCTGTTTTATAAAAAGTTATCCACCTTTATTTGTCATTATGAAAAAACACATAAAGTAATCCTTTTGCATGTAAACTACCCACAATTTTCATTATGAAAGATAAATTAAAATAACCCCCTAAATTCATATGTAAATTACTCACATTTGCTATTATGAAAGATAATTTAAAATAACCCCCTCAAATTTGTATGTAAATTACTCACATTTGCTATATGAAAGATAATTTAAAATAACCCCTAAATCTATACCCAAATTACCCACCTCTATCATTAGAAGATAATTTATAAATAACCCTCTAAATTTGCATTTAAATTACCCATCTTTACTATTATAAAAATAATGCAAAGTAACCCCTAAATTTATATCTGAATTCAAATGCAATCATTAACGGGTCGCCCAAATTGGATTAAAAAATCAACAATTTGTGAAGTAGTTTTTACTTCGTATGTGAAACCATTAGTAGGATGTGTAGATTTTTTTTTAATTTTAACACTTTTTGTTAACTAAGTTTAAATCTAACACTGTTTATTTTTTATTTCCAAATCTAACACTTTTGACCGTGCCTATTGCCATGGCGCGGTGAAACGCCTGCGTCGCGTCATGCATGGTGGCGCAGCAGAAGGATGACGTGGCGAAGACCAGAGACGCTGATCGGTGGCGCGGCGGAGCCAGAAAAATACGGCCGCGCCCGCCTGCCTGCCGGTGTACCCGGCCCTGGTCCGGTCAAACGTGTCAGACTATCTCCAATGACGGGAACCTAAAACAGAGACCCATTCTACGATTTACGTCGCCTACAGTAAAAGGGTAGCACACCCAAATCTTTCATTCTCCAACAGCAACCGCAAAAAAAAAAACGCGAGCGAGCAGGCGGCGGCGGGGGGCGGAGCGAGCGCGTCGACTGGGCGAGCGGCGGGGGCTGGGTGGAGCTCGAGGGCGAACCAGATCTGGACGGGAAGCAGCAGGCCTCGTCGCCGGCGCCTGGGCGGAGCTCAAGGCCATGGTCGCCGGGAGCAGCGGTGCCCTGGGCAAGCAGCAGCGCACCTGGGCGAGAGGGGGCGGCGCGCCTTCGCGCGGATCTGGGCGAGCGGCGCGCATGGCGGAGGCGGCATACCTGGTCTTCGCGGGGGCGACGCGCATGGCGGCGGCGGCGCTCCTGGGTGAGTGGCAGCGGCGGTGGGCTGGCGAGCGGCTTTGGGTGCTCGGTTTCGCACGACAGGGAGGGCAGAGAAGCGGCTTTGGGTGGCTCCCTCTCCCCTTCCGGTCAGCTGCCTCCATGGGCGGATTTGGGCCCTGGGCTGCCCGGGCTGCAGCCCGGGGCGAGGCCCAACAACAGTGGATATATGTTTGACAGAAAACAGAAAAAAGACTAGGCAGCCCAATAGCCCACCCCGAGTCGAGGACAGCCTAGCAATCTCCAACCCTAGCCCTGGCCGCAGGCCGCAACACGTCCACTCAGCTCTTGCGATCGTGACGAAAGGGGAGAAGTAACCGCGCGCAGTCTTCCTCGCCTCGTGGCGCCCGCCGACCGTCGCGGGCTCCGACTTTGGCCTTCCTCGCCTCCTCAGCTCCTCCTGCCACCGCCGGTCGTGGCCTCGCCCGCCGCTAGGTGACCTGGCCATGGCCAGCGGGCAGCAGCCGCCGGCAGCCGCAGTCCTCGGCCAGGCCCAGGCCTCAGCCCCCAGCAGCAGCAGGTGAGATTTGACTTTTGACCACTAGTGTCTGGATTTGTGGATTTCCATGGTAATGTAAGTTGTAACATTTAATAATTCATATCTTAGGCTACATACGTTAGAATGGAAAGATACTATGGTAAAAAAGATGCATCAAAGAATAATACCGAAATTAAAGAGGAACAAAAAAATGTTATCATGCTTTTTGAAAAACTTACATTTTATAAAATTTTATGTAGTACCGAGGATGTTGGTACAAGTGGTGTTAAACCATGAAGACCTATGCGGGGTTTCTTTTTTTTTTTTTGTCATGTAAGGTTCTTCGGTTGGTACCTTATATTAATTAGCCCAGGGCGCAGCCCGTTTCTGGATCCGCCACTGGCTGCCTCGACGTCCACGCAGATGACCCCCGCGTGGAGCTTCCAGGGGCAGGCGCGCCTCGCCGTCGTCGTTCGCTACAGTTTTGCGTCGTGGAGAATGAGGACGCTTTTTTTTGCCTATTTGGTACGCAAAATGGCTGGTTGGTTTGCGTCCTCCGTTGGAGCAAATTTTCGGGACGCAAATCACTGTACATAGCATATTTTGCGTTTGGGTCGCTCTTTGCGACCGTTGGAGACAGTGTCAGCTCTAAGTGAATGCCGTCCCCGGGCTGGCCTGACCCTGAGCACGACGTCAAGCGGGGAAGGAGGAACGATCAGTAGGGAGAACCAGTGAATGCTCGATGGAACCATGCAGACCCACCCACCCCACGTGGTGGAGTTATTGCCGTGCCCTTCTGCGGCCGGCGGCCGGCGGCCGGCGCCTCCGGCAGACGAAGCGTACGCGTGCGTATGCGTTGGACGAACACCTAGACGTATGGGCTAGATGCTATAGTGGTGGACGGATGCGTGCGCCACGGCTGCCTGGGCCTGGTGCCCTGCCGCTGTGGCCTGGTCTTCCGTTCCCGTCCGCGGGCGCGCTCAGTCGGTGGTGTGCCGGATCAGGCCCGGCAACAGTGACGAGCAGATGTTGCCGCTGGTCACTGTTGCTTTGCGTGCTCCATCGTGCATCTTAGAAAGTGGCAACGTCCTACTGGGCGACTGGATGAGATGAACTACAGCAAGTGCGCCATCAACGTACTAGACCAGTAAGCGATGGCGTTCCGTCAAGAAATGTTCTTGCAGATCTGCGCTGAGAGCGAGAAAGATAGACCCCCACGGCAAAGGAAGAAGCATTGGGTTGGGCTACCATTTTGATCAATCATCCGCATTTCCCTTGTTCGTGTGGGACACCGTACGTAGGACAGTCATTTTGACTAACGTGGAGCAGTGGTGCTAAGTTAAAATTCATAGCGTCGGTTGCCAAACTTTGCACCACAGAACTAAGGTTAAAAGGTTATTTTGTTTATGTTCTCATCTACCGACACCCAGCGTGTGATTAAAAAGGCTGACCGAAACAGTATTTTATCCCTAATAATATGGGCCCCACAGCAAGGTGCTATGCTCGCTGCAAATTAGAATTACCGGTAGTTTGGGTTACCTGTATTGGCAGGGGCGGATCTAGCGGGGGGGGGGGGGGGGGGGGGGCTCAAGCCCCCCCTACCCAAACCGAATCAGTGCAAATTACTATAGAGCCCATATGAATTTGTAGGCAAAGTTCTATAGTATATGAGGGGCTGAGACTTAAGATCGAGCAGCACTGTTGTTCAGTCCCCCCTAAAATATTTCCTGGATCCGCCGCTGTGTATTGGTGGTTAGTACAGCTAAAACTTATAGGTGAGTAAAGTTTAGACGACTAAATTTAATCATGTGTTATCTAACATATAGACTACTAATATGAACTAACAATTGGTTATGCTAAACTAAAAATTACTCAACTTTGTAGTCCACCCTTTTAGATGGTCTTGGACTCAAAGCCCGATCAATGGTGACCAAACACAGAACATGTCGACTGCAACAATATTCAAAGTGGTGGGAGCAAAACATTTCCTAGGCCTCGTTTAGATCGTGAAAAAAAATGAACCCGATGAATAGTACCACTTTCGTCTTATTTGACAAATATTGTCCAATCGTGGACCAACTAGGCTCAAAAGATTCATCTCGTGATTTCCAACTAAACTGTGTAATTAGTTATTTTTTTTACCTACATTTAATACTCCATGCAAGCGGCTAAAAATTGATGTGATGGAGAGAGAGTGAAAAAACTTGAATTTGGATGGCATCTAAATAAGGCCCTAATGTGCATATGTGAAAAGCTAGCGAGAAGCATCACATTAAAAAAAAAATCGACCCGCGGGGGTTTGCCATACGTCTAGGTGTTCGTCCAACGCATACGCACGCGTACGCTTCGTCTGCCGGAGGCGCCGGCCGCCGGCCGCAGAAGGGCACGGCAATAACTCCACCACGTGGGGTGGGTGGGTCTGCATGGTTCGATCGAGCATTCACTGGTTCTCCGTACTGCTCCATCGATCGATCGTTCCTCCTTCCCCGCTTGACGTCGTGCTCAGGGTCAGGCCAGCCCGGCGACGGCATTCACTTCGAGCTGACACGTTTGACCGGACCAGGGCCGGGTACGCCGGCAGGCTGGTGGGCCGCGCCACCAATCAGCGTCTCTGGTTGTCGCCACGTCGTCCTCCTGCCGTACCACCATGCATAACGCAACATAGACGTTTCGCCGCGTCATAGTAATAGGCGTGACCAAAAGTGTTAGATTTAGAAATAAATAAATAAACAGAGTTAGATTTAAAATTAGTTTAAAAAAATGTTAAAATTAAAAAAAATTCGATGTGTATTGCCTGATTGGTTAAGTTACATTTGCTTCACGGAAGCATGCAAACATTGGTTGGGCATATAAAATTGAGTAATCTTATAATTACTTTCCTTGTCTTGTGAAGTCATCAAGTCAAGCAACCGGTAGCAGCGAGTAGCTGCAATTTTGGTCAAAAGTGTGTGGACCTTTTATGTTTTGTTTACCTCCGAGCAAGGGTAAAGAAAAAATGGCAGGTGGACGGGGATGGATGGCGTGGGCTCCCCGGCCTCAATCAATTTGTATAAAAAACGACACCGTCTCTTGCATTCTGCAACTGCAATGCAATCCAGCGTCTTAGGTTAGTTACACCACCACCACGGTGCTACCTTGCGAGCAAATCAACTTCTCCCATTGATCTCCCATCTTCCGATCCACTTCTCTCGTCATGCATCTCGTCGTCGTTCTTTGTGGCTTCCTTTTCTCCCTTTACACTCCTACATGCTCTGCGGCGACAGATACACTCTCACGCGGAGGCTCGCTGGCCAGAGACGAGAGGCTTGTCTCCAGCAACGGCAAGTTCGCGCTCGGCTTCTTCCAGACCAACAACAACAATTCCACCAATACCACCTCCAACTCACACCTTGGAATATGGTTCCACAAGGTCCCCAAGCTGACACCGGTGTGGAGCGCCAACGGGGATAACCCAGTCTCCAGTCGTGCTTCGCCGGAGCTCATGATCTCCGACGATGGCAACCTGGTCATCACAGCCCACGGCACCAAGGTCTGGTCTACCCAGGCCAACATCACAGCCAACAACACCGTTGCTGTTCTGCTGGCCGACGGGAACCTTGTCCTGCGGAGCTCCTCCAACTCCTCGGACGTATTTTGGCAGAGCTTTGACTACCCAACCGACACCCTGCTACCCGGTGCAAAATTGGGCAGAAACAAGGTCACCGGTCTGAACCGTCGTTTTGTTTCAAGAAGGAATCTGAATGACCAAGCTCCTGGTGTCTATTCCATTGGCCTAGCTCCTGGCCTTGATGAGAGCATGAGGCTGTCATGGAAATCGTCTACAGAGTATTGGTCTTCTGGCGAGTGGAATGGCAGATACTTCAACGCAATACCGGAGATGTCGGATCCCGCTTACTGCAACTATATGTTTGTTACCAGTGACCAGGAGTTCTACTTCTCCTACACCTTGGTGAACGAGAGCACAATATTTCAGGTTGTGTTAGATGTCTCTGGTCAATGGAAGGTGCGCGTATGGGACTGGGGCAGAAATGATTGGGTCACATTCAGCTACTCTCCAAGAAGTCAATGTGATGTCTATGCTGTCTGTGGAGCTTTCACAATCTGCTCTAACAACGCAAATCCATTATGCTCCTGCATGAAGGGCTTCTCTGTAAGATCACCTGAGGATTGGGAACTGGAGGACAGGACTGGTGGGTGCATCAGAAATACTCCTTTGGATTGCAATGACAGCAATAAAGGTACAAGTATGGCAGATAAATTCTATCCTATGCCATTCAGTAGGTTGCCCAGTAATGGCATAGGTATACAGAGTGCTACAAGTGCAAAAGCCTGTGAGGGATTCTGTTTGAGTAGTTGCTCTTGCACAGCATATTCTTACGGCCAAGGTGGTTGCTCTGTTTGGCACGATGATCTAACCAATGTAGCTGCTGATGACAGTGGGGAAATTATCTACCTTCGTCTTGCTGCAAAAGAGGTGCAAAGTTGGAAAGACCGTAAACATGGAATGAACATCAGTGTAAGTGTTGCTGTGGGTGTAAGCACTGTCACCTTAGCGTTCATCTTTCTAATTGTGATCTGGAGAAGCAGTAAGAGATCTAGTCATCCAGTGGACAGTGATCAGGGTGGCATTGGGATCATTGCATTCAGGTATATTGATATAAAACGTGCAACTAACAATTTTTCAGAGAAGTTAGGTGCAGGTGGTTTTGGTTCTGTATTTAAGGGGTGCCTGAGCGACTCGATTGCCATAGCCGTGAAAAGGCTAGATGGTGCCCACCACGGAGAGAAGCAGTTCAGGTCTGAAGTGAGCTCAATAGGCATCATCCAGCATGTCAATTTGGTTAAACTTGTCGGGTTTTGTTGTGAAGGTGATAGGAGGCTACTTGTGTATGAGCACATGCCAAACCGTTCCCTTGATGTCCATCTGTTCCAGAGCCATGGTACTGTTTTGGGTTGGAATATTAGATATCAGATAGCTCTTGGTGTTGCTAGAGGGCTAGCATACTTGCATCATAGTTGTCGAGACTGCATAATACATTGTGATATCAAACCACAAAACATACTTCTTGATGCATCCTTAGTTCCAAAAATAGCAGATTTTGGGATGGCAAAGTTTCTAGGGAGGGATTTTAGCCGCGTTCTAACTACAATGAGAGGAACTATTGGATACCTTGCTCCTGAATGGATTAGCGGAACAGCTATTACATCGAAAGTTGATGTTTACAGCTATGGGATGGTTTTGTTGGAGATCATATCAGGAAGGAGGAACGCGGGTAAAGAAGCTTTTACTGATGATGAGCATGCTAAGTATTTCCCTGTGCAAGTCGTGGACAAGCTTCTCAGTGGAGGCATTGGAAGCCTTGTGGATGCAAACTTGGGTGGCGATGTCAACCTAGATGATGTTGAAAGAGTCTGCAAAGTTGCATGTTGGTGCATTCAGGATAATGAATTTGACCGCCCTACAATGGTTGAGGTAGTACAGTTTCTTGAGGGCTTATGTGAGGCTGATATGCCTCCAATGCCAAGATTGCTTCATGCTATTGCTGGTGGCTCACCTTGATGTCGTAGAAGTACTTATATATACATGATCAGGATTTGGGTCAATCCATAGATACCTTAGAGATAGACGTCTTCTAAAGAATGTTGATGTATGTTATACATGTTACACCTCTTTGTAACCATATGTGTGGATGACCGTGTAAAAAAATATATATATTTTTTGTGATTATACCATGTTGGATCTCTGTTTACGTCCACATATATTAAGCACTACTGCACTAGCCAACTGGTGAAGTTAGCATAACCTCTTCTATCTTCAAATGTTCATATTGATCTAAATTTGTATCAAAACAAGTTTTACTTTGAAGCCACTCAAATTTAGAACTATAGTAATGTGGTTGTAGAACTTTACAGGTATGCTAATGAATGTGCAACTAACAATAATTAGCCCATAAGTGGTGAAAGTATGTAAAGGCTAAGGCTAGTTGAAGTAGTCTAACTATGATTTTTTTAAATAGTTTTAAATTAATATTTTAAAGTAACTTGTGTACAACTTATGCTGATGTATAGAGCAAGAGCAACGGTGAGAGAGACGAATGCCCGCTCGTCCATAGAAAAAAAAATCTAACACCAATTGTTCGTGCCCGAGTGGGCAACGATGAGTGACGGCAACACAACATGATGCAAAGAGAGGAGCAGGAGCAGCTGTGGAGGCAAAAGAGAGGAGAAGGAGCAACATGATTCAAGGATAGGTACAAGTAGAGATGAAAACGGATCGGATATGGACAGATATCACTGATATTACATTTGTTTTCATATTCCTGTCTGGATTCGGCTTCGAATACGGATAATGTCAACCATGCCGGATATGATACGATTGGATATCTACACCATAAATATGCGATTTGAGTATTCGGATACGAATACGGTATCGGATGTTGAATATCCGAACTCGGATACGGACAAATCTGAACCCCTCTAAACAGATTAGGTCTCGAATACGATCGAAAAATATCCGTACCGTTTTCATCCATAAATACAAGGGTCATATCGACCGACACATCAGCCTCGTCGAATGGATTGAGGAGAGAGAAACACAAGCCTGACGCTCATTTGGTCAATACATAGGCCAATGTTTCTTTTCCCATGTACATTGCCCAGATCATTTTATCCTTGCCTATTAAATAAAAAATAGCATTTGAAGTATAGAAAGAGACTGGTTGTTATATGTATTAGGCTCTAAGGGGTTGTTTGGATTAAAAATGTTTTATAGGAAAATCAAAAGAAACGGAAACATGGGAACGAGAGTCGAGCAGAGCATTTGAAACAAAGAAAAAGAATGTTTCCTTTCCTCTGGAACACTGCACCTCCTTCGGGATTTCACGGGAAAGAAAAAACCAACTTGAACTTCTGGTTTCTGATTCCTTTGTAGAAGCCCTAGGTGACTAAACCATTAAACTCATTGGATGGTGCATTACCATGTATAAAAAGAGCTAGGTAACTAACTTTTAACGTCTAGTTCGATTCATTGTTTTGCACTAAGTGCTTTCACTCAGCTGCTTTCCTTTGTTTTGATTTTCTGCAATCCAAACACTCTTTCTGTTCGCATTTCTACATAATTTTCTTTTCTTTGTTTTGCTAGGGATGCCTATATCTTGTTTTTTCGTTTTTTTTCTCATGCCTCCGTTTTATAACTTTGTTTGAAACAAGCTCTAAACTTGTTTATCGATGACTTGATTTGATTTATAGACAGGGTTTATTAGACTTGGTCTAAGAAAGGAGCATGATCGGCAGCGAGGGAGACGAATGCCTGCTAGTCGATACTATCTCCATTCTAAATTATAAGTCCTTTTGACTTTTTTATTCATCCATTTTGCTATGTATCTAAACTATATTATTTATCTAGATGCATAACTAAAATGGATGTACCAAAAAATTTCAAAGCGATTTATAATTTGGAATGGAGGGAGTATAGAACATAAATGAGAGGCGAGGGCAAAAATATCTTTTCACATGGCTAGGAAAAAAAATTCTTCTCTAAAAAAGGAAATAATATAAAAAATGTAAGAAAGAAGAATATATAGGGAGAAACTATCTAACGCCAAAGATTCAGCATCTCTGGTGTCAAATTTCGAAGTACACATGAATTAAATGTTAAATTCAGCGAAACGTGCGAATCGAGTCCAAACTCTGAAATCTCTCTTTTCATTTGCTTGATTGATGAGTAATCTCTGACTGTACCCCGTTATCCCTTGGGCCCCTCTTGCGCTTCTCGTCCCATCCCACCCGAGCGCGGCGGCGCTCCTTCTGCCTCCCCCAGCGCCGGCTCTACTGCCACTCCGGCGTCGCCCCCTCCTCCATACCTCCCCACCGGCGCCACCTCATCCCGTCACTCCCTCCTCAGCTGAGTGCAGCAAGTGCTGATCAGGTGCATGAAACCCTGTTTCAGTTTGATGTATTCGACAGATTTTGTGCTTGGTATTTGCGCTGATTTGCTCCGGATTTGTTCTATTCTGTGATTGGCTTGGTTAGCTCACTCTCCTTCGAATCCGTTCACTTCTTCACAGTGGGTGGGCGGGAGATGGTGCTGAGGCGGGCGGCGGGGGAATGCCCCAAGAAGGTTGCGGGGCTGATGGATCTGGTGAACCTGTCCACCCAGTTGCGAGAGTTCGCCGGGGGCCGGTCCCAAATGTCCCATATCTCCTTCTTCCTCCGGGTCTGGTCGTACATCAAGGACAACAAACTTCAGGTACTACTTCCAATCTATGCGTATAGCAATAGACTGGGCCCCTTCGTTTCTTTCCGAAGAAATCTGTAATTAGTCGCTAAGGTTGGTGCTCCGTGTTAGCTGGGATCATTATTTATTGCGACAGGATTTGACTGCTCGCTCGTCAGAGTTAATTTGCACTGACCTTGGATAGAATATTGATTGGGGGAAAACATGAAGTTTTGGGCTAATGGGAAAACAGCAGAATGGCAGCTGATGCTGCCAACGTATCGTGAGATGAGAGTTCAGAATATTATTATTATTATTATTAGTATTATATGAAGAGATTATGTCATTTCCAAAATCTGAGTGGTGTTTACAGGTGTGGGAATTGATCTGTGCTGTGCCAAATGACGTTTTGATAATTCAGGACTTTTGTCCACTTTGCCACTATATGCATAAAAATGCTTAATAATGCTCTTCTGTGTATTTATAGCTTCTACTTGGTTAGGATGAGAACCTTTGACATTTGGGTTCTTGATAGCTCAGCATTTGAGATTTCACTCCCTTCATGCTGCTTGGTATTCCACCTGTTTCCAGATCGACCATGTGAACTGACAATGGAGGAGGCACCCTTATGTTCAGCGCTTTAATTTAATTTGGAGCTGATAAAGTAGTTATATTTCCATGTCGCACCCCGTTTATATCTGGTTACACCCAGAAATATGCCAAAAATGGGCATTAGTAGCACTTTGACATGTGATTCGGTATATCACTTCCATGTTTCTAATGCCCCTTAGTGGAAACCTTCAAGCATACTGTAACATGCATTGATTCATAGAGATCCCTCATAAGAGGCACTGAACAGTGGTTTATGTAGCTAGATAATTCATGCTTAACATCAATTGTTCTGCCATACTCCTCGTGTGTAGTTGGTCCTGACATTGCTAATGTCGGGGGCCCTTGGAACATTAGCGGGTTCCACAAGTACTTGTGTTATTTCTCAAAGACCTGCTTTAAAATCTATGGGTAGGGGTTGTTTATAGTTGATGTGACCTCTCCCTTGTCTACTATTAACTCACACCCCCCCTTCCTACTGTCGAAGGGTATGCTATTGTCTTTTCTTGCTCGTAGCCTAGGTCATCCTCTACACTGTAGTGTGCCCAGAGGCCAAGGGTGGGGTCATCCCGTATGTTTGTCCCTCAGTCGACATAACATCTTGTTCATCCTAGGCACTTTTTGGAGGGTGGAGTGCGAAGACTAGAGACCACCTTCCCTTGAGGAGGGCTCCTTTCTGAGGCCCAACTTCATCATAAGGGCCTCCACCTTTGATCCAAAAGCTGACTCTATGTTGGCCTCTGGATATCTCCCTTCGACGCCTCCTTTGAAAGGTCCACCCTTCCACCAGTTCCTTCCTTCCGCGCATGTTGGGGAGTACCTTTGGAACTTTGGCCAACCAGTCTTTTTGGTTGGCTTTCTATTGGCTCATCTCATTGGTTGCCCTGGGAAGATGGAGGCGACCCACTTTCTATTGGCTCATCTCATTGCTGCTGAGGTGTTGGTGTGTGTTTTGTAACTGGGTAGGGGCTACCCAAACCCGTTTTTTCTTCTACCTTAATGAAATGACGCGCAGCTCTCCTGCGTAGTTCGAGAAAAAAGTAGTAGTTTACAAAGCAACAATTCAAACTCATCCAAGCTGATGACAACCAGGAGTGGACGATGATGCTGATGGCTTCTTCCCCTGCATGTATTTCTTCCCAAGAAAGTGTCCTCAACCTATCTATCTAAGCTGTGTGCAAGTAAATGATAGTTGACGCCATAGCAATGGTTCCACCCCTGGCAGCAAGAAGGTGAGCGAGTGCTGAGTGGCTTAGATTTGGGGCTAGGGTCAGATCTGCATATGATCCACACAAACAAGCTATAGATTCGCCAACGCATCATATTGAACAAGCATGACAAAAGAACAGGGGTTCGTGCTGCTGTAGGAGGTTGCTGATTCATGTGCCCGACTAGTGGTGCAGAGATACACCAACGTATGGGTTTAGGGTGACGGTGCGCTTCGAAGTGGAAGATAGGGCGGGGTGAGGTGATGCTGGTGATGGCTGAGCTGCTGCTTCAGATGTGTCGAACGGGAGACGAAGATGGAGGTGAGCGCAACACGTGTCTACATGAGCAAAACATTAGTTCCAGTTCTCAGCGATGCAGAAAGGTGTGGGCGTGTGTGGTTGAGCGTGGGAGGCACGTAGCGCTCATGCAGGAGCTGAACGGTGGGCTGTTCCTTTTACCATGTAATGTAAAGCCTAAGCCAGACTGAAAATTCAGTCCAGGCTCATAAACAGACTGCAGAATTGATTGATCTGTCCTCCGGTCTCGTCTTGCCACTTCTAGAAGCGACAATAGGACTAGGAAAAAGTCTATTTCTTTTAATACTTGTATTAGGTGATAGATTGTTCTATGGTTTTGTGTCAATAGTAATGAGAATGGGAACTTTATTCTGGCACGAAGCATGAAGCCTATTTTCATTTTACCACTGAATATTTTGTTTTTTTGCCATTCTTTTTATTAGGAGTTATCTTTTCCCCCACACGGGCCAAATAATACATGTTAGGCCTTGTTTGGATGTCCATGTATCCACCCCAATCCATTTGTGTTGGGGTGGATTGGTGTGGAATTTAAACACACATGGATTGAGGTGGCACCAATCCACCCCAACACACATGGATTGAGGTGGATACATAGACATCCAAACAAGGCCTTAGACTGACTCCAACAGCGTAACCCATACATGAGACCTATTTCATGATTTGGGTAATGTACAGTAAAAAAGGTTACATCCCGTAACTTCGTCTCTCCAACAGAGGAGCCCCAAATCCCATCCACGAAAATATCCGAGCCTCACTCCTCGACCCTATCCACGCCGCCATCCCAGCAGGTTCGCGCCGTCCATCTCGCTGCGGCCCTACGTCCAGGCACCTGCGCCGGCCGCCGCGGAGCCGGAATCCACCCGTGCCGGCCGCCGCGGAGCCGGCAGCACCAGCGCCATCCGCCGCGGCGCTGCCCGCCATGGAGCTCAGCGGCGAGCGCGGCGTCCTCCTCGGGCTGGCTGACCATCTTGATGGCCACCTCGCGGCCGGCGTACCTGCTGGAGTAGACGCGGCTGTGCCGGCCTGATGCAAACTTGCCCCGGATCTCCAGCTTGGACAGGTCGGCGCTCCACAGCTCCTCGCCGCCGCCCCGGATCCTGGCGCCCGACGGCGCTACGAGGTACTTGGACCACGACACCGCCTTCTTGTACTCGCCCAGCGAGAGCCGCCGCTCCAGCTGCCTCCCCGGCCCGCGGCCATTGCCGCCGCCGCTCTGCTTGAAGCACTACAGGCTCTTCATGTGCCCCCAAGATCGTAGCTTTCTGAGGAGGAGAGTTGGGGTGGATCTTTGGTTGAAGCAAGGCGAACAAACCGAAGCGTCTGTGCAGACTCTCCGGTTCGTGGAGATTGGTAATAGAAATCTCGCACGTCGTGAAAGCCTCGTGCGGTGCCGACGCGAGCGAGCGCGGACGAGCGGGGCCGGCGGCGCGGCCGGTGCGGGAGCGGGCCACCTCGGCGTTGCGGAGGCGTGCTTGGGTAGGCCACCATCGGAGATTTGCGTACCGAGCCGAGAGGGCATGCTTTTTTGCGTATCGCTTCGGTGGGCAGGCAAAATGGGTCGTCCGTTTGGGTCAGCCGTTGGAGGCTGTTTTCGGTAGGCAAAGCAACTATGCGTAACACATTTTGGGTTTGCATCCCTTCGTTGGAGACGGTCTTAGTGATCTAGTGTATGTCAGAATACTAGTGCACCATCTTGACCAAACTGTTTGTGTTTCCACTGGTTCTTTTGGGGTCCATTGTTGTAGTTGGGCACTGGCTAAACTGGTACGAGGAAAAACTGACAAGCAACTCATTCCTTGTACCTTCCTGACCATATGGCTGTGCAGATTATGATAAATAATAACTCTGAAATGCCTTCTCACAGCCTGAATCTAAGTATGTAGAAACAGGGAAAAAAACACTAGGATTCACTTCCGTAAAATGGTGAAAACCATACTAACAATCAATTGTCAGTTATTGTGATCCGCTTCCGCTTGTGTCAGAATCGAACAGATTAAGGATTAAGGAAACTGAAAGAACAAGAAGCTGCTTCTACTGTAACAGAACCTGCTATCAGTCGGCTGCCACTTCCAGCTATTTGTGCGAAAATGAAGAACAGTGTTTTGTTTTGTTATAGGGCAGACCCAGTGCCCTGCTCTTAGTGTTTTGTTTTGTTATAGAAACTACAATTTACATTATGTGGCTTCATCATTATTTTCTTTTGAGATGGTAATAACTATCCTGATTTGCAGGACGCGACGAATAAGAACATTGTGAAATGTGATGAGAAGCTGAAGACTGTATTATTGGGCAGGTCCACAGTGGAACTCTCTGAACTCCCAATGATCGTTAAGCTTCATTTCCCAAGATTTTCAAGGTAGTAGCAACTGACAACATGGTATTGTATATTGAAATTTTGTGGGAACTTGATGGGATAGACGAAATCATATAATCCCTCCATACTAAAAAATGAAGTCGTTTTGGACAGCGACACGGTCTTCAAAGTATTACTTTGACTACTTATTTTTATAAAGATATTTATCAAAAAGTGATATATGTAAATTTTTGTGAAAGTATTTTTCAAGACAAATCTATACATATGGTTTTCACATTTCTAAACTCAAATTCTCATTGTTTGACCCAAGCCTTGTCCAAAACGACTTCATTTTTGAGTATGGAGGGAGTATGTATTGTTTTGCTGAAATTTCCATTTATTGGCTGTATGTAGTGGAACGAACGATATACATTGAGTTCGCCACTTAGTTTGCTTGTCTTTTTGATAACCTGTTTGAAGTATCAATAACTTTGCTTAAGTTTAACTGAAGCGCACAGTCGCCCAGACTGCCGACCAGCCCCAGCCTTGGCCACACTCTGCAGTCGCCCCGGTAGGGATGATGATGGGATACAACCTATATCAGTGATCCTGCTTTCTATCCCATACCTATATGTTCTATCTCATATCCTATATTTAATACCTTATTTTTTCTTGGATCTTAGAGCCAGATACGAATACGTCGGATATTGACATCTATCTCATATACATATAAGAAATCTGATTTTAAGTATTTGGATTCAGATACGATTGGATACTAAATATTTGGATTCAGAAACAGACTATCCATATAGAGGTGCGAAAAATATCCGTTCTATTTTCATCCCTGTCCCAACCGCCCCTCAGCCCATGGCCTCGTCTTGCTCCTCTGCCCATAGCTACGTACATATATATGTTGTCCTCACTTGGCAATTGCTTCCTGTTTGAAACCAAACATATCCCAATGAGTGAAGGTATATATAGTATTGTGCTGATGTACTGCTGTAAGAGATAGTACCATGGATTTTCAGAAATGACTTCAAGAAACAGAAAATTGGAAGCAAAAGATGCTTTCTCTTCTTTTAATTGTAGTACTAACATTGAGATGTTATATGTATGTTGCCTTTGTGGCCCTCTACAGATGATGTAAGTTGCTCAGTTTTTTTTTTTCTTTACACACCTTCCTTCGTGCTAGCTTGTTTTCTGGCAAACTTTGTGAAGCAACTTGGCCTTTATTCAGCCTTGTAGCATCAGCTTTTGATGTTGCCCTTTTTGGTCCTGTAGTCTCTCTTGTGTTCGGGGTGACTTGCCTAATGAAACTACAAAACTACAACAAAAAATTCAGATTTCAAGCCAAACTTGAAAGTTCACATATATTGAGACATTAGAACCATAGTACATAGTTTTGGGAAATAAAATCCCAATTACATGGTAGAAACCACCGAGCAGCACAGAAGAAAACTATGCCTACTTCAAGACACTGCATCCTAAGAGCAGAAACTAAGCAAGTAAATTTGAACAAGTCCTCCAAATTCGAATCTCTCAAAGGCGTTGGAAAGTCTTTCGAATGCCCCCATTGGGAACACGGTGAATACTATCACCAGGCAATGGTGGCAACCACCGAGGGCCTCCCTTATGCATTGTAGCTCTGGAGGTTGGAAGCTGAGCCGAAGATACGAAATTAGCGATAGAGGACTCAGACAAACACCTCTGTAGAGACGATGAATCAGAGGTTGCATCCAAGGATTGAACATGAAATCCACCCTAGCAAGGACGACGAGCCTCAAAGAAGCAGCACGGCAGGTAAGCGCCTTGCATCGCACCGGAGTAGAACTTGGACCAGTAGACACCACAAAGCAACTGTGAGCCTCGGACGGCAAGGCGGCCGGGGCTGCACCGACGGCTGTCAGCAGCCACCCCAACGGCGACCGGGCATGGAAGAACAACTTCGTCGGGGCCATGCTGAGGGCCGACCTGCAAGGCGTGTGGTGACATGGTCGATGAAGGTCCAGCGACGCTTGGCGCTAGGCTGCACGGGGTTGTCCAGCAGAAGACCCGATCTAGAAGCGCAACCACCAAATCATACTCGAACCCGGACGGATCGAGGGCAACGACGATGGAGCTCAAGCAACCATGGGCGCACAAGGGCGGAGATGGAACTGCTTGAGAGAGCGGACTTGTTTTATTTCTACTGACCTTGGAAGCGACACCATCAGGTGAGGAAGACTACAGCGGCAACATCACTTGCCCCGAGGGGAGACACCCATCCGGGCAACCTACAAGTGCTAGCTACTGACTAGGCGGGGGGGGGGGGGGGGGGGGGGGGGGACTCCCAGCCCACTCCGGTAGGGATGAAAACGGATCGGATATAGACATATATTACGTTCGGATTCAGATTCGAATACGGATAGAGATATGTCAGATAGAATACGATTGGGTATCGACATTATAAATATGCGATTTGAGTATTCGGATACGGATACGGTATCGAATGTTGAATATCTAGACTTGGATACGGACAGATCTAAACTCCTATAAACGGATTCGGCCTCGAATATGGTCGGAAAATATACGTACCGTTTTCACCCCTACACTCTGTCAAGCTTGCCGGCGGCGGGAGGGAGGGGTCCGGCTGGATCTCGTGGGGCGCTTAAGGAGGAGCTGTGTTTCGTGGAATGCTTCAGTCCCCGGTCGTCCGAAATTTTCATGGGTTCAGCCAAACTTCATTATGTGTTAGTGCTTAAAATAGAGTGCTACCTGCTTAGATTGCAATGGAGTGCCATCTGCACAAATGATCTGCAGTGTGGTTATAACAACGTAAAGTTCAGAGTTTCATGATTAGAAATAAACAAAGGAACCACTTTAAGTCTAGGGATCATACACTTTGCCGAGGCCATGGTATGCAGCGAGCAGTAGCACTTCCTAGATTTTGTATCTTCCCATGTTCACGAGGCAATATGGTTGTTTGTTTATAAACAATGCTGACAAGTACATCAATTTAATCCACCAATGGTTGACCATGGTTCGCTTTAGCTTTCCTATCAGTTTTCTGAATGGTCCCTAGTGCCACTAGCTTTTTACTATCTGGAGATGCCCGACCAACGTCCATACTACACTTTATATCTTACATATCATCCTACAAAGATTACTATTAACTCTATCATCTATCTACTATTTGATTAGAAAAGACTAACATGAGAAAAGACAACAGTCACATTATGAAAGTGGTGTCTGAAATTTTCTTGGTTTCTTCGATGTCTCTGGAAGGCATTGCGGAGGTATTTTGTCCTTGGTATTTTCCAGAAGTGTGTGATGTGATGTATTTCTCTTTCTTTTTTGCAGACTTGGCAGGACAACATTCCTGGTTTCCTAATGATTGAAGAGAAAACTAATTATAAACCACATCTAATTAGTAAATCAACTTAACTAGACATTGTTTACCTCATGTTCTACTCCATGTCTCCTGTTTGAATGTGAAACTAATTCTTGGTTATCAATTATCATCATTCATGTCATGCAAATGTTGCCCATGTACTGTACCAACCCTTGGACTAGTTTCAATAGGGACACGTTTGGGAACCTAAAACTTGACTTTTCAGTTCATTGTATTGCTGGTGCAACTTAGTTTGATTTGACATATCCGTATCTTTTAAGCCTAATTAGACTATGATCAGACACTAATTACACAGTTTAGATGAAATTCACGAGACAAATCTTTTAAGCCTAGTTAGACTATGATCAGACACTAATTGTCAAATAACAACGAAAATATTACAGTACCATCTCTCAAAAAATTTCGGAGAACTAAACAAGGCCAAAGCCAAGCACGTTTGGGCAAATCTTCTAGCCAGGGTATGCTGGTCGCCGGCATTCGGCGCTCTCATCACTCAGTCCAAACTCAATGATTCTGTAGATGCGCCGTGCATCGACTGGCGCTCCCAAACCATCCAACGCCAAATTTTGCAAGTATACTCCCTGTGCTAACAAGGCTCGAATTTTACCACCGCTATGCCTCTCCCCCTACTGCCCTTTGTGCTCATCTTCTTCCCGCTCAACATCCTGGAAGTGCACTCGTCTGCTTCAGCTTCTGGAAGGGACACTACGTCAGATTTGTACATTACTGCCGATATCATCACTGTCGAATTTGTGAGAATCGATAGTGATGTACCTTCACTGTCGGTTATGAGCTTGAAAATAAGAAAATGATTAGGGCTGGGCTAAAACCGGCAGTGAAGCACCACATCACTGCCGATTTGTGGCTTTGAACCGGCAGTGTTTTTACGGCCACTTATCACTGCCGGTTCAAGCCACTAAACCGGCAGTGATTTGGCTCTATCACTGTCGGTTCTAGCCAAGAACTGACGGTGATAAGCCTACAGCACAAAAAGGACTGCAGCCGTCCTCTTCTTCCTCCGGTCTTCCATCCCGAGAACAGAGGCGCGCGTTTGGGCCCTTCCCTCCTATCGTTGCGGCTGCTCTTCACTATGAAGCTAGCGTTTGGATTTTAAAGAATAACTTGATCTTTTTGCTTTAAGGTTAGTAACAAACATCCACTCATTTGATTTTGTTGCTTAATTAGCTTCGTTTTGATGGTTACATTGCTTGATTCTCATTCTAGTTCTTTCTTCATTCTAGATAACACTTTTCCAATTGGATATTTGTGCAAGTCTTAAATTGTGGTGAATCCATCATCCAATCGGTTGGTGTCTATGAACACATTTAAATTCCTAGCTAATTATTCCATGGTGGTCAAGATCATCATTGTTAGTATGTGATGCTATAATTAGTTCTTAGAAGTAGAGTAGAATAGTTGTTCTTCAATATTGTGCAATAATTGTTTTTTACTACTATTTTCAATTTATAGGGCCGGGGCTACTAATTTTAATTTTTCAATAATTAGTGTATAATAATGTTTTCTAAAAATAGTACTTTCGAGCTACAATTGTTGTTCATGAAGCTCGATTTCTTATTAATTCTTTGTAATTACTATCTCAGTATTTTTTTGTGTAGAGATGGATCGAGAGTGGATGCATCTGTTCTGAACGGACAAGCAGTACATGCATAGCGTCAGCCAGTTTATCACCGATGTCAAAGCCCATGCTGGGAATGGGAACCCTGTCTTCTGCCCATGCAAAGATTGTAAGAATCAAAGGAACTTTTGTCAAATTGAGTCTATACGATCGCACTTGATTACCAGGGGGTTCATGCCAAACTATACGATATGGACTATGCATGACGAGGTTGGTGTGAATGTTCTGCAGCAAAACGATGATAATGTGGACATGCCTGACGTAGCCATCCACGATGCTGACGAGGAACCCGATGTCAATCGGAACCTATGGCCACAGTTAATAATGTGTTTAGGAACACGCTAGTTGATGACACCGAGGATAACGATGACATTTCTCAGCTGCTACGTAATGTAGAGACCGGATGTCTTAGTGAAAGACAGCTGAGAAAGCTAGAGAAAATGAGACAAGATGGCAAAACACCATTGTATATGGATTGTCCAATGAGCAAACTAGGAAGCCAACATCATGCTGTTAGAGTTCAAATCGACAAACGGATTGAGCGATAAAGCCTTCGACCAGTTGTTAGGTATAATAAGGAAAATGCTCCCAGAAAAAAAAGAGTTGCCAAAAAAGACATACTTGGCCAAGCAAATGATATGCCCCATCGGTCTCGAGGTTGAAAAAAATCCACGCGTGTTCCAATGATTGCATATTGTACCATGGAGAAAAATACAAAGACTTGGACAAGTGCCCCAAGTGTAAAGCTCCACGGTACAAGGAAGGGCCGTCAGATGAGGGTACCAAGACCATAGGATGTCCCGTAAAGGTCGTTTGGTATTTTCCTATAGCTCCCCAGGTGCATAGGCTGTTTGCATGTGCAAAGTTAGCCAAGTTGTTGTGCTGGCATGGTGAAGAGCGTAAGAAAGATACAATGATGAGGCACCCCGCCGATGGGCATGACTGGAGGATTGTCAATACTATATTCTATAAGGACATCGGTGGAGAGGTAGGGCACCTTTGGTTTGCTTTGAGCACAGATGGGATGAATCCTTTCGACCAGGTTAGAAGCAATCATAGCACTAGGCAGTGACGCTCTGTATATACAACCTTCCACCTTGGGTCTGTATGAAGCGGTCGTACATCCAGATGCCACTACTGATCCAAGGGCCAAGACAACCTGGGAATGACATCGATGTGTTTTTGGAACCAGTGATCGATGAACTAGTGGAGATGTTTGAAAAGGGTGTGCCGGATGTTTGGGACGAGTACAAAAAGGAACATGTCATGATCAAGGTAGTACTTATTGCTACAATCACCGACCTGCCAGGTCAAGGTTCGTTGTCCGAAGAGAAGACAAAAGGCTATACTGGATGTGTTGAGTGCTTGGACGACACCGATGCGGTAAATCTGCCAAATAACTCAAAGATAGTTTATATGGGACACCGTAGGTTCCTACCTAAGGATCACCCTTACTGTAGGAACAGAAAAGATTTCAACGGTACTATTGAGAAACGCTTAGCTCCAAAATATCGAGACGGGCCTACGCTACTTCGAGAACTCAACAAACTGGAGGTTGTCCTTGGGAAGGGGGACAATGCAGTAGCAACGCCTGATGGGAGCGTTTGGAAGAAAAAATTGGTTCTTCTAGAAACTACCTTACTAGGCCATTTCTGGGTGTACGCCACTGTCTTGATCCCATGCATATCACTAAAAACAGTGTGCGTTAACACTCTTAACACCTTGATGAACACCAGAGGGGACATCGAAGGATTCACTAGCCACACGCCTAGACATGCAATCACTTAGGAATCAGGAAGGAGCTGCATCCCGTGGAGCTAGAGAATGGACCAGTTCAAACTTTCAGTTGCGTCATGGATATTGAAGAAGGAAGAAAAGCGTGCGCTTATTTCTTTCTTCAATGAACTCAAAGTCCCGACGGGCTACTGTGCGAACCCAAAGAATCTAGTGAATATGAGAGAACTCAAGTTCAACTATGGCCCTATGAAGGCCCATGATTGTCATGTCATTATAACTCAGCTGCTCCCTATTGCCCTGTGTGGTATCCTCCCCCCAAAGGTCCATGCCCCAATCATAAAGCTTTGCTCATTCTTCAACGCGATCTCAAAAAAGGTCATTGATGTGTTCACGCTAGAGCAGTTGTAGCGAGACATAGCCAAAACTCTCATTAGGCTTGAGATGCATTTCCCACTGACTTACTTTGATATCTCATTGCATCTACTCATTCATCTTGTTGACCAAATTAGAGCCCTTGGCCCAATGTACCTGCATCAGATGTTCCCTTTCAAAAGATTGATGAAAGTTTTCAGGAGATATGTTAGGAACAGATTCAGGCTAGAAGGGGCATGGTTGAAGGATGGTCAATGGAGGATTCCATTGAGTTATGCACATATTATCTGGACATAAAAAGGGTCAGAGTTCCAGAATCTTGTCACGAGGAAGACTACGTGGCAAAGGAATGATTGGGGAGAAATCTGTTACAGTAGATGACCCTATTTCTTTCAGACAGGCACAGTTTGCTATTCTCCAGCAAGCCAAGGGTGTGATGCCATACATTAACAAGCACAGGCAATAGCTGCAAACTCTATATCCGAGCAGGTCACAGGCTTGGTTGGATAAATAACATAAGGAGGAATTTGTCAACTGGTTACGACGTCGCTTGCTTAGAATAAAGTTGGGTAATCATCTGGATGCCTTAGCCAAGGGACCTTCGAGTACATATCTTAAGTACCAAGGGTATGAGATCAATGGATTCACATTTTACACAAAAAAGCAAGATGGAAAGAGCACATACCAAAATTGTGGTGTTCGTTTTGATGCTCATGATGAAAATGGCAATATGCAGGCGACATACTATGGTTTCCTAGAGGAGATATGGGAGCTAGCCTACGGTCCATTGAAGGTAGCTCTTTTTCGCTGCCAGTGGGTCCGACTCGAGGAAATCAACACTGACAGTGAAGGGTTCACTACCGTTGATCTCACTAAGACCGCATACAGAGACAACCCCTTCGTCCTTGCAAGAGATGTTATGCAAGTCTTCTATGCAAGGGGCAACAAGACAAAAAGAAAGGCTAAAAGTAGTCCTAGAAGGGAAAAGGAAGATTGTCGGTGTCGATGGAGTGACGGACCAAGAAGACTACAGGGGCTATCAGGAATTGCCTCTATTTGGGGCGAACGTACCCCTACCTATCCTTCAAGAGGGTGACAAACCTGCTTACGTACGGCTTGATCACAATGAGGCCCTCATTGTTGATGAACATAAAGATAGTTAGATTATTGTTAACTATGTAATCATTATGCACATAACCATGAAGGATGTTTGATCCTGATGAAACTCTCATCTCCTCTCTCCTTATTAATACTCTGCCGACTCAGCAAATATGCCAATGTATCATAGCAATTATTGAGAATGAAAGTTATTTAAAACTACCATTGAGACTGACCTTATTACTATTCAAACACTCAATTAGACACCGGACGTAACATTTCTAAACTTTACTCTCTGAATTTAAACACCAGCTAAATATAAATATATATGTCTAGACTTCCGATAGAAGGACATTGGGGTGGCCATTCTCTTCCGAGCTACTACTAGTAGTGAGGGATCCACAGCTCCTCGGTGCCATTGGTCTCTAACTAGTTTGTAGTCCCTGCTCGCAATACTCGAAGGAGCCCAGCCCACAGTAGGTATTGAGCAAAGGTGTAGTAGCTCCAACCTTCATTGATCATTGATGTATGTGCTCCTAGAGATGTGAATGGGAATGCCTATGGCTTGTGTGTTGACTGTTGAGTGATCCATTTACTTGATGCGTGTACTGTTCCAGTCTCCAGATCAGTCCGAGATGAAGAGGAATGCTAAGAAGGCCACGAAGAAAGAAGGTGCACAGAGAAAATTCATTTAATAATTTATAAAATTGAAACAAAATTTTTGGGCCGCCTGGGACTCGAACATGGGTCTCGGGGGCTAAGTTGAGGTGTCTTAACCGTTGAGCCAGAAGGAGTTCGAAAGAAAATGAAAAGTTATCATACTTAACACCTAACTGCTACATTTTTAAAAAAAACCTGCTACACCACATCACTGCCGGTTTGGGGAATGAACCGGCAGTGATGTACCCCCATCACTGTCGGTTTATAATGAGAACCGGTAGCGATGAGCTATTTCCCGAATTAATTAAATAATTTATAAAATTGAACAAAAAAATTTGGGCAGCCTGGGACTCGAACACGGGTCTCGGGGTCTAGGTTGAGGGGTCTTAACCGTTGAACTAGTCGGAGGAGTTCAAAAGAAAATAAAAAGTTATCCTACTTAACACCTAACTACTACATTTTCAAAAAAAAACTGCTACACCAAATCACTGCCGGTTTTGGTTTTAAAACCGGTAGTGATAGCTTCTATCACTGTCGGTTGCTCAAACCGACACAGAAGGCTCCATTCACTGTCGATTTTTAAACTAAAACCGACAGTGATGTGTAGATGCTCCTCACATGCCAACAGTGCTCCCACTGACCACAACATTGGGAACACTGCTCCCACCTACCCCGGCAACTTTAGTTCAGAAATAAAAATGTACCACGACTGCTAGCCCTTATAAAATGGCCCTCGGCCAGGAGCTAGCCTCTCCATGCATGTTGGTTTCAGCTAGGCCTTATCGGCCATGATACAATGTTTTCCTCTCACAACAAACCACAGATATCGTTATGCGTCGTAGTCCACCAAAATGGTGCACACAAGAGGTACTAGAAGAATGCTATTGAAGATAGAGCAACGCCGAAGATTGGAGATGCCATGAGGTTCACAGAGCCAACCGCTGCGGTGCGCATTTGGAAAAAGGCCATGTATAAACAAGGCGGATTCATCGATGCCACCTTGTCATCTCCAACCGGTATAGCTCGTAGACCACCTTGGTGCTGCTGTTTGACCCTAGTTGTGGTGCTAGAAGAATGCTACTGAGGTGGTTACATTATAATGTGTTGATACACATTGATTATAACATTGACCTATACGCAAATAGGTCTTTGTTATCGTATATAAAATTTTAGTGTAAGGTCTTTGTTATCATATATTTAATTTATTTCTAATATTTGTGTTATTTTTTGATGTATTTCATTACTATCTAAATAAATATATCGTTGTTGTTAAAACTTTCCCACTGTACTATCTAAATAAATATATCCTTTACATATATGCACCTTCACTATCGGTTCTACTTACAAACCGACAGTGATATTAACTTTCACTATCGGTTCTACTTAAAAACCGACAGTGATGTCTATGCCCCCCTATATAAAACAAACCGCCGGCCACATACATCGATCCCACCCACCCACGAACTCTCACAGTCTCATTTCTCACGTTTCACTCTCACTTCTCAAGAAATTCACTCTCTCCCTACGTGATTTGGTCATGGCTCCTGTATTTTTCAATGGTATTGATATGTTGTCTTCTCCAATATTCTATCTATATTCATTTGATCTATATTTATATTCATGTTTGTTTGCATTCTACATTTATATATATTCTTATTCCTTGCATTCGATCTATATTTAATTATGTTGCCACATTTTACTTGGAAGAATTTTTTGTGCATATATTTTATGTTCATATTTTTTTGGCATTTTATCGATCAGGTGGTATGAACAACGGACCTCCCCCACCACAAGAACCAGGTTTCCACCCTGGCGATGAGCCATTCGCTCCTAATGTGGCCATTCCACGGTTCCCTGTTCTAGCTATTGTATGAAATATTTTCCAACATGTTTTGTTTTTTGATGCTAACAAATAAGTGTAATTAGTTTAATATCATTGTTGCATACATATACGTCGCAGACTATATCCCTTAATAGATTGGCTACGAACAACACTTAGCTGGTTCTTTATCTCGGACATCGTCGAGAACACAACATCTAATGCAAGTGGTCGGCTATGAACGTGTGAACTCAGTTTTTCTATCCCTTTGAGGGGTGCAAATCATCGGAACCATATCCACAAGACGGAAAGACAGAGCCCAGACATGATAAGCGCCCAATTCAGTGCCATGTGCATCTGTTTAGAGACACTTTGACGTGTTTGTTCTGATGTGCCTGATTTCTCACACTTCAAGGCACTTGCTTTGAATGCTGGTGATATCCCCGTCCCGCAAGCAAGCGAATGGTTTGCGAGCTACAATCGTGCGAATGTGGTAAAATGGTCACTTATACCTGAGTCGTGGTTATTTGTTGTTTATTATTGTAATAATGTTCTCTATTTTTCTTCTTTTTCTCCGCATGCAGATTGCGCTCTAGGACCTTACCTATGCTGCATGTGGCTTGTGGGCCATTCTAGACCAAGCTACGGAGCAACTCGGGTATGATTGGGACTTCTGCAATGGTAACCTCGGCCAGCTCACTGTAGAAGGATGCCAATACTGCATAAGGATTACTAACAGGGGTAGTGGTCGTTCAGTAGGTTACATCTATGACCGACCATTCTTTCGGTACTATGAGGCACAAGAGAGTGCACTCATACGGGCATTGAACTTCATCGATACAAGTGGATACATAATCCGTGACATCAATTACCATATATGGCTACACAGGCATGTTAGTGTGCGTGGCCCGATCGAACCCGACAGAGATTCTGATAGTAATTAATGCTTATTAGGTTGTTTTCAAGGTCGTAGTTTAATTGGGTTCTAATTTTAATTTGTATGGCTTTGTGTGTTTAATTATTGTCATGCATGTAATTCATGTAACATTTGTTGGGCAACTAGAAATATACATTCCGGTATTGTATTTGTCTCAAACTTTTTCTTAGGCTTGCACGTGGCACATGTGAAAGAAACACCAAGTTTGGGATTTTCCGGAGGTGGTTTGCTACTTTCTGAGGTTTAATTAAATTTCCGCCCGACGACACCGTTTAATTATAGGTTGAACTGAGTCTACCCACAAAAAGATCTAGAATAGTACCAAATTTTTACACAGGCTCTAATGTACCCTAGGGATAAGAATTTTGTGGAGGTGGATGACAAAATCTATTGGGTCCAAGATGAAATTCACCCTCTTTTGTCTCATTCGGCATAGAAAAAATATAATAAATGAAAAAATGATCAAAAAATCCTTAGATCCTGTGTGGGGTCTTCATTTGGGTGTACAAGCTTGCCAAAAAAATTTCAAGCCATTTCAACATAGGAATACATATGCTTCTATTTATTCAGTATATAAAAAAACACAGTACAATGCTACATTTAAAAAAAAACTGCTACACAACATCACTGTCGGTTTGGGGAATGAACCGGCAGTGATGTACCCTCATCACTGTCGGTTTATAATAAGAACCGGCAGTGATGTGCTATTTCCCAAATTAATTTAATAATTTATAAAATTGAACAAAAAAATTTGGGCCGCCTGGGACTCGAACACGGGTCTCAGGGGCTAGGTTGAGGGGTGTTTACCGTTGAGCCAGTCGGAGGAGTTCAAAAAAAAATGAAAAGTTATCCTACTTAACACCTAACTGCTACATTTAAAAAAAAACTGCTACACCACATCACTACCGGTTTGGGGAATGAACCAGCAGTGATGTACTCTCATCACTGTCGGTTTATAATGAGAACCGACAGTGATGACCTATTTCCTAAAGTAATTAAATAATTTATAAAAAACAAGAAAATTTGGGCCGTCTGGGACTCAAACACGGGTGTCGAGGGCTTGGTTGAAGGGTCTTAACCGTTGAGACAGTCGGAGGAGTTCGAAAGAAAATGAAAAGTTATCCTACTTAACACCTAACTGCTAAAGCACGTCACTGCCGGTTTAGGGAATGACCCGGCAGTGATGTACCCCCATCACTGTCGGTTTACAATCAGAACCGGTAGTGATGAGCTACTTATATAAAAGACGCGTAGGTTGAAATTATCCAAATTCATTTCAACCCCACGCCAACCCCTCCCCCCACGTCGTCGGAGCACTGCCCCACACCGTCCACCGCCCCACGCCGGAGCACCGCCCCACGCTGTCCACCGCCCTAAGCTAGAGCACCACGCCGTCCGTGCCCTCGTTCATCGTCCACGACGCCAGTCGTGCCCCTCCTCCTTCACGGTGAGTGTGTTTAGGAGCACTCCCACCGCCGAGGCCTTCAGGAGCGCGCGAACAGCTGCTTTCCCTCCCCCATGGTGAGTGCGTGGCTCACTGCCCGCTGTGTGTTTGATGAAATGCCCCACGGTGTTAGCGCCTCATAGTAGCGCTTCTCCCTCCTGGTTCCTACCTTCCACCACCTATGGCTAGTAACATTGCTGATTTTTTTTGTATCACCCACATCACACGTATAATCATGGTCATCTCAACTCCATCTTCCGTGAGTATTAGTGGTCTCCTTAGACCACGTAGGCTCGGATGCCAGGTAAAGGAAAAAAGCAGGGACCTTAGTGGCTTCATGGATTGCTAGATAGAGTAGCTTGTAGAAGAAGTCAGCGCCTCACCTGACAAATCATAGAAAAAACATATGGAGCTATACGTTGTGGCTTAGCATGCATTTTCTCGAGAGCACGGGATGAGTAAAGTGACCGAGTCACAAGATGGCATAACATGGAGTGGTTGGGACAAGAAGAATGTGACAAATATACACTGTGTTAGGAAAAATTAGTTCTAATACATCCACTCCTATATGTATTATAGTTTTTTAAGACAGTTGATAGTGTATGCCCACATTAATGATGTTGTTAGGGTATGTTTGTTTGTTCAGGCAAGAATCCTAGGCATCCGATTTTAAATGTTTGGGACTAGATTAAGCTGTCTGGCCAGGGCTCGGACGGCGACCAAACTCGTCACGACTGTCATGCCTCAGTACACCGACCAAACATTTGAGTCATCCCCAATGTTTGCACCGTTAGTTCAAGGAACAAAAAATAAAGAACTGCCTTGTGACTTCAGAGAGCATTTGCTGGTTTTTATGAGCTTTCTAGCATCCTTACTAAGATAGTCGTTTCTAGCAGATTTTAGATGATTACTGATGATGATGTATTGTGTGATCTTGATACAATCACTGTAGCTACGTATTTGATGTTCAAGTACAAATTTGTGTGCTCTCGCCTCTCTGTTAGTCAGGAGAAGAAATGATACATTTCAATGGCACAGACATGCACCAGCATCCCAAAAATGCATCTAGTTGATTTTTTAATTTCCTGGAAGATGTGGTTTTCTATTATTTGTTCATCAACCCTTTTACAGCAAAAGCCCCATTGACATACCTACAAATATTGTTCATTAGAGCAGTGGTATCCATAGCCTCATGTTTCATGTAGATTTCGATATAATAGTGTGTGGATTACCAATGCATCAATGAGAGGGTTTTTAGATACTAATGGCAATGTAAAACATGACATAGATAGGTGACACCTGAATAAGTGGATTTTATTAAGATATGACTATATAAGTCAATTTCAGGTTCCTCCAAAATTCATAAACCAATCGGTATAATATGACTATTGGGAGCAATGAAGAATTTGGTTATTCATCTTGCACATGAGCAATACTGACAATGTATTACCAAATAATGTTCTTACTCTTAAGCTTCCCTAGTTTAGTGAGTACTATTACCACTTACCACATGCCTAATTTACTTAAATGTATAGACAACCATGGCATTGTATGTAGTGCATGTTGGTCATATGCCTGGGATTTATCGAACCTGGGAAGATTTCTATGCTCAAGTCAATCGCTACCCTGGTAATTTATACAAAAATTACAACACAGAAGCTAAACCTTTGAGGGCCTACTATAGTCATCTAGCCTACCTTACAAACCATGGGCAATCGGCCTACTATGGTCCAATGAATGCAAACCATGGCCATCCGCTAGCACTGGAGATTGAAGAGAAGCCACCCGCCGGAGATGTGAAGATTAGGAGAATTGCTCCTTGGTCTTGGAAAGATGTCATGCTTTTATTTATGGCTATGGTCATTGCTTTTCTTATTTGGAAGTTGATGTAGGCTTAGTTTCATAGAACAATAGGTGGACATTGTTGTATGTGGTCAATCAAACAATGAATTTGTTCTAGGTGAACATATGCTATTATTTGACTTTATTGTATGTGGACTTATTATTAGACTTTGCATTAAACATTATATATATATATATATATGAACATATGCTATTAGTAGTTGTCCGCAGCAACAACTAACCACGATCGTGTCACAGCCATCACTCATCATCGCCTGTTACCCCGTCGCCGAAGAACAGATCGGCAACAAGAAGCGGCTATTATCACTGGGATGGGAGAGCCACATGATCCGACAAACGGTGACGGTATCAATCAGGATGGTGAGAACGAGCAGCCATGGACCCCGTTCGGCCTGCTCGATCTGGGTCAAAATGACCAAGATGGCTAGGTAACTTTGGTACCATGTGACTATGTAGCCACACACGCTAATCAATTGAGAGGGTCATAACTTACTTGGTGTCTCTAGCAGGAGCCTCCGCCGGTCGAGGAGCCAGAGGGTTCGGGTAGCAGGATGGCCAGATCCAAGCAAGGCGTGTCAAAGATTCCTGTTGGTAGGAATACACACTAGCACATTATTGAGTTCGATGAATTTGGGGATCCACTCTCACCGCCTATAGCTTTGACCAAATACAAGACTATCCTCGGGTTACTTGTTAGGGACTTCATCCCGATTAGGTACATGAAGTGGATTAGGAAAGATGATGACCCATGGAGGGTTCCTAAAAGTGAGAAGGATTACATATGGGATGTTAAGATTCTAGAGTATTTCACTTTCCCAACGGAGTATGACAGGGAGTTAGTCAAGAAAAAAGCAAAAGAAATCATGGGGACATGCTTCAAGAATTTCAAGGGGACATTGTACAAGAATTTTGTCCTCCAAAATAAAGAGCCAAATTTCAATGGTGTACAGTTTAGCAAGCAGAAGGACTTATGGCAGGATTTCAAGGAATACAGGTTATTCGAGGAGTACTTAGAACTGAGTAGGAAGAATAAGGAGAATTCGCAGAAAGCGATGAATCCTCATCATCTCGGCTCTCATGGCTATACCAAAAAGATACCAGAATTTGAAGCAGAACTTCAAAAGATGGATCGCCTTGCTGAGGAAGGCGTTAAGGTTGAGGCCGTCGATTGGGAGCCCAGATCGGTAATATACTATATGGGGAGGAATGTATGGCATGCCGAGGACGGGAGCTTTAGCTCCACAAATCAACCCATGAGTGAACTTATCCAGAGGATCTCCTAGGTAACTGAGGAGGTGTGGCAAGGGACTCGCACTTCTAATAGGGAGAAAGACGTGCTCACCCAAGCACTCGGAACCAAGGAGCACCCTGGTCGCACTAGAGGAACCGGTGTTGTTCCTTGGAAACTAGCATTCCACCAAGAATCTAACACTTACCGAAGCCGCTCGAGGGGTAGAGCGGAACATAAGGCAGAGTATTTTAGGTGACTAAAAGAGATAGAAGATAGAATGGAAGCACGAATTGAGGCGACTGTTGAAGCACGAGTCGAGCAAATTTTACTGTCCAAGGGCTCAGGTGTACCACAAAACCCTAATCCTACTGTCTTTAGCCCACAGTTTAGGGGTCGCAGCAGCTGCGGATCGACCCTGCTCGATGAAGAAGAGACGAATGTGCCTCATCCGGTGGACGGCATCACTAAACCCGTCAATGTCAAGTTGTACATCCGTTAGGAATGGACAAGGATAAGGTGGCGCTTGGCTAGGCCTGGCCTACGGGATACGGGACAATTAATTGCCACCCAATTCCATAGGGGTACGCTTGTGTCACCATTGATAGAATACTTGATAAGAAGTATAACAAGATATCCATTGAGTACCTCATAGCGGAAGACAGGCCGAAACTTGGTCAAAACAAGGGCTCTCAAGTGGCCTGGTGCAAGCGCTTCATTAAGCTTGACCATTAATTGTCCTCTGATGATGAGGACGACTATGAGTCTTCGCCCACCCGTGATGATCACTCACCATCTCCCAACAGAGATCACTCCCCTCCTCATCCAGAGCCATCACCCCTGAGAAGACAGAGGTCTCCTTCTATTCCTCCTTGTCTGACTCCATTTCATTAGCCTCGAGAAAAGAGACTCCTTCTCCTCCTCCTCCTCCTTCTCCATCTTCATCAGTGCTGGGAAAATAGAATTCTCGTCGTCATCCTCCTCCTCCTCCACCTTAGCCCAAAACAAGATCAAGGACATCCTCATAGTCATAGAAAAAGGTCCTTGGATTCGATCGCTAATGCTCCCAAAGTGGACCAACAAAAAAGAAAAAGGTCGTTCAGTGGTAGCTTACCACCTTGATGAAAGAAAAATTTACAGCACACAACTCGAAGAAAGATTGTGTTAGTTTCTTCAATCTATGTGCCTCACTGCATTCGTTTTTGTTGAAGTCTGAATTCAAAAGGCAAAAACATAATAAATACGCTACAACAAGAGACGAAGAAATACACAATAAAGATTTAAGAAACATACAGAAGTATGTCAAAAACAACCCAGGATTAACCATGAAAGAGGCCACGAACATCTATTATGATGTACAAGGGACGGGAACACCGGCAATGAAGTATGAAAGGGGCAATCTTTTGGTTCCCGACCATGAGTATAAAATCTGACAACATATATGCGCCAGTTATATGAATATTACATGGCTCAAGCAACAGAGACGGACAACTTTGGTTTTGAGGTTATTATCCATTCGCCACATATTTTCCATAATCCTGAAGAAGAGAAGTTCGATATCAAGTGGGAGTGCTTGTTCCAGCTATACCAGAAACGCTCTCTTGATGTTCAAATGTTGACGCTGTGGACTATGCAAGTACCCTACACGCACGATATTACAATTAACTACTCTCTCGAGACACAAATTGTTAACTTTTGAGCACTTCCTATGATTTTATGTAGGTGTATAACAAAATTTTGTATTCTAAAAAGCAAATGTGATTACATAGGCTTCTTGGACCCCTTGCGAGTCAATGAGAGGACATGTCTAGGCCTCCATGGATGTGACGTGGAAGACCTGAAACAGAGATTGATTGCTGTTTTCGACGAATTCACGATGAACATCAAAACCCACGTACTTCTAGCCTACAACTGCGAGTATGTGTTCTCGGCTTTTAATTTTATGCTTCTTTTTTTGTTAAGATTATTCGATAATTATGATTCTATGATTGCAGCAACCATTTCGTCTTCATTTATGTTAATCTTGCCAAAAATCTGATCGAGGTGTGTGACTCGAAGAAAAAACTATTTCATCATCTGGATGCATTGGTGGTAGTACTGAATTAGTAAGCGATCCTAATAACATATTATTTTCTAATCACACATACCATTTTCTAATGTTTCTTCTTTTATTGTTGCTCAGTGTCCGAAGAAGACATATCGGTGGGACGTCGGTCCCATTCAAGGTTATCGAAATGGAGGGGAAGTACCTATCACAGCCGGCGGGAAACAATGAATGCGGGTTTTATGTAATGTGGGCAATGCTTCGCTACATCGACGGGAAATCGGAAGAAGCCGATAAGTTTGTGTGTATAATCCCCATTTCATTTATGTCTGTTAATAATTCAACAAAATAATTTACTGTTCCTCTTTGGATATCATCTTTTTTGAACGGCAGCGCAAGAAATATAACCACGAAAGGCTGTTAGACATGGAGATCGTCGTACTGCAATCGGAGCTGGCAAAATTCATCTGAGCCGAGGTATTGGAAAAAGATGGAGTATTTTCCATTGCATAATCCGTGGAGTACAAGGACCAGTATAGCCCAGAGCGGCTCGTCAGATTATTGCAAGAAGTCCGAGAAGCATTGTACAATCTGTGAAGTCCGAGAACGTTCCTTTTTTATTTTGACGGATCGAGATCTGGATAAGAACATTTGAATTGTAACCGTAACATTGGTAATGTTTAATATTGATGGACCTGTCATCTACATTGCGTATATAAAGCGAAACCCGATTCCACGAAAAAATATAAATTAAAATCAATTATAAAATAATAAAATGCGAACGTAACATTACTGTCGGTTATCAGAAAATCGACAGTGTTGTCATAAACATCACTGCCGGTTAGCAATAAAACCGGCAGTGATGGCACTGCCGGCTCGAGATACAAACCGGCAGCGTTGGCTTAGCCATCACTGCCGATTCTTGTCACAAACCGACAGTGATTCTTACTACAACACTGCCGATTGAAACACAAACCGATAGTGTTGTTGGAACTTAACTCTACCGAGTGGTCTTATGAACCGACAGCGTTGGTGGAAATAAACACTGCCGGTTGTGTAAAGAACCGGCAAAGAAGTTGAAGAACACTGCCGGTTTATAGAAACCGACAGTGATAGCTTACCCTCATCACTGCCGGTATGGTTGTGCCGGTTCAAAATCCGACAGCACCATCTTGCCTGGCCAAGCGCTTGCTGGCAGCGACAAGCTCGTCTGCAGTACCGCCTCAACCGCCGCCTTGTCTCCAGGAAGAACTCGGTGGACCAGGCTCCCGGAGCCTACGCGTTGGAGCTGGACCCGACTGGTGCTGCTCAGTTCATCCTCGTGGAGTTGAATTCAGGAGTGACGTATTGGTCAAGCGGCGAATGGAACGGCCGATTCTTCAACTCGATACCAGATATGGGTGCCTATTCTGAATTTGTTGACAACAGCAGAGAGGTGTATCTCGTGACCCCCTTGAGGGACGACAACATGATCATGCGCCTTTCGTTGGAGGTTTCTGGTCAACTCAAGGCGTTCATATGGTACGAGCAGTTGCAGGATTGGCTAATTTCTGCTGTCCAGCCGAAATCTCAGTGTGATGTCTATGCAGTCTGTGGATCTTATTCAGTTTGCAACGGCAATGTAAGCTCCTCTTGCAACTGTATGAAGGGCTTCTCCATCAAGTCGCTTGAGGATTGGGAGCTAGAGGATCGAAGAGGTGGGTGCATCAGAAATTCTCCATTAGATTGCAGTAACAACAAAACCAGGGGCTCAAGCTCAACAGATGGATTCTACTACATTCCATGCTCTGGACTGCTCCCGAATGCTCAGAGCTTAACGGTTATTACTAATGAAGGTGAGTGTGCAAAGGTTTGCATAAGTAATTGCTCATGCACTGCATATTCCTTCAGTGACTATGGCTGCTGTCTGGCATGATGAACTGTTTAATGTCAGACAACAACAGTACAGTGACCTTACTAGTACGAAGGCGGAATTTCTGAAAGTTCGCCTTGCTGCAAAAGAGCTGAGGATTTGGGAAAACCACAGAAGGAAAATTCTGGTTTGGGTCGTTACCAGTGCAACTATGCTGGCTTTCTTTGGACTTGTCCCTGCTGCTGATGATTTGGAGGAAACAAACGATGCTTTATTGCCGCGTGTCAAACAATGTTCAGGGTGGCAACGGAATTGTTGCATTTAGATACACTGACTTGCAGCAGGCAACAAAAGGTTTCTCATCCAAGCTAGGGAGCGGTGGTTTCGGCTTCTGTTTACAAGGAGGTTTTACCGGACGTATCCATCATAGCAGTGAAAATGCTTGACGGTCTTCGTCAAGGGGAGAAGCAATTCAGAGCCGAAGTGAGCTCAGTCGGTATGATCCAACATGTTAATTTAGTTAAACTGATTGGTTTCTGCTGTGAGGGAAATAAGAGATTGCTAGTCTACGAGTACTTGCCAAACGGTTCTCTTGATGTTCATCTATATCAGAACAGTGTCACATTTCTGAACTGGAAAACCAGGTATTCAAATTGCCCTTGGAGTTGCAAGAGGACTGGCATATTTGCATGAGAGCTGTCAGGAATATATCATACATTGTGATATTAAGCCAGAAAACATACTTCTTGATGCATCATTCGCTCCTAAAATTGCAGACTTTGGGATGGCAAAATTGGTACAAAGAAATTTTTTGCGGAGTCTTGACGACGATGAGAGGAACTGTAGGTTATCTCGCACCTGAATGGCTTAGCGGAGTGGCTATTACAACAAAAGTTGATGTTTATAGCTATGGGATGGTGTTATTGGAAATTATATCAGGAAGGAGAAACACATATGAACAGTGCACTAGTTGTGGCACAATGATGCTTATTTTCATCTGCAAGTTGCCAATAATCTTCTCAAGAGTGCTGTGCAGAGTTTGGTGGATCCTAAGTTGTCTGGGGATGCCAATATGGAACAGGTTGAACGAGCTTGCAAAGCTGCTTGTTGGTGCATCCAAGACAAAGTCGATCGACCGGCCATGGGCAGTAGCGGATCCAGCCAAAATTCCACTGATGTCATAAGTACTACACCATGGCTTAAGTTCACGTATGAGCATCAATTTGTAATGAAAATCTCAGGAAATCAATGAACAGGGCTGGCTCCGCCCCTGGCCATGGGTGTGATTGTTCAGATTCTAGATGGTCTACGTGAGGTCGATGTGCCTCCACTCCCAAAGATACTCCAAGCTGTTGCAGGAAGCTTACTATCAACTAGTTTGTAAATTGCATTCTTTTGGCCGAAATATGTATGTTTCTTGGAGCTACGGTACTCCCGTTACCTTTTAAGAGGTAATACGAATCACATAATATGTTCTCTAGATCTGGAATACCATTCCTGGACCTGAACCGGAAATAGTTTTTTTATGAAGATGAAACATTGTTTCCTAGACCTTGAATATCACCTCTGTTTAATAAAAATATGTTCTATCATTATGAGATATATGTTCATTACTAAAATTTATTAAAATATAGATCTTGTTTTGAAGGATTTGTTGTAAAAAACGTGTCGGTGTAATCGGAATTCAATTTGGATATTTAGTTCAGCGGCTAACAATTTGGATATTTAATTTAGCAGCTAATAATTTGGATATTTGAAGGATTTATAGTAAGAAAGACGACGCGGGGACTTGTTTCTCTTGTGCTTTGCATACGATAGGTAGAAACACTACTACAGAGTAGGTTTGTAGCAACAGCTTAATTTTTTTATAGAGACGGCTAGAGATGAAGCCGCCCTTACCAGTGAGCATGCTCGGGACCCACAATACCAGCCGTCCCTACAAATGGCATAGTTGGGACGGCTGGTGATACAAGCCGCTCCTACAAATGGGTCAATTTGTAGGGGCAGCTCACTCAGAAGCTGCTCCTACAAATTCGATTTGTAGAGGCGACACAATCACCAGCCGCCCCTACAAATATTTTTGTATTTTTTTTTTAAATATTAGTTCTATATTTTTTATAAATGTATTAAAAACAATTTGCTATATTTGCCCGTACACATAAAAAATAACTTGCTTATATATATATAATAATACATTTTATTTTTAGAAAATAAAAAAGTTATATTTAAAAAATGAAAATATAAATTTGTGAACTTCGAATTGAATTTTAAGACAGAAAATGACCTAAAATGAAAATGTTGTAAATATCAAAGTTGTAAAACTCAAGATTTACAACTTTCATTTTGGTCATCTTTTCATGTAACTTAGTTTGAAAAGTTCAAATTTTGAATTTCATAAAATGACAACTTCAAACAACATTTGCAAAGAGTAAATGATTTCAGCCGGAAAAGTCATGAATATAAAAGTTGTATAACTCATCAAGATCTAAAACTTTTATTTTGGTCATTTGTTCATCCGACAAGGTGATAAGAACATCGTTCACAAATTTTACATATCTCTCGTATGGTTTCATAAACTATATGGCCATTCGTAAGTTTTGTGAATAATATTACTATCACTTTATCGGATAAAGAAATGATCAAAATAAAAGTTGTAGGTCTTGATGAGTTCTACAACTTTTATGTTTATGACTTTTTGAGTTCAAATCATTTGGTGTGTTAAAATTTTGTTTGAATGTATCTTTTATTAAAATTCAAATTTTGAATTGTTCAAATTTCGTCATCTGAAGAATTGAGCAAAAAAAAAAGTTGTAGAGATTGATGAGTTCTACAACTTTTATGTTCATGAATTTTTCATTCGAAACCATATGCTCCTTCAATATGTTGTTCCATGTTTCCATATTTTTGAAATTTAAAATTTGATTTTTTTTCAAACAAAGTCCCATGAGAAGATGACCACAATAATTTGATAGAGCATGATTTTAGAAAACTTTAGAGAAAAAAATCATGACATTTGGAGTTATCATGAGAGAGAAAGACTATGAACAAGTGTGATTTCTCTTTTTCATCTCTGCCTAAAACTTGTAACTAGTCTTTCTCCCTCATAATAACTTCAAATGTGATGATTTTTTTAAAAAAATTCTAAAATCATGCTCTAACCATTTGTTGTGTTCTTACTGCTACTAGTTTGTTCATCTTTTCATGTGACAAATTTTGAACAATTCAAATTTTGAATTTCAAAAAACTACAACTTGAAACCAGATTTTGAAATACTAAATGATCTCAGCTGAAAAAGTCATCAATATAAAAGTTCTAGAACTCATCAAGATCTACAACTTTTATTTTGGTTAATTCTTGATTTGATAAAGTGTTAGCAAACATTAGTCACAAATTCATGAATCTCATACATAGTTTATGAAACTAGTTTATGAACTCATCAAGTCCCGAGGATCCTTTCCTACATGAAGCCAGACGGAGGCTAACAGAGGAGGAGATGTACAAGGATTTTGACCCGAATAGGGAGGTAGGGATAAAGCCATAGCTTATAAATTTTGCTAAAACTTTGACTGTGTCATAATTTCTAACACTTTGACCTCCCATACATATAGACCCCTCCTGAAACTCAAAAAAGATGACATCGACGTCCACGAGATCTCACCGAACAAGACATAGTAGAGGAAAGGATAGCAGAGGCAATAGCCACAAAGATAGACATTGAGGCCTCTGCTCCACAACCTCATGACACGACCACGAACTCGGCTACCAAGCCGAAGGGGAAACAGGGGGATAGAAAAGCGAACCAATATCCAGATAAGACATGCTATGTGATAACAGACATCGGGCCAGCAGGGGAGATCCTTGAGCCTAAGGAATTTAGATGATGATTTCGTGATGCGATAGGGGCCCTAGTAAGTGATCAATTGAACCCAGCAATCCGTAGTTGGAAAGATATACCAGCGAAGAAAAAGGGAGAACTATGGGATAAGAAGCTGAAGCTCAATTTCAGATTTTCGGAGGGTAAGCTTGAACTGGTAAAATTTCATGCTTTTAAGATAATGGGTGAGTCATTCGACGTTGGAGGTCGGAGCTCAACAAGAAGTATATCCAAAAGGGATTAACTCCATTCCACGAGTTCGACAACATAACTCCTAGTCAATGGGAGGAGCTCGTGGCTCAGAAGACTACACCTGAAGCATTGGCCCTCAGTGCCCGTAAAACCGAGCTAGCGAAGAGAAACCAACACCACCATCATCTAGGTCTCGGTGGCTACTATGGCACAGAAGAGAAGTTTAGGAAGATGGAGGAAGAGGCCACTGCAGTCAAGAATTTAAACTTGAAAGGGTTAAAGCTACGATCAAGGAATTGGATCCTTGGGAGGAGTATAGAAGCATTTGACAGTTCTCTTAAGTTTGATAACCCGGTGACCGAAGAGGCAGTATGAAAGATACTGAAATATGCTAAAGACAAGGAGACATGTTCATTCAAGCATTCTAGAGAGAGGGACGAGCTTAGCCTTGCCTTGGGAAACTCTAAGCATACAGGCTGCACCAGGGGGCTAGGAAAAAGAATGACCTGGAAGCACGGATTTAAAGAGGACCAACACATGTACAAGAAACATGGCAGAGACCAAGAGTCTAATCTTGAGCTCATCGTGAAGGCTCTAGTTGCGAAGGCGCTGGAGGATCAAGGACTATCTACGGAGCCAAGGACAGTAATGGCACCGCCTGGAGAACTAGAAGTAGTTGGCAGCCCTCCAGAAGTTTCTAGCAGCCAAGGTTCCACTGCAGCCACAACCCCCATCAATGGCATATGGGAACCAACTACTTGCACCTTGGTGGTTCTCATCGGTAGGTAGAACACTATGATGGAGGTGGTAAGGGGTGTGGCACATCCTCCTGGCGGCTTGCATCACAATAATAGGATCCCGCCGGACTACACTAGGGTCGAGGTGCATACCATGAAGCCTGAGTTCATGTAGTGGCGCATAGACTACCCAACTCCCGATGGACAGTAGTTACTCGGAGAAGTAATGAACCAATTCATCCTCTGGCACAAATAGGATATTGTACTAACTATTTATCCACTGCCTGTTCAATGTTTGGAGGGAGTTGTTGAGGAGGGGGAGTTACTTCCACCATCTCATGACCACCACTTGCCTGAGCTGCCACATTCTTCTTCGCCTCCTAGCGAGCACATGCCTGAGATGCCACAGCCTATGCCACAGTCTTCCCCGCCTCCTACCAAGCATGTTCCTAAGATGCCACATCCTTCTCTGCCTCATAAGGAGCAAGGGCCTGATATGGACCTGATACATGAACAACAAGGGCCTCCTAAAGAAGTGCATGCATAAGAGGGTTGGGATAAGGAGCCAGAAATTTGAAAATTGCATGCAATCACCATAAGACCAATTTTTACATCGATGAGAGACATCACGTCGACGCCCAAGTGGTACGCCCATGACCAGTTCAAGCCTGAGAACCAAGTTAAAGAAGTCCCAGCATGGGCTTCTGAGGAGGCCATCACCAGCAAACAACAATCAGCAAAGAAGTATCTAAATGTTGATGCCATCAAATGGTCAAATGATTGCCCAAAAACATATGAAAGAGGCAAGCCATTCCTACCAAACTAGGACTCCAGCGCCTACCACTTGGAATGAGAAGGTTCCATGATTGGTACTTGCGTGTTATCCCAACGCCCATGGATCTCGTACAAGCACGCTTCCCTACCGGCACATTTGGAGGCACAGCCAGGAAAATTATCTTTGACTTTAATGACGTCTAGACATGCTTCACCTCGAAGCAATAAAAACGAATCTAATTCGCATGTGGTGCCTATAAGTTCTTTGCCCTCTTGATATGATACTATTGTAATCTTTGAATTTTGTTGATACTAACCCACGCCTACCTTTGTAGAATGCAAGTGCACCTTTCACAATAAATGCCAAGTGTGCGAGCCAGGTACATAGACCCTCAATGTATAGTAGCAACATGTTTTAATTACGCCAAGGACTAGAAATTGGATGGCAATGAGCTAGCTGCTGGAAAGACGATTAAGGAGAAAGAGAAAATTTGAAACAATGAAATACGTTAAGCGGCCCTTAAGGTTGCGACATACATTGCCCTAGCTTGTAAAAATCTCCAAAATTGCTCTGTTATATGGCTGCTATACAACTTTGAGTAAGTTCAACTCTATACTTAAAGTTTTGTTTGATATATTTTGTTCGATGCAGAAGGGCTTATCCGTTTTATGATTAAATTCATGAAGCAACCACTGGATTTGTATATGCGTCGATGTCTGCCATGGCATGGCGTGGGTCTTTGATTCAATAGATAAGGACCCGGCGACATACAATGACTTTATATCGATTCTCAAGACATACATATCGATAATCTTCATTAGCTAATATGTTTGTATATATACTTGTAACGTTCAGTTTTGGATACTAACAAGTTGCATTTGTTAAATTCATTCGAATATGGCGTATAGGTTCTACGTTAACGAACATAAAGGGAGGCATAATCCAGAAAGAGGGCCTAGCCTATATGTCAAAACACTATGTTCGATAAGTGTAACTTACTTTAGTACTCCATTATGTTGGTGTCGAAAGCATTTCTTAACATTTATATATGCGAAACACATAGTGCGACAAGCAGAAGCCCAGGAGTCTACACTGTGGATATTACGTATGCACTATGATGAGTAACATCGGTACCTAGGGAGACACCCTAGTAGGGTAAGTTTGAACCTCCTCAACCTCTTTAATTGTGTTTATATATCCTCACTATTTTTACATATGCTCACTTGTTTAATTGTAGTGGCAAGAAGAGAAAGGAATGAGAGTTGACCCACACAAAGATGACAACCTCTTGGAGCTTGTTGGTGAAAGCATCTAGGCCCCTAGTTGGGTTTCAGTGATTAATGACAATACAAGATTAATATGACTAACATGTGTTTTGCAGAGGCAATTATGTTAGGTCACGGTAATGGAGATCAATTGGGCAATCGAGGTGGTCATGCCCCTACGATGGAAATCATTTTGGTTTTCAAAGGATGGACGACAAGGTTAAGGATGACTAGTTCTAAGTGTCAATTGGAGTTGGAGTGACACTTAGAGTAGTTTAGGACTTTGTTTTTCCTTTGGCCATACTATTAAGGGGGGTATGGATGGGTAGCTTGACCTAGGTGAGTCTAGTGAGTTAGGTGTGGTGCACACTTGTTAAAACTAGCACTAGGTAGCTCCTCAATATGCCTAAGATCCATTGGAGCAAACTTTATTCACATATGTTCGAGAGTTGGAAGTGAATGGAGGGTCAAATGCTGACCGGACGCTGGCCCCGGTGTGACCGAACGCTGGCCGTAGGGTCCGGTCAGCTCATTTGATCAAGCAGACTGCGTTCGGTGCGACCGGACGCTGGAGAGGTCAAGTGACCGGACGCTGAGAGGCAGCGTCCAGTCGACTCTAGTAAGGTTCCAGAGAAGGGAATCTGTGACCAGACACGTCTGGTCAGTACTGACCGGACCCTAGGGGTTCTGCATCCGGTCGAGTACAGTAAGGTTCCAGTAAGGGTTTAATGCGACTGGACGCGTCCGGTTAGTGGTGACCAGACCCTGCCAGCGTTCGGTCAACACATTATCACTGGAATGCGGGTTGAACTGACCGGAGTGTCCGGTCACCCCGCAGAAGCTCATAACCGTTCATTTTTTAGGCTGCCTTATAAATAGAAGCTCCACTCGTGTGTGGAGTCACTTTTGCTCATTCCAACAGCTAAGAAACATGTTTGTGAGTGCCAAGAAGAGCAAGGTCCTAGTGAGGTGATTGAGATTTGAGAATCCAAGAGAGTAGCCTCATTAGTGAATCAAGAGTAGCCAAGTGTGCATCAATCTTCTCATTAGGCTTCAAGTGGTCAAGTGAGAGTTCGTGCTTGTTACTCTTGGTGATCGCCATCACCTAGACGGCTTGGTGGTGATTGGGAGCTTGGTGATCACCCGGCGGAGCTTGTGGGTGACCCAACTCAAGTTGTGAGCGGCTTTGGGTGATTCATCGTGACGGAGTGTCAAAGAATCAACCCGTAGAGAGCACTTGATCCTTGCGCGGATCAAGGGGGAGCTACACCCTTGTGCGGGTGCTCCAACGAGGAATAGTGGGGAGTGGTGACTCTTCGATACCTCGGCAAAACATCGCCGCGTTCCTCTCTCTCTATTTACTTTGAGCATTTACTTTGAGCAATTCAATACTTGTCTTTACATTCATAGAATTGCCATGCTAGAGTAAGTTTGGAATATAGGTTGCAAGTCCTTTGTGCGCTAGAGTAATAGAAACACTTTTCTAGACACAAGGGGTTAATTAGTCTAACCATAGGATTTAATTATTGCAAGGAAATTTAGAATTAGCCCAATTCACCCCCCCTGTTGGGCATCTTGATCCTTTCAATTGGTATTAGAGCCTCGTGCTCACATTTTTAAGCTTAACCGCTTAGAGCAAGATGTCTCACGGGGTGGACCTCCTCCTATCTTTGAGGGAGATGACTTTCCATATTGAAAAATCCGCATGGAGGCGTACTTAGAAGATCTAGACGTTGGTATTCTTAGAGCTGCCTCACAAGACTTCCCAAAACCTCAGGATGCTACTAACCTACAAGGCGATGAGGTTAATTATGAAAAATGGAATGCAAAGGCTCGCAACACCATCTTTAGAGGCCTTTGCAAAGATGTGTTCAACCGCGTAAGGAACCACAAAGACGCCCATGCACTATGGTCGAACGTTTGTGCGCTCCATGAGGGAACCAAGAGTGAGCGTGAGGAACGATATCATCTTGTAATCAAAAAGTTAAATTCATTTGAGATGCTTCCCAAAGAATGTGCTAATGAGATGTATTCACGTTTAAATGTTCTTGTAGAGGAAGTCATTGGGCTTGGACTTACTGAAATGTCACCATCTGATGTTGTGAGAAAGATCTTAAGTGTCCTCCCCATTGACAAATATGAGCACATTGTGACCGTGCTACATCAAGGTGATCTTTCTGCCGCTACACCAACACAAATCTTGGGAAAGATCAATGCTCATGAGATGTACATGCACATCATGCCACAAGATGGCTCATCCTCTAACAAGAAGAAAGACAAAGACTTAGCATTCAAAGCTAGCCAAGAGAAGGGCAAGGCAAGACTTGAGTATGAAAGCTCAAGTGAAGATGAAGTTGATGATGAAAGTCTTGCTCTCATGGTGAAGAAGACCGCCAAGATGCTAAAGAAGCTCAACAAGAGTGGCATCAAGTTCGATGGCAAGAAGAAGAAGTTCTTCACAAGCTCAAGAAGAAAGCCTATCTCCGAGATGGATTGCTATAATTGTGGCGAACTTGGCCATCTCGCTCATCAATGCACAAAGCTCAAGAAAGACAAGTTCAAGAACAAGAACAAGGGCAAGAAAGATGACTCAAGCAATGAAGATGAAGATGAGAAGAAGAAGAACAAGCCATACAAGAAGAGAGATGGCAAAAAGAGAGACTTCCACAAGAAGAAGAAGAGTGGAAAGGCCTACATCATCGGTGATTGGCTCACGAACATTGATTCATCAAGTGGATCATCCGATGATGATAGTGACAATGAGAAGGTGGCCGCCATTGCTATTGATCTTTCATCTTCACCGCCACCATCGCCATCATCCTCTATACACCTATGCCTTATGGCCAAGGGTGAACGCAAGGTATCAAATGATGGTGATAGTAGTGATGATGAACAAGCTAGTGATGATAGCGATAGCGATGATGATGATTCACCTTCATATGATGATCTTGTCAAAATACTAAGAAAATACACTAAGATCATTAGAAAGAGTAGAGCTACAAATGAAAAGCTTGATGCTAAAAATGATTCACTCTTAGCAAAGTGCGACACATTAGAAAAGGCTAACGATGAGCTTAGAGAAACTAATGATGCTATATCATCCAAACTCAAGGAGCTCAAATCTTCTAAGAAAGAGCTTAAAGATAAACATGATAAACTTGAGTGGGTGCATAATGAGCTCATCACTAGCCACAACAAGCTAAAAGATAAATACACTACTCTTAAGATCAATCATGATACTCTTGTTATTGCTCAAGAATTTTTACCAAATGAGCCACATGATGCTACTAACCATGTTGTTAAGATTGATATAGCTACATCATGTGATGATTTGATTGATGAGAGCATTGAGCAAGGATCTAGTGGCAAAGGCAAGCAAGTGGTTGAGTGCAATGACTATGATGAATATGTCAAGCTCAAGAACACAAATGAAAAGCTCATGAAAGATCTTGAAGAAATGAAAAGCCACAACACCATTATGCTAGAAACTCTTGATCATGACAAAGAGTTGATTCTTGAGAATGTGAAGCTCAAAGAAGAAAACAAGAAGCTCAAGGAAGAGAAGAAAGATGATGCTCTAAAGGAAGAAAATAAGAAGCTCAAGTTGGAGAAAGAGCATCTCAAGATTGGGTTGAGCAAGTTTGCTAGAGGCAAGCACCTCCAAAGTGAGCTACTCATGAACACCGTCATGAAGATGGATAGAAGTGGCATTGGATATGTGGCAAGTGTAGAGAAGAAGAAGGCTCAAGTTCAACAACAACAATCAAAGCCAAAGCCAAAGCCAAAGCCAAAGAGATGTTTTGAGTGTGGACAAGAATGCCACTTTGCTCATGAGTGCCAAACTCCACTGCCACAACCCTTGCCCATGCATGCTAGACCCTTTGCCTTCAATGCTCAGTACATGCTTAGAAAGGACTCTAGTGGAAAGATGAAAGTCATGTTCTTAGGACCCCCTAACAAGAATAGGCCTAAGAAGATTTGGGTGGCTAAGTCACTTATTAAGAAGGTGAAGGGCCCTCAACAAGTTTGGATTCCTAAAGCTTGAATCTCTTGTGTGTAGGTGAACTACAAGACCGATGGAAGTCATTAGGTTATTGATAGTGGTTGCACTCAACATATGACCGGTGATCCTCATATGTTCATCTCACTAGATGAAGAGGTAGATGGTCAAGAGAAAATAACATTTAGAGATAACTCAAAGGGCAAGGTTAAAGGATTGGGCAAAGTGGCAATATCAAATGATCATTCCATCTCCAATGTGCTCTATGTTGCTTCATTGAGCTTCAACTTGCTATCCGTTGGACAATTGTGTGATCTTGGCTTCCAATGCTTGTTCACCGAGAAGGAGGTTGTTGTATCCAAGGTAGATGACAATCAAGTGATATTCAATGGATTTAGATACAACAACTTATATCTAGTGGACTTCACCTCCGAAGATGCAAATTTGAAGACTTGCCTATTCACCAAAACAACACTTGGGTGGCTATGGCATAGAAGACTTGCTCATGTTGGGATGAGCTCACTCAAGAAGCTTATGAAGAATGATTTGGTGAGAGGGTTGAAGGATGTGAAGTTTGAGAAGGACAAGCTTTGTAGTGCATGTCAAGCTGGCAAGCAAGTTGCAAATACTCATCCAACCAAAGCTTTCATGTCAACCACAATAGTGCTAGAACTCCTACACATAGATTTATTTGGACCAACAACATACAAGAGTTTGAGAGGGAATCTCTATTGTCTTGTGATTGTTGATGACTATTCAAGGTATACATGGGTATTCTTCCTTCATGACAAATCTGAAGTTGCATCTTGCTTCAAGAAGTTTGCCAAGAGAGCTCAAAATGAATTTGAAGTGAAGCTCAAGAAGATAAGAAGTGATAATGGCAAAGAATTTGACAACACAAACATTGAAGCCTATTGTAATGAAGTTGGGATCAAGCATGAAGTCTCCACAACTTATACTCCTCAACAAAATGGTGTAGTTGAGAGGAAGAACCAGACTTTGATCACTCTTGCAAGGACAATGCTAGATGAGTACAATACCCCCAAAGCTCTATGGGCAGAAGCAATCAACACCGCATGCTATGCATCCAACCGCCTATTCCTTCAAAAGTTACTTGGCAAGACACCTTATGAGTTACTCAATGGGAAGAAGCTAGACGTCTCCTTCTTTAGGGTGTTTGGTTGCAAATGCTACATCTACAAGAAGCGGCAACACCTAGGGAAGTTCCAAAGACGTTGTGATATTGGTTTTCTTGTTGGTTACTCATCAAAGTCCAAAGCATATAGAGTATTTAATCATGCCACCAGCTTGGTTGAAGAAACATATGATGTGGAATTTGATGAATCTAATGGCTCCCAAGGAGGACATGAGAATCTTGATGATGTAGGTGATGAACCATTGAGGGAGGCTATGAAGAACATTCTGGAAGGAGACATCAAGCCAAAAGATGATGAAGATGATGTACAAGTCATTGATCAACCTTCTTCATCAAGTGTGCCACAAGATGGTGAAAAAGATGGGAGAGTAGAAAATGAAGACACTCATATCTCCCATGAGCAAATGGTAGTACAAGCACAAGATATTGATGCTCCACAACCTCCTCCTCAAGTGGTCAATAGAAGAAATACACTCCTCCTACAAGATCATCCACAAGATCTCATCATAGGGAGTCCATCAAAGGGTGTAATGACTCAATCTCAAAAACTTACTTCATTTATTGCTCATCACTCTTTTGTCTCTTGCTATGAGCCTACCAAGGTAGAAGAAGCTCTTAAAGATCCGGATTGGATCAATGCCATGCATGAAGAGTTGAACAACTTCACTCACAATGAAGTTTGGACTCTTGAAGAGCGACCAAAAGGTGCAAGAGTCATTGGAACAAAGTGGGTGTTCCGCAACAAGCAAGATGATCAAGGTGTTGTTGTGAGGAACAAGGCAAGACTAGTGGCAAAGGGGTTCTCTCAAGTTGAAGGTTTGGATTTTGGAGAGACCTTTGTACCAGTTGCAAGATTAGAAGCCATCCGTATCCTACTTGCATATGCATCACAACATAAAATGAAACTATATCAAATGGATGTGAAAAGTGCATTTTTAAATGGCTTTATTAATGAACTAGTCTATGTTGATCAACCTCCTGGGTTTGAAGACCCTAGATATCCTAATCATGTTTATAGGTTGTCCAAGGCACTATATGGGCTTAAGCAAGCCCTAAGAGCTTGGTATGAGTGCCTTCAGGACTTCCTCATTGAGAAGGGCTTCACCATTGAGAAGGTCGACACCACACTATTCACCAAGAAGCTTGATGGACATATCTTCATTTGTCAAGTGTATGTTGATGATATCATCTTTGGATCATCAAATGAAGACTCATGCAAAGAATTTGGTGAATTGATGTCGAAGGAGTTCGAGATGTCCATGATTGGTGAGCTTACATTCTTTCTTGGTTTTCAAGTCAAGCAAATGAAACAAGACATCTTCATCTCTCAAGAGAAATACACAAAAGATCTTCTCAAGAGATTCAAGATGGATGAATGTAAGCCAATCAAGACACCAATGCCTACCAATGGACATCTCGACCTAGATGAGGGAGGTAACCCGGTTGATCAAACTCTCTACCGTTCCATGATTGGTAGCTTGTTATATTTAACCACATCTAGGCTCGACATCATGTTTAGTGTGTGTATGTGTGCTAGATTTCAAGCTAATCCTAAGGAAATACATTTAATTGCCATAAAAAGAATCCTTAGGTATCTTAAGCACACTCCAAGCATTGGCTTTTGGTATCCCAAAGGAGCTATATTTGAATTTATTGGCTATTCCGATTCAGATTACGCCGGATGCAAAGTTGATAGAAAGAGCACATCCGGAGGGTGCAATTTGCTTGGTAGATCACTTGTGTCTTGGTCCTCCAAGAAACAAAATAGTGTGGCTTTGTCCACCGCCGAAGCGGAATACATTGCCGTGGGTGCTTGTTGTGCACAAATTTTATACATGAAACAAACTTTGCTAGACTATGGTGTTGTTCTAGAAAAAGTACCCCTTTTATGCGACAATGAAAGTACGGTAAAACTTGCAAACAATCTAGTTCAACACTCTCGCACCAAGCACATAGATATCTGCCATCACTTTCTAAGAGATCATGTTGCTAAAAATGATATATCACTAGAAGGTGTAAGAACCGAAGATCAATTAGCGGATATCTTCACTAAACCGCTAGATGAGGCTACATTTTGTAGATTGCGGAATGAGCTCAATGTACTTGATTTTAGTAACTTCACTAAAAATTGAGCTTGTGTTGTCCCTTGCATTCATTGTAATATACAACATGTTTAATTTTTGGCAATGCATATAGGGCTTGTCTATCATGGTTAAGATAACCGCCGAAAAGCGTGTGAAGAAGCTTAACCTTGGATCAAACTTGACAAGCAACTAGATTTACTTACAAGTATTGCATATGCATAGATGTTGTCTTTGTCGTTTTGTTCTATTTGCCCTCTTATTGCCTATTTTCTTAAAAAAGAATTATAGCCTAAGGCAAAATATTTTGAAAAATATGAGGGTTTGAGAGAGGTCAGTCACATCAGTCCCAATTTGTGCTTATTTGGATCTTATTCAAGTTGGGACTTGATTAGGAACAGGCAGCATGAAGGAACTTTGAAGATTTGCTAGAAAAGGACCACTGGACGCTGCATCGGACTCTGTAGTCTAGCGTTCGGTCAGTTCATAGGAGGTGAACTGCTGCTGAAGGAGTGACCGGACACTGCGTTTGTGCGTTCGGTCAGGAAGGGTTCCTACGTACAGTCGTTTGAAGAAGAAACAGGAAGAGCTAACCGGACCCTGCCTACGTCCGATCATGGACCACTAGACGTGTCCGGTCACGATTCCAGAGGAATTGGACCTCTCTGGAATCGACCGGACGCTAGGTGGTAGCGTCTAGTCACTACCACCGGAGCATCCGGTCAATGGAGAACGTGTGGTTTCCAAACTCTTTCCCCGTTTCCTTCTCTGTTACGCGTGGGATCTCCTTTTAACCACCCATGTTTTCGATCTCAGCCATATCTCGCAGCAGCGCCTAACCCTAATCGCCGTAGCCACCGCCTCCATGCCTGAGAGTCTCCCACGCTGCCAACATTGCTAGTGCTACCCTTGTCAGCCTCTGCGCCACCACCGCGCGCCCAAGCTGCTAGCCTTGCACGCCACCACGCCTCCCTGCGTGCCCAAGCCACCGTGCACCACCACAGCGCTGCCTGCAGCGCCTCCCCACGCCTGCAATGCCACGTTGTCCTTCCTTCATCGTGTCCGTGTCTTCTCCAGTGTTGTACTCGCTCCGTGCCGATAAGGCCCTACTGCTGATTCATCAAATTGCCTAACTTTAGCGCAACAACCCTAACTTCGCCACATTGTCACTGATCCCCGGCCGATTCTTCGCAGAGCTTCGAGAACCCTAACCCTAGCCAGTTCAGTGATTCCCCGTGTGACGTCTCATCCTTTCTTGGGTTGCAAGTTCATCAGGTAGCATGCCCGTCACTTCAATCTCATACCTACATTGCTTGCTTCCTAAGGTTTTCGCATCTATTAGATATATCGAATTTACTCGTATTTCCATCTATTCCATCGTGTAGCGAGTCGATGCTGTTGAGGTTCTTATGGTAGTTGTCAGTTAACTCGGAGCCAAGCTCATGAGTATGGATTGAGGCCAAGCCTCGGGAGTGTCAGTTTGACAGTTGATCTTTGTTAGAGGCAGTTCATCTTCTTGTCAGATCAGATGGCTCGCATGAAGAATGTTGGTGGTGGTCCAGGTGACGACGATCGGAGGCCCCCGCCTCGCCAGCCTATAGGACCGAAAGGCAAGGCAATGAAGCAGGTGACATCTAAGAAGCGCAAGTACCCCGATGCAGAAACAGCGAGAGCAGCTGCAGTCGTTGAGGCCACAGAGCGTGTCGAGAGAGGTGGTGCTCGCAGTGGAGTTGTCATAGCAGATCATCTAGCACCAGACGCGTAGGGTAGACTTAGGGAGATTGAGCAACTCCATGGTAGTCCACCTAGGACTATCATGATGGCAGGATGCCGTCTGGCTATTGAGGAGCCTCAGCATCAGGGCAGTCTCAGTAGGAGCCATAGCAGCAGCCCCCACCAGTAGAGCCTCAGCTAGCTCAGGAGACTCAGGAGGGCCAGTAGGCCGAGGAGACCGAGCCGGCACCCCAGTTACGCCGCTCTAGTTGTACCAGTGCTATAGTTCCACCGAGGCTAGCTACACAGCGTAGGGGTTCACGCCCACCGCCTAGACCACAGGGTCAGCCTCCAGTGGTACATCTTGACTTAAGGGCTGCTATGGCCAGGCAGGTTCGCTAGCTGAGGTTTGTTGAGTTTGACGTGTGGTTCCCTCCGAGGAGGGATGAGAGAGCAGCAGATGGTTTCTACATGCCACTACAGGAGGATTTCTACAATGCTTATCTCAACAGTGGGGCAGTGTTCAGATCTCAGAGAGTATGTAGTATAGAGTCTATTGTGGCAGTAGCCGAAGAGCATATCCGCCCCTACTTGTCATATTTGCTGAGGCTGATAGATCTAATTGGCTAGACTGGACTGTATGTACCATCTTGGATTCGGCAGTTTCATGCTTCACTCTACGTTGACCCGCATCATAACTTCATATATTTTGCATTCAACGATAGAGACTACAGGGTGATGAGTTTCAGGGCCCGGGAGATACTAAGGCTATAGGATCAGCCTGTCAGATTGCATGAGGTATGTTATGGACAGCAGGAGCCTCCCAGGCGTCCTCATGGAGGGTTGGTGCCCCCTACTGATCTTGTGTGCTATTGCTTCAAGGAGCCCTTTGGTGAGGGGTCGAGGAGGAACCCCAGTGACCTTACTCCTACAGCTCATGTGCTAGAGGCTATCATCAGGAGGACACTACTTCCCAGGTTAGGATACAGAGAGGGTCTGACTCGCTTACAGCTCTGGCTCCTCAACGCCCTGATGCAGCAGACCATGTTTGACATTTGGGACCTCCTTCTATCAGAGATGGAGGATACTATAGCTGAGGCTTCAAGGGTCACAGACAGCTTCCATATGCACATTGGATTATGTTCCTAATGCTCTAGTCTGTGCAGGTTAGGACCCTAGAGATGGTTGCCAAGTACAGAGGTGCCACCATAGAGTTTTCAGCTTATAACATGGCACAAAGGATTAGGTACAGCACACCACAAGCACCCACTTAGCTCAGTCATCATCCAGATGTTCCAGAGTCAGTAGCTCAGTAGGATGAGATCATCAGAGGCATAGCTGCTACTAAGGAGGAGCAGTTTGAGGCACAACAGAAGATGATCGAGTCCAGTGACAATTCGGATGATGACTATCAACCGATTCCTTAGATGTCTCCACGCAGATATGATGCAGAGGCTGGTAGTTCCAGCTCTGCTCTACCTACACCATAGATGGACCCCGCTTTGATTGCTATTCTTGAGCAGATGCAGCAAGATCAGGCACGTCAGGCTTAGGAGACCGCTGCCAACTTCGCATAGTTTTAGGCTCATCAGGACGAGTTTCAGCGGCAGCAGTAGATCCTCCAGCAGCAGCAGCAGCAGATGCATCAGCAGCAGTTACTCATGTAGCCGTAGCTTATGAGATTTATGCAGAGCACTTGGGGCCCCATAGCCACAGCCTTCGCCCCAGCTTGCTCAGCCTGCCACCACTACGACGACTCTAGCAGTATAGCCTAGTGGGCTTCAGAGTTAGGGACAACCCCTAGCTCTATTTGCTTCACCCACAGTTTAGGTGTCCTAGTGGTTGTCCTCACCAGTGGTAGCCCCGTAGTTCACACCATATCATACGGGCTTCTCATCGGATCAGTCTTCCTCGCTATTTGTGCCTGACATGTCAGTCTCCAGGAGTCTTGGAGCATCCTTCAGTGAGTTGACCGACATGCCTACACCACCACATATGCATACCACCGGTCCTTCTACAACAGCCCCTGTCGCCGTGACTACTCAGAGGCTCCCATCGTCTGTCGCCTCATCAGATCCTACGATAGACGTCCTAGCAGCATCACATGCAGCACCTGCCCTAGCTCAGACCCAGACCGCTTCAGCGACACTTCCTGCCATAGAGGGTCAGTCAGTACAGAGCTCAGGGTCAGATGATGATGGCACCCAGTTTCATCTTGCTCCACGTACTTCAGCGCCTGGCTCGTCCGCTGTAGCCCCGCCGACCGACCTTTAGGTTTTGGTGTTTGACGCCAAAGGGGGAGCAGGTTCGAGTATGTAGACTCAGGGGGAGCGACATTTAGGGGGAGCTAGTTATCTATTATTAGCTTACTATATACATTTGGAGTCTTATTTGTGTGATACACTATTACTATTATGCATTCGTGTGTTACTTTCATGCATATTATTATATCTATGTGATAGTGATATCTATGTGATTGTGATATATGACATGTGTGCTCTCTACTTTACATTATTTATATGTCATATCACTTGTGTTATGCTCATTTGCCTTTGCTTCTGCGTTTATACCCCGATGCAAATGAGCTTTATTACTTGTACTCATGCTTATTTCATATCTCTTGAGTACATTATGTTGGCTTGGGTCATATAAGCTTGACTAACACTTTTGTTCTTATCGACAAAAGCTTATATGAACCAAGCCCGTCAAAAACCTCACTCTTTCACATACTCGAGGTGGTATTGTCATCAATCACCAAAAAGGGGGAGATTGAAAGCATCTAGGCCCCTAGTTGGGTTTCGGTGATTAATGACAATATAAGATTACTATGACTAACGTGTGTTCTGCAGAGGCAATTATGTTAGGTCATGGTAATGGAGATCAAGTGGGCAATCGAGGTGGTCATGCCCCTATGATGGAAATCGTTTCGGTTTTCAAAGGATGGACGACAAGGTTAAGGATGACTAGTTCTAAGTGTTGATTGGAGTTGGAGTGACACTTAGAGTAGTTTAAGACTTTGTTTTTCCTTTGGCCGTACTATTAAGGGGGGTATGGACAGGTAGCTTGACCTAGGTGAGTCTAGTGAGTTAGGTGTGGTGCACACTTGTTAAAACTAGCACTAGGTAGCTCCTCAATATGCCTAAGATCCATTGGAGCAAACTTTATTCACATATGTTCGAGAGTTGGAAGTGAATAGAGGGTCAAATGCTGACCGGACGTTGGAGAGGTCAAGTGACCTGACGCTGAGAGGCAGCGTCCGGTCGACTCTAGTAAGGTTCCAGAGAAGGGAATCTTCGACCGGACGCGTCTGGTTAGTACTGACCAGACCCTAGGGGTTCAGCATCCGGTCGAGTACAGTAAGGTTCCAGTTTAATGCGACCGAACGCATCCGGTTAGTGGTGACCGGACTCTTCCAGCGTTCGGTCAACACATTATCACTGGAATGCGGGTTGAACTGACCGGAGCGTCCGGTCACCCCGCAGAAGCTCATAACGGTTCATTTTTCAGGCTGCCTTATAAATAGAAGCTCCACTTGTGTGTGGAGTCACTTTTGCTCATTCCAACAGCTGAGAAACACGTTTGTGAGTGACAAAAAGAGCAAGGTCCTAGTGAGGTGATTGAGATTTGAGAATCTAAGAGAGTAGCCTCATTAGTGAATCAAGAGTAGCCAAGTGTGCATCCATCTTCTCATTAGGCTTCGAGTGGTCAAGTGAGAGTTCGTGCTTGTTACTCTTGGTGATCGCCATCACCTAGATGGCTTGGTGGTGATTGGGAGCTTGGTGATCACCCGGCGAAGCTTGTGGGTGACCCAACTCAAGTTGTGAGCGGCTTTGGATGATTCGCCGCGATGGAGTGTCGAAGAATCAACCCGTAGAGAGCACTTGATCCTTGCACGGATCAAGGGGGAGCTACACCCTTGCGCGGGTGCTCCAACGAGGACTAGTGGGGAGTGGCGACTCTCTGATACCTCGGCAAAACATCGCCGTGTTCCTCTCTCTCTATTTACTTTGAGCATTTACTTTGAGCATTTCAATACTTGTCTTTACATTCATAGAATTGCCATGCTAGAGTAAGTTTGGAACATAGGTTGCAAGTCCTTTGTGTGTTAGAGTAATAGAAACACTTTTCTAGGCACAAGGGGTTAATTGGGCTAACCGTAGGATTTAATTATTGCAAGGAAATTTAGAATTAGCCCAATTCACCCCCCCTCTTGGGCATCTTGATCCTTTCAGTCGGCGACCTTTGTGCCTTCATATTGGACCAGATTATATACGTAAGAGGCAATTATTATGACCAAAAATCCGAGTTAGCAAGGCATCTTCAGTACCAACATCTTCGTGAGACAGAAAGGCTAGCTCTAGGCCGTTGATAACAATGTGTATGGAATATGACATTGGTCTTACCTTGTGGAACGGTTTCGAATTGTGGAACGGATTGGACTTGTGAATTATATATGTTCTTGTGAATTGACTTGTAATGTTAGTTTATATAATATTCTTGTGCTCGTGGATACAATGTTTGAATTATATATGCGTATATATGTTCTGATCAGATTTGAATTTTAAAATTTAATTTTTTTTTGCGGGAAAATATACTGTAGGGGCGGTTCAATTTGAAATTTTTACGGAAAAATATATTATAGGGGCGGTTCTAGATTGAACCGCCTCTGCAAATGAAAATTATAGGGGCGGCTAGTGTTACGGCCGCCCCTACAAATCATTTTTGTAGAGGCAGCTGGTGTCACCAGCCGGGGCGGCTTGGAAACCGCCCTTACAAACTCTTGATTTTTAGAGACGGTGTGGTAGGGGCGACTGGCAAAACCGCCTCTACAAACCATTGCCAGCCGCCCCTTGCTTACTGTAGTAGTGAAATATATATGTTTCTCTGTTCTTGATTGTGTAAATGGATATGCAAAAGAAGTGTATATATATAACATATCAATCTTGTGTATAATTACAGTTAAAAAATCAATTTTGATTCAAGTTATTCACTTTTTTGTAAGAACTGATGAGAAGAAATACAATAATAAATAAAAAAAACATATGTGTATGAAATAAGAACAAAGAAATACATATGTATATAAATAAGAAAAGCATCGACACGCTGGAAAACTTTCCCTAGGAAGATGTAACTGTAGGGGAAGAACCTTTCCACATGGGATACAAATGCCATGTCACCGGCTTTCCCTAGGGCTCCTAGGGAAACATTCTTTCCCTAGGGTTTTTGTCAGAAACCGTAGGGTACAATTGATTTTCCGTCCAAATGCTTCATAGGAAGATTTTCCCAAGAAAATTCTTTGGGAAACCATTTCCCTACTATTTTTTTCAGTTTTTCCCGAGGGTTCCAGCCCTAGGGAAATCGGTGGATTCCAGTAAAGTATGACGTCATCGTGTCATGGGAACTTAGGTTTTCCATGCAGACTTCAAATCTTACGTGTACTTTTAGATTGTTTACGGTGGGCTGATGGAACTTCTACGCGTCTAACTATTTTAGCCCATTTTAAAAATATACGGCCATTTGTTTTAAAAAAATACACCACTACAAAAAGCATTTCTAGGGACGACTGATAAGCCTTTGTAGGGGCGGTTTGGCCAACCGCCCCTATCGAACCATCTCTACAAATTATGTATTTGTAGGGGCGGTTCTCAGGCAGCCCCTATAAATCGATTTGTAGGGGCGGCTCGTATTACCAGCCGTCCCCTACAAATCGATTTGTAGGGGCGGCTCCTTTTACCAGCCGCCCCTACAAATACCTGTTTGTAGGGGCAGTTCAATCTAGAACCGCCCTACAGTACGTTTTCCTGCAAAATAAAAATTCAAATTTACAATTCAAAATCGCGTTGCCGAACGTCCCGCGGCCAACGTTCCGAACCGCGTTCGTATTGTCGAACGCCCCGTGATCAACGTTCAGAACCGCGTTCACGTTGCCGAACGCCCCGCGACCAATGTTAAGAACCGCGTTCGCGTTGCCGAACGCCCCGTGATCACGACTACAAGCACAAGAGTATTATATAAACTACAATTACAAGTCCAATTCACAAGAATATATACAATCCATCATTAAATATACAAATTCCATACACTTTGTTATCAACGTCCTAGAGTTAGCCTTTCAGTCTCATGAAGGTGTTGGTACTGAGGATTTGTACCTAAGTCAGACTCTCGGTCATGGTAGGCGCCTCTGACGTGTACAATCTGGTCCAATATGAAGTTGCAAAGGTCGCCGACGAGCTCTAAGAGTTGGCCATCCTTGTATGGGTCTCTTTTCTTTCCTTTCTCTTCTCTCCACTACAAGAGAATACGTTTCGGTTTAGTATTTCATACCAAGTACGAAGTTTTTATACTACGGGTGAAGAGGTTCAAACTTACCTTTAAGGGATGTCTCCTGTAGGCACCGATGTTACTCATCATAGAACATATATAGTATCCACAATGTACACTCCCAGGCTTCTGCTTGGGGCACTGTGTGTTTTGCATATGAAAATGTTAAGTAATGCTTTTGACAGCCATGTATCGGAGTACTGAAGAAGTAAGTTACACTTACCGCACATAGTGTTTTTATAGCCAGCTTTTCCTTCCTTGCTGGATCATGCCTTCCGTGGTGATTAGTGACATAGAACCTAAATACCCTGTTCGAATTATTTTAGCAAATACAACTTGTTAGAATCCAAAAGTGAACGTTACAAGTACGTATACAAACATATAAGCTAATGAGGATTGTCGATATGTATACATCTTGAGAATCGATATGAAGTCTTTGTATGTCACCGGATCCCTATCTATTGAATCAAAAACTCATGCCATGCTCCTCCCGACATCAACAGCTATACAAATCCAGTGGTTGTTGCATGGATTTAATCATAGAACTAGATAAGCTCTTTTGCATCGAATAAAATATATCGAACAAAGCTTTAAGTATAGAGTTGAACTTACTCGAAGTTGTATGGTAGCCATATAGTAGAGTGTTGTTGGAGATTTTTGAAAGCCAGGGCAATGTATGCCGCAACCTTAAGGGACTCTTCCCTTAGTTTCATCGTATGGATGCGCTCTTTCTCCCGAAGAGTCTTTGCAGCAGCTAGCTCTTTGGCATCCAGTGTCCACCGTTTAGGGTAATTAAAATTTGTTTGGGCTATAGCTTGAGGGTCTAGATACCCAGCTTTTGCACTTGGCATTTGTTTGACAATATGCTTTTGCATTCTACAAATCACGACGTGGGTTAGTTACAATAAAATTCAAAGATTACATTCATATCATATCGGGAGGACAAGGACTTATAGGCACCACGTGCGAATTAGATTCATCTCCATTTCTCCCAGGTGAAAGCATGTCTGCATGTCATTGAAGTTAAAGACAATTTTCTCGGCTGGGCTTCCAAATGTGCCGGTGGGGAAGCATGCTTGTATGAGATCTATGCTCGTTGGGAGAACACACAAGTACCAATCATGGAACCTTCTCATTCCAAGTGGTAGGCGCTGGATGTCCCTGTTTGGTAGGAAGGGCTTGCCTCTTTCATATGTTTTCGGGCAATTCTTTGACCATTCGATGGCATCAACATTTGGATACTGCTTTGCAATTTGGTGGAGTTTGCTAGTGACGGCCTCCTCAGAACCCCGTGATGGGACTTTTTTAACTTGGTTCTCAGGCTTGAACTGGTCATGGGAAAACTACTTAGACACCGATGAGACGTCTTTGATCGGAACATAAACTGGCCTTATGGTGATTGGATGCTTCTTTGAAAGCTCCCATTCAGGCACGTCCTCATCTTCTTGTGCATCACCTTCTTCAGGAGGCACTCGTTGTTCATGTATCGGCTATGCTTGTTGAGAAGACTATGGTATCTCATGTGCACTTGCTCGATACGAGCTGGAGAAGGTTGTGCCATCTCATCAGGCACATGCTCGCTAGGAGGTGGGGAAGAATGTGGCATCTCAGGAATGTGGTGGTCATGAGACGATGAAAATATCTCCCCGACCTCAACAACTCGCTCCAAATTTAGGAGAGGGGGAGGTGGCGAAGAAGCAGTCAATATAATGTCCCGTTTGTGCCAGAGGATGAACTGCCCCATAACATCTCCGAGCAACACCAGCCCCTCGGGAGTTGCATAGTCTATCCTCCAATGCATGAACTCAGGCTTCACTGTATGCACCTCGACCCTAGTGTAGTCCGGTGGTATCTTATTATTGTGGTGTAAGCCACCGGGAGGATGTGCCACACCCATTGCCACCTCCATCACAGTGTTCTGCTAGCCACTGAGAAACACCAAGGTGCAACTAGTTGGTTCCCGTATGCGATCGACGGGAGTTGTGGCAGCAGTGGAACCTTGGCTGCTAGGAACTTTCGGAGGGCTGCCAACTAATGCCAGTTCTCCCGGTGGCGTCACTAATATTTGTGGCTCCGTATATAGTCCTTGCTCCTCCAGCGCCTTCGCAACTAGAGCCTTCACTTGGAGCTCAAGACTAGTCTCCTGGTCTCTACCATTTTCTTGTATATGTGCTTGTCCTCTTTGAATCCTTGCTTCCATGTCGTCTTTTTCCCTAGCCCCCTAGTGCGGCCTGTGTGCTCCTTGTTTCCCAAGCCAAGGCTAAGCTCGTCCCTCTCTCTGGACGGATTGAATGAGCCCTTCTCCTTGTCTTCAGCATATTTCAGTATCCTTGATACTGCCTCTTGGGTCTCTGGCTTATCAAACTTAAGATTACCGTCGGATGATTCTGTACTCCTCGCATATATCTAATTTCTTGAGCGTACCTTCAAATTCGTCACATCGATATTCCCAGCAGTTGCATCCTCTTCGTCCATCTTCCTAAACTGCTCTTCCTTGGCATAGTAGCCACCGGGGCCTAGATGATGGTGGTGTTTGTTCCTCTTCGCTAGCTCGGTGTTACGGGCACTGAGCTCCAATGCCTCCGGTGAAGTCTTTTGAGCCATGAGCTCCTCCCATTGACTAGAAGTTATTTTGCCGAACTCGTTGAAGGGAGTTAACCCCTTTTAGGTATACTTCATGTTGAGCTCCGACCTCCAACGTCAGAATGACTCTCCCATCATCCTGAAAGTATTTTTTACCAGTTCGTGCTTACCCTCTGGAAATCTAAAATTGAGCTTCAACTGCTTATCCCATAGTGCATTCTTTTTGTTCTCTGGTACCTCTTTTCAGTTAGGGATTGCTGGGTTCTATTTATCTCTTACTAGGGCTCCGATCGTATTACGGAATCGTCCTCTTAATTCCTTCGGCTCAAGGATCTCCCATGCTGGCCCGACCTCCGTTATCACATAGCATGCCTTATCTGGATATAGATTTCCTTTTCTATCCCCTCATTTCCTCTTAGGCTTGGTAGTCGTGGTTGTGTCTTGAGGTTGTGGAGCAGAGGCATCATGATCCATCTCTGTGGCTGTTGCCTCTGCTCTCCTTTACTCTACTCTGTCTTGTCTAGCGAGATGTCGTGGACGTTGACGTCGTCTTTTCTGAGTTTCAGGAGGGACCTGTATATACGACATGTCAAAGTGTTAGCAGAGGTAACACAGCCAAAGCTTTAGCAAAATTTACAAGCTAAGGCTTTTTCCCTACCTCCTCGTTCGGGTCAAAATCCTTATCCAAATCTTCCTCCGTTGGCCTCCTTCTGGCTTCACGTGGGAAATGATCCTCGAGACTTACATATCCCTCTTCTGAGTCCTCCTCATCATCATCCTCTTCTTCTTCGCATTCAACAGCCTCTCCTGCTATTCCTTCTGCTCCCCTTCCTCCTCATCACATAGCTCCTGGGTAAGCATCACTTCTAGATCCTTTTCTACCTCATTATCAAACTGCTCCTGAGTAAGCTGGTCCTCTAGTGCTTGCTCCTCATAGGTTGGCTGCTCATCATGCTCAGGGCATCGGGCTGCACTGTCTGGTGTTCGCGATATTATTTCGCGCTTTGTTCTAATAGATGCAAGAAAGTGTGATTTAGGTACGCGAGAAGGTATAAGAAATCAAAAGGTCTATAAACCAAAGTAGTCCTATAAAACAACAATATATAAAAAACGAGAAGTAACAGTAGTAGAGGCCTCAGAAACATGTCAATCATCATCTGATCTTGAACTTGGAGCATCAAGGCATCATAACAGAGAAGAGAGGAGAAGGTAATGTAGGGGTGGCTACTAATGATGCCAAGTTCCTCACAAGTTCTTGATCATCAGCTCATATTCCATATAATGTATGGACTTAGACAATTTCATCATCGGCAAAACAAAGGAGAGGAGAGATTTGGCAAAAAAAAAGCAACAGCTGCTTAACAAACATAGAGAGGAAAAGGTGTAAAAACAAGCAGCTGCTGCTTCCTAAACATAGAGGATAGGAAAATTAGCCAAAAAACAATTGACTGCTGCCACATGGTTGGAAGACCCCTGCAGATCAAAATCTGGTAACTTAGATAGCCAGCTAGTAGTAGTAGGAGAGTAGCTAGCAGCAAGTAGAGTAGCTAGCAGCCATCTAGTACCAGTAGTAGTTTCTAAGAGTATAGGGAAGAGGGCAGTGCAGCAGCTAACACTAGAGTAGTATAGAGTAGTAGTAGAACAGCAGTAGGATAGTAGTATAGAAGTAGCAGCCAGCAGTGTAGTTAAGAGCAGCAGCCAATGTGTTCCAGGAAATAAAGCCATTAATAAGAACAATGTGATAGAATACAAGCATCAGTAGTACCATGTTGACAATGTGATAGGAAATAAAGCCAATTTGTTGACAGTTTAAATGAGCAATGGAGGAAATATGATTTATTAACTTGCAAGAAGACTCATTATGCATATATAAAACAGTGGGCATATATAGGCATATATTAAAACAGTTGGCATATATAAAACAGTCTATTTTCAAGAGTTTAAGAGCCATCTAAGTTTCATGCTAGAATTAATAATACAGCAAGCAAGCAACTTCTTAGTAATACAGTGAGCCTTCTTGCAAGTTGCACTAACTGACTCAAGTTGCACTAACTGACAGTTTAAATGAGCAATAGAGACCACAAAGATGAAAAATTGACAACCTGCATGAATTCTAACATTGAGACTGTATTGGACAATCATATTCATTGCCTTATCCTGCATGAATTCACAAAATGTATCCCAACACTATTGTAGCATATTATATGCTCTGGTCTGCAGTGACCAGCAAATAGATAGCAGCAGCCATGGAGAACAGGACATGGCTACCTGGAAATAAGAACTTTTGTTTCAATACGCACACTGTCAAATGACTGGAACTAATCGAATGACCTGTGACATCTGAAAAATCACCAGCTATTGTCCTTAGTGCACCAGTACCAAGATGTAATCCATTTTACTCGTTGATAACACAAACATGCAAGAACCAGAACCAAGCCATCAGTAGGTGAACAAGAAGCGGCAGGAGGGCAAACGAGACAAGTGCCTTCATTAGGCATCCTATGTAGATAGTCGCTGTAGACAATTTTACATTTTGTAAATAGGTTGCTAAGATGATTGTGTAAACTAACTCACACCCTCCTTCCATTAATTTCCAAGCATTTACAGGCATCTAAGATGAAAGTGCACATTTTGCAGAATTGTCTGTAGTTCAGGTGCTGACTATAAAAGGCTGATAGCTGCTTTTCTGCATTTCAGATGTCTTAGGCTCCTAAGATGCCAATATCACGGTATTGGTCTCAAAAAATGAACTCAATTGATTATGGAATAAGGAAAAGAAAAAAAAACACACTAGACCAACCAACAAGGAACTAGGTGATTTTATATTAAGAAGAAAATAGGCATCTAAATTCGCTAGACAATGAGAGGGTTGTTGCTAGGGTATTGATATCAAGGAAATGAATGATAGTTGGTATAGACAAAATCAATGACAGTTTTTCAGCAACTTGGCAGTGCCACTCAGACAGTCAAGTTTCCGCTCAGCAACTTGGTAAGGTAGCGTTCATCCCATCATGAAATAATTATCAAGGTAGCGTTCATCCCATCCCGAATTATCCAGGTAGCGTTCATCTCAGTTAAGGCTAGTAAACAAAATCCCCAAATAGCACAAGCTACAGACGTGCATTTGGATGAACAGAGGCGGACGGGATTTACATACAGATGAAAAACACACAACCAAGACTGGGGATGGAGGGTAAAATCCCATCGGCCCGCGCGCAGGGGCAGACGGACATGGGAGGGGAAAGGGAAACAGAGGCGGCGCGGTCTCACCGGGGCAGAGGTCGGTGACGGTGTGCCTCCGCTGTAGGTGTAGCCCCACCTTCCTTCTCCTCTACGGCGTCCCGGCATCGGCCCGGCACTCCCTCTCCTCCGCCGATGGAGGTGCGCGGAGGTCGCCCGCCGGTGGAAACCCTAGGGCAGGGAGGAGCAGGCGCGCGGGTGCGGGGAGGGGGGCGCGGGTGCGGGGATGGGACGCGCGGGTGCGGGGAAGGGGCGTAGGCCGGCGTCAGGATAGGTCTGGGAGGCGGCATCGGCGGGGCAGCCTGACGGCGTCGGAGGAGAAGAGAGCGTCCAACAACAGACAACACCCGTGCGCCCTTGGTTTTATAGTCGAGATGATTTGTAGGGGCGGTTCCTGATCCAGCCGCCCCTACAAATGCATTTATATGGGCGGTTCCTGATCCAGTCGCCCCTACAAATGCATTTTTAGGGCGGTTCCTCATCCAATCGCCCCTACAAATATTTTTTATTTTTTTAAATTATTAATTATGTATTATAAAAACAATTGTGTATATGCAATTGTGACCAAAATAAAAGTAATATAAAAACAATTGTGTATATGCACAAATATAATATTTTGTATTATTCTATATATGAAGAAATATATATATATATATAAACAATTGTAGTCAAAACAATATAGAAAACAAAAAAAAACAATAATTAAAATTTTAAAATTTAAAACTTCGACTATAATTTTATGACATTAAATGAAATAAAATGAAAATATTGTAAACATAAAAGTTGTATAACTCATCAACATGTACCACTTTTATTTTGGTCATCTTGTCATGTGACTTTGTTTGAACGATAAAATTTTTTGAAATTCAAACAATTTCAACTTGAAACTATATTTTGAAAGAGTAAATGATTTCATATGATAAACTCATGAATACCAAAGTTGTACAACTCATCATTTTGTACAACTTTTATTTTGATCATATCTTCATTTGACCAAATTTGGACAGTTGAAATTTTGAATTTCAATAATTGGCAACTTCAAACAAGATTTTGAAACCTTAAATGATTTCAACAATAAAAGTCGTGAACATAAAAGTTGTTGAACTCATCACTATCTACAACTTTTATTTTGATCACTTCTTCATGTGACAAAGTATTAGTAAATATTGTTCATAAATTCACATATGACTCATAGTTTCCTGAACTATACGAGAAACATGTTGATTTGTGAACAATGTTTAATATCACTTTGTAAGATGAAGAAATGATCAAAATAAAAGTTGTAGATCTTGATGAATTATACAACTTTGGTATTCATCATTTTTTTCAGCTAAAATCATTTAATGGTTGAAAATCTCGTTCAAACTTGTCATTTTTTTAAATTTGAAAATTTAAAGTGCTCAAACTTTGTCAAATGAAAAGAATGACCAAATCAACACACTAACTTGATAGGGCAAGATTTTAGAAAATTTTAGAAAAAAAATCATCATATTTGGAGTTAGTAAGAGAGAGAAAGACTAGTTACAAATTTTACCCAGAGATTAAAAAGTAAAAGCACAACTATTCATGATGATCAATGATGAACAAGTGTGATTTCTCTTTTTAATCTGTGGCAGAAACTTGTAACTAGTTTTTCTCCCTCATACTAACTCTAAAAGTGATGGTTTTTTCCCTAAAATTTTCTAAAATCATGCTCTATTATTTTAGTCTAGTCATCTATCTTTGTCACTAATTTTGAATAATTCAAATTTTAAATTTTAGAAAATAACAGCTTCAAACCTGATTTTCAAACACTAAATAATTTTAGCCGTAAAGGTGATGAATATAAAAGTTGTATAACTTGTCAAGATCTCCTACTTTTATTTTGGTCATTTTTTCATTTCATAAAGTGTTAAGTGATTTCATAAAGTTTTAGTAGTAATAGAGTGGATGTTCAAATAGAGTCATCTGGATGTTGCAAAGGGTAGTCTCACACACATGCATAAATGTAGTCTCACACACATACAAAAATATGTAGTCTTACACACGCACATAAATATATAGTCTCACACGCATCCATAAATGAAGTCTTACAAACACACACTTACATAAACACTCCATGTTCAACAACTAGCTAGCCCGCTGTAATAACTTTCCCCTTGACACCTTTTTATTCCCATGGCAATGTCTTTGGGGAGGTTATTTTCTACAACACTGATCTTCTTAGGAAAGTCTGTGAATAGCGGTATCTCATCATAGTTATTGTAAGCTTCAACATCGTCCACGCCATCAACTCCAATAACATGCTGTTTCCCGGAGGCAACCATATGCTTTGTCTTCTTCTTCGGGGGAGGTTACTTTGTGGGTCAGACATATAGAAAACTTGTGCGACACATGAAACGAGCACCCAAGGGTCATCTTGGTAGCCTAGATTCTCGAGGTCTAGGACTCTCAATCTGATCTTGTTCAGGTGGTGTTGTTTGATCCAGCAGCATCGAAATAGGGCCACCATTATATCCCTTCCATAGTCAAGTTCCCATATCTCTTCAATGATGCCAAAGTATTAGATCTTTCGCCCTAATCCATCGAGAGCCTCTATTCGAACGCCGTTGTTTTGGTTTACATATTTACTATCCTTTGCGTGGGTATAGTACGTATACCCATTGATGTCATAAGCATTCCAAGATGTCACTTGTCTCGATGGCCCCTCCGCTAACCTACTGATGGTAATAGAGTCTATGATTTCTCTAGGTGGTATGTTTTGGTCCTTCAACCATGTAGTTAGTCGTTGCTTGTGTTGTTTCATGACCCAATCATCCAAATGACTATTTTGTCTCCGTCATAATGATATCCAAGTGTTCATCAATGTACGGTTGCATCAGTTGTGTACTCTGCAAGACACTATAATATGCCCGACTCACCTCTTTGTAATCATGGTCGATGAACACTTTTCTACCACTAGTGCCCTTCCCAGCCAGCCTACCCTTATGACGAGAATCGGGTTTACTAATCCCTTTCTGTACTTTTAGGTACTCTTGACAGCACTCGATGACTTCTTCAGTACTGCAACCCTCTATCATGGAGCCCTCTGGGTATGCTCGATTATGCACATATTGACTTAGAACCGACATGAACCGCTCGTAGGACCACATTTCATGTAAGTAGCAAGGGCCCAGTGCCTGTATCTGATGAACCATGTGAATTATGAGATGTGGCATTATATCAAAAAAAGCAGGAGGTAAACACATCTCTAGTTGATTTTGTGTCTCCACCACAAATTCATGTAGGTCACTCAGCTCTTGCTTGCCAATCGTCTTCTGTGAGATCTTCAAAAAGAAGTAGCACATGCGGGTGATGGCCATTTTCAAGAACTCTGGCTTTATAGCCCTGATTGCAATAGGTAGAAACACTGTTAGCATCACATGGCAATCGTGAGCCTTGCAGTGTGTTATTGACAAGTCCTTCATCGATATTAGCTTCTTCACATTTGCTGAAAACCCAGTCGGGACTTTGATCCCCCTCAGAAAAGTGCATATAGCTCTCTTCTCGTCTAGTTTTAGGTTGAAGCACACCGCGAGCAGAGTGTATTTTCCATTAGCCTCAGGTACCGGGTGAAGCTATGGCATCACGTTTAGCTGCACCATGTCTTTCTGTGCTTTCAGACCATCCTTTAACTTGCCTGTGTCCATCAAGGTAGCAACGAGACTCTCAAAGACATTCTTCTGCACGTGCATATCATCAATGGCATGGGGGACCTCCAAGTCTGGCCAATAAGGTAGATACTAAAAAAAGATCGATTATTTCTTAAAAGGTACTCCTTCGATAGGAGGTGTGCTTCTATCTCTGTTCGTCCCATCCAGATTCTTCTTTCCAGATGACGCGTATGTTTTTCACCATTCGGTACACGTGTTCTCCATTATGACGTCTCTCCGGAGGGGGTTCAATCTCCGGAGCGTTATCATAAAATCTAAAGAATAATTTGTTGCGGTACTTGTGACTTGTCTTTAAGAAGCGTCGGTTCCTTAGATAAACTATCTTTTTGGATGCATCTAGGTACACCCATGTAGTACCATCCAAGCAAACCAAGTATCCCGTCTTTCCTTTGATCTGTCTAGACAAAGCAAACAGCGTGGGATAATCATTGGTAGTAACAAATATTATTGCTCTACATATGTAGTCCTCCTTTCGGAATGCATCGTACATCTGCTCCCCATGCCTCCATAGCCTCTCCATTTCTTGCATCAAAGGCTCGAGGAACACGTCTATATCAATGCCTGGTTGTTTAGGGCCAGAAATAAGAATAGTGAGGAGAAGGTACTTTCTCTTCTGACACAACCATGTTGGGATGTTGTACATGGTCAAGATCACTAGCCATGTGCTGTGGTTGCTCATCCTCTCATTGAAGTGATTCATTCCATTGGTGCTCAAGCCAAACCGTATATTCCTTGGGTCATTGCTGAATTCTTTGTGCTTCTCATCGAACCTTTGCCACTGACTACAATCAGTCGGGTGTGTAATCTTATCATCATCCACCTTGCACTCATCATCCCACCATGTCATGAGTGCAGCTTCTTTAGGGTTTAGGAAGATATATCTCAAGCGGTCAGTCACTGGCAGGTACCACATTACCAAGGCAGGAATTCTTCTCTCCTTTGTATCGTTGCCTAATGGAGTGTCCTCTGGGGGCTGAGATTCTTGTACCACCTTTTTTGTACCCTTCTTATTCCTCTTTTTCCTCATGGAGGCTTCGTCCCCACCGTAAAGGTCATTGTTCTTGTATCGGCTGGCCCCACACCGGGGACATTTATCCAGTGACTTGAACGTTTCGCCACGAAAAAGTATACAGTGGTTGGGGCATGCATGGATTTTTTTCAACCCCCATTGTCAATGGACTTATGACCTTCTTCGCTTGGTATGTGTTGGTGGAAATTGAATTTGGTTGTGGCAGCACCCATGACAGGAGATGCAGAAGATCATTGAAACTATAGTCTGACCAGCCGTACTTAGCCTTCAGGATGAGCATCTCAAGCACAAAACGTAGCAATGTCCAATGTGTCGGATAGCCCTTTTCAACACCATACACAGTCTCCTTCGATGCTTTTGTCACCCTTTCCAAATTTTCTAGACCTTTCGGACTATTTAGTAAAATCTCTGTTCCAAGGGCTCGAATCATGTCCTCCAAATCATCTTCATCCCCGACATGTGCTCCACCATTATTATTGGCACCACCTTTGTTGTTACCATCCCAACCACCAGCATCACCACCTTGTTCATTGCTAAACTCAAAATCCATTCGTGCATCAAGCTTTGCTGAATATTGGGACAGGGATTCTATGGTTTCATCGTCGTATTCGACCTCATCCTCGTCGTTAACAATAACCGTTTCACCATGATGAATCCACACTGTGTAGTTCTCAACAAATCCTCGCATAATCAAATATGATCTAATGATAGTCACATCTATCTATACCATACGGTTCTTGCAATCTTTACATAGGCAAATAATTGTATCCTTATTCTCTTTCAATATCGTTGCATGCTTCTTTGCGGCTTTAATAAATTTATCCACCTCTTCACGGAAACCTGCCTTGAACCTTAACGAACCATACATCAAGAGTTCCTATACTCTATCTTTTACAACAACAACAAAACAAACATTAAAGGACTACTTATTCAGATATATATAAAAATGAAACAAATTAATAATTACTTGAGAATAATTGTATATACTTCAGATATATATGAATATAAATCTAATATAATTACATGAAGCATACAAACACACTATGGTAGAGAAAAATTAATTAATGGCCCATTTATCCATAAATAATTAAAATACATATTTATTGATTACAATAAACAATTTCAAAGACAACAATTAGCAACAATTATACTTTACCCAATATCTTTCATACAAACCCTAGTCCAATTTCATCAAACATAAATTTACAAAAATGAAATTAATAAAAAAAATCAAACCCTAGATCTAGATCCACATGCACATGAAACATCCATAAAACTAACTAATTGTTCACTAAAATCAAGAAACATGGACCAAATAAGGGTATGATCTTGTTCCCCTCCCTAATTTACCCTAGTATATTTAAAATTTGGGTCTAATTTGCTTCATAAGTAGCTCAAGCACCATAGAAGAAAGAGAAAAACAAAACTCTAATTACTCACTAACCATTAAAACTTTTAAAAAAGTGTGGAATAGCATTTCTTACCTTCTACAACCTCTCCACCAAAGGATTTGAGACCAAAATCTTTCCCCCTTGGTAGAGCAATTTTTGAGAGGTGCCCAAGGCCTCCCCACCTTTCTTTCACGGGTTGGAGTGAGTAACCCGAGCAGGAAGAAGATGCTGCAGTTGTTTTTATATGTGGGTCATTTGTAGGGGCGGCTGGTGATTAAGCCGCCCCTACAAATCGGAGCTATATATACCGGGGCATTTGTAGGGGCGGCTGAATCACCAGCCGCCCCTACAAATAGCAACTCTAGGGGTGGCTGGTGATTGAGCCGCCCCTACAAATCAGACCCCATTTGTAGGGGAGGCTCGTATCACCAGCTGCCCCTACAAAAAATTCGAACCGTTGCTAAAAATTGTTTTTACATAGTGATAGGGCCCACCTGAGAATAAGTATGAAATATAATTTGCTGGCGCTTTGCTCGCGTCCGAGCGCGCGGCCCAGGAAGGTGACGCATTGGATACCCTACGGCTACGGCCGTGTGCCATCGCCGTCGTCGCGTAGAAGAAATCGAGCAGCACATCGTAATATCTCGGTTTAGAAGCGCCGTGATCCTCCGCCCCTTTTTTCAATTTAGTCTATTTTTTTTGTCAACATTTCACACTTATATTCCTAGGTGTCAAAAACCAATCTTTAGACTCTGAGCTCGACGCCGTTGTCTAGGCACCGAGGTAACACGTCTCAGCGTCATAGGTAGTAGGTCCGGAGTGGCATGGCTAGTGACGAGGCTGGAGGTCATATAAAATTTGGTTGCATTTTTACCATAAACAATATACTACTATATAACTGTTGACGTCGATTTGGGTCACATACCAGGAGGGGCTAGATCGTCTAGAGACCGCACACGACCTAGCACGTAGCGGAGGGAGGCCCCAACGGGGAGGCCAACCAACTGGTCGATGTGCCGATTAGACGCTTGTTCTTCGTCCGATAAACACACAAACACCTCCTAGAAAATCCGTCAGGGAGACACACGGTGGGAGTGTTCCAGGATCGGCAAGGCCATCTAGAATGCCAATGAACCTCGTCGAGAGATGCGTCGGGCAACAGGGGGTTGGAAGACCTTGAAATAGAAGATAAAAAATAGTAGATGTGTTTTTAAGGATTGAATGTTGGAGACCTCAATCAGCCGTCACCCTTAATTATATGGGCGTGGCTAACGCCCGGACGTTCGGACGGACGCGCGCGTTCCTACGCCTGCACGTGTCTGGACGCCCATGTAGCCTGCCCCTATCCACCTTGCCCCGCCCCGCACGCGCACCTTGCCCCTATCGCTGCGCTCGCGATGCCTTCCCAGCGACCCCGCTCCTATCCATCCGCGCGACAGGTCATGAGAGCCAGGATGAGGACGAGCACGCCTCGTCCACAGACCCAGACGTGCCACGCCCCGACCACCATCACTTGGCTCGCCGCGCCTGATCCACCGGCACCCATACCGTGCCCCCATGACTCTCTGAACACAACTCTGAAACATGAAACATTTGAATTGCAACATACGTCTGAACAGACGAAACATTTGGAACATACACTTGAAACTGGGAAACACAAAAACACTTAGTGCAACATAAGACCAAAACAACTGAAACTATTGGAACATGCTCTTTCAACATGTGTAAAACATATGCAACATCCAAATAAAAAACGCTTCAACAAATGAAATATTTTCAACAAATGCTTGCAACAAGTCTCTGAAACACCTGCAACATCCCGATCTATTTTTGCAACATCCACATAAAACACTTACAACATACCTCTGAAACACTTGAAACATAAGCTTACAACATGCATGTCAGGCATGACACTCTAGTGAGCGGCGACCACCATGTCACATGAGCTGAGGAACTCGATAACTGCCTCAATGGACAGATCAGGGTTGGGAGACGGTGGAGTGGAGAGCACCACAGACTTGCCCCCCTCCCCCCGTTGAGCTTCTTCCGCTACCGGGGCACGAGAACTTCGAGACCGGCGTGAAGTACGCCATTGCTGTGATGCCCTCGTCGTCTCCCGCCGTAGGAGGAGGTGATGAGGAGGGTGCCGGCGCTGGCACCGGCGATAAGAGCAGGGGCGGGCAGGAGGCGCGACTCCAGCGGAGGAGCCTAGCGTCACAGAGGCCGGCGAGGGCCACGGGACAGAGGAAGCTGAGCGGAGCCTACGGCTAGTACGGGGCGGAGCCTGTAGCGAGCCGGTGAGACCGAGTGGGAGATATATTTTTTTATTTGGGAAGATGGCATCCGGACGGATAGCGTAACATTATCGTTATCGTTATTATATAGGGCAGCTGGCCTTTCCTGGATATAGGAAACAATCGGCAAAGGAGACTGTTTCCATAATCGGCGAATGAGATAGTTTCCGATTAGACTCCTGCCTCTATCCTTCGGTCCAGTCGTACGTGCTAATTCAAAGCCGTAAGTCCAAATTGTATTTCGCCTATTCAAGCAAGTCATACTTGATGCACATAGAGCTTGGAAACGTATATTTATTTCCAAATCGAACATCTAGCCAATGATCTTTCCTTTGTCGCTTCATTCACGTGATATTTTGAGCAAGCCGACATCCATATGTTGTTGCAATACGTCTTTGCTGATTCACCCAAATATTCCACACCCAAATAATCGGCCGAGAAATATTAACAATATATATAGCTACCGATGACCAAATAAATTAGCATGTTAATTATTTCGCTATATCTGACATTTACGTAAAATACGACTCAAGCCAAATTCGAGTGTCAACAATAATCTATCCACGAGACTGAGCAAAACAATCACCGTTCCACACCAATTTTAGTCTACTCCAACACGTTCGAAATCATCAGCCATTTGAATATTATGAGACCATTTCAAAGCCCTGTTCGCTTGAACTACTTCAGTGGTACTTTTACATCACAACAAATCAGTATAAGCCAAATTTCAACGAAACGAATAGGGCATTGTGCAAAGGTACGGTGTGGATTCCAGTTACATGCCATAATTTTTTTGGAAAAAAAGTTCTCCCTGAAATAGAGTTGGGAAGTTAGTTCCATATGATGCCAACTGGAATGAAATTCTACCAGTCCTTGACGTTGCATACTTAAATGATTGAGGGCTAAGAGCAACTCCAGCAGTAGCACCCAAATCAGGGCCTCTATTTCTGATTTGGGTGCTGCCCCCTACTTTTGTTGGCCTAAAATTTTGCTTGTACTCCAGCAGCACCACCGAAACAAAGGCCCCCAAACCCATATCAGCAAGCAATGACAAGAGGGACCCACTCATCATTGGGTCAATCCTTCCTTCCCCTCTCCTTCACACACAGGCACGGGCGGGGAGGAGCGCACGGAGAAGCGCATGGCCTGGCTGAGCGCTGGGAGTAGCGCGTGGCCAAGGCATCAAGGCTGCGACCACCGGACGAGAGAGGGAGCGCGCGGCAGCCAGCGGGAAACCACCGCCGCGGGCGCTGGGGTTGATGTCGCGGCGACAGGGTGGAGGCCACACGCGAAGGAGCTTCGGGACGGCGAGGCGGAGCAAGATCTCGTGGAGGAGCTCGGACGGGACGGGGAGGAGCGGGCCTAAGGACGTGGCGACCGAGCTCGCCGACAAAGGTGGTGCTCGCCAACCGGAGGGAGGGAGGGAGGAACCGGATCTCGCGACCTTGAGGACCGGATCTCGATGACGAGAGGGAGGGAGGGAGGAAGGGAGGAAAGAGCGGGCCTAGGGCCGTGGCGGCTGAGCTCGCCGGTGAAGGGTGGTGCTCACCGGCTAGAGGGAGAGAGGGAGGAGCTAGAGGGAGCGGCCTCGACGAGTCGGATGTCGCCCGCGCAGTTCCGTACGGCCGCGGGGAGGAAACGGCCGGATGGGGGCCGGAGGGATGAGCCAACGAGAATGGGGTCTGGAGGGGGAATTTGGGTGCCCAGCCAAATTTCGGGGTCTGAGTAGGGGCCCTGCTGGAGCACTTTTTTTTTACCTGAGCCCCCATATTTAGCTACGGGGGTTCAAGTAGGGGCCCTGTTGAAGTTGCTCTGAGCAACGTTGATTGGACCGCGCTTCGGTCAACTACCGAACTGCCGTTCGCCACCATTATGCGTGTGCGCTTCTGGCCGGCGCCTCAGTCGTCCAGGCTGCTAGCAACGCACTAGAAAATGAGACATTCTGTTGACCGACACAACTAGAAGATGGGAAAAGAAACTCCTATTAATTTTTACTTGTTGTTAATTTCATTCTCATTAGTTGTCCACTGCTCCTATTTAGCAGCATAATTCGTTTGTCTCCCGCTGATCCATCTCCCGCTCCGCCATTTATCTCTGCCATGCATCTTCTCCGTCCTTTTGTTCTCTGTGTGCTCCTTTTCGTCACCCTGCACGCACCCTCGCCCTCCGCCGCCGCAGACACGCTCCGACGCGGCCATGCACTAGCCGGCAGTGAGAGGCTTGTCTCGGCCAATGGCAAGTTCGCGCTCGGCTTCTTCCAAACAGGGAGCTCGTCCTCGTCCTCTAAAAACACCCTCAACTACTCCTACCTCGGCGTATGGTTCAACAAAGTCCCCGTGCTGACCCCTGTGTGGACAGCCAACAGGGACAATCCGGTCTCCAATTTCACTTCGCCGGAGCTCATCATTTCCGGCGACGGCAACATGGTTGTCTTAGCTCAGGGCACCACCATCTGGTCTACCCGGGCAAACACAACAACCAACGACACCGTCGCTGTGCTCTTGGGCAATGGCAACCTTGTCCTACGGAGCTCCTCCAACTCTTCGCTCACATTCTGGGAAAGCTTCGACTACCCGACAGACACAATGCTACCCGGTGTAAAGATTGGATGGAACAAGGCCACCGGCCTGAACCGCCGACTTGTTTCGAGGAAGAATTCCATTGATCTATCTTCAGGTGTACAAGGTTTTCATTTTCGAAAATTAAAATTTATCGGGGGTCACAGATAAAGAGGATAAACAGGATATATCAGAAATATCGGACCAAATTCAAATAAAATTTAATTTGAATTTAAGTAAATTTAAATAAATTTAAACAAAATTTGTAAGAAAAATATAGATATTTTCTTATCGGCACCTATGGATAAAAAGGATATATCGGAAATATCAGAAGATTTCGGCCGATAAAAGAAACCATGCAGGTGTATACTCCTCGAGGATGGACCACGATGGGGTTGCCAGGATGCTATGGAACTCATCTGTTGTGTATTGGTCTAGCACGTGGAATGGTAGATTCTTCAGTTCGGTACCAGAGATGTCTGCAGGTTCTGGCCCTATAGCCAATTATACCTTCGTCAACAACGACCAAGAGCTTTACTTCACCTACAACATATTTGATGAGAGCATAATCATACACACTAGGCTACATGTCTCTGGACAAAGCCAAGGGCGCATTTGGACCGGGCAGGATTGGATGACAGTGAACAACCAGCCAGCACATCACTGTGATGTGTATGCTGTCTGTGGCCCTTTCACGGCCTGCACTTCTAGTGCAGATCCTTATTGCAGTTGCATGAAGGGATTCTCTGTGAGATCACCTGCGGATTGGGAGATTGAGGACAGAACAGGCGGGTGCATCAGAAACACCCCACTGAACTGCGGCGCTGACGATGGAAACAAAACAGGTATGGCAGACAAATTCTACTCTATGCCAGGCATTAGGTTGCCCCAGAATGGCAAAATCATGCCAAATGCATCAAGCACGAAAGAATGTGCACAAGTTTGTTTGAGTAATTGCTCTTGCACTGCATATTCTTATGGTAAAGATGGTTGCTCTATCTGGCATGACGAGTTACTTAATGTAGCTACTGACGGTAATGAAGAAATGATTTACCTTCGCCTTGCTGCAAAAGAGTTACAGAGTGGGAAAGGCAATAGGAGTGGCATGGTCATTGGTGTTACCGTTGGCACAAGCATTGCTGCTTTTGTTTTTATTCACCTCATATTGATTTGGAGGAGAAATGGGAAGTGGTCTAGACCCGTAGTAGACAATGATAAAGGTAGTGTTGGCATAATTGCATTCAAATATTCTGACTTGCAAGATGCAACAAAAAAATTCTCGGAGAAGCTAGGCGCGGGTGGTTTTGGTTCTGTATTTAAGGGATGCCTAAGTGAGCCGATTGCCATAGCAGTGAAAAGGCTTGATGGAGCTCGACAAGGAGAGAAGCAATTCAGGGCAGAAGTAAATTCAATTGGAATCATCCAACATATAAATTTAGTGAAATTGATCGGATTTTGCTGTGAAGGTGATAGGAGGTTACTCGTGTATGAGCACATGCCAAATGGCTCCCTGGATTCTCATCTATTCGAAAGTTACGGTACAACTTTAGATTGGAACATTAGATACAAAATAGCAATTGGAGTTGCTAGAGGTCTAGCATACTTGCACCATGGTTGTCGAGACTGCATCATACACTGTGACATCAAACCACAGAACATACTTCTGGATGCATCATTTGTTCCAAAAATCGCAGATTTTGGGATGGCAAAGTTTCTCGGGAGGGATTTCAGCCATGTTGTGACTACAATGCGAGGAACTGTTGGATATATTGCTCCAGAATGGATCAGTGGAACGCCTATTACTCCCAAAATTGATGTTTATAGCTATGGGATGGTCTTGCTAGAGATCATATCTGGAAAGAGGAACTCTATTCAACATTCATCTAGTGATATTGAAGGCCAAGGAGACTATTTACCTGTGCAAGTTGCACACAAGCTTCTCCATGGAGACATTTCGAGAATTGTGGATGCAAACTTGCATGGCGAAGTGAACATGGAGGAAGTCGAAAGGGTTTGCAAAATCGCATGCTGGTGCATCCAAAGATTGTGAGTTTGATCGGCCCACAATGATTGAGGTGGTACAATTTCTTGAGGGAATATGTGAACCAGAAATTCCTCCAATGCCAATGCTACTCTACGCTTTTGCCATAGGCGGCTCATATCAGCCGGGAGTGTAATATATAGCTTTTCAGCAAATTCAACAATCCATGAAATGTCTATCGGTTGTTATGGCAAATAAATTCGTTTTCTGTAACATGTAATATTTTGTCTTGTGGTGTATAAATAATTGTATGGCCTAGCTTCTTGTACCACACATTGTCCTGCACTTGTAGTACAAGTTGTACTCCCTCTGTACATAGCTATATATACATATGAAATGCACCCCCCACAATGGGTGCATGGTGATTCCCCCAATACCTTACTAAATGGTATCCAAGACTCGGGCCTAGGTCCTGTCCCATCCCACCCTAACCCTAGCGTTCCGCCGATCCTTGGCCGCATTGTCCCTCCTGCTGCCGCGCCACCTACATCCTAGGCCACGCCACTCCTCCCTTCCCACCCCTCCACAATCTAGCTAGCGGCGCAGGCACTCCGCCATGCCGCCGCTATCTCCCCCATCTCTAAGATGACGACGGCATCGACCTCTAGCGCCACGTCTGCCACTCTCACCAACTAATCCTCTGGATCAAATCTTGCATCGGCCTTCAACATCCTGACGTACGCTACCATCACCATCAAGTCTCATTTGCCGATCACCCTCGAGTTGAAGCACCCTAACTTCTCCATGTGCGGCAAATTAGGTCTCTGCCCGCACATCGACGGCACGACAACGACATGTCCCGATGGCCCGACTTGGGTGGCAGCCGATTCCTACGTCCACAACTGCCTTCTCAGCTCCATCGCTAATGACATCCTTGGCCTCCCCCTAGAGCCAGATCCGACCTCCCACTGGCTATGCACTGCGATCGTGGGCCTCTTCCAGGCAAACAAGGTCCACTGCGTCGTCGTCCTCAGTCACGAGTTCCACTCTAGGATTTACGGCGACCTGTCCACCGACGAGTATTGCCACAATGGGTGCATGGTGATTCCCCCAATGCCTTACTAAATGGTATCCAAGACTCAGGCCTAGGTCCTATCCCACCCCACCCTAACCCTAGCGTGCCGCCGATCCTCGGCCGCACCGTCCCTCCTGCTGCCGCGCCACCTACATCCTAGGCCGCACCACTCCTCCCTTCCCCACCCCTCCACCATCTAGCTAGCGGCGCCGACACTCCGCCATGCCGCCGCTATCTCCCCTATCTCTAAGATGACGATGGCATTGACCTCCAGCGCCACGTCTGCCGCTCTCACCAACTAATCCTCAAGATCAAATCTTGCATCGGCCTTCAACATCTAGCTGTACACTACCATCACCATCAAGTCTCATTTGCCGATCACCCTCGAGTTGAAGCACCCTAACTTCTCCCTGTGCGGCAAATTAGGTCTCCGCCCGCACGTCGACAGCACGACAGCGACATGTCCCAATGACCCGACTTGGGTGGCAGCTGATTCCTGCGTCCACAACTGCCTTCTTAGCTCCATCGCTAATGACATCCTTGGCCTCACCCTAGAGCCAGATCAAACTCTCACTGGCTATGCACTGCGATCGTGGGCCTCATCTAGGCGAACAAAGTCCCTCGCGTCGTCGTCCTCGGTCATGAGTTCCACTCCAGTACTTAGGGCGACCTGTCCACCGACGAGTACAGCCAGAAGATGAAGGCCATCACTGATGCACTACGTGACATCAGCCACACCATTGTTGACTCGCAACCTCGTCCTCAACCTAGTACATGGCCTCAAACCTCACTTTTCCAGCACCGCCGACAACATCGCTGACTTTGATCCGCTGCCTGACTTTGTAATGGTTCACAACAAGCTAGTTCTCATGGAACTCTATCTCGCTAACGAGGGCAAGTTCATGTCATAGATGGCCCTCTACATGATGGCATCCCCTTCCTATGTCTCGGCCTGCTGCATTGCCTCCTCTGGCCTAGGCGCCCTCAGGCCTCGGTAGTGGTGATGGTGGTGGCCATAGTGGTGGCAGCTCTAGTAGCTGCGGTGGTGTCGGTGTCTAATGATCGGCAACACATTATGGGGCTACCCAAAATGGTGATTAGTGGGCTTCAGTGAGAGCTAAACTCAATGGTGAATGCAAAGACAACGATTTATACTAGTCTAGGTAGCTGAATAGCGTAATACCCTATGTCTAGTTAGGCGTGATGCCTTGCATTTGATTGCTTTATATGATTGTGTTACAAGGGGTGCTCCCACCTCTCTTTATATAGTCCAAAGGGCAGGCGCATATCCTGAGTCCTAGTCAGCTACCATAGAAGAGTTCTAGTTCTATTACAGAACCTAACTTTCCTAGAGTCCGCCTAGGTCAGTCCTTTATATCTTGGAGTACACGCTACCTTGCCAAGTATTCTCGAGCAGACCATGGGCTAGCTTAAGCCCATGCATGGCGAGTAGTCGGCCCTGTGGGGAACACTTAGGATCCTAGTCCATCAAGCCCCCGAGCTCTTCATTGTTGATCTTGGAAGTCATCATGAATCTCCAGGACATGGCCGAGTAGAATCAAGCAACATCTGAGTTCCTTTTGAGAGAGACCATGGAGTGCTCTTGAAGGATTCGAGTGGTGTGCACTTTCTGGCAAAGTGCACTCACTGAATGTAGACCCCGAGCCTCTTGATGTTTAGCATGAAGAGCTGGAGGGTCCATTTTGCAATTACGACAATTCCTTTCGAAGAAATTTGAATGCATCCGCTGAGGTTATATATCCCACAGCTCCCGAGCCTAAAACTGACTACCCGTACGATTATAGGATCTTTGAGACATCCTCAAGGGTGCAGCCGAGTAACCTCCTCGAGACAATGATTAATGACCAATTATCGTTCAGTGGTTGGTTGTTGTGGATCACATGCGAGTAGTAAAGAGAATCCATATCCTCTGCACCAGCTTTGTCCTCACACTAGCCATGATGTACTGTAGAGTCACATGGTCAATTGGAATCTCGTCCTTGCTGCTTTAAAAGTAAAACTGAATGTCCTTGCCATGGCGAGAACATGTAGAGCTGTGCTGCCATGTCTAGTGAACTCTGTCTAGAAGCTTCACGTGAACCCGGTTCACGAACATGAAGGCTAGCTAAAATACCCCCTGGCAAGCTCATCAACCTCACCAGTAGTATCTGTGTTGCAAAACTTTTAGTCTTCCGTTCTTGAATATGATAGTGTCTGAGATATCGGAGCCCCCGGTCATAGTCGAATTAGCTAGAAGCAACATTGTCTTGCAACTAGATGAATTCTTGTGACAAGGAGTAGCATCAGGCTAACCCCAGGCAGATGCAAAGCCGAATAGTGATCCGCTGCTGCTAGAAGAACCCTTGTGACAACACGATATGGAGTTTCAGCTCGGTTACTTGGTGATTCTTCGCGCTTGACTCAGCAGCGTGGCCCCGGAAGCATTGTCCTCAGCTCCGCAGGCTACCTAAACATGTAGGCTAGGAAGCTTTGCTCTGTCTTACCCAGACCTTGATGCACTGCACATCTGTCCATGAAGCCAGGTGTGTCAATGTTAGTGTTGCCGCTCGGGTAACACCACAAGTGTTTGTATCTTTTGATGGCCGACTAGGCCGTGCACTTTGTTCTTCAATATCCGACTTATAATCCAGCCTTGGATTGAATAAAATCTTTAAAATTTTCTTGATACGTAGCCCCCGAGCATAGTCGGAGCAGCGCCGACTTAGCCACGGCAGTAATGGATCCCCCTCATAATTATTTGTTGTTATTTTCATTCTCATTAGTAGCATGAGCACCACCTCAGAAGAGGACAAGCAGCATCAATTCATCATATTACGTTGACTGACAGTACTAGGACTTTAGGCCCTGTTCGCTTCTCTTATAATCCGTCTTTTTCAGCTTGTTTTTTCAGCCGGAACAGTGTTTTTCTCTCACAACAAATTATCCAGAACAGTATTTCGACTTGTTTTTTCTGCGAAGTGAATGGGACCTAGAAGATGGGAAAAGAAACGACTAATAATTATTTGTTGTTCTTTTCATTCTCATTAGTAGCATGGGCACCACCTCGAAGAGGACAAGCAGCATCAATTGATCACAAAAGCGTGACTTCACTCATCAGTCATCGGGCTCCTACTCCCAAAATAAATATATTTTCTAAAGTTAAACTATATTAAGTTTGTCCAGATTCATAGAAAAGAGCACAATATGACACCAAAATAATGTCATCAAATACATCGTAAAATATATTTTCTTAGCGTACTTATTTGGTGTTATAGATATTAGTACTCTTCTATATAAAATGGGTCAAATTTAAAATAGATTACCTTAGGACAACACTTAGAGTTGATTTATTTCTAGGACGGGGAATATTTTTTCTCTCACAAACATATGAAAGCTTTGCACATCAATTTTTACTGATAGAGGTAGGGAGGGTCTCAAAATTGACCAAAATTAATTACATATATACCATGTTACTCAAGAAATGTAAAAAGAAGATTGTAGGAGATGCTCTATTATCTAAAAAGAGAAGGAAGAAAGGCCATTAACTTGCATTGAACGCCAACAGTATTTTTCTATTTCTTGAGCAAGTTGTTGAAGATAGCGACAGCACTAAGATTGGCCACTGCTCCTATTTAGCCTCTTGCCACCACCGGGCACCAGCAAGGCGGCAAGCTAGCTAGCAGCTTCAATTCGTTCCCTCTCCCCTTTCCACAATTTGGTTTACCCAGTCCTTTATTTGTTCCAGCCTCCCCAGTCCTTGGTTTAGCCATGCCTCTCTTCCTCACCCTTTCCAGATTTCTCTTGTTCTTATACATCCTGAAAGATTGTGCTGCCACAGACACCATCGCACCTGGTCAAGCACGTTGTCGGCAGCGACAAGCTCGTCTCCAGCAATGGCAAGTATGCACTTGGCTTATTATATTCCAGACAGGCAGTAAGTCCTCCAACAACACACTGAACTGGTACCTTGGTATTTGGTTTAACAAAGTTCCCAATTTCACTCAAGTATGGGATGCAAATGGTGACAACCCGCTCACAGAGCACAACACATCCGAGCTCAAAATCTCTGATAATGGCAACCTTGTCATCTTGAACCAAGCCACCAAATCCATAGTCTGGTCCACACAAGCAAATACCACAACCAATAACACTGTAGCTATACTTCTAAATAGTGATATATTGGATGTCTCCGGGTCGATCAAAGACATTCATGTGGCTTGAGAGCTCACAGAATTGGTTAATGAGCTATGGTCAACCCAAAGCACACTTGCTACCCTCTAAGCACTAATGGAATCCTTAATCTTCGATTAGCAAACCCAAATCACTGCAAGAGGCCAAAACTCTATCTTGGACACCAACAAGTGTTGTTATAACTTTAGAATGCCAAGAGAGCTCTAATGCACTAGTTGGATGGGCATATATAGAGACAACCCAAGAAGAACTAGCCATTGCCCCTACACTTTGCCGAAACATGAGCACCGGAGACCTTCGATGCGCCTCTAGTGTTTGCACCGGAGAGTTCCAGTGCCTCACCAATGGCTAGTTCAAAAACTAGTTATTATTATATAGGCACTCCTGTGCCATAGCTCCGGTGGTCCACCGGAGGGTTCCAGTGGGGAGCCAACCCCACTCTGGAACTTGCTAGTGTTAATGTCCGGTTGCACACCTCCGCTGCGCACTGGACAACTTTGGTGCCAGTTACAGCGCTGGTCCAACTGTTTCTCGGTCACTATTTTGAAGCTCTGGTGTGACACCTCCAGTGCACACACCGGAAGGTACTCTGACCGCGGTCCTTTCTCGTCTGAAAAAAAGGACTATTGGTGTGCTCAGGTGCACTGTAAACAGCTCCAAACTCATCCATTTCAAACGCGTTTGAGCTTTGTTTTGATTCCATTGATCCTTGGGCTTCACCTGAGGCACCTTGCGCTAGTTTTACAAGTGTATACCACATCCATTCACTAGACTCACTTAGGTTAAACTACTAGTTCATACCCCCAGTCTAGTACGGCCAAAGAAAAAACAAAGATCTATTTACTACTGTAAGTGTCCCTTAACTTCATTGACACTTAGAACTGGTTGATCCTTAATCTTCATGCTCATCCTTTGAAAACCGATACACCAATTAATATAAGAGGCATGAAAACAGTGGTCAGAAGCCAGCTCAGACCATTGTGCAAGGATGTGGACTCCAGTTACGTGCCATATATAATTGTTTTGGAAAACAAGTTATCCCTGAAATAGAGTTGGGAAGTTAGACCCATATGATGCCACCAGTCCTTGCATACTGAATGATTGAGGGCTAAGTAACGTTGATTGGACCACGCTTCGGTTACTACCGAACTGGAGTTAGCCACCATTATGGGTATGTGCTTCTGGCCGGCGCCTTCATAATTTTTCAGTTGTCCAGGCTGCGGCTGCTAGCAACACACTAGAAAATGAGACATTCCGTTGACTGACAGCACTAGATGGGAAAAGAAACACCTAATAATGATTATTTGTTGTTAATTTCATTCTCATTAGTAGCATGGGCACCAGCTCAGAAAAGGACAATCAGTATCAATTGATCATAAGCCTGATTTCACTCTTCAGTCATCAGGCTCTTACTCCCAAAATAAATTAACTTCTAGAGTTTTTCAAAACAAAACTATATTAAGTTCGGCCAGCTATGTAAAAAGAGCACAAATATTTATGAAACCCAGACAATATTATTAGATATATTATTAAATATATTTCTTAGTGTACATATCTGGTGTGATAGATGTTCATACTCTTCTATATAAAGGTGATAAATAAATTTGTTGTATGTAACATGTAATATTTTGTAATGTATAAATTTGTTTTTGGTAACATGTAATATTTTGTCTTGTAATGTATAAATAAATCGATAATGCTCTGACTCGAGCGTGTGTCCTTTTTCGGACGCCGCGCATGCCCACTCTGCTAGCTCCCACCCACGACGCTTGGCTAGTACTTCCTACTACACAGTATGAGTAGTATATACTATACTTATATTAAAAAATCACCAATTCTTCTTCTTCGGTCTTCTTCATCTGTACACACCAGTCGAATTGGCGGCAGCCGCGCTTCCCCTGCTGGCGCCTCCTTCATCCTTTCCGTTTCCTCCGCACCACAAGCGCCTTGCGGCTGCCCGTGCCAGCACCTATTCATTCATGCCGCTTCCTCCGCCCCACCTCAGCGCCGTGCCCCGAGCTCGTCGCTAGAACCCGCCACTTTCTGTTCATCTTCACCACCACGGGCTGCAATCCTATACTACTAGTACTACAGTATAGTGAGGGCGGGCTCAGAGATGGCGCTCCTCGTGGGCCCCTCTGGGCGGCGGCCCTCCTCGGCCTCCCTGTTCGGCTGGGCCTCGCCGTTGCCACTCTAGCGCCTCTGCCATGGTGGCCTCCATCCGCTCCCTGAACTCCTCACCGATCTATGTCGCAGTTCCCCACCAGGTATGCCGGGGCCGCGTGGCGAATGTTGTGTTTCATTGTTTCAGGCATTTTTCGACTTTTGTTTCAAGTGTTTTATCTAGATGTTGTAAAAGTAGATCTGGATGTTGCATATGTTTTCAAGTGTTTCAGGCATTTTAGACCTTTATTTTAAGTGTTTCATCCGGATGTTGTAAAGTAGATTTGGATGTTGCATGTGTTGCCATGACAAAATACGCATGTTATAAGCCTATGTTTCATGTGTTTCATATGTATGCTGCAAATGTTTTATCTAGATATTTTAAAAGTAGATCCTGGTGTTGCACATGTTGCAAATGACAATACATGCATGTTTCAACCACATGTTTTAAGTGTTTCATCTATCTTAGATGTATGTTGCAAATGTTTCATCTAGATGTTTCAAAAGTAGATTGAGCGTTGCACATGCTACAAATGGCGCCGATGGCCCACGGACAGCCGCCTGCCACAGGGCTTCGGCTCCTACCTTGTATCTTCCTTGCATGGTGTCGGTGCAGAAAGTGACCAACTAGTGAATATTTATAGTTTTGCTATACGTTGTGATCGGAGGTGGCCTAGCACTCAATGACACAGGATTTATACTGGTTTAGGCAACGTGCCCTACGTCCAGTTGAGGTCGGTCAGTGACTTTATTCCTAAGCCCAGGTGCTCGAAGTTTGCAGTGGGGTTACAAACGAGAAGGAGAAAGATGGGGTGTACAAGAGGTCCAGTCGGCTTCGGTCGGAAGGGCCGAGAGTGACAAGAACTTTGCTATGAGCTAAGTGTTCAAGCGAGTGCTTGAGGTCCGAACCTGGCGGTTCTGTGGGTGCGAGCTATCGATCTAAGGAACTCTGATCAAGTGGAATCGGTCCTCTTCGTTGGAGGAAGCACACCCCCTTTTATAAATGTATGGGATGGCTTTACAAGTGAGAGGGAAAGGGTGCGTATGTTACCGAGCCTTGCTGCCCACAGCCTACCGAGCCTTGTTGCCCATCCCGGTGGGTACAAGATAATGGTAGGCACCTACAACACTGTTGATGTCACTGTAGAATGTCAGATGCATGTGGGAGGTTGTGCTGCCTTCTCCAGGGATGGTAGACGTCGGTACCTGCAAATACTGTTTGATGCCCAGAGGCATGTGAGGAGTCTCACCACGTTCACCCAGTACGGTAAATCCCAGCGCCCATAACGCTATCGATGCCCAGAGGCACATGGGGGGCCTTATCATATGGGAGTTTTAGCGGCGCCTACAATACTATAGAGGGAGATGTCGGCGCCTATAATACTATTTGTATCAGGGTGGCTACAGAGTACTGTTCCATACAGAGTATGGTCACTGGTACAGTGGTTTTGACTTGTGAGCCTTGCCTTGCTTTTCTCCGCACGTCTCCTGGTTCCTACCGAGCGGGCGTCCTCGGTCGGATGGCTCCAGTCAGCTCTGAGTGCGCTGGTCGGAGAAGAGCGGTGAGCAGGGTTCCTTACGAGCCTCGGTCAGAGGGACGTGGGGTCGGAGTCGGAAGTAACGCTTTGGGCCAGGCCTTCCGATCGGAGAGGGCATCCGGAGGCGGCTGGAGGCCGAAGCGAGTGCTCCGATTGGAGTGGTGGGCCAAAGGGGATCGACGAGCGGGCACCGCTCCTTTTGGTCCAGACCTTCTAGTTGGTGACTGGGCCATCCTTCCTGGCCTGTTGTATTTAGATTTTTGGGGCGAGCCTTGGTGCGGAAGCCGATCCCCGAGGGACCCTTGGTTTATGAACCCGACAGGAGCCCCTGAGCCCCCAGGTGATTCGGGTAGAATCGTTCGGGGGATTTTTGTCTTGCTGACGGGTGTGCGCGAGCGCACCCGCGGGTGTAGCCCCCAAGCCCCCGGGCGGTTCGGGTGGAACCGTTTGGGGGGTTTCAGTGTCATCAGGGGAGGTTTTCTATTTCGTTGGCGGGTGCCGTGCGAGTGCACCCACTGGTGTAGCCCCCGAGCCCCCGAGCGATTCGGGCAGAACCATCTAGGGGTGTTGTTTTAGCGGGCGGGCGTGCGTGTTTTTAGTCATTTTGAGAGATTGGGTGAGAGGAAGCTTGTGGATCCTGGTGTCATTGTGCGCCAGTGGGATCGAGCGAGGGAGTCAGTCAATGGTTTTGGATGAGACAGAGCTCACTGATCCTGGCGTCAATGCGTGTCGTGGGATCAAGCGAGGTAGTTAGTTTTGGACGAGACAGAGCTCACTGATCCTGGCGTCGATGCGTGCTATGGGATCGGGTGAGGGAGTTAGTTCGGGCATGAGAGAGCTCACTGATCCTGGCGTCGATGCGCACCATGGGATCAGGTGAGGGAGTTAGTTCGGACAAACCCTGGCGTCGGTGCGTGCTGTGGTTTTGAAATAGTTAGTTTAGGGGTCAGACGAGACTGAGACCGTGGGTCTTGGCGTCGGTGCGCGCCGTGGGACTGGGCGGGTCGGAGTCATGGATCCTAGCCTCGACGTAGCCTGGGTGGCCGAGGTAGTTAGTTTTTGGGATCAGATGAGACCAAGACCGTGGGTCCTGGCGTCGATGCGCGCCGTGGGACCGGGCGGGTCAGAGTCGTGGATCCCGGCCTCGGCACAGCCTGGGTGGTCGAGGTACTTAGTTTTTGGGATCATATGAGGCGACTAGGCAGTGCTCGTGGATCCTGATGACGCGAGTTTGGAGTCGTGGTCCCTGGTTTTTTGGAGCACAGTCGGAAGTGTAGCTGGATGACGTGAGTTCGGAGTCGACGCGAGTTCGGAGTCGCGGTCCCTGGTTTTTTGGAGCACAGTCGGAAGTGTAGCCGGATGATGTGTGTTTGGAGTTGACATGAGTTCGAAGTCGTAGTCCCTAGTTTTTTGGAGCATAGTTGGAAGCGTAGTTAGTTGGTTAGTTTATAGATCGGACGAGGCAGTGCTCGCGAATCCTGGCGTCGGTACGCGTCATGGGACCGAGCGAGTCGGAGTCGTGGATCCTAGCAAGTTCAGGGTCGCAGTCCCTAGCGTTTGTCTTGAGCCCCCGAGCCCTGTTGGGCCTTCATAGGGGTCGATGTGAGTTGTGTGCATTACCCCATCCTTGGTTCCTCACAACCAGAGGGGCTGAGTCTTGTCGCCTGTCCCGATCGCTCGGGCTCGAACGACGTCGCTCGGTGAGTTCGCTAACGGGTATGATCGAGTGGAATCCGGGTCCATCGTTTATAATGGGGTCAGCATAGCCCTCTTGTGACATTCCACTTCTCCTTTACCTGCAACTCGGTAGATGCATGGGTCATTCCAAAGACCGACCCAGGTGGCCTAACGGACTCCCCTCAATGGAGATTCTATGGGCTTGGCGAGAGGTTCAGGATCAAACAAGAAGGTTGAGATGACCTGGTCTGCCAGACTAGGCGAGGGCCGCATGGGGCTCATCTACGGTTTTCTCCCCTGGCTCTGTTGGTTGCTCATGTCGAATGAGGCAACCACCACTTCATGATGCAACATGGAGCGTTGTGATGCATTTCGCTGCATGTGCGATGCTTAGTTCCCGAGCCCCTGGGCGGTTCAGGGCCTGAATCGTCCAGGAGGTTCAGGGCGTATGGGATGAATGCACGTATGGATGTATGAAATGATTGTAAGGAAATAGAGGGGGTTGGTAGTGCTCACCTTAATGGCTTAAGTGACGGGGTTCGGAGAGCTTCAGCCAGAAATGTCCGATCGGTACCTGCACTCGTCAATCGTGGGTGAGCCCTTGTGTGAATAGTTTTTGTATTAATGAACACATGCTCACCTTGATGATCTAAGTAATGGGTTTCGGAGAGCTTCAGTCGAAAATGTCCGACCAGGACCCGTGCTCATTATTTGTGATGGAGTCGGCCTGGCCTACATGGGGCGCCCCTTCACTTCCTTACCTATCTCTTGGTGTCTATCCTGAGTGATTCGATCGACTTAGGGGGTCCTGGTGATCTCCCTCGGTGGAGATCTTGCTTGGGTTTCTCAAGGTCTGGCCTGGCGAAGTGAGGTGCCAGCCCGCGTGTGGTGTCGCTTTGGTTTTTGTGCCCGGCGTGCGGTAGTGGTTGGTCATGCGGTAGTGGTGGGCCTAGCCTAGGCCACGTCCTAGTCTGATTAGGAGTTGTTCCATCAGGCAGGGCATATCTCATCGGTCAGGGTGCGTCTCATCTGCATTAAATGGGAAAGAGAGAGAGCTCCTCGCTCCACCATTTTGCCTTCTTCTGATCGGCGCGCCTTCCCTAACTGTTGTTCCCTTTTCCTTAAGTAGGAGAGGGGAAAGGGTTTTTTTGCCCCATTCTTTTGCCTGTTCCTCATCTGGCGCCACCTTCCCTCTTCCTTCTTGCCATGAGCGTTCCTGAGAGCCATGGAGGTTTCTAGGAAAGAAAGGGGAGAGAGTGAGGAGGAAGAAAAGAACTCACCAATCCTCTTGTGATCCTAGAGCGAAATGTCGCACTAGAGGTCGTCCACCGTGAGGAAGTCGGTGTTGGAGGCCTTCGTCAAGAAGGGGTTTCTACCACCGCAAGGAAGTGGCACACTAGAGGGTTCCTAGGGGGAGGAGTTTCCACAGCCTTGGCCCAACGAGGTGGTGTCCTTCCTCACCTTCCATGAGCGCAGGTTGGGATACCCCGCGCACTAGTTCTTGCACTGGACTGCTCAATGAGTGGGGTCTGGAGCTATAGCACCTTAATTCGATGGGGGTGCTGCACATCACTAGCTTCGTCACCGTCTGCGAGGCTTTCCTCGGGATGGAGCCACACACGGATTTCTTCCAGGTGGCTGTTCTCCGGGAGGACCCTGACGATGGGGAATTCGACCAAAACCGTGCCAGGTGGGAGGTTTCGCCTTGCAGAGGAAGCCGAGCGTGGGAGGTTCGTACCCTGCATACACCCCCTGTGACTCCAACCGGGGGTGGCATAGGGAGTGGTTTTACATTAAGAATCCAGTGGCGGCGCTGTTCCCGACGTTCACCTGGTGGGAGAGCGGAGAAGTGGGATAGCTAGGTCATGGGGTTGCGCCTGCACAAAGAAGCACAAGGTGGGAGTCATCGAGGAGGAGCTCTGGGAGCTTGTAAAGCAGGGGCCTTGACTGGGGTGCGGGTGTTCCACACCCTCTACCACCGCCGGGTTGCGCCTTTGGTGGAGAGGACATGGCCGATGTGGAGGTACAGCGGCCAGTCAAACCTGGACCGTGCATCACTAGAGGAACTGCTAGACGATGAGGTCTGGAGTGGCCTAGGCCAGGGTGCTGCAGCTAAGGCCCAAGGAGACGGTTGTGGGGAAACCCATACCGTTCAATGCCTCGGTCGTATCTAGACTGGTATGATCCCTTCTTTTTCGTTCTTGTCTCTTCCTCTGCTTTTCCTATTTCTTGATTTTGGGTCATCCGTTCTGTAGGGGCTTGAAAAGTACAAGTCCTGGCCGTACCTTCCTAAGGGACCGGAGGGCGTGGCTCGGTAGGCCACCCAGAAGGAGGCGGCAGATGCTAGGAAGAAGAAGAGAACTAGGGAGGTTCGGTGAAAGTAGGAGAAGGAGCGGGAGGTCACCCGATGTGTGAAGGCCGGGGAACATAGGAGCGATGTCAAGTCAGAACTTGCGTCAGATGATCCTACAGATGTGGACAACATGGTCTTCTTCGACAAGGAGGAGAGTCGGGAGGTCGTTGTGACCTCAGCGGAGCGTCGTGACCTTGTGGCGACATCCACTGGTGAGGAGCATGAGGCAGCACGACGTGCGGTGGTTCCCATGTCGAGGAATCATGCGGCGAGCACGGACGCCGTTAGCGGACGGGGAGCGAAACGGACGCGGTCACCGCGCCCCTTGGCGGTGTTGCCAGTCCTATCATCGCCTGTGGAGGACACGGTTGAGCAAGCCGGGCGGTCCGAGGAGTATACTGGTGCCTGTATGTCGCATGACTTGTAGCCGATGGATGCTCCTCCTGTTGCCCCAGTCCGAGAGTCCTGAGCCGGAGGTCGTAGCGACCCGGAGACCGGGCAGGAGCCAGTCGGGATGACTCCGCCCCCGTCTAAAGCGAGGGGACGCAGGTCGCAGCCTAGGAGTGGTCCTCTTCCTACAGGTCCATCATCATCAGGGCCTGCCTTAGAGTCATGCCGCTCACCTCTCGGTGTGTTTCCCTTTGTTGCTCTTCGATCTTTTGGTGGTTGAGTCTTTTTGGAGTGTGACTTACCTGCAATTTCTGTTAGCGGCCGAGGGATGATGGGGCTGAGCATCACCTTGACTCCCATGTAGGAGACCTAGAGGCCCACCCTACAGTGTGCTGCGGCGAGCAATGGGGGGAGCAGGGTGGTGGTGCAGCGAGCCCTTCCCTTTCAGTGGCGGTTGCTGCCATAGAGATGGTGGCGGTGTCGACTTTGGTGATGATTTTGGTGTCGATGGCAGGGGCTGCATCGGAAGTAACCCTCGCGGCCCCTCCTCCACCGGTCATGGCGGAAGAGGAGAGGGAGACCGACCTCCTGGCCTCACCGGGCGGAGGGTCGCCCGGCTCATCCTTGCCGCCAGGGCTAAAGGCGCCGGAGGAAAGTGCGGCCGGGATGAAGTCGGGACGCCCGGTGGTGGTCCACGCGAATGAAGTGGTGGACATTCCGTTTGATGACGAGGCGGATATCGTGGTGGGGCTACCAGTGTCACCACAGGAGCTGGCGGTGGTCCCATCGGAGGCTAGGCCCTCCGGTGGGCTGCCGGAGGGTGACCTAGAGTGGGCCTGCCCTGAGGACCAAGCGGCGGCATGGTTTGTCCTTTGGGATTCCCAAGAGCGTCAGCTCTGGGACATCCTTGGCACGGTGTCTGAGCTCACCAACCTATCCGAGAAGCTTGGAAACACCCAGAGGTAGGTTAGGTTTGCTCAGCAGTTGGTGGAGGTCGACCTACAGCTTACCGCAGTGGTGAGTTTTCTATACTTTGTCCTTGACCTTTGAACCTTTTGTTGGTTGCCTTAGCGTGCCTGTTTTTTGTAGAGTCTAAAGGAGATGTCATCCTGCAAGTCTCGCTTCCTCCGGACGGAACACGCCCGGATGGCCAAGCTTGAGCGTCGGGTAGAGTCCACCTACCGCGAGTCCTAGGACCGGGCGGCTGAGGCGGCCATGGCACGGGCAGAGGGGCAATGTGCAGTGGAGCAGGCGACTACCACCGAGCAAGGGCTCAAGGCGGCGAAGGCCCGCCAGGCGGAGACTGAGGCCGGGTTGCGGGAATCCCTAGCAAATACCAAGGCGGCACTTCAGGAGGCCTTGGTGGCCCTTGAGCTGGAGCGGAGCGCTTTGGCATCGGAGCGGGTAGCCCTGGAGTCAGCACGGAAGGCCCTGGAGGTGGAGCGGAGGGCCCGATCAGAGGCGGACCAGGCGGTGCTCGTGCTCTGGGGCCGGGTGATGGGAATGGAGGGCGTGAGTGCCTAGATGCGCGAGCAGGCGGCCCAGAAGGCGGAGGATCTCTCCATCCTTGAGAACTTCCACGTCAATACGTACTTTTTCTGTTCTTCGTTGTTGGTTTTTTCCTTTAGCCTGTTTCTGAGCTTGTCGCTCTTCTCTTAGAGCTGGGTGGAAAGGTGAAGACGCTGGAGCAGGACTTGGAGACGATCAAGGCGACCCTCAACCAGAATGCGGAGGAACTGGTCAAGTCACGTGAAGAGCGACGTGCTCTCGAGGGGGATCTTGACTAGATCCATAACGTTGCCCAGCTTGTCATCTCAGACGTCTTTGGGTCGGTGCCTAGCACTAGCGCACCTGTGGTCCAGCTGGCGGAGGTCCCGGATGCGGTTCAGGACCTTATCAGGCGTGGGCTGTTCTACGGGGCATCGAGGGTGCTGACATCGGTGGCGATGCACCATCCGAACATAGACTTCGCCGCCATCTGTAGCAGGTATGCTGAAGGCTTGAGCATGGAGGACATCCAGTCGATCGGGGAGGGCTTGCTGTCGCACGCAAGGTCGATGGCGGAGCAAGTCTCTGCCTAGTGGGTGATGGATGTCCGCCATGAAGATATGGCCAGAAGCATGCGCGGAGAAGATGCTGCCCAGTCTACAGACGGCGCGGAGCCTAGGTCGGAGGCGAACGTCACCCCGGCCCCAACCGAGCCGAACATCGTGCCGCCGGGGAGTGAGCAGCCCATGCCCTCGTCGGTCGTATCGTCAGCAGATGTCGCCGGGCCGGTCCAATAGCTTGCAAAATATAAGTAATTTAGTGAAGGTAGAAGTTTAAGTTTGTGGGGGAGCCCCCATGTAAATATTACTGTGTGCTTAATGACTATCGTCGGTTTTGTTTTCTGTGATGGAATTGCTCCGTTCGGGGGAGCCTGTTCCCTTTCGTTCCTTAGTTTTTCCTTAGCATAATTTTGTTTTTTATTCTTTCTTTCTCATACCTTCCCGTTTGTCCCGTAGGCCATGACCTTGGGAGCTCGAGGCATGGTCCGCGAGGCTCGGCTGCTCGTAACCATAGGGAAAGGCGGGGTGCGATCGGTTGGAATGTTTTTAAAGCAAAGCTACGTAAAGCAAAACTAAGGAACAAACTATCCTGTTGGTTGGGTAGAAAGGAATTTCACCATATGTAAACAAAACAGGGAGGTAGTCATTAAGCATAATGATAGTAGTGTACTCTAGTGGAGCCCCTGAGCGCCTCGGGCCGAAAAGTGTTCGGGTCGGGGTGCTTTTGCAGGAGTAAGATTGAAGCTTAGGAAAAACAACACAGCTGTTCCAGTAGTTCGGAGAGATGGGTGTCATTGTCGTCCTTCGGTTGGTACATGTCCAGTCGGATCACTTCGTCCTTCAGGTCGTTCGGATCCTAGCCCGCTACGCCCCCTTTCTTGGTTGCTGCTTCCTTGCCTTTTTCTTCCTTCAGCCTGCCGGCCTGCCATAGAAGGTGCTTGAGGAGCTAGCAGTCCTTGTAGAGGTGTTTTACGGGGTAGTCGTGGTTGGTGCATGGGCTCTCCATGAGATCATAGAAGTGGCCTGAAGGGCCCTGCTAGGGCTGCGTGCCTGCATGATCAGCCATGGCGACCAACACGGAGTTGGCCGGTCGGCGGCAATTCTTTCTGTTCTTTTTCCCCCTCTACGTGGAGGGGCCTTCGTCCTGATCTCGGTGCTTGGCCTTGCCCTTGCCCCGGCCTCTGTCGGAGCACGGCGGGAGCGGCGTTTGTTGGGGGTTTTGGACGAAGGTTTGTGGTCCTGGGCCATTAGGGCTGGGACTCTAGTCGCTGCTGCGTGTGTCTCAATTCAGTTCGAGCATGTGCGAATATAGGCGGTCGGTGCCGAGCGGTCGTTGAGTCAAGACGAGGTGCCAGTGTGGCCTCCTGTGCCACACTCGGCGATTGTAGCGGTGATCGGGTGGAGCGACCCATCTGCCGCGTTCTCATTCCCCTAGGTGGAGAGAGAGGACACGTGTTGGTGTTGCGATATGGAGCACTCTGCTTGTTGAACGGCGGTGGTCTCCACTAGTGTCCAGAGGTTCCGGTGGATCATCTGTTCATGAGGGTCGTTCGGCTCAGATAGGCCGCGCAGAAGCATTGCGGTGGCGGCGATGTTCTAGTTCAGCCCGAGCGAAGTGTGGGGGATCGTTCCCCCTATCCATGGTGTTGTGCTGAACTTGATGGGTGCGCCCTCGGGCATAGCTCACCGGTCTATGCGCGTGGGGCGCAGTGTGGTGCGTCGGGCGTGCCGACATAGTTGGTGGCTGATGCAGCCACCGTCATCATAGTTCCTCCCTGTTCTCAAGTGTGAGCTTGGGGTTCTCCACATGAGGGTCCGGAGAGGTGAGTCCATGAGGACTTTGCTTCCACCGGTGGGTGTCCCAGAGGGTTCGCCATGGCGCACTCCTAGGATGGATGGTGGCTAGGTGCCATGTCGCCGATGCTGGAACTGTCACTCTCGCCATCGTCATCCATGAGGTCGAGGAAATAGGTGGGAGCATAGCTCACCATTCCCATTAATTCGAATGCGAGAGGGAGCGGCGCAGGCATCCTTCGGAGCCCCCAGGCATATGCGTCCGCGGAAGATGCGAGGCCATAGGGGAACTAGTCGTACGGCGATTGCGTTGGGGACAACGGGGTTCTGCCGGGTAATCGGCGGAAGATAGAGAATAGTAAGTAAATAACAGCATGTATATTACTCATAGCAGGGTTTGAGCAGGAGAGTTTGCTTGGAAAGAAGCGTGGATGCTGCGTCGTCGAAGTCGTGCATCCCAGGAGTCGATGGAGGACGTCCCTCCGACAGGGTGCTGGGTCATGAGCCTCCTCGTGGAGGTGTAGTACGCCGAGTCGGTCGACGATGAAGTCCAGGCTTCCAAAGAGGAAGGCCTGGGATGGCTCGAAAATGGGTGGAACCCGCATCCCGGTGGGCGAGAGTGCGGGAAACTCCAACGAGCCAAAGCGAATCATATAGCCCGAGCCCGCCACGGCGAGAGTGGTGGAAAAATGGATCATCTGATGACCAAAAAGTGTTGAACGTACAACGTCTTCCCCACGGTCGACGCCAACTGTCGGTGTAGAAAGTGACCAACTAGTGAATATGTGTAGTTTTGCTGTACGTTGTGATCGGAGGTGGCCTAGCACTCAATGACACAGGATTTATACTAGTTCAGGCAACGTGCCCTACGTCCAGTCGGGGTCGGTCGGTGACTTTATTCCTGGGCCCTAGGTGCTCAAAGTTTGCAGTGGGGTTACAAACGAGGAGAAAGATGGGTTGTATAAGAGGTCCGGTCGGAAGGGCCGAGAGTGATAGAAACTTCGCTATGAGCTAAGTGTTCAAGCGGATGCTTGAGGTCCGAACCTGGAGGTTCTGTGGGTGTGAGCTATCGATCTAAGGAACTCTGATTAACTAGAATCGGTCCTCTTCGTTGGAGGGAGCGCACCCCCTTTTATAGATGAAGGGACGGCTTTACAAGTGAGAGGGAAAGGGTGCGTATGTTACCGAGCCTTGCGGCCCACGCCTACCGAGCCTTGTTGCCCACACCGGCGGGTACAAGATAATGGTAGACGCCTACAACACTATTGATGTCACTGTAGAATGTCAGATGCATGTGGGAGGTCGTGCTGCCTTCTCCAGAGATGGTAGACGTCGGTACCTGCAAATACTGTTTGATGCCCAGAGGCATGTGAGGAGTCTCACCACGTTCACCCAGTACGGTAAATCCCGGCGCCCATAACGCTATCGATGCCTACAATACTGTAGAGGGAGATGTCGGCGCCTACAATACTGTTTGTGTCAGGGTGGCTGCAGAGTACTGTTCCGTGCAGGGTATGGTCCCTGGTACAATGGTTTTGACTTGTGAGCCTTGCCTTGCTTTTCTCCGCACGTCTCCTGGTTCCTACCGAGCGGGCAGTCCCCGGTCGGATGGATCCAGTCGGCTCTGAGTGCGCCGGTCGGAGAAGAGCGGTGAGCAGGGTTCCTACGAGCCCCGGTCGGAGGGACGTGGGGTCGGAGTCGGAAGTAGCGCTTTGGGCCAGGCCTTCCGATCGGAGAGGGCGTCTGGAGGCGGCTGGAGGCCGAAGCGAGTGCTCCGATCGGAGTGGTGGGCCGAAGGGGTCGACGAGCGAGCGGCCGCTCCTTTTGGTCCAGACCTTCTGGTCGGTGACTGGGCCGTCCTTCCGGCCTGTTGTATTTAGATTTTTGGGCTGAGCCTTGACGCGGAAGCCGGTCCCCGAGGGACCCCGGGTTTATGAACCCAACACACGGCGTGCCTCACCATCTCCTCTCCTCTCCCTCCCCTGCCTTCCCTTCCCTCAATCTCACCGTGGCAGTTCAAGCTCGGTCGACGAGCGCGCGAACGTCGGGTAGGTGCAGCAAGTAGGCGCGGGGTGGGCAGGGCAGGCGCAGTAGGCATGATCAGGAACAGTAGGTGGGGTAGGCGCAGCAGCTTGCATTGGTGGTGAAGTAGGCGCAGCAGGCAGGGCAGGCACGGGCGTCTGGATGGGTGCTAGCGTGCGGACGTCCGGGCACTAGCCATACCGTAAATAAATTTGTTTTGTGTTAATGTAACATGTAATATATATTTCTATGTACCCTGAGATTTGTAACACGCATGCCGGGCTTTTATGTGCCAATAGGTCCTATCATACAAATACAGTTAGTGAATGTGTCATAAACAAGCCTCTATGTACCTCATGTTAGTTGGGATCGAAGTTTATATTTATATGTTGCAACGAAAACATTCAGAATCATGAATAATACAGCAGTAAGCAGTTGGCTTCACCCTACAGTTACGCTGATACATGGAGCAATAATATTTTGAAATAGTCTGTGAGAATTAGTATATTTGGAAGAATATAATACTAAGGTTAAATAGTCTGTTGGTTAAATACTCTGTGGAGCCTTCGAGTTCGAACGTTCAGCGGCTCACAGCAGGGGCCACCCGATTCAGCTGTAGTGTTTCTCCATTGGGATCACCATCCCCATCTGAATACCTAGCTTCTTCGTTCAGCGTTGGGTGCGGCAGAGGTGGGCCGACGTTGGTGGCTGGGAAGGGTGCACGGCAGCGGCAACAACTGGGTGTGTGAGTCGGCGAGTGCAGCCCAAGGCTCGGCGTCGCGCTTAGCCGTGCGTGGGAGGCAGCCGGTGGCTACTAGGTGACCCCGTGTCACACTTAGTTTTTTAAGAATAAAACCAAGTGTAAAATCATATGTGTGCTTAGGAATAACTCACACATACAACGGCAAATTATGAAGTATCAAACAAAGTGCTTTATTACATCACAAATAATTATCCATTACATAAAACATAGTCTTAACAAATAGAGGAATCGATAAATCTAGACTTCTAGAGAGCCTCAAGGACGTCCACCGGTGAAACACAAGTCTAATAATCTTCAGCAAACTCATCAACATCACCACCATCTGATACCCATCCATGATTTTGCCAAATTAAATAGAAAATAACAAGCGTAAGCAAACCACTGCTTAACAAGTATAATAAAAGGGAATGCATGCTCAAAAGGCTAGACACGGTTGAATTACGTAATCACTCTTAGTTGGTCAAGTTTCAATTATTATAGAGCTATATTGCTATGTTATGCTTAAGCTTCCCAAGTATCAATAATAATTAACGATAGATCATTATTAAAGATGACCAAACCAACCAGATACCTATCCATTAAGGATCCAGGCCACTCATGACTGAGAGCACGACTATTATAGAAATTCAAAGACACTCTGCAGAGGTTGTACAAGTTTACCCATATGTCATGATTCCCATTTTCCTGGGTTAATTACTACCAAATTACACTCTAAGGTGCACAATGGAGTTTCACTATAAAGCCTTTCAAATGTCCCTCTAACTAGTTAGTAGCCGTGAGGTTTTAGATTTACCAGTAAATATGGGTACCCTTGTTCCTGAAGTGGCACACACCATCATGGTAGTACACACAAGGTTAGAAGCCAAACTATACCCATCACAGCCCCCCTCCCCACCTCTTGCGTCTTTCGCTAACTACTAACAAGCTAGAAAAACTTAGTCAACTTAGCTAAAGCCAGAGACATATAGCCCTCATGGTTATACGATAAATCCTAGGTTGCCGCTAAATGAGAAGACCATATGGAGAGAAAGAGCACCATAAGAAAAAGCCCAATGCTCTAGCCCCTGGATCCAAGTTGCTAAAAAACATGTTTTAATACCAAGGTGCATATATCTCAGTGATTTTTTAGAAGCAAGCTAAGCAATACTACCTACAAGCATAAACCTAACAGGTCACAAGGTATAAGGTAAACAATAGCAAGGTTCAGGCAGTTCATTGGACACATGCATATGGCTAGGATTTCATTATCAATGAATTGGAGTCAAAGCGCCTCATATTATATATATACTTGCCTTCTTCAACAAATTACTACATAACCTGCAAAGGAGAATTAAGTTTTTTCTTTTCAAAAACAAAATCATTCTTGTGTAACCAAATAGACCAACAAGTTACAGCTGCCCCAAGCAAAACTAAAGGTCTCAGATGTTTTGTAACTCCATTTAGCCAGCCGCCAAACATATATGCTACACTATGGGTTTTGTTAGACAAATGCCACTTGAGAAAAACTCCAAATGAAGAGCACATAACGGCGGTTAAAAACAAGTGTTGAATTGTCTCCTCTTTGTGACAAAGCAATAAGTTTTGCTTCCATGCCAATTACGCTTAAGTAAATTGTCCTTTGTTAACACTACCCCCTCCTAACGTACCACAGAAAAATCTTTAGCTTAAGAGGCGCTTTTAATTTAACCTGGGGTTTGTTTCTGTTGACGGTCTCTACAACAAACATAAACCGTCAATTTAACCTGCATCTACCCTTGAAATCAATCACCAACATAGAAATAGAGGCTTAAACTAATGAATTCCACAAGTTTTGGTGAATATTTGTATGCAGGCCAATTTATCTAGAAAATGGGCCATGTGGGCCATGCCATGACAGTAATACAAGATTATCCACGACGAAACATAGTCCATAGGCCTCTAATCCACTGACATAGACAAACCACCAAAGATTGACACGAGTGGATGGCAGGTGGGGTCAGCCGACCCCACCACCTGGTCAGACGTCCAGTGGGCCAGGGGTTTCAACCCCTCCTTCAATGTGAAGCCTCCACTGCCTTTGAGGATCAATCTCCACCATGATTGAAGGTCGGTTCATTCTAAGGGACGAGATAGCTCATTGCCATGGATTCATGAGCCCACAGGATGCCTGTTGACCCCTATAAAAGGACCTCCAGGCCCCCTCCAGAAAAGCATCCTTTAGGATCATAGATTGCAATTGAAGAGAAGAAGTAGTCCACTAGTAGGATCTATTCTTTGTACATAGAAAATAGTGAGCTAGAGAGTGAGGGAAGAGTTTGGAGGAAGTGCTAGGATTGTCGGTGACTTGTACCTTGGCGGATTTGGGTTCTTCGAGCCTCCAGTCGAGATAACTCTGGTATTTGATTTCTGATTTAAAGTGGTTTTGTGCTTTGGTGTTTATTAGGATCACAACTCTTTTGAGTGCTTTAATCTATAGAAGCTCTAGATTGAAGTAGTAATCATTAGTGTAAGCGTGATTCTTAGACTCTTAGTTACTTATGGATGCACCCTATATTCTGGAACATCTGATAGGCCACGTGAGTGATAGTTGCCTTGGTCCTTTGTAATCCATTTCCCATCTATAGGACTAGTAGGACCTGGTTGCGAGGGAAGAAGTATATTTTGCTACGCTCTTCTTGAGTAATGTCCCTTGGTAAACATTAGAGTACAACACTAACTTAAGTTACAAGTTAAAAGCCATAGAAGTCCTCTCTATACTCCTATTTATCCTAACCTTGTTGCTATCTCCGGTTGAATTAGATTGTAATTAGTCCAACACATTTCTCTATGGATACAATACTTGGAATACTTTGGGTGAAAAGCTACTACGATATCTGTGCGCTTGCGGATTTTCTGCGTGCCACCACAGGTGTCAACAGTATTATTGCTTTGTGATGCGATTTCACCGAGAATTGCCCATTCGGATGCAAAGACCAATAAAAATCATCATGACCTTGTAACAACGCAATATTGGTTAGGCATGCTAATAGATAATTCCACTCCACTAATTTAGGACCTATTTGATCTTGTCTCTTGGAAAAAATAGGTGGGTAGGAACTCAATGCTTCTGAAATTGTGACAAACTTTGGTCCTAACAATGTTGTATAAAACAGGATACTGGTTCATCAAACTATCATTGCCTAACCATTTATCTTCCCAGAATTTGCCATGTGATCCATCTTTAATAATAAAAGATCTAAAGCTGAGAAAATCATATTTCACCTTCAACAAGCTAGCCCAAAAATGTGGGAATCACCTTGTTTTTGTTCCACTTGCACTAAAGGTTTAGATCCTAGATATTTATTTCATAGCAATTGTTGCCAAATATCATCTTTCATTAAGAGCACGGAAAGCCATTTACTCAGCAAAGCAATGTTCTTAAGATGTAAGTCAACTGTTCCTACACCACCCTGATCCTTTGGCTGGCAAAGAATAGACCATTTTGTTAGTCTATATTTTCTCTTATGTTCATCACCTTGCCAGTAAAACATGGATCTAAAATAATCCAGTTTCTTAAGAACCCCTTTTGGAATTGAAAAAAGGACAGCATATACAGAGAGTACTCAAAACGGAGTTTATCAATGTCAATCTACCCCGAATTTATAGATGTTTGCTTTTCCAACTGCTGAGCCTTTGCTCAAAATGCTCCTCTACCATTCTCTAGTCAACATTTCTTAACTTTCTGTAATGTATGGGGGTGCCCAAATATTTAATTGGGAACTCTCCGGATTTGCGACCAAAAAGCTCCGCATAATCATGTCTAGCATCTTCAACATCCTCGAAACAGAAGATTTCAATCTTGTGGAAGTTAACCTTCAGTCTAGATTCACTCTTGTGGAAGTTAATCTTCAGTCCAGATAGCTGCTCAAATGCACATAGCAAAAGTTTGAGATTTTTTCCTTGTCTAGATCATGATCCAGAAATAAAACAGTATTGTCCTTGTACTGGAGAAGAAAGACCACCATCCACTAGATGAGGTATAATGCCATCAAACGGACCCTTCTCTTTTGCTCTATTAATAAGTATAGCAAGCATATATGCAACAATGTTAAATAAAATTGGTGACAAAGGATCTCCCTATCAGAGTCCCTTCCTGGTTTGAAAGAAATGACCAATTTCATCATTGACATTGACAGCAACACTAAGCCCAAAATAAAGGATTTAATCCAAGATATCCACTTAGGCGAAAATCCCTTCATCCGTAAGGATTGGAAAAGAAAAGACAATTTTACTTTGTCATACACCTTTTTGAAATCAATCTTAAGGATTACCCCATTCAACACAAACTCAAAACCAAACATAATACAAAATCAATGCAACAACATTAATGCATCAACTCATTTCTATGTACCTCATATTTGATTCTATTTATGAAATTTTAGTTCTTAGATAGGTTCTATGCATACCAAAATGCATAATGAAATCATATTAACCCAATTTCAAAAATGAGAAAATTTAGGGTGTTACACCCTGCCTAGGCATCAGCCGGGCGGGCGGGCAACATCAACTTATAGGGCGAGAACGGCCCCAGGGCTAGGCATCATGTGAGGAAGGCAGCATGCCGCTGCTGGCTCGGCAACCTCACCTGGGCATCAGCCAGGGGGCCAAGTGGTCGTAGATGGTAGGGCGAGTGCCCCGGTCGCTGAGCCCCTCTGTCCGCACTGCACACTCTTGCGGTGTGTGTGGCTGCATGTCACCCCACGGCTAGCCAGGGCTGCCTTGAACTCCCATGGCCAACCATGGTGAAAGGATATATGGATGGCTAGAGGGGGTGAATAGACTAATTAAAAATCTACAAGCACGAGGACTGTAGGCAAAGTTGATTAGTATATATAAAAGACTATCCTAATGGCCTCTACTTTGCCTAGCCTACACAAAGCAACGCAAGCCCCTACACAATTCAAGTTGCAAGGTTAACTAATTAAGCACTCAAGGACACCAACAACTAGAGGCACTACTAATCAACTAGTGAGCTAGAAACAAGAACAATTGAAGTGCACTACTCACTAGAAGACTAAGCTACACTATAGCAACTAACAAACTAAAGAGCTACAACTGACAAGCAGCAACACAAACGTAAGATATGAAAAATAATTGCAAGTGTTGAGAATGCAAACCAACAAGGGCAAGTGACACAAAGATTTTTTTTCCCTGAGGTTTGGTTGCTTGCCGGCAACCTATGTCCCATTGAGGTGAATCCTTATATCACCACTTCACTTGGCCTAGCAAGCACACAGGCTTGACCCCTACAACATAGTGAACCACAAGAAACCGGTAGATCACCAGGGACCTCTCTAAACCTCGATTGATTTCACAAGAGTTGTTCTTGGCGAATCTCCTGCAAGGTGAACCCAAAGCCCCCTCACAATAGCTAATGATCGGGTGCCCCACACAATCTCCAAGTGGTGCTCATGCTCCCACATGCATCAAGCCGGCTAGGTGACGATAATCACCAAGAGTACATACTCGTTGTCCTGGATGACTCTGGTCAAAACCAAGTGTGCACTTGGACCGGTCAGGATTGGATGACAGTGAACAACCAGCCAACACATCAATGTGATGTGTATGCTAGTCTGTGGCCCTTTCACGGTCTTCACTTACAATGCAGATCTGCAATTGCATGAAGGGATTCTCTATGAGATCACCTGCGGATTGAGAGATTGAGAACAGATCAGGCGGGTCCATCAGAAACACTCCACTCAACTGCAGGGCTGATGATGGAAACAAGACAGGTATGACAGACAAATTCTACTCTACGGCATCAGGTTGCCCCAGAATGGCAAAATCATGCCAAATGCATCAAGTGCTAAAGAATGCACACAAGTTTGTTTGGGTAATTGCCCTTGCACTGGATATTCTTATGGTAAAGATGGTTGCTCTATCTAGCATGATGAGTTATTACTTAATGTAGCTACTGACGGTGATGACGAAATGATTTACCTTCGCCTTGCTGCAGTAGAGTTAGAGAGCGGTAAAGACAATAGGAGTGGCATGATCATTGGTGTTGCCATTGGCACAGCCATTGTCGCTTTGGTTTTTATTCTCCTCATATATAGTGATTTGGAGGAGAAAGGGGAACACGTCTAGACCCACAGTAGACAATGATCAAGGTAGCATTGGCATAATTGCATTGAAATATGCTGACTTGCAGTATGCAACAAAGTTTAACAATACAATCGACTATTCCACAGCAATTCTAACCTCCTACGCATAATCATTAGGCTTTTATTTTTCAAAAAAATAATCATTAGGCTTTTGAATATTATGAAACCATTTAAACAACTCAGGTTTGCCTTCACAAGTACTCCCTCTGTCCTGTTATAATGTGTAGTCCTAGCTTTCTACCAGCTACAAGAAAGATACTCCAAATTTAGACATACCTTGTGTCTAGATGCAAGGAACTTGCTGTCAATCTAGACACCCAAAAGCACTGCTAGAACAACTGATGTAATGGGATAGAGGGGGTACTCCTCTGTCTAATAAATAATGCAATTCTAGGTGCATTCTTGATTAACATATCTAAAGTTGGACGAAATATATAGGTAAAAATACTAAAACTGTAACACCCTAAAATTTGCATTTTTGAAAATAGGATTAAAATGATTTATTTATGAATTTTTGTGCTCATGAAATATAAGAAAAAGAATATTTTTCATTATATTAAAATTCATCATAAGGAGTAGCAACATGGTTGTGCATACATGTTGGTGCATTTGATTTATTTGGTTGAGTAGTTTTGATTAAAATTCAAAATGGTTTAAATTGGCTCTGAAAATGAGTTTGAAAATGGCTTTGAAGTAAAAGAAAAGAAAATTTGAAAATAAAAGAATTTAAAAAGTTGTAAAATTTATTTTTGGAAAGCATACCAAAATTTGCTCATTTTTATTTTGAATTGAAAAGTGTGTTGGAAACCCCATTGGAATTGATTTGGGTCATGTCTGGAATTTGGATTGAAAATGGGAAAAAGGAAAAAAAAAGCATTTCTTCTCCCTCCTTCGGCCCAGCAGTCGGCCTGCTCCTCCCCGTCATCTCCCTCACTCTCCCGTAGGCCCAGCTCTCCATCACCGCACGACCTGTTTTCATCCCCCCCCCCCCCCCGCATCGGCCCAGCACCACCCGCTCCCTCTTCCCTTTTCTTCGCGCTCCGCTCAGTGGGCCGGCCCAGCCAAAGCGAAGCCGCGCAGTTTTACTGACTGACGCGCCGGGTCCACATGTCAGCCATTTCCTCTTCCTCGTGTCGTCGCCGCTAGGAGTTCATGCTGCCCTCGCCCCACGTCGTTGTCGTGCGCGCCAAGCAGCTCAGTCTCTTAAATACTGAGCCCTGCACTCTGCTGCCTCCCTACCGAACCTTAGCTTGCGCTGCCTCGCCTCAAGCCGCACCTGCCGCCGTAGAACCCTAGCCGCCGAGTCACCATCGACCCACCGAGCAAAGCGCCGTCGCCATCCGCTCCACGCCGTAATCTTTGGCCTCGGTGAGTTCGCCTTGGTCCCCACTTGCCCTCTGTGCCCTCGGTTTTCTCTCATGTGGCCTCTAGGGTTGGTTTTAGGTGCGCCGATGAGGTCTCTCGCTGTCGGCTAATGGAGTCCGCCGTGTCTGGCTCTGTTCCGGCCGGATCAACCGTGCGAAGCCACCACAGCCATCCGATCCGTGATCAACGATCCAGATTAGAATATACCTCTTCGCTGGCAAATTTACAAATGAGCCCCCATAAGATTTTAAGTATAAACCCGTCGTCCCTAGATTCTTTCAAAAGGGACCCTATCTTTCTTCAAAATAGGATCCACAGTCCTCAGCCTGATTTAAAAATCAGATTTTATTTATTTTAATTTGAAAATTAAGTTTCAACTATTTACAAAATTGCCACTACCTTCTGTAGACCATATTTTCTTCGTTTTAACTCCTGATTTGATCCGTTCAACTTGCGTTAGGGTCATAATTTCATAATATACATATTTATACTACTGGTAGATATGTTTTTAACTTTTAAATTTCGAGGTTAGATTTAATCTATTATTTTACTAAAGGAAATCTTGTTTAATTCATATCTCCTACGTTTTAGCTCCGATTTGACCTGTTCAAGTTGCACTAGATTCATTACAACGAGATCTACGCATTAGTAACAATGTTTATCATGTCACTATTTCTAGAATTTCATGGTTTAAACTCTAATTTGAATAATAATTATGCAACTAGATTTTATAAATAAAATATGATTTGTTTTACTTTAGTTTTGTAATTCAAATCTAAATTTGACTTAATTCAATTTATATATGCTTAAAACACGTGAAGCTTATAGTTTTATATTTTCTTTTATGAGTAGATCTTTTGGTAGCCATTTCTTTCAAACCGTAGCTCCGATTAGCATGCCTCTCGCGACTGTGTGTTTGTAGAAATGCGCATAATCGTATTTCAAACTCTTTTACTTATTTTTCTATGATTGGTGTATTGTTCTAATGTAGATGTAATTATATGCTATGCATATATGTGTATGAATGTTTGTGTGGTGTTCTACGATTACGTTCAGTCGGTGAGATATATGTATTGATCAAGAAGAAGAAGAAAAAGAAGAACGTTGAAGATTAAAGCTTATCGAAGGATCGATGTTTAAGGTAAGTATAGCATGGGATCTTCCTTGTTGTCCTATACACCTTTAATCATTTAATTCATACTACATGTGTCTACCTTGATTATCACTAAGGATTTTCTAGTACTTTATTACCTTATGCCTTGTTACCTATGGGGTATTGCATTGGGTAGTATGATGCTAGTGCTCAATTAAAGACCATGATCTTGTAACTTGACTAATGGTATATGCAATAAATATTAAAAGATGCTTTTTTAGCAACATGAAACAAGGGGGCTAGAGCATTAGGCTATTTTATGGTGCTCTAGATTCCTCTCCCTAAGGACTTATCTGTAAGTGGTTATCTGGGACTTACAGTACAGCTGTGAGGGCTACATGGCTCTGACTTTAGCTCAGTATGAGGATATTTTCTAGCTTGTTAGAGGTTACCTTTATGGCATAAGAGGGGTGTGTTTCGGATTGGATATAGTGCGGCCTCTGTCCGTCAGTGTATAGGTTGTGTGTCAATGTGTCCTATCGGAAGGGGAGCCCTACATTCACAGGCCACAGAAACTTAGCGGCCCTAACTTGTTAGACGAACCTTTAAAATGCTTCATAGTGAACCCTGCCGATCCTTACTTGGTAGTGGGTCAAGAGGCTGATCACCTCGGGCGAAAGAATAAATCACGACTCACAGTGAAAAGTGTATATTCTCTACAGAGTGTAAAACTTGGTATATCAGCCGTGCTCACGGTCACGAGCGGCCTTGAAACATTTATGGAATAGATGATCACTAATGGTTATAGATGATGAACACAGATGATACTGATGATAAAGATGTTCACTAATGATTTCTGTTTATGATATTCATTATTCATATTTACCTGATCATGTGTTTATATGGGCTTGTGGATAAACTTATTGCCACCCAATTGCTAAAAGATGACTCATTAAAAGCTAATCGCAGTTGAACCAGTGTCAGCCTTCTGAGGCTCATGAACCCCATATTATATTTGTTGATTACGATATGTACTTATGCTTGTTTTACTTTTCAATTATTTATAAAAATCTCGGATGGGTACCAGATTGCTACAGTCTGGAGGAATTAGGCTTATGATCAACCAGTCAGTTGTCCATGTGGAATAGAAGTCTTTATCCGAAGATCGGAGTTGTCTTTTCGCTGCTTGCTATCTAAGGTTATGTTCTTTATACTAAGTACGTTATATATTGAGCATTAGTCTATTGATATTACCCTTATTGTAGCTATATGTGAGATTTTATTTTCTGGGCTCATATATGGTGTGTATCTGGTTTTGTTTTAAAACCGGGTGCTACAAAAACTTATGACACTATATAAGTATAGTATAAAAGTAATGATACTTATTTGATATTATAAATATTAATATTATTTATTTATAGTTAATTAAATTTAAGAAACTTTAATTGTTACTGTGCTAGAATAACGGTCTCCAAATAACTGTTATTATGGAAAGCGTGCTGGTTAAACTTTCTTGAGTTTAACTGGATTTATAAAAAAAATATTAGCTATATTTATATCTCTAAATAAATTTATTATAAAAATAGATTCGATGATCAATCTAATGATATTAATTATGTCTTATAAATATTAGTATTTTCTGTATATATTTTATGTTTGATTTGTTGAAAAGTGAAAACGACGGTGAAAAGGTGACAGGAGTATGTTGCTGAGAAGCCAGCTCTAACCATTGTGGAAAGATGAACGGCCAATACTTACTTCCCCTAGGTGCCTGAGACGTCAGGCCGTCTACTTTTCTCAGTCTAGTAGTATTTGTCGGTGATGACTGATGACCAAGTCCACGCAGGAGGTCTTTAACGTCTTTTGTCCGCTTATTATGTGCTGGGCGTCGCCGAAAATACTGTACATATAGTAGCGTTTTGTTTTATTTGATAATAATTGTCCAATCGTAATTAGGCTTAAAATGTTCGTTTCACAAAGTACAATCCAAACTATGTAATTAGTTTTTGATTTCGTCAATATTTAGTACTCTATACATGTACCGTAAGTTTGATGTAACGAAAAATCTTCTTTTTTTTTTATAGTGTCAAAGTTGAGAATTTAGGAGGAACTAAACACACCCTCAGTCTATTTGAAACAAACAGAAAAGGTTCCTTTCTGCTGTGACTGTGCGTTCGGTCTTTGTGCCGTGCAGTGGATGATACGTCTGGCCGGTTCATCTACGGACGTCGTTGATCGCGTTGCTTTCACTGTGTACTAGTAGCAAGCTCCAACTCAACGCAGTGCCTCCTTATTCCTTTTCTTCAACGGAACAACGCGGTGCCATTTCATTAAAGAGGAAAGCAGCTGTAGTATATACAGGATTTAGTGCTAGCACTGATTGAACGCTTAAAAGAGAGAAAAAAAGAACAGGAACTAAAAAACAGCTAATTTTCTTATTTCTACCGGGCCTCCTCTTGCTCCTGCTGGACAGCGCGTAATGTCTTCGCAAACTGAATGCAGCAGCTTTGGTAATTTTGATTGGACCAAGTACGTGTTGACTCTTCTTTTTGGTAATTTATTTTATCTGTAGAGGCACAAGCCCCTCCAGTCTAATAAAAAAATTGATTGGACCACGTTTCAGTGAACTGCCAGGCTGCCTTTGCATATGCGTGTGTGATTCTGGCTGGCGTCTTCATAATTTTTCAGTTGTCCACGCTGCTAGCAACGCAGGGCTTGTTTGGTTTGAACTCTGGCAACAAATTGCCTGGCAGAGGCGCTGTCTGTGACCTGCTGGGATGCTGTTTGGTTGGTGTCCTCAACATGGACTTTGCTGCCTGTGCCAGGACGGAGATTATCAGAATAGTACCGTTTGCCGGGCTCCGGGACTCGTTTTTGAGCGCCTGGTGCAGGCAAGCTGATTAGCCTGACATTACTGGAGGTGCTTAGCACTAGATTACACGGCCTTTGGTCTTTTTTCACGCAAAAAAATGTACCATGACGCCACGTGATCGTTCATTAGCAGCTGCTACTTTTCTCCATAATCCGAAGTATTATTTTTTAAACATCTGAATCTCTCTTTTACAAAAAAAAAAAAATAATAAATTAATGGTTTCCAATAAATTTACAAATAGTGTACATTATTGATATTATTTACTAAAACACAAAGAGAAATGCATTTATTTGATTAGATACGTATCTCTTCCAACTAATATGCAATATAACGTGGTGAGCATTCTCAGACAGATGTATTTAACCAAACATCTTTCTCAAACTTGCCTGGCAGGCAAAGTAGCATGGATTTACAGGCAACTTCCAGGCAACCATTTTTACCAGGCAAACTCTCCAGGGTTCCAACCAAACAGGCCCTAGTTCTCTAGCCGTTTCTGAACATCAACCACATTCCGTTGACTGACAGGATGATCTACGTATAGAAGATACACAAGAAACGCCTAACAATTATTTGTTACTTATTTTCACTAGTACATAATCCATGCTCTCGCACGGGTTAAAATTTTAAGTGATATAAATATTAGTTGTTATTTAATACATCTAACTAATAAAGAATTATCTAAATTAAGTTGTATGTTTCTTTTTATTTGTTTTCTTGATGCTGATTCGGGTCACACACCGGTAGAGGCTAGATCCCCTGAGGCCGCATATAGCCTATATACGCAACGGAGAGAGGTCCCAACGGCGAGGCTAACCAGCAGGTTGATGAGGCCAATTAGAAACTCGTTATTCGATGGAAAAACCCACGAACATCTCTCGGAAAGACATGTTGGGGAGACGCACGGTGGGTGTTCTAGATCTGCAAGGCCACCTAAAATACCTGCAAATCTTGTCGAGAGATATCCTAGATAGCATGGGGTTGGAAAAGCTCGGGTTTAGAGGTAAAAAGTAAGGTAGACATTGTGTTTTCCTCGATTGGATAAATGGATCTCTCAATCGGTCATAATCCTCTCACATAAATAGAGGGGTGATCTTGTCGTAGTAGGAAACTTACTCCCCACGAAATTTACACGTTCCCCACAAGATTCGAGGAGTTACCAACAAAAAATCATGTTTTGGACTCGGCGGTCTAGTTAAACCGGCTTAGCCTGTTTCCAAAACTGACTTAACTGGTTTTCAACGGGTCTAGGATATTAATTAACCTTCCGGAAGTCGTAATTTCTTCATCTGGACTCCAAATTGGGCGAACTTTATATGTATTTTTATCAGCTCGACGAGAGGAAAGCAATGGCGCACTCCAGTCTTCAATTTTGAGAGACTTAACTGGTTTTCATGGGTCTAGGATATTAATTAACCTTCCGGAAGTCGTAATTTCTTCATCTGGGCTCCAAATTGGGTGAACTTTATATGTATTTTTATCAGCTCAACGAGAGGAAAGCAATGGTACACTCCAGTCTTCAATTTTGAGAGATCAAAAAATCCAACCTGGTCAATTTTGGAAACCGGCCTGACCAGTTTCTGCTGATGATTCAGGGCAAACCCCTTCCGAAGTTCATATTTTCTTCCAGACTTCAAACTGGATGATCCATGATGTTTTTAGATCGTCTCGATGAGAGAATTGCAATGGTAGAGTCTATTATGCATTTTGACAAAGTGTAAAAATTGGCCTAACTGGTTTTGGAAACCGGCCTAACCTGCTTCTACAGTAAATTCTGATATTAGCCCCTTTTGTTTTTGCATGTGATTTCTTGTTCCATCTTTAACTCCCCTGTTACTTTTTGGTTGTCAACATATGCCCCTCTATTTTTAAGTGAAGCATATGCAAGTTTAAAAACACATGACAACCATAGGAATGATGTCGAGTTCATCAGCTATTTTTTGTCTAAGAGCAATACATGTATCGGACATGCTGTTCCAAGGGTGATATATTTATATCGGCCATATCTCAAGCAACTTTTAGGATTCTTGCTTGAATTTCTTGCAACGAGCGCTCTGAAGCTTGTGTCGTTGCATCTTGGTCAAGCCTGATGGGCACCACCTTTGTTGGAAGTATTTGGACTTCGGCTTGCTGCTATTGGCTTTATCTTTACTTGTAGCAGCACTTTGCTTCACTTTTAGCATAATGAAGTGAGCCTAATTCCCAATGACAATTGGCTCTTTAATCTCATTGATCGACACTTCCATGGAGCCCGTTATAATAGATGCTTGCTCAATGCCCTCCAAAAGGTGCAACAGGAACTTGTTTCTTCTTAGGCACATTTTGGAGGTGACAGGACTTCTTTTTTTTTTTATGGCTCAATTCACCAAATTGGCCCTTCGATTGGAATACTTGTTCATAAGTCAATCAAAAGTTGATTGTAATTGCATCTCTTTGCTGCAACTTTTTATCTTGTTGACTCTCCAAGTTCCAACCTCTGATTGCCTTGGTTTTGTAGGTGTGCAGGGGTATTTCCTTGCTTTTTTGTATTGTTTAATGCCTTGGACAGCAGTAGCAGCATCTCCTTTTCGCTCTCTAACGGGAGCTTTTACTTGCCCCTGAGCCTAGGGGACTTGATGGTGATTTTAATATTCTCTTTACCATCGGCGAACTTCTCAAGCACAATTTCATGACCCGAGATCTTCTTAAGCTTGTCGTCTTCCCTTGGATCTCCAATCATCATATTTTCTAGCAGTAGATTCAGCTTGATTGGGCCGAACCAAGATAGCCAGATTCTTTAGTTCTAGAGCGTTAATCGGGAATGACATCATATCAACCTGGAACTTTGATAAACTCAATCGGCCTTCATTAACAGCCGATTAGATTTGCCTCTGAAAGACATTATAGTTATTAGTAGATTGAGAAGCAGAATTGTGCCACTTGCAATATGCATGACGCTTCAACTCATCAAGTGGCAGTAGAGGATGTGACAATTTAATGTATCCCTTTTTCAACATCCCAACGAAGATTCGATCACTCTTTGATACAACAAATTTAAACTTTATCTCCTCTTACCGATTTTTGTGAATCGGTCCCAACGCCACCCCTGGTGATCCCACCGCTAGGGGGCAACAGTCACTGACATGTTGCAACGGCTAATATAATTGAAACACTTGTAGCGTATAATCTGATGTTAATATGAATTAGTCTGATGCCCTTAATCCGATGACAAACAGAGAGGTCCAAAACCAGGCTTTGGACCATCGAATTAGTATGATGATTAACATCGGAGTAATCCCTACTCCGATGCCCTCTCTACCGTGTTGGACATGTTCTAGCGGTCCCACCATGGGGAGGCGCGGTCCCACCACCAGCTATAGTCAATGGGGTCAGTGATCGAGTGAACAGTGTGTGCATATGCATCGATGCCCTTGCGTGCCATGGTCCGATGCCAAGCCCTCGCACACCTTCTCTATACTGACTTGGCAGTCCCACCACCCTTGGGCGCGGTCCCACCGCTAGGGACTCAGACCCCTATTTCTGCTTCTCTGTACATCTTCAAGGTAGCATATAATCTGATGGTAGCTCAAACAGCCTATCATGTGTGTTTTTTAAACTCTTTTTCAATGTGTCCAACTCCACCAAGTGATCTATCATTTCATGTGTGTGAGTTAACCTTTTTCAAACATTTTGAAAGGGTTTTCTCACCTTACCACGTCACTAAGCGTAATGTAAATGCACATGAGTCTCACACTTAGTGGCACTAGACAACCATTGCAACTAAAGATTTTCCCTCTCTATAGTATGGCTAATCTATCCTAAACCCAACCGTGCACTCTTTTGCTCCTTGGTTAGCAAAGGCAAAGCCCTAACCATTACATTTGCCTTGTGGCTTGCTTTTGCTCCATCTTCTTATCATTTGATGAACACTTGCATACATGTGATTATGATCTTCATCTCCATCACCTTCTATGCCTTGTCCATCACCATCAAGTGGACCCTGCTCATCACACTTATTGAAAACATTAGTCCATATGGTTGGCATTCAATACCAAAACCAAACTAGGGCTTTCATCTGGCACTGAGCATGTTGAATTTGTTATATCATAGGATTATATGTGTGTAGTATTATTTTAGTGTCATAGAGTGCTCAAAATAAATTACCAATATTGATATGACTTAATGTTTCAGTCAGAATGTATCGATTTATTTAAAATAATATCTTATAAAATTATTATCATTGACTATTAATATGAACTAAAGTGAATTTGTCATTATATGGTTTGTTAAGTGAACAATTTTCCATGTTTTATAAGTTATTAATATAAATACTTATCCTAATGCATACAAATTTATTTGGTATACATGGTGAAACATAGCATTATGGTTATTTAATTTCACGATTGTAGGAGTCTGAAATATATAGTTATTTTTTTACAATGGCTAAGGTAGATACAAATATAAAGGTCTATATTATCATTCACAGCGACTTAAATAGGTATGTTGAATGAAAACCTAGGAGGTTACTTTGCACTATCTTTCGTAATGATAAAGGTGAGTAATTTATAAAACCATTGGGGGTATTTTAAATTATCTTTTATAATGGTAGATGTGGGTAATTTAGATACAAACTTAGAAGATTATTTTAAATTATCTTTCATAATGACAAAGTTGGGTAATTTAGATGCAATCTTTGGGGTCATTTTTTACTTATGTTTCATAATAGCAGATGTGGGTAATTTTGATGAAAATTTAAAGGGTTATTTTGAATTATTTTTCATAATGGCTTATGTGGGTAATTTATATACAAATGTAGGGTGTTATTTTGAATTATATTTCGTAGCGGTAGAGGTGGATAATTTAGATGTAAAATTAGGGATTACTTTATATATATTTTTAATAGCGAAGGTTGGCAATTTTTTTATAAATTATAATAGATCAAATGGTATTATTGGCAGTGATGATTAGAGTCTACCAAATTAAGGGCCTGTTTGGCATAACTTCAAGTCTGAAAACCAGATCTGGAGCACCAGATCTACCTTGGAGCATCTCCATCTTGGATCTAGGGTCCCACTATTGCTGAAAAAACTATTTGGGAGAGCTCCATGGTGAATCTGTTTGGTTGGCCCAACATCCACCGTGGCGTCATGGCCGGGGCGCACGAGCTCGACAGGGCCAGGGTGAGCCCACAGGGCTGTGCGATAGGGAAGGGGCATGACCTGGGCAGGGCTCGGCGTGGCCTCGGTGTCCATGGCCTGCTTGCCGGCGCTGCACAAGAGGGGCTCATCGGCGCTGCACAGGAGGGCACGTGCAATGGCGACCGGGGGCGAGCGGCGCTGCCTGCGCGAGGGCGGCCGGGGGCGAGCGGCACGGGCAGTGCGGCCATGTGTGAGCCGGCATTGGGGAGTGCCACACGACGTGGGTCGGGTGTCGTGAGGAAAGAAAAGAAACGAACCATTTTTTCTGTGTAATGAGTAGCATTGGTGGGTAATTACCCTCCCCCAACTTCATGAGCACCCCTTGCAGTGCTCCATCGAATCCATGGGTCTGGCCCCAAATATAGATTTTTGTTGACTTCATCTGATGGTGGGGGAAGTGTTTGGGTAAAAAAAAAAATAGGATCCAGAGCTGATTTTTATGGATCTAGAGAACTTGGAGCTATCCCAAACATGCTCTAGTACGTCTAGATACTTCTGATTATTGTGAGAATTTTTATGATTTTTTTTCTAACACGTTTGATGAGAATTAACGTGGTGCGTTCGTTGAGCCTCTCATTACTAGCGGCATCAATTGATCATCAAAGCCTGAGTCCACTCTTCAGTCATCAGGCTTATCACTAGATATTTTGTCTCACTAACACACAAAAAACTTTTGCGCATCAATCTTTATCGATAGAGGGCCGAAAAATTGACCGAAGTTAATTATAAGTGCCTTTCTCAAGAAATGTAAAAAAAAGTCTAAGAGATGCTCTATCTAGAGAGAAAAGGAAGAAAGACCGGTAACGTGCATTGAACGCCAATAGTACTATCTCTCGACTCTTGACTGAGCAAGTCGTCAAAAATAGCGACAGCACTAAGAATCTAAGATTGGTCACTACTCCTATTTAGCCCCCCACCACCGGGCACCGGACGGGCACTGGCAAGCTAGCGAGCAGCTTCAATTCGTTCTCTCCCTTTTCCTCAAACAAAACTTGGTTCTCTCCGATCCCGTTGGTCGATCTCCCCGGCAGCTCCGCCATTTAGTCTCTGCCATGCATCTTCTCCGTCCTTTTGTTCTCTCTGTGCTCCTTTTCGTCATCCTGCACGCACCCCCGCCCTCCGCCGCCACAGACACGCTCCGACCCGGCCATGCGCTTGCCGGCAGAGACAAGCTTGTCTCGGCCAATGGCAAGTTCGCGCTCGGCTTCTTCCAGCTCCAAACAGGGAGCTCGTCCTCTAATAGCTCCTACCTCGGCATATGGCTCGACAAAGTCCCCGTGCTGACCCCTGTGTGGACAGCCAACAGGGACAATCCGGTCTCCAATTCCACTTCGCCGGAGCTCATCATTTCCGGCGACGGCAACATGGTTGTCTCAGCTCAGGGCAACGCCATCTGGTCTACCCGGGCAAACACAACAACCAATGACACTGTCGCTGTGCTCTTGGGCAATGGCAACCTTGTTCTAAGGAGCTCCTCCAACTCTTCGCTCACATTCTGGGAAAGCTTCGACTACCCAACAGACACCCAGCTACCTGGTGTAAAGATTGGATGGAACAAGGTCACAGGCTTGAACCGTCGACTTGTTTCGAGGAAGAATTCCATCGATCTATCTTCTGGTATGTACTCCTCGAGGCTGGATCACGATGGGGTTGCCAGGATGCTATGGAACTCATCTGCTGTGTATTGGTCTAGCACGTGGAATGGTAGATTCTTCGGTTCGGTACCGGAGATGTCTGCAGGTTCCCCAAACGCCAATTTTACGTTCGTCAACAACGACCAAGAGCTTTACTTCACCTACAACATATTTGATGAGAGCATAATCACACTCACTACGCTGGATGTCTCTGGTCAAAACCAAGTGCGTGTTTGGACCGGGCAGGATTGGATGGCAGTGGACAATCAACCAGCACATCAGTGTGATGTGTATGCTGTCTGTGGCCCTTTCACGGTCTGCACTTCTAGTGCAGATCCTTATTGCAGTTGCATGAAGGGATTCTCTGTGAGATCACCTGCGGATTGGGAAATTGAGGACAGAACAGGCGGGTGCATCAGAAACACCCCACTGAACTGCGGCGCTGACGATGGAAACAAAACAGGTATGGCAGACAAATTCTACTCTATGCCAGGCATTAGGTTGCCCCAGAATGGCAAAATCATGCCAAATGCATCAAGCACGAAAGAATGTGCACAAGTTTGTTTGAGCAATTGCTCTTGCACTGCATATTCTTATGGTAAAGATGGTTGCTCTATCTGGCATGATGAGTTACTTAATGTAGCTACTGACGGTAATGAAGAAATGATTTACCTTCGCCTTGCTGCAAAAGAGTTAGAGAGTGGGAAAGGCAATAGGAGTGCCATGATAATTGGTGTTGCCGTTGGCACAAGCATTGCCGTTTTGGTTTTTATTCTCCTCATGGTGATTTGGAGGAGAAATGGGAAGTGGTCTAGACCCATAGTAGACAATGATCAAGGTAGCGTTGGCATAATTGCGTTCAAATATGTTGACTTGCAAGACGCAACCAAAAAATTCTCAGAGAAGCTAGGCGAAGGTGGTTTTGGTTCTGTATTTAAGGGGTGCCTGAGTGACTCGATTGCCATAGCAGTGAAAAGGCTCGATGGCGCCCGACAAGGAGAGAAACAATTCAGGGCAGAAGTAAATTCAATTGGAGTCATCCAGCATGTAAACTTAGTGAAATTGATCGGGTTTTGCTGCGAAGGTGATAGGAGGTTACTCGTGTACGAGCACATGCCAAACGGCTCCCTGGATTCTCACCTGTTCCAAAGTTATGGTACAATTTTAGATTGGAACATGAGATACCAAATAGCTCTTGGAGTTGCTAGAGGTCTAGGATACTTGCACCATGGCTGCCGAGACTGCATCATACACTGTGATATCAAACCACAGAATATACTTCTGGATGCATCTTTTGTTCCAAAAATTGCAGATTTTGGGATGGCCAAGTTACTTGGGAGGGAGTTCAGCCGTGTTGTGACTACAATGCGAGGAACCGTCGGATATCTTGCTCCAGAATGGATCAGTGGAACGCCTATTACTCCCAAAATCGATGTTTATAGCTACGGGATGGTCTTGCTAGAGATCGTATCGGGAAAGAGGAACTGTATTGAACATTCGTCCGGTCATACTGAAGGCCAAGGAGACTATTTACCTGTGCAAGTTGCACACAAGCTTCTCCATGGAGACATTCTGAGCATTGTCGATGCAAACTTGCATGGCGTCGTGAACATAGAGGAAGCTGAAAGAGCTTGCAAAGTTGCATGTTGGTGCATCCAAGATCTTGAGTCTGATCGGCCCACGATGATTGAGGTGGTACAGTTTCTCGAGGGAATATGCGAACTAGAAATGCCTCCAATGCCAAGGCTACTCAGTGCTATTGCAGGAAGCAGCCCACATCAGACGAGAGTGTGATCTCTATAGCTTTTCAGGCAAATCTAACAACCCATGAGAAGTATGTCAGTTGGGATGGCAAATAAATTTGTCTTGTAGTGTACAAATAAATTTGTTTTCTGTCACATGTAATATTTTGTCTTGTAGTGTAAAAATAAATCTGTTTTCTGTAACCTACAATATTTCTGTGTACCCTAATATTAGTATGTGCCAATAGGTCCTGTCATACAAATAAATGTAGTAATATAACCGTGCCATAAACGGGCCTCTATGTATGCCACTTCGACTGTCAATTGGGATGGGAAATGGATGAGATCAACAATTATATTGTTATTAAAATCCAACCCTTCTCTGCGCAGCTTGAGCTGCTGGTGGCATGCAGTGTGTTGAATACTGACGAGTTATTTGAATACTGATGAATTGATGATGGGAAAGCTTGATGCAGTATGTTTAGTCTAGCAATGATATGACACCTCTTGACAAGTAAATTAAGGATATGTAACACTATCAGCACGCATCACCATATTATTTTGTAGTTCCAGAACCAACTGGGAAGCCTCTGCTTCACCAACTGTGACTATATTCTGTAGTTACGGTCTTCCGAAACCAGCTGGGAAGAAGCCTCAACTTCACCCACTGTGTTGCTGAGTGCTACATATATATTGTCCTATCTGTTCCAGCTTCCCTTGTCCTTCACTTAACCATGCCTCTCTTCCCCTCCCTCTTCAGATTTCTCTTGTTCCTATACATCCTACAAGATTGTGATGCCACAGACACCATTGCATCTGGTCAAGCACTTGTCGACAGTGACAAGCTCGTCTCCAGCAATGGCAAGTATGCACTTGGCTTCTTCCAGACAGGCAGTAAGTCCTCCAACAACACACTGAACTGGTGTAGGTATTTGGTTTAACAAAGTTCCCAATTTCACTCAAGTATGGGTTGCAAATGGTGACAACCCACTCACAGATCACACCACATCTGAGCTCAAAATCTCTGATAGTGACCAAGCCACCAAATCCATAGTCTGGTACTAATGATTTGGAGGAACAAGAGGAAAAGGTACAACTTCACACTGGAAACTGCTCAAGGTGGTAGTGGAATTGTTCCTTTTAGATATACTGATTTGCAGCATGCTACAAGAAAATTCACAGAAAAGCTAGGCGAAGGCAGCTTTGGTTCAGTATTCAAGGGAGTTCTGCAGTGACTCAACAACAATAGCAGTGAAAAGGCTTGATGGTGCATATCAAAGAGGAGAAACAATTCAGGGCTGAAGTTACCTCAATTGGACTTACCCAACATATAAATTTAATTAAGCTAATTGGGTTTTGCAGCAGAAGTGACAGCAAATTGCTTGTCTATGAATATATGCCCCACCGTTCCCTTGACATTCATCTATTCTCAGGTGATGCTAAAATCTTGAATTGGAATACTAGGTACCAAATAGCTCTAGGAATTGCTAGAGGACTAGCCTATTTGCATGAGAGCTGTTGAGATTGTATTATACACTGTGATGTGAAACCTCAAAACATACTTCTAGACGAATCATTCATCCCCAAAATTGCAGACTTCGGATGGCAAAGTTCTTAGGTAGGGAGTTCAGCAGGGCTAACTACAATAAGAGGAACCATAGCATACCTTGCACCTGAATGGATTAGCGGAGGGGCAATCACACCAAAAGTTGATGTTTACAGCTATGGGATGCTTTTATTGGACATTGTTTCGGGAAGGAAGAACTCACCTAGAGAATGTACCACTACTGGTGATGATGATACTTATTTCCCTGTGCAAGTTGCAAGCAAGCTTCTTGTGGGAGATATTGGAAGCTTGGTGGATGACAAGTTACATGGCGATGTCAATCTAAACGAAGCTGAAAGAGTTTGTATTTTGTAAGGTTGCTTGCTGATGCATTCAAGACAATGAGCTCAATCTACCGACAATGGGTGAAGTGGTTCAAGTTCTTGAGGGTTTAATAGAATTAGACATTCCTCCAATGCTAAGGCTACTTCAAGCTATCGGAGGTTCTCATTCGGCATGAGCGTAGTTTTTATTTACCGGAGAAAAAACTTTTAATTCTAAGGGTTCACTAAACTTTTCATTAGCTGTGACAGGATTAGCATTTATGTTGTTTTTTATAAGAGAAATTTTATGGTGCTTGGAAAAAATGACAACCATTCATTCAACAAGATCGAAAGGTGGAAAATATGAGAAACTCATTGAAAAGAACTTTGTGGGCCGAAACCATAAATTAATGGACTAGGAATTAATTACAAATGTATTTTAAAGGGTATAATTGTACTTACATAACTAGGTTTATCTGATTCGATCCAACTCAAACAATGCAAAGCTGAACCCGATTCACTAGCCATGGACGTTGTCTTCTCGGCGGCGGCCGTCAATCCCCTTTCTTGCTGGCACTCCCTTCCCTTTTCTTATGCAACCATGCCGACCCTGGGGAGCGCATCGGCCTCTCGCGATCGCCTCCCGTCCCTGCCATCTTTCCCCATCTATCTGAAGCCGAGTAGGTGGGCACCGGAAACTCTGGGCCAAGGTTTTAAATAGCCGGCTAAGCCTCTTAGTTGCTGACCTTCTCAGCAGCTAAGCACAGCTATAGCGGGAGATAGCTGCAGCTATACCATTTAGCTGTTTTTGCAAAAAAAAAGAAAAAAAAGACATGACCTTGGCATAACTTGATAACCATTACCGATTGATACATAACCAGTTGAAAGGAGTACATTATAGGTTCATAGGAGTACATTACAACAGGCAAAGTGGCTAACAGAATACTGAAACAACAGTTTCACAAAAGTACAACATTCTGGAATAAAGATAACAGTACAACACAAAAGGTCATCAAGAGTTCTGGACAGTGGATACTAAATTACTAATACGAGGCAATATTGCAATCTTCATTTCTTCTAGTCTCACTAATCAGACTTAGAGACATAGGAAGAGGGAGACTTATCAGAGTTAGTAGTCTGCATTAGAGTACCATCAGCACAATCTTCTGAATCAGATGATGGAGCTTCAGGCTACACTAGGCCATTTCTCATCAAAGACTGCATGCTCCTGACTTTCCTCTTCTTATGGTGCACAGGCCTTTTCCTTTTAGCTTGTGGTTGTGCTTGTTGTGGTGTGTGCTTGTGTGATTCTTGTGCACATTGTTGTTGTTCCATTTCACTTGGCAAAGGCGTAATACCAGTAATGAATTCATTATCATCATCTGCCACAACATCATCTACTTCTTTCTCCAAAGGATCTCTATCCTTCTTCTCTCTCTTATTTCTTAACTTAGAATTAAATTTAACAAACACAAGATCTCTCATCCTTTCATGAAGTAGCCTATTGCGCTTCTTTGTATGAACCTACGAGTCAAGTAGTGAAGATAAGGCTGCAGGTCAGATTTAAATTCCATGAACAAACATTAAAATTCAAAAAAGATAGCATGCACACAAAGATGCATATCATAATTTTCTTTTTACCTGTTCAAATACTGACCAGTTCCTCTCACAAGCTGAGGAGCTGCAGGTCAGACTCAGAATCCTTGCTGCCAATTTCCTAAGATTTGGTGTGCTTATGCCATGGTGCAGCCACCATTTTGCTGTACAAACATTAAACAAGTTAGAATAAAACTATGACATTCAACAATCAAATTAAGTTCACATATTCAGTTGTTCACCTGGATTGAAATTCTTGTTCTTTCGCTGCCTCGTGGCAATTTCACTTCCAAAACTCCCTTGCTGATTTTGATACATGTCGAGTTCTTCAATTATCTTGTCTTGGGTTTCTTCATCACCAGCCACCATCTTTGTAATACAGGAAATCACACCTGCTGCAAATGATCCATCTTTCACAATCTCTGACTTATTTGGGTAATAGTAGTAGGGGTTCAAATAGTACCTAGCCAGGTGTAGTGGAGTCTTGAGCTTGTTGTCCCATCTTCTATCAATGATATCCCAGACTTCTTTGAAGCGGCTCTCATCATTATCAAACCTCTGAGAAATTTCTTTCTTCGCCTCCAACATTAATCCATGGAAGAATCCCATTGATGGTACATCGCTGTCCATTCTTCTCAACACATTAGCCAATGACTCAAAGTAATTAACTGCAATGTCAACATTTTTCCAGAAGGTTTTAGATCTGATCACTTTGTTGGCTTTCTTCCCCTTGGCCTGCTTCAAGTAACCCAATTCCTCCATCTCATCTGATTTAAATAGTCTTGTCAACTCTTTTTTTTGTTGTCCAACAAGCTTTTTAGATTCAAGTAAGCAGTGGCAAATCGTGTAACCCTAGAGCGAACCAAGTCTTTCTTAAGAAACTTCCTCATCAAATCCAACACCCTAGTATGAGCATAAAAGAAAACAGTCACTTGCCTTGCATTAGCAATGGTCTCCTCAACTGGTCCAAGCTTACCAATATCCTCTAGCATGAGATCCAAGCAATGAGCAGCACATCCATTCCAAAATATTGAAGGTCTTTTTGCTATCAATAGAGTTGCTGCACTTGTATTGACGCTAGCATTATCAGTCACCACTTGGACAACATGTTCTTCCCCTATCTCTTCTATGTACCTATCCACAAGTTCAAAGATATATTTGCCATCTTTCCTGTCACCCGAGCATTCCACTGAATCTAAGAAGAGTACCCCATGAGCACTATGCACAACTAAATTCATCACTCCCCTACCCTTCCTATTTGTCCATGCATCTGTCATGATAGAACAACCTATGAGCTCCCATGATTCCTTATGCTCCTTGAATCCATCCATCACCTTTTCCTTCCTTTTCTGCAAGAACGGTCCACTCATCTCATAGGGACTAGGCCCTTTCAGATTTCTACCAAATTGTCCAATGGCCTCTAACATATGATCAAAGCTAGGAAGGGTGACTGTGTTGTGTGGAATGCTAGCTTCATAGAACCACTGACATATGTACTCACAAGTTCTATCCCTCCTCTCTTCTCTTTTCTGAGTTGTTAATGTTGTTTGAACCTTATTGCTTAGATTAATTCCTCTCTGTGTCATACTAGCAGATTCTTCTATAGAAGGAGGCTTGTAGTACTTGTCAATAGTTTGACCACCTGCTACAGATCTAGAGCTACTAGATCCTCTTGTCGCCTTTGGCTTCACCACAAGAGCATTATTGTCATGATCTGAACCTTCACTGCCACTTTCACAATCTGAGTTTTCTATGTTAACTTCAACTCTGTCCATTTTCTTTTCTTTGTTTTTTTGTTCTTTTTCACTAGTCTTCTTCGTAAGAAAATCAAATATCTCTTGCTGCACTGGAGCTGGAACTTTTCCACACTTAGTAGTATTGAAACCTTTAATTCCTACAAGATGGTACTTAATTCTTGTAATTCCACCACTGTAGAGCTTGTCACAGTACTTGCACCGTAGGTGATGTTTCTTGGTTATGTCTAGGCAGAAACAGTGAGCCCATGCAGGGTCATCTGAGTTGATACCAGGTTGTTTTGGTCCAGCTTCTACTGAGATAGAGGCAGCACTGGACGGGTTACCTATACAAAGAGCAAACTAAGTGTTGATGTTTGACCACCGATAGCCTGCCACGGGGTCCCCAGGGCAGTATGTTCGGGCTTCAGCGTATGCAGAACTCGACGGTTAACGCAAGAGATAGTTGATTTATCCTGGTTCGGGCCCTTGATCTTTGATCGAGTAATAGCCCTACGTCCAGTCGATGTTAGTCTTTGCGTTGGATTGATTGTCAAGTGTTGTTAAAAGTCCCTCTCCTTAGGATCCCTGCCCTCCTTTATATAGTTAGGAGGTCAGAATCCTAGTCGGTTTACAATGAGAGTTCCTAATAGGATTACAGAATAATACTACTACTAAGATTACAGGGGAAGAATCCTAGTTAGACTAGATCTTCTCCCTTTCTTGCGGGGTATCCCATGGGTCTCGCACCGACAAGCCCCCGAGCACTTCATGGTTGAGTTCTGGAAGCCTCGTCTTGCTCCTTCAACTCTTGTTGAGTAGGAACAAGCATCGTCTGAGTGCTTTCCTGAGCGAAACCGTGTAGCGCTTCGTGAGATCTTCGCGTGGTGTGTACCTTTTTGAAGAAAAAAATACTCCCATTTGGATGCAGCCCTCGAGCCTCTTGCTGTTTGGCACAAGGAGCTTGAGGGTCTTTTCTTGAAATCGCCCTAATTCTTCGTCGAAGGGCTCCCGAGCATATATCCGGGTTCTTTGTCGAAAAGAGCTCGGATATAGCTATGTCCGGGTTCTTTTTGTCGAAAAGAGCCCGGATATAGCTATGTCCGGGTTCTTTTTGTCGTGTGGCCTTAAAGTCGTCTATCTTGAAGAAGGCTTCTGAGTGACGTGCACTTTTTTGAAGGAAAAAGTGCACTCACTGAGTGTAGCCCCCGAGCCTCTTGCTATTTAGAACAAAAAGTTGGAGGGTCTTGAATCTTATGTTGTTTGAAAAACTATTGTCTTGGAGTAGTCCTCTTGGTGACGTGCGCTTTTTTGAACAAAAAAGTGCACCCTAATGTTGTCCTTCATCTTTCCGTTTTCGTTCATCTTTGTGAAACCTTCCTTGGAATTCCTCCTTCTCTTTCCCTCTTTCGCTACTTTTTCCGCCTGAAGCCACAACCCCGCCGCGATGACACCAATGTTCTTGGTGGCTGCGGGATCCAGTTTCGCCAGGGTCTTAAGAGCAAATTTTTTTACTATGACCTGGTTGATTCTGTAAGGGATTGGCGTGCTAACTGGTTCTATGCTGCCAACTTGATTCCTCCTCTTTCTGTTCACTCCAGATCTGGTCCCTTGGTTAATGACCGATGAGAAAAGAACCCTGTGATGACTGCTGAGCTCCAGACAATCAAGCCTTTTCTCGAGAGGATTTGCACTCTGAAACAGCAAGGCTTGACCGGCTTCGGTATTATTTCAAGTTTTCTTCATCGTCGAGTTCAACCTTTGAAGGAGCACGAACATTGTAGTTTCGAGTACTCTGGGGCAGAGGACCCTTCTCGTATGGTCCCTGCCCTTGAGTTGACCAATGAGGAGGTGCTCGAGCATCTCCAGAAGATGCTGAAAGGAGTAAGCGTCGTTCCGCTTGCTATCCTTGAGTACAACGCTAAGAACCCACCCCCTGTTGTGAGTTGTTCTTTTCTTTATGCAGGTACTTTTGATTCTCTTTTATTGTATCCACTTTTGCTTAATCTTCTTTGTCTTGTTGTTTTACTCTTTTATAGGAATTGGGGCGTAATTTCGCTGATCCAATTCCCCTTGATGATCTCCCTACAAATGTGGAGGCTGGGGGTAGTCTTGCTGGGGCATCCTTGACTAGTAAGTTTCAAACTACCATGATGCTTCCTGGTTTTTCTTCTACATTTTCTGACGTATATGAAGAGTATGTTCCTCGTCTAGTTCCTTGAGCTCCTCATACTTTTGGAAAGAGGGGGCGAGCGGATAGTTCTTCTTCTGCTCCATCTGCTGCCAAGAAGTCTCGCCAGTCGAGTACTCATCCAGGTACTCCAGTTGTAGCTAGCATGCTTTTAGGTGAGCATATTAATACGCTCTGTCCTTTTGCTGTTTGTTTTTATCTTTGACCGAGTACTTTTGTCCCTTTTTTCAGCTAGCGCTATGGTGGCCTTGGTCGAGAGTGAAGAAGAAGAGGATGATGATGCTGCCCTCGTTACTCGTCGGTGAGTTCTTTTCTTGTTTTCCTGTTGTTGAAAACCTCTTCTTGTTTTGACTTTGGTCTTGTTCTCTTGTAGTAGGCGGTCATCTGGTTTGAGTTCTTCTAGGGCTCCTACACCTGCCGCGCCACTCCTATCGCAGGGTGGTTTGAGTCTTCTGGGGCTCCAGTACATGCCGCGCCGCTCCTGTCGCAGGGTGGCGGTGACATTTTTGCTACTGTGGTTCCCCCTGCGAGGTCTTCTTTTGGCTTTATGAAGAAGAAGATAGCTGAGTGAGTGAATTCTGGTTTTATTTCTTTGCTTCTGTTCTCCTTTTTTTCTTATTCTTTTTGACGAGTTTCCTTGTCAACTTTCAGGCCTTTGTCTTCCCCGAGCCTCCGGTCGACTTCTTGTCAAACCTCTGGTGCGCCCTTACATACTGAGTCTCAGGACTTAGAACGCACGGTCGCCAAGGTGGCTGTGAGGGGGACAGAGTCCGCTGCTGCTGAATTGCCGGCTCCCGAGGTGACCGTGGCCATGGCGGTAGGTTCATCTGAGGGATTGGCCGTTCTGGCTCCCGAGGTGACCGTGGCCATGGCGGTAGGTTCATCAGAGGGATTGGCCGTTGCTTCCCAGGAGATTGCCCTGGTCGTGCCTTCTTTGCCTTGGCCGTCTTCTCTCTCTCCTCTTCTTGCTTCTAGTGGTCCGCCTTTGGCTAATGATGTGGTGCAGCAGTTTGATGCCACTCATCGATTATCGGAGCTAACCGCCGCTTGGGGAAGCTTGTCGACCCTTGCGACTTCTTTTGGGGAAAGGCTCCAGGTAAGTTTTTCTACAGTTCTTTCTTTGGATTGTTCATTTTTCTTCTGTCCTTATGTCTTGTTTTTCTCTCTTTTTGCTTAGTCTTTTTCTCATGATCATACTGGCTTCTTTTTCTCATCTGAGAACGAGAAAAAGTTGTCTTCTGAGGTGAGTACTCTGAAGACTGAGCTTGACCTCTGTCAGGCCGAGTTGGAGTCTGAGCGTCAGACGCATCAGAATGAGGAGAAGGCTCTTCGTGCCCGGGTAGTTGAGGTAGAAAAGTAGAGGGATGTAGCTGCCCAGGAGGCCTTGAAAAATGTGGAGGCCATGAAGGAGTGCCATGGTATCGTGAGTTCTTTTTTGCTTCCCTTTGTATTCAAAATCGCTTTTCTGCTGACTTGTCTTTTCTTGCTTGGTCTAGCTCTCTGAGTTGAAAAGCAGAAGCTCTCAAAGGGTATCGAGGAGATGAAGACACTTGTTCATACTAGCCACAATAAGGCTGAGGAGGTAATTACTCAAGCTGAAGAAGAACTCGCGCTTGCTAAGTTGATTAGGCGTGGAGCTGACAGAGATCTTGTGCAGGCCCAAAAGACCGTTGAGGACTTAACTAGCAAGTTGGCAACGGCTACTGAGAACTGGAAAGCTTTATGGAAGTCTTTTCAGTCAGTAGCCGACCTTCTTCGGACTTTAGTAGATGATGGTCATTCTTGGGCTCAGTTCATTCCCCAAGTGCCGACCCGTTTCCAGGAGTTCGTGAAGAGGTGTGCCCATCTTTGTACCAGGAACGTCCTTGCCTAGGTCTGGGTTCTTTCTCCAGACTTTCCTTTATCCAAGGTTGCTGATGAAGCCGAGAGCCAAGAGTACCTGGATGTTGTTGAGAGGTTGGAGCCTGAGGTCGATGACTTAGCCAGGAAGATTGTAGATAATCTTAACATTGATGTTTCTTCTCCTGATGACAATGCCTGATGTAATCGACCTTTGTATTCTAGCTTCTATAATAAAACACTATACTTGAAAACTGAATGGAGAATCTTTATTTTTTGTTGATGTCTTCTTTGTCTGTATTTCTTTGTCTTGTAAATAACTCGGCTTTAGTAAATCATTGTCTTGACAAACTTTCTTGATCTATCGAGTGCTTTTCTGGCTTTTGTTTGTGCCTTGTAAACAACTTGGTATATGTAGATTGATGTATTTGATAGACTTCCTTGATTTGTTGAGTGCTTGTCTGGCTTTCGTCTATGACTTGTAAACAACTCGGTATAGACCGTTGTCTCGACAAACTTTGTGTTCTTGTTAGTACTGAAAAGACTTAGGATATCTCCAGCTTCTTCTTCTCGGCTTAGCTCGAAGTGTGGTCAGCATCTGATCCTATCTCTGGTTGCAAAAATATCCTAGGACCGGCAAGCCCCCGAGCACTTCATGGTAGAGCTCTGGAAGCCTCGTCTTGTTTTCTTCAAGTCATGTTGAAGAGGAACAAGCATTGTCCGAGTGCTTTCTTGAGCAAAACCATGTAGCGTTTCTTGGGATCTTCTAAGTGTAGCCCTTGAGCCTCTTGCTATTTGGAACAAGGAGCTGGAGGGTCTTGTCTTGAAATTGCTCTGATTTATGTTCAGGCTTAGTTTCAGTCATTTTGCTTTTTGGTTCGGGTGTTAGCTTATTAGCTACCCTCATCGGCGGGCTCAAGCATCTTTTCAGCTCTTTTGCTCTCGGCCGGTATGCTTAGGTGTCTTTTTAGCCATTTTGCTTTTTGGTTTGGGTGTTAGCTTATTAGCTACCCTCATCGGCGGGGCTCAAGCATGTTTTCAGCTCTTTTGCTCTCGATCGGTATGCTCAGGCGTCTTTTCAGCCATTTTGCTTTTTGGTTCGGGTGTTAGCTTATTAGCTACCCTCATCGGTGGGCTCAAGCATGTTTTCAGCTCTTTTGCTCTCGGCCGGTATGCTCAGGCGTCTTTTCAGCCATTTTGCTTTTTTGTTCGGGTGTTAGCTTGTTAGCTACCCTCATCGATGGGCTCAAGCATCTTTTCAGCTCTTTTGCTCTCGGCCGGTATGCTCAGGCGTCTTTTTAGCCATTTTGCTTTTTGGTTTGGGTGTTAGCTTGTTAGCTACCCTCATCGGCGGGCTCAAGCATGTTTTCAGCTCTTTTGCTCTCGATCGGTATGCTCAGGCGTCTTTTCAGCCATTTTGCTTTTTTGTTGCTCATTGGAAACAACTCAGGGAAAGCCATAATAAGACATGTGTTTGCCGGGAAAGAACCATCTTTATTGATCATGAATATCGATAGGTCATAATAGTACATATGTTGTTGATGAGCGCTATCTTTGTTGATCATGAACGTTGATCTCTTGTGGCTTGTATATATATTTTCCCTTGAGTTGTTTTCATGCGTAGAATCTTCGTAGCTGGCTGATGTGCCATGTATTGTTGACTTCTTTTCCGTCTTCAGTTATCAACTTGTATGTGCCCGGTCCGATGACTTTTGTGATGATAAAAGGACCTTCCCATGGACTGAGTAGTTTATGGCATCCGTCGGTTTTTTGTATTCTTCTTAGTACTAGGTCTCCGACTTGTAATGATCGAGACTGGGTATTCTTGTTGTAGTGGTGCCTTAATCCTTGGAGGTATCTTGCTGATTGAAGGGTAGCATTTACTCTGACTTCTTTTGTACAGTCGAGCTCTAATCTTCGGGTGTGTTCTGCTTCTCCTTCATCATATTGTTCTATCCTTGGTGACATCCAGATCAAGTTGGCAGGTAGTACGGCTTCTAATCCGTAAACCAGGAAGAAATGTGAGTATTCG